>NC_083116.1:91134203-91841703 GCF_949774975.1 Lagenorhynchus albirostris
AGGGGTTCTCTCTCTTCTGTGTGTGCTGCTCAGTCAGCCATGTCCGAGTAGGACAGTTAATTCAGTAATGAAGGATGAAGAGTCTGTATATTTGAGATTTTTGCGATTGCTGTATACCATGCTGTTTTCTGATGGCTGTTAACAGTGACTTTTACCCCTGTATAAAGTGACTGGGTTAGCAGAAAATATTGGTGTTATCTAATCACCCTTAAAACAGACATGGAGAACACAGCTGCCGTTGTCATGAGAGGAGTGAGCTGCGAAATATAACTGGGAGAATAGACACTTTTGCAGTTTGATGTTAAGGCCTGTGGCACAGATGTTGCTAGGAGAAGGCTGGCAGGCTGCAAGAAGTCACACTGGTAGCATGTATCTTGGTCCAGACTCTGGATAAGGACGTTGCCTGCTCAAAAGCTGCAATCATCAGCAGCCTGAGTGACTCTGTCTCTCAGGGCCAGGCTTATGTTGGTCAGGCTCAGAGAGCCTGTACCTAAACCAGAGTGCCAGGTTATTAATTTATGGTAAGGGAGTTGACTGTGCAGCATAGCAGAATGTACATTGAGGCAGAGCGGAGCGTTTTCTCTGCGTAGACCAGCAGCAGGGGACCCTGGGTTGTCGTCAGAAGGTTGTTTAGGACAGAATAAGAACAGAGGCATTATGCTATGTTTATATGCAGACTAGAAAAGGCTCATGAACCCATGCCTTGCTAGGGATAGACTTGTCGCCTACCCCCTGACCCCGCTGCCAGTCCAGTGCAGGCACTGTATCCTTTCCATCAGCCAGTGGTTGCATGGATGGTCTCACCATCTGACTTTTGGAGGTTTGCTTTTCTTTTTTTTTCCATGTTATTTTTCCATACTAGATACCACATGATGGACTGGATTTCCCTCCAGTGAATCTCAGATTAGGTCACCTTGTGGTTTGGGGATTCCCAGGCTCTTCAGGGCACATGAACATCTAATTTGCTAGTCACATCCGATGTATGGCAGTTGTTGGCTAACTCAGAGGAAAGCCTTCATTCTCTTACCTTTACATCTGTGGGGGCCTTCACTTCTGCTCCCCTATTCCAGGTATTCATGATGCTTTCAGTAGTATTTTCGAATGAGGTTCTTCCCGTCACAGAGGAGGATCTTTTGTCTGCCCAGTTGTCCCTCCTTTCACTCTGTTTGCCTAAATGTGGAGGTGCCCAAGGGCCAGTCCTTGTTCTGATAACTTTCTTTCATTCTCTGATCTGTGGCTTCAGATGTCATTTTTGCATATCTGCCTTACAGGTCTTTGTATTCAGTCCACATGTTAACAGAGGTTATTTTGGAAGGTGGAGTACATAGGATTTGGCTTTCTGTTTTTTACGATTTTATATTGCTGTCTTTTAAAAATGTGTGTATGTATGTGTATTACTTTACACGTACATATAGGAAAACTGATTTATATAATAATAATAAATCAGGAAAAAATGTAATTTCTACAATACAGTCCTGAAACTCACCACTTTTTTTTTTTTTTTTTGGCTGCATTGGGTCTTCGTGGCTGTGTGCAGGCTTTCTCTAGTTATGGTGAGCGGGGGCTACTCTTCGTTGTGGTGTGCGGGCTTCTCATTGCGGTGGCTCCTCTTGTTGTAGAGCACGGCTCTAGGCACGCAGGCTTCAGTAGTTGCAGCACATGGGCTCAGTAGTTGTGGCTCGTGGACTCTAGAGTGCAGGATCAGTAGTTGTGGTGCATGGGCTTAGTTGCTCCGTGGCATGTGGGAGCTTCCCGGACCAGGGCTCGAACCCGTGTCCCCTACATTGGCAGGCAGATTCTTAACCACTGTGCCACCAGGGGAGTCCCACTCACCACTTTTTAAAATTAATTTTTGATAAGGTAATATATATCATAGTACAAAATTCAAAAGTTCCAAGAGAAGACAGCTGAAAACTAGGCCTCCCTTTGTTGCTGGACAGAAATGTATCCCATTCTCTTCCTTGGAAGCAAATGCTCTCCTCATTTGGGCCATTTCCCCCTGAATGTGCCATGCTCTGAAATCAGTGTATGTGATGACAGAGTTGGCACCTTCCTTTTTTCTTTTTAATTTTTGAATTTTATTTAATTTTTTTTTTATACAGCAGGTCCTTATTAGTCATCAGTTTTATACACATCATTGTATACATGTCAATCCCAATCGCCCAGTTCATTGCACCACCACCCCCACACCCCGCCGCTTTCCCCACTTGGTGTCCATACGTTTGTTCTCTACATCTGTGTCTCAATATCTGCCCTGCAAACCGGTTCATCTGTACCATTTTTCTAGGCTCCACATATATGCGGTAATATATGCTATTTGTTTTTCTCTTTCTGACTTACTTTACTCAGTATGACAGTCTCTAGATCCATCCACATCTCAATAAATGACCCAATTTCGTTCCGTTTTATGGCTGAGTAATATTCCATTGTATATCCATTCGTCTGTTGATAGCCATTTAGGTTGCTTCCCTGACCTGGCTATTGTAAATAGTGCTGCAATGAACATTGGGGTGCATGTGTCTTTTTGAATTATGGTTTTCTCTGGGTATATGCCCAGTAGTGGGATTACTGGGTCATATGGTAGTTCTATTTGTAGTTTTTTAAGGAACCTCCATACTGTTCTCCATAGTGGCTGTATCAATTCACCTTTCCACCAGCAGTGCAGGAGTGTTCCCTGTTCTCCACACCCTCTCTAGCATTTGTTGTTTGTAGATTTTCTGATGATGCCCATTCTACCTGGTGTGAGGCGATACCTCATTGTAGTTTTGATTTGCATTTCTCTAATAATTAGTGATGTTGAACAGCTTTTCATGTGCATCTTGGCCATCTGTATGTCTTCTTTGGAGAAATGTCTATTTAGGTCTTCTGCCCATTTTTGGATTGGGTTGTTCATTTTTTTAATATTTAACTGCAGGAGCTGTTTATATATTTTGGAGATTAAACCTTTGTCCGTTGATTCGTTTGCAAATATTTTCTCCCATTCTGAGGGTTGTCTTTTGGTCTTGTTTATGGTTTCCTTTGCTGTGCAAAAGCTTTGAAGTTTCATAAGGTCCCATTTGTTTATTTATGTTTTTATTTCCATTACTCTAGGAGGTGGGTCAAAAAAGATCTTGCTGTGATTTATGTCAAAGAGTGTCCTTCCTATGTTTTCCTCTAAGAGTTTTATAGTGTGTGGTCTTACATTTAGGTCTCTAATCCATTTTGAGTTTAGTTTTGTGTATGGTGTTAGAGAATGTTCTGATTTCATTCTTTTACATGTACCTGTCCAGTTTTCCTAGCACCACTTATTGAAGAGACTGTCTTTTCTCCATTGTGTATCCTTGCCTCCTTTGTCATAGATTAGTTGACCATAGGTGCGTGGGTTTATCTCTGGGCCTTCTATCTTGTTCCATTGATCTATGTTTCTGTTTTTGTGCCAGTACCATATTGTCTTGATTACTGTAGCTTTGTAGTATAGTCTGAAGTCAGGGAGTCTGATTCCTCCAGCTCCGTTTTTTTCCCTCAAGACTGCTTTGGCTATTCGGCGTATTTTGTGTCTCCATACAGATTTTAAGATTTTTTGTTCTAGTTCCGTAAAAAGTGCCATTGGTAATTTGATACGGATTGCCTTGAATCTGTAGATTGCTTTGGGTAGTATAATCATTTTAACAATATTGATTCTTCCAATCCAAGAACATGGTATACCTCTCCATCTGTTGGTATCATCTTTAATTTCTTTCATCAGTGTCTTATAGTTTTCTGCATACAGGTCTTTTGTCTCCCTAGGTAGGTTTATTCCTAGGTATTTTATTCTTATTGTTGCAGTGGTAAAGGGGAGTGTTTCCTTAATTTCTCTTTCAGATTTTTCATCATTAGTGTATAGCAATGCAAGAGATTTCTGTGCATTAATTTTGTATCCTGCAACTTTACCAAATTCATTGATTAGCTCTAGTAGCTTTCTGGTGGCATCTTTAGGATTCCCATGTACAGTATCATGTCATCTGCAAACAGTGACAGTTTTAGTTCTTCTTTTCCAATTTGTATTCCTTTTATTTCTTTTTCTTCTCTGATTGCCGTGGCTAGGACTTCCAAAACTATGTTGAATAATAGTGGCCAGAGTGGACATCCTTGTCTTGTTCCTGATCTTAGAGGAATTGCTTTCAGTTTTTCACCATTGAGAATGATGTTTGCTGTGGCTTTGTCGTATACGGCCTTTATTATGTTGAGGTAGGTTCCCTCTATGCCCACTTTCTGGAGAGTTTTTATCATAAATGGGTGTTGAATTTTGTCAAAAGCTTTTTCTGCATCTATTGAGATGGTCATATGGTTTTTATCCTTCAGTTTGTTAATATGATGTATCACATTGGTTGATTTGCGTATCTTGAAGAATCCTTACATCCCTGGGATAAATCCCACTTGATCATGGTGTATGATCCTTTTAATGTGTTGTTGGATTCTGTTTGCTAGTATTTTGCTGAGGCTTTTTGCATCTATATTCATCAGTGATACTGGTCTGTAATTTTCTTTTTTTGTAGTATCTTTGTCTGGTTTTGGTATCAGGGTGATGGTGGCCTCATAGAATGAGTTTGGGAGTGTTCCTTCCTCCACAGTTTTTTGGAAGAGTTTGAGAAGGATGGGCACCTTTCATTTTTTAATACCAGCTTTCCCGCTGTACATTCTCATTTCTATAAATGGTATCCACATCTTACCAGCCACCTAAGCTCAAAGCCTTGGTGTTTTCTTTTATTTCCCTTTTGACCTTTTGCCTCATTCATATCTTCTTAATCATCATATTCCTTTGACTTATTCTTCACGGTGTATTTTGCAGCAGGCCTTTCCTTTCTGTTACACTAGGCTGCCATCGGCACCCCGATAGACAGTGAGGTTACCTCCCTGCTCACACAGCATTTGACTGCTTCATGATTCTTCTGAGAACCATGAGCGTCCACTGCTGGAATATAACTAGAAGGATGATAGATGCATTGTCTCTCTAGTGCTTTTTTTCTTTTCTGCATTTTGCCTTCAAATGGATTATGGACTCTCAGAGGGCAGGAGTCATTGTGTACTGTTTCTGGTCTGTCCCTTGTAGTGCTTTTCACAGTCTTATACATAGAGTGGGTTCTCAATATGTGTTTGTCAAATGATGAGATGAACACTTTTATTTTTGTTAGTTTCAGTAATTAAGATGCGGGCATTTTGTTTTTAAAAACATGGACAGACATAACTGGTGGAGAATATAATGGCAAGGAGAAGAGCAGATAACCTTTTATATTTAGGACGGTTTATCACCTCTTCTTTGCTCTGTAATATTGCATCACTGTCTTACCCCAGGACCACCCACAACACCACCTGTGCTCCTTCCCTCCTTTATTTCCTCCTCAGTACTTACAATGTACTATTTAACTTATTTATCTTGTTTTTAAAACATTCTTTCCCCTAGTAGACTGTAAGCCCTACGAGGGCAGGATTTTTGTCACTCTTGTTCAATGCTGTACTCCCAGTGCCTGGCATGTGGTAAGCTACTCAATGAATATTTGTTTTATGTATAATCCGGAGACGTACCATTGTGTGTGTTGTCATTAAATTGATTATTGTCACCAATCGTAGATTTCACTTCATTCTGTTCAGTGTTACTTAGTATCAATGCTTTGAGGCTAGGGAGACATTTTTTATCTGTCTACAAAAAAAAAAGCTATAGTTTGGGGCTGAGTGACTGAGAGGCACATGGAAAGAAGAAATAGACAACATAGTGGATGGTCTTGGAAAAAGACATCTTGGGCTCTGCTCTCCAGTGGCTGGCATATTCTCCAAACACTCTCCACTTGAATTTTGCTAACCTATTTTGAGTGCTTTTTATAAAGGTGATTCATACGCCTATTTGTTATTCTTACCAGAAAGTATATCCTTTTTAGTGGCTTACTTTCTCCTCCTTTTATGGTTAATATCTGGATTCCTTTGCTTAGGAGCTGTCACTCTGATATTAAGGAGGAGGACAGTTGATTGGGTTTGAGTTTGCACCTTAAATAGATCATTTAGTCACACAGAGCAAAATTCTGTTTTGTGGCCACATTTTGCCTATCTAGTCAGCCAGCCGCTGTGAATATATGAGCTTTGGGTCCCATCTCTCGTGGGGGCAGTCGGGGGGGCCACGGCATGAATATAGAACTGGGGGGTTGCTGGATGAATGGTGACACTGGCTTTCTGGTAAGGGCTGTCTGGCCACTCCGCCTCAGGAGATCCCTCGTTGTGACTGTGGCTGTCAGAGGTGAACAGGCTGTGCCACTCACTAGTCAGATAATGAGCTCTAAAATGGGTTTCGTGTCCTTTGTGAGAACTGGATTCACTAAGATGGTATCAGGAAAACCTCAGGACCTTGTAAACACAAAGAAATCAACAGAGTGTGCTTTGCTCAGAAGTGGAGACTTTTGTGCTGTAGATGGCAGGGAGCCATCAGAAGGCTCGAAGCTTGGCAGAGATGTTTATTTTAAAATTGCCATCCTTGCAGTGGTTTTGAGGTGGACTGCTGAGGAGCATGAGATGGGTGCAGGGAGGTGAGGAGGTTGTCAAAAAAAAAGTTTATGTGAGAAGAATTGTTGCTACTTGTGCAGAACTAGTTGACTGCCTTGTGAATGAATGAGATGAGGATGACTTGAAGGTATCTGGTCTCACAGGGACAGGGAATGGGGGCGAGAAGTGATGTTTACAGGGAGGAGTGAGAATCACCTCTCGGACCTATTGAGTTAGAGGTGTTAGGGAGATGTGGAGCAGAAGTTTGGATAAGGTTCTGGAGCATGGGGGAGAAGACTGTCTTAGAACTATAGTTGCTAGAGTCATTGCTTTAAAGCTTCAAGTTGGGTGGATGACTTTTTTCAGTTTTTATTATGGAAAATTTCACACATAAATGTCAAGACAGTAAACCACAATATAACAAAAACTTATGATAGTGTGATTTATAATAAGAAATATATATTTGGTTTCTTTGTTTCTGGCACCGAGCCTAAAAGCCTTGGAATTTCCTAAGTAATAAGAGCTAGAATGGCATCTTGATATTCATAACAAGCCCCTTTCAACCACACCTCAGTTTATGTTAATGAGGTGACTTTTGGAAAGCACCTTAGGGTGGGTGCTGGTTGCCAAGGAAACCAGCTAGTGATTATAGGGGTGGGACTTTCAGTCCCACCCCCTGACTTCTGAGGAGGGGGAGTGAGGCTGGAGATTAAGTTCAGTCACCAATGGCCAATGATTTAGTCAATCATGCCTATATAATGAAGCTTCCATTAAAAAAACAGAAGGACAAGGTTGTAGAGCTTCTGGGTTGGTGAATATGTGGAGGTGCTGGGAGGGTGTCGTGCTCAGAGAGGGCATGGAAGCTCTGCAACCCTTCCCACATACCTTGCCCTAAGCATCCCTTCCATCTGGCTATTTCTAAGTTATATCCTTTTATGATAAGCCAGTAATTTAGTAAGTAAAATGTTCCTCTGAGTTCTGTGAGTCTCTCTAGCAAATTAATCCAACCCAGAGAGGGTGTTGTGGAGGCCACTGATCTATAGCTAGTTGGTCAGAAGGACAGGTGAATAACCTGGACTTGTGATTGGTATCTGAAGTGGGTTTGGGGGAGTATCGTGGGACTGAGCCCTTAACCTGTGGTATCTGATACTATCTCTAGGTAGATAGTGTCAGAATTGAGTTGAATTATAGGAAACCCAGCTGGTATTGGAGAATTGCTTGGTGGTATGCAAAACACACACATACAGAGAAGTATAATAAACCAAACCCCATGTCCCCATTACCCAGCATTGTTAATTACCAGCTCATAGTCAATCATGTTTCATCTATATCCCCCACGGCTACCCCTCCCCACGTCACTGACACAAAATTCCAAATTTTATTTGTAAATATTTTTGCATTTATCTCCAAAAGATAAGGAATCTTTAAAAAACATAGCCACAATACATTATCACCCTTCAAAAATAACAGTAATTTCATAATATTTGCCAAATGTCTGGTGAGTTCACATTTCCCCAATTGACTCTTTTTTTTTTTTTTTGCAATTTGATTTAAGATGCAAATAAGGTCCCTACAACTACATTTGGTTGGTTTGTCTCTGTAGCTCCTAAATCTGTCTTAATCTGTAGGTTTGGGTGGGTAACTTTTCAGAGCATTCTGGGTCCTATTTGTGTGAACCCGAATGATAACCAGCACTTGAATGAAAGAAAGAGGTGGAGGCCGATGGGATAATGTAGGGATCTTCTTAGTTGGAGGAATGATTTTGATATTTTTCCCCTGAGAGGCAGATGTTTTTAGGAAAGCCTGATGAAGTTCTTGTTCTTGTAGCCTCTCTCTCCAGCAGTTAATTCTCTGTATTGCTACTATGGTATCTTCCAAAAGTCAGGCCCGATCATGCCCCTTCTTAGCCCAGAAGTCTCTGTGGCCCTGTGGGCTGAAGTCTGCTCTTGTGAGCTTGGCTTAAGGAGATGGCTCACCATCTTCCTCACTCCTTGATGCTCAGTCTCCACCTTCCCCCTTCTCCCCAGCCTTGCTGTTCTAGTCAGTGTTCACTTTCCCACCTCATGCTGAGGGCTTTCTCTGAAGTATAGTTCACACCCCCCTCTTCTTTCATCAAAATAAGTCTGACTCATCTTGAAAGGCCCAACTGAGAAGTCACCTTTTCTGTGAAGTTTTCCTGAACTATTTTTTCACCTGAAAGAATTATTCATTCTGTTCCTCACTGTGCCGCCTTTTTATGCCTCTGAATTCATTGTTAATTATGTGTTCCCTAGGGTGGGCTGGTGGGGGGCTGAGGGGGGAGGTGCTGTGTCCCAGCCAGCTCAGTCTCCTCAGCACCCAGCCCAGAGCCCTCCCCTCTTGGAATGCAGAGTATATCTGTTTGGTACCAACTCTTAGAAGGATGAACAACAGATTTTCTATCAGAGAAAATCTGGTAGAAAATCAGATTTTCTTCTCCACTCTGTGTTTTGTTTTAAAATAATTTTATCAAGTAGGCTGTTAAATAATGTATAGTTTTCAGCTGGACTGAATTAAACCCAGTGAGTAATTACATTTTATTCTGCTCACATAAACACATAAAGAAATTTGCTGGGTATATGGTGTGAAGTGTTTCTTGTTGTGTCATTAGTGTTGACTTTGATACTTCCCAGACACCAATTTCATGACTCAAGAAATTGCAACAAAAATACAGAAATCTAATCTTTCCAGATACTGTTTCATTGCCTGCCAAAACCCAGACATAAATTACAAGGGAAAAAGGCATTATCTTCATAATTTAGGGAACTGATGCTTCCCTATGTGTATAATCTGTTAATATTATTTGTAGTCAAATTATAGTTTTTGATTCCCATTATCTCATTCTTTCAGCAAACATTTATTGAGTGATGACCGTGTTCCCGACTTTGTGAGGGGGTCAGACTTTATTTAGCCATTACCCTTTGGAGGAGACATGTAGGCCTTTTATAATAATGTGTTGTTATCCATTCCATGACGTAGATGGGAATAAGTGAGCAGCAGCCACAGGGTGCAGAGCTGAGGATTGTAGATACTGTTTTCAACTCTTAGTCCAGATTCTGTTAACACACAGAAAGTCAGGTGTATTTGGTAAAGAACCAAATAGAATTTCAAGAAATTGAAAATAGTCATTGAAACTACAAACGCAATGGAGAGGGTAAAGAACTGAAGAGAGAATTGGTGAACCAGACGATGTATCTGAAGCATTATCCAGGAAGGGGCACAGAGAGGCAGAAGGAAAATGTACCCATATGCTGAAATACTGCACAGCAGCAAGACCACATGAACCAGAGCCACATGTCAATATGGATGATGCTTACAAGCATACTAAGGGGTGAAAAAAAGCAAGTTCCAGGATAACTCATACCATACATAATTCAAAGACATGCAAAATTAAACAATATATTTATCTGTAATTTAAACTCTAAGGTCATAATAAACACCAGATTGAGGTTAGTGGTTTCCAGGCAGTGGAGTGGGAGAAAGTGGGGGGATTGATTGGGAAGAGTACGAAGGTTCTTAGCTCTCTTGGTAATGCACTGTTGATTAAGCTGAGTGAAAGCTATGTAGATGACTGGCAGACCATTCTTGTCATAATAAATTCTTGTGAAATATAGTAAATATTTGAAATACTATATATAACTTATATACCGATAAAAAATGGAATAAACACCTGTGTTTACTGTCCAGCTTATGAAACAGAAAATTACCTGTACCTTTGAACCCCCTTGTATATTCCTTCCCAATTATATTATTCTTTATCCCTTATATATACTATACCTCTACTTTTAGGTATCTGATATAATTCATAATAAAATTTTTTTAAAGGATGCCCTATAGTTTTATAGTTATCTTACTAATATATGTAATTAATCAATTTGAACTTAAACCTTTGTCCCCCCCCCAGCCTTTTCTTTATTTATTTTTAGCTTCGTTGGGTCTTTGTTGCTGCGCACAGGCTTTCTCTAGTTGTGGCGAGCAGGGGTTACTCTTCGTTGCGGTGCGCAGGCTTCTCATTGTGGTGGCTTCTCTTGTTGCAGAACACGGGCTCTAGGTGCACAGGCTTCAGTAGTTGCAGCTCACGGGCTCCGTAGTTGCGGCACGTGGGCCCTAGAGCATGCGGGCTTCAGTAGTTGTGGCTCGTGGGCTCTAGAGCGCAGGCTCAGTAGTTGTGGCGCACAGGCTTAGTTGCTCTGTGGCATGTGGGATCCCTGAACCAGGGATCGAATCCGTGTCCCCTGCGTTGGCAGGTGGATTCTTAACCACTGTGCCAACAGGGAAGTCCCGTCCCCCTTTTCTGAATTGTTGTATTGGTCACCTAAGTAAAAAATTATGTATTGTGTGACTATGACTAAATTTCTAAACATTTTCAGGATCTTCCCAAGTGTGTGATGTTTTAAAAGCATTAATGAAAATTAAACTTGGGTCTGGCCCTATCAGGTTTGATCAGGGAGAACAGAGGTGTGGTAATTTCTTGGTTAGTGCCATAGGATAATACTTTCTACAAAAGTGGGACTTCATGTCAGGAGGTCAACATGGTGTAAGTCTCCTTTGGAAGATTAAGGAAACTCATGATGGTGGTATGGGAAAAGCAAAACAAATAAGCAAAAGACATTTCTGGAGTAGGGTTTAGGGACCCTGTATTACAGCAGTGAGAGCTTAACTTCTCATCTGTAAAAGAAATGTTTCCTGGTTGGGAGGTGGGATGTGAATTAGCTGTAGAGGTATTGCTGATGGTCCAGAGAAGCCATCTGCAGTTTCTCAAAAAGATAGTATGCTAGTCTGTATGGGCTGCCATAACAAAATACCACAGACTAGATGGCTTAAACAGTAGAAATTTATTTTCTCACAGGCTGGAAGTCTGAGATCTGGGTGCCACCACGGTTGGGTTCTGGTGAGGCCTTTCTTCCTGGCTTGTTGGATAAGCCACCTTTTCACTGTGTGCTCACTTGGCCTTTCCTCTGTGCATGTGCACAGAGAGAGAGAGATCTCTCTTCCTATTCTTATAAGGCCACTAATTCTATTGGATTAAGACCCCACCCATATGACCTCCTCTAACCTTAATTACCTCCTAAAACCTTGATCTCCAAATACAATCACTTTGGGGGTTAGGGCTTCAGCATATATTTGAGAGTTTGAGTTTGAGTTTGAGAGAACACAGTCAGTCCATTGCAGATAGTTTATTTTGGTTGATAGTCTTTGAATTCAGGTGAATTCTTAAATAGATTTTTAAAAAAATATATACCATCAGAAATTGAGGTAAGTACACACAAGCTCTGTTTTGTTCATTTATTTTACCATGTGTTCTCCAAACCTGCCCTTTTCAGTTGTGTATATCTGTATATTTGCATGTATTTCAGTTTAAGACTCAACCATCCCTTAGTAATTGGAGTAAGTAGAGCAGCAAATGTAGTTACTATTATGTGTTCCAGTTTCATGGCTCTCTAAGATAACTGTGATTAGTGCATTTGTTTATTTGCAGTGTTGTTTAAATTCAGGGCTTCTAGGGAGTAGATTCTGTAATATGCCTCAAAATTATTGGAAGTTTTTTACCCTATGAGAGTACTTGAATTTTATTTATTAATTTAGGCCAAATTATAAAGGCTGATAAAGGTGGGCATCCTTGAATTTAATGGCAGGTAAGAGGCTGAAAATATGTAGTTGCTTCCTTAGGCATCAGAACTAAGGCTCTTTTCTTATAACTCAAATGGGGTAATTCCTTGTTAACACATGGCTACTGGCTAATGTCTCCGTAGTCTATTGTCGTTTACTGAGTGGTTGTGGTAGTCAGATGCAGGGATGGGTGGCGAGTACTCATTGAGCATTGCCTTCAGGAAAATTAGCCCTGGGGATGAGGGACAGGCACTTAAGTGGCAGTCACAGTGCAGTGCAATCATTGTTCTGATAACGTAGTCACTATCAGAGACTGTTCTGGAAATGCATGATGAGATGGGTTGCCACATATGGTTGTGTACATTGTGCCCTGAACAATTCCAGGGAGCCTCTTTCATGTTGAAGTCTGTGAGGGCAGCCCTGATTGTGGAGAATCCAACCCGGTCCTGTGGTATCAGGAAGGGCTTCCCTGCCTGGAAGAAGTGATATCTACATTGTGACTTGAAGGACAAGTAGGAGTTAACCCATTGAAGACGGTTAGGGAGCAGAGAGTGGGAAGAGAGTTCCAGGCAGAGGCTCAGAGGAAAGATTGATTAATTTATTTCAAAAGGTAGCTGATGTTTAGCTGAAAGTCTTGTCCTGGACCTTTAAAGAGTGGCAAATGGGTCAGGAAAATGTGTGATAAACTGCTGTAGTAACATTTGTAGTCCTTTGGCAGTTGACTTGAACTTGATTAGTGTGTTTTAATTAAAGGGGGAATACACAAAACAGCAATTAAAATGTGTTGAGTGATGATTCAGCCACAAGTACACTGTCCTTGATTTTGGGAAATGTCAGAGTGTGAGGCAGAATCAAATATTCAAATACCTGACTTAAGGTCCTTAGACATTATCCAGGAATCTGCTAGCCCCCCATTATCTTCTCAAAATCTGTGAATTTTATTTTAAAAGCATTTTAAAGAAAATATGTTTAAGAATTTGAGTGGTCATCCATATTGCTTGGGATTTGAGGGGTTGAATTAGTGATACTCTCTCTGTTATCAAAATTTGGAACCAATTGGGAGATAAAGGAGCCAGGTAGATAGAGCTTGGAGAGTGTGGTTTGGGTGTGTGGCAACAATGGCTTCCTGAGACTGTAGCCCTGGATTAGACAGAAATAATCTCTCCGGGCCCTGGAGGTGTTGAGCCAGCAGAGGCCCCTCCTAGAAGGAGGCAAGTGTAATCAGTTTGTACTTGGGTACCATATTGGACTCTAGTTAAAAGTTCAGTCATCCAGATGAATGGATGAAGAAGATGTGGCACGTATATACAATGGAATATTACTGAGCCATAAAAAGAAACGAACTTGAGTTATTTGTAGTGAGGTGGATGGATCTAGAGTCTGTCATACAGAGTAAAGTAAATCAGAAAGAGAAAAACAAATACCATATGCTAACGCATATATATGGACTCTAAAAAAAAATGGTACTGATGAACCTAGTGGCAGGCAGGAATAAAGACATAGACATAGAGAATGGACTTGAGGACACGGGGGCGGGGTGGGGGAGATGCTGGGGTGAACTGAGAATAGCATCGACATGTATTACACTACCAAATGTAAAATAGTTAGCTAGCGGGAAGCAGCAGTATAGCACAGGGAAATCAACTCGGTGCTTTGTGATGACCTAGAGGGGTGGGATAGGGAGGGTGGGAGGAGGCTCAAGAGGGAGAGGATGTGGGGATATATATATGCATATGGCTGATTCACTTTGTTGTACAACAGAAACTAAGACAGTATTGTGAAGCAATTATAATCCAATAAAGATCTATTTTTTAAAAAGTTCAGTCATCGAGTCCAAGTCTGCCTCCTTGGTTCCTAGTTTTCAATGAAAGACTCTCCCACTCTTCCATTATATACTAGAATGGGCATCTCCATTTTGTAAAGACTGTCAGAAGGTATGTGGTATCTGGTCACCCATAGAGAAATGCTGTGCAGCACAGCAATGATGAGAAGATGTTCCTGGTGTCCCAAGAACTTCATGGGACAATATAATGAGTTTTCCATATCTTGTTTTCCCAAGTAGATATCTAAGACTTAAAGTCATTTTCTTCCTCTTATTCTTAACTGTGACATTCCATATTTAGGGAAACTACTTAGCAATTACGGTGTTTTTTGACTCACATAAACTTGTTCCATGTTGGTTTTAATCAAATCTTTGGAATTTTAGCTGTTGAAGAAGAGGAACATTGGATAGGAGGTTGAACTCTTGGCTGATGGGCCTGATTTTCACTATTTTAGTATCTCATATACTGATGGAAGCAAGACAGAACATTTGTCTTGAAGGGCTACAGACTCAGTTTATTTCTTTAATTAAAGTCAACCTTTATCAGAATAGCATTGGCTGGCTGATTGGTGATTCACAGATTTTCTGTTGTATTGTCAAGAGTTATCAGATTTGAAGCAGCTAGAACTCTCATACATTGCTTGGCACTGGGTAGATTGTTGCAAAATGGTATAGTAACTCTGGGAAATGATTTGACCAATTCTTATAAAGTTAAACATACACTTGTCCAATGACTGAGCAATCCCACGCTGGGTACTTGCCCTAGAGAATTGAAAACATGTTCACATAAAACCCTGTTTTATGGATGTTCATAGCAGCCTTATTTGTGATAGCCAAAAGTATGCTTGACATCATTAGGCATTAGGGAAATGCAAATTAAAACCACAGTGAGATATCACTTAACACTCTCTGAAATAGATACAATCAAAAGACAATAACAAGTGTTGTAGAGCATGTAAACAACCTTTAACTCTCATACTTTGCTGGTGGGGGTATAAATTGTATAAAATGGTATACAGTTTCCCAAATGGAAAACAGTTCAACAGTTTCTTAAAGTAGTAAAGATAGATTTACCATATGACACAGCAGTTCTGCTCCTAGGTTTCAACCCTAGAGAAATGAAAACATATGTCCATACAGACTTGTATGCAAATGTTCATAGTAGCATTATTCATAATAGCAGAAAAGTGGAACCAACGCAAATGCTCATCAACTGGTGAATGGATAAACAAAATATGGTATATCCATACAATGGAATACTATTCAACAATAAAAAGTAATGAAGTACTAATACCTTTCTTCCACAATGGGTGAGCCTTGAAAACAGTATGCTAAGACAAAGAAGCCAGACACAAAAGAGTACATATTGTATGATTTATATGAAATGTCCAGAAAAGGCAAATCTATAGAGACAGAAAATAGATCAGTTGCCTGGGGCTGGGAGTGGGAAACAGAGAGTGACTGCAAAAGGAAATGTTCCAAATTAGATTGTGATAATTGCACAACTCTGCGAATATAATAAAATCATTGAATTGTACACTTAAAATGGGGAATTTTATGGTATGTGAATTGTACCTCAGTAAAATTGTTTTTAGGGCTTCCCTGGTGGCGCAGTGGTTGAGAGTCCGCCTGCCGATGCAGAGGACATGGGTTCGTGCCCCGGTCCGGGAAGATCCCACATGCCGCGGAGCGGCTGGGCCCGTGAGCCATGGCCGCTGAGCCTGCGCGTCCGGAGCCTGTGCTCCGCAACCGGAGAGGCCACAACAGTGACAGGCCCGCGTACCACATACACACACAAAAATTGTTTTTAAAAAGTATTTCACTACATATTCAAAACAAGTAACAAAAATATTTTAAATGAATTCTCCTTGAAACGAATATATCAATGAATAGCACAGCTGCATAATAAGTAATAGAACAAGTAGAAAAGGATATTGAAAAGGCTGTAACATACATTCTTAATACAAGAGTCGCTTAAATGACCCTGAAACCTGAAAAATCATTGTCACTGCTGGCACCCATTGCATCCTCTTTATTTGCTCAATTAGAAATAGTTATCACTCTCTTCAAACACTGTGTAATGGGATGTGGAATGGGACGCTTTCTTTTCTCAGAATTTCAGATGAAGCTTTAGAACTCAGAACAACTCCTACAGTGCTGTAAAAATCCCCATAGCGGTGGCCAAACCGAACTGATGATCATCTGCTCCCAGTAGCTCATATAAGGGAAGGTGGAGTCTCGTTAGAGAACAGTGCATCCATGCACCTGTTCCCAACTCCTTAACAAAGGCTTATTAATAGAGACATTTAAATATTGCAGCAGGTGGATAGCTGTCTAGAATTACAGCTGAGTGTCGATTTGTTCAACTGTCTTCCCAACAACCTGAGTCACAAAAGCGGAAACTGGCACCAGACTAGTGGGGCTAGTTCCTTTAATGGCCTCATAGCATTTTTGAACAATGCTTTGTCCATAATTAAGTTCCTTCCTCATACCACCAATGGGCACATGCATAAATTGTATATAGGGTTCTTTTTTTGGTTATGTGTTTCTTTTAAACATTAGAAAAGTTGGCAGTTGTATACCATCAGCACAATATGCAAATACAGGAGTTTTTTCATACTCAAAAGTTGCAACAGTCTTGAGTTTTTTCTACTGAAAAAGTCTTGAATTTTTGCACCTTTGGAGTTCACCATGTTGCTTTAAGCCACATCAGATGTCAAAGGAATTTCATGTATATTTGCTTTCTGTAAAAGTTCAAAACTAAATTCTTTCCTAGCATTAGTCATATACCTGTGAAATCAGTGAGTCTCTTTTCATCAGTTGACATGTGATATTTTTCTGGCCCACACACAGTAGATTATTGCTCTTTGTAATCTGGAACACTATGATGTTGATCCAGTAAAGTCATTAATGCCTCTATTGTTCTCCATCATTTTTTGGGGAATACTGAAGTTTCTGAGCTTTGCAAAATATCTAATGTCAAATTCTAATTCCTTGTAGTTAAGACCTCTTTATAGTTCCCTGTCAGAGGATGTCTTCCATATCTAGAAGATGGAAATATGCCATTCATGTTTTTTCCAAGTCTTTGTTATATTCTCACTAAAATACCCCTCTGCAGTCCTAATGTCTTATTCTTTCTTGAAGTGGAAGATGCCACACGTGAACTTAATATAGCAATGACTGTCCTTTTGTGCCATGGACTCCAGTGGTAATAAATATGAATCTAAATGTCTGAGGAGCTACTCAAACTCTACCTTGAATTAGCAGCAAATCCTGTTGCTTGGTATATTTTTGGTCAAAACTATCAATCAGGACGTTTTAACCTGTATCTTTGCTGTGAGGGGGCTTTGTTGCCATATTTTAACACAAGGGGGCAGCATCATCACCTTCACTGTCTCCATCACATCTTTAGCATGGGCACATTGGACCCGGGTAGGGAGGGAAAGATTTTATAAGTATGTATTATTATTTTTAATATTCGTCATCTAATAATGCTTCTAGGTATGATGGTGATGATTACGGACAGAGACTGCGAGGGTATTTCCTGTAGTTGAGGAATTTGTCTGCAAATAAAAGCCTCCTGTAAGGAAAAATCTCCTGTTTCCCTTCTGCTCTCAATACTCTTACTGGACATTTCTGTGACCACATGTGTGGGAGTTTTCTCACACCTAAGCAGTTCTCCAGCTCTCTAGTGGATACCAACTGAGTATCCCACAATTTAACTCAACTCTGACACTGTCTACTTGGAAATAGCATCAGATCCCACAGGCCTCATAAGACCCCTGCCCCTCTCACTTCAGAGGTTAGTCACAAGTCCAGGTTATCACCTGAACTTCTGACCAACTGGCTATAAATAAGAGGTTCTCATGTTCCCCTCCTTAGCTTTGATCATTTGCTAAAATAGCTCAAAGAACTCAGGAAGCCCATTTACTTACTATATTGCTGGTTTATTATCAAAGGATATAACTCAGGAACCACCAGATGGAAGAGATGTATAAGGTAAATTATGTGGAAAGGGACATGGAGCTTCCATGCCCTCTTCGGGTGAGCTACCCTCTCTGGCGCTCCACGTGTGCAGCAACCCAGAACCTCTCTGAACCTGTGTACTTTGGGACTTTTTATTGAGGCTTCATTACATAGGTGTAATTAATTAAATCATTGGCCATTAGTGATCCACTTAACCTCTAGCTCCTCTTCCCTGCATGGAGGTCAGGGGGTGGGGTGGAATTAAAAGTTCCAACTCTGGGGACTTCCCTGGTCATCCAGTGGGTAAGACTCCGTGCTCCCAGTGCAGGGGGCCCAGGTTCAATCCCTGGTTGGGGAACTAGATCGCGCATGCATGCTGCAACTAAGAGATCGCATGCCATAACTAAGAGTCTGCATGCCGCAACTAAGAAGTCCTCATGCCGCAACTAAAAAGATCCCGCATGCCACAATGAAGACCGTGCACAGCCTAAATAAATAAATAAATAAATAAATAAGTTCCAACTCTCTAATCACCTGGTTGGTTCCCCTGGCAACCAGCCCTCATTCGGAGGCTAATCCGGGAACCCCCAGTCACCAGCCACCTCATTAGCATACAAAAAGACACTTAGCACTTCAGAGATTGGGGGGGCGGGGGGGGGGTTAGGAGCTCTGTACCAGGAAACTGGGACAAAGACCAAATATATCTTATTATAAATCACAGTATCACAACTCCTCTTTTGTTAGAATAGTTGTCATTGTGAAGACCCTGTGCTATTGTGGTTTATTTTTTTAGTTAGCTCTGCAAATATTGAAGCTAGTACTGAAAAGAAACAGTGAGTTATGTAAAGCAGCTATTGATTTGGGAGAAGGATAGCCTTTTGTAAATGACTTTACTTTGGTTTCCTGATGAAGACACTGTTAACTGAAGCGAAACGTGTTTTATTCAGGGACCTTACTGAGTACTATACAGCCCAGGAAACAGCCTCTCAGATAGCTCGGAGGATCTGTTCCAAAGAGGTAAGGGAGGAGCCAGGATATATAGGAGTTTTTGCAGGAAAAAAAAACCGAAATGTGTAGTCGAACATCAAAAGATTACCACGAATCACAAAAACCAGACCTGTCAAGTTAATGAATTTAGCACTTTTCTATGTCTGCGAAGATGCAAGAGTCTGGCTCATTGAAATTATTTCTTTGATATGCATTTTAACTATCTATGTTCACATCATGTTTTTCTCCATCTGAATTCTCCCCAGGGCACACCTTGGGTTGTGGGGGGCGCGGTTACATTGGCAGCTTATGGCCAGCAATATTCTTTGTTTACTGGAATGGCAGGCAACATTTTTTTTTTCCACAGCACCCCCTCTTGGTCATAAATTAGACCAAGGTTTGGGAGGCATTTCTTGACCAATTTGTCCCAAGGTGCTAAGAAGGCTCATTCCTAGATCAGATGAGGATTGTGTTGATAGGCCACTCAATGTGCTAAATTTTGCATTAGGCCCTGTTAGTAACCTAAAATTCTCTGGATCTTCTGTTTTACTAGTCTGTTATGATCCAGGGGATGTTTTCCCTTGTTGCTTCTTCCCACATCTAGAGTTGCACTATTACAATTAATTCTATATAGAGTTAAATGTATGATCTACTATCTACTATCTCAAGATGTTTAGCCATCAAGAGGCCTGGTTACACATTGGGTAAAAATTGGGTTACAATTGGGTAAAAAGCATATATATATTTAACTGGGGTAAATAGAGTGGACTTGTTTGGGGCCCTTTAATGTTGCGGACCATAGGGGGTCCCTTTGGCCCATCCAACCTTAGGTAGTGTTGTATCAAAACCTTTTGTTTTAATCCCATTAACATCTGTTTTATTTATCCCATTTCTTAATAACCATCTGAAGATTTTTATCCTTTTGGGACGAGTCCCTTTAAATTTTTCACCTTTTTGGAAAGAAATCTATAGACTTTCTCTCAGGTTCTCATTTTCCTGTTAATCAACCTAATTAACAATTAATCTCCTGTTCATTAGCATCTGTAAGACCCATTGAGGGTAAGTTGAGACCACAAATGAGGCTTCCCAAACTGGTTTTTTTGTTTTGTTTTGTTTTAAACTGAGGGAGTTCTTAGGTTAGCTATTTTTTTTTACCACCTTCGAATTTGTTTTTTCATAGGTACCAGTAAAATGGCTGTTTATGAGAGCGCTCTAAAAATTCACCAATTTAGACGTTTCCCCAATTTAAAGGATCCATCGTCTGGCCATTGATGAGATATGTTAATAGTGACACAAATGAATAACGCGCTAGAGGCGTCCCCACAAGAGAGTGCAAAGGATGCAGCCTTCACAAGATCTAGAAAGTTTACTCCCCAAAATAGTCTTAAGAGAGTAAAGGACCTTCGTTGTACAGGTTGACACAACGAAGGTGAGGATGACAAAGGCCCCTTATGGGCACCTCATATGACAAATTTCCCTTAGAGCTGGCACAGCCAAGCCAGAAAAAGAGACTGCTCAGGACCCCAGTCTATTTTATTGGCTGCCAAATGTAAACCATGTGTGTACCTTCCAGAGCGCGGAGACCAAGCTCTCAAATTGAGATTATTAAGAACCTCATTTTTAATCTGTAGTAAAATTTTACAACTTTATTTGTTCACAAAAGTCAACAAAGTTCAAGCATGTTAGTACAGGTATTTAACAACCACCACCACCACCACAATAATAAAGCAATACAGACACAGAGCACAGAGTTTGGCTTAAAAAACTATATCTTTCTGGATTTTATATATTATTTGTTCTTCAGCAATGTCTTGTGAGTTCTCATATGTCTTGGTGATAAGAGACATTGTAGAACATTATACATAGGATATAATAAACATTTTCTTTCTTTTTCTCATATAACTTTCTCCATTAATGGCAAAATGAGATGGGGGAGCATTTTACCATTCTCTCTCTTAATATTGCTAGCAAAGAACTGAATATAGAGAGAGGTCTGAAGTTTTCCACCTAAGAGAGAATTGTGGAAAGTGTCTGGTTGTTATTTATGTTTTCTTTTTTTTCACATTTCCCTCACTTTTACTTGGGCATGTGTGACTCATGTCCGGGACCAGGGGAGCAACATTTCTTCATAACTCATGGAATTAAATGCTGACACACAATTTTGCTGGTTTTTTCCTCCTAAAGGGAAAACCCTGCTAAGAACAGAATGAGACGGAAAGACTTGCAGCTAATTATGCTAGCTGTGTCAATGGCATAGCCCCAAGAAGCCAGCTCTCCAGTCCCTGAATCATGACTGTGAAAATTGGCACTGTGCTGTTTAGCTCCCTAAGGGATGTAATTATTTTCTCCATGATACCCAATACTTGAAATGACCTCAGCAAAAGCATTTCTTTTCTTTTTTTCCCTTCCTCTAGTGTGTGGCAAAACAAATTGCATTTGTAACAACTAGAAATTCCCGAGGCCTTGTCCTCACTGGCGGATGGCCTGAGGAATGCTGCTGGTGCAAATCAAAGAGCTCAGTGGTTCTGCTTTGTGCTGTGCTAGGCAGAAAAAACCTTTGCCTCTTATCACCCCATCTTCCTCCAGCAGAAACCTGAGAAATGAGACATGATCAGTGGTTCATAGTACTCGGAGTACTGTCATAATCCCGAAAGGTACTGTCCTACCTTGTCCTCTTGGTGGCTGAGGGACTCAAACCAGAATAGATGGATTCTTAACCCTTTTGAAGGACTGTGTAGTTGTCCCTAAAATACACATCACCTACCTGGTCTCTAAGATTACTTCAGAGTTTCTTAGTTGTTGCCATTATTCCCATGCTCTCTGTGTCCTTCCACAGGCCTGATGTTTTCTTCCACTCTGTTTCAGGGCTCATCGTCGGGGTGATCCTGAGGTACGGCACCACTGCCACCAGTGGTCATGACAAGTCACTCAGCTGCACTCAGGAAGACAGGGCCTTCAGCACCTTATTAGTGAATGTCAGCGGGAAGTTCTTCGAATACACCCTGAAAGGAGAAATCAGCCCTGGCAAGGTCAACAGTGTAGAGCAGAATGACATGCTGAGGAAGGTGAGCTCGGGCCGCTCAGCCACTTTGGTCCTGACGTGGTTTTTGATTTTCCGATTCTGTCTCAACTTTGTGAACAGAAATCTTTTGACACTCCTGGAACATCAGTAACATTCCTGGCTGTCAGTTTGGCTAGGAAGCTTTTGGACTGTGATGAGGAGAAGGAACCATATTTGAACTTGAGCCTTTTAGCTTTGTCAGACTGATGTGGGCCACCAATGGTGCAGTGGGTTCGTACATCCCACTCAGCTCCTCTGTCCAACTCCCATCTCTTTTTGATTATGTCTCTTACTCTTGTTATGGTTTAGGGATGAGATTGTTTCTTTCTTAAATTAAGATTGGTTTCTTATTTTTTTTTAGCTTGTTATAATCAGTGTTCAGAAGTGTTATTCTTACTTCTTCGTGGTTATTTTACCATATTCTACAAACATTTATTGAGTTTCCCACTCTCATTGGTGATTGGTGCCAAAGGCTTAATGAGTCTTCAGAGGAAAAATGTCTTGTTGTCTTAGAATTTGAGCCCACATGTTGTTTTTCATTTAATGTTGGGGGTAGCTAAAATACTCCACAGGAAAAGGGATTATATATCTCTTCATTTCACTTGGGTGATTTCCAGGATAAGCACAAGATCTGTATTTATCCACATACATTCTAGTACCTTATAGACCCGGGCTTATCAGCAGGAGGGCTTCCGTATAAAGTCTGGGGATCCAAGTTGTGTGAGACCCCTTTAATATGTGAAAGCTTGCAGTCAAAGAGTGTAGCCTGTGCTCCAAAAATTAAATTATTATTGTTCTCAGGATCTGCCATAATCCTTAAAGAAAATTATTCTCAACCTGGAGTGTTCAACATGCCCATCTTCTCTCTGTCCCTAAGGGCGGTCCTCTCAACCCTTCATAAGAATGCATGGAATTTCCATAAACATTTGTGAAATTAAATGCAACTGAGAAAGATACCCAGTGTAATACCACACTAATGGCTGTTTACATTTAATAATTAGAATGGAGATTTAAAATAATTAATTGAAATAAGAGCCAGTTAATCTACCAACGTGAACAAATTCTTTAAAAAGGTTAGGAGGGGGCTTCCCTGGTGGCGCAGTGGTTGAGAGTCCGCCTGCCGATGCAGGGGACATGGGTTCGTGCCCCGGTCCGGGAAGATCCCACATGCCGCGGAGCAGCTGGGCCCGTGAGCCATGGCCGCTGAGCCTGCGCGTCCGGAGCCTGTGCTGCGCAACGGGAGAGGCCACAACAGTAAGAGGCCCGCATACCGCAAAAAAAAAAAAAAAAAAAAGTTTAGGAGGCTTTATACAATGTTTAATTCTTTTCTGGATGTGATAAGGCTTTGCTCATAGTTCCAGAGTGATTTCCCTGATTGCCTACAGGTAGTTTTAGTCCCCTTAGAGTTGATGAATTTATGTTGATATTCAGGAAGTCACTAGCACCACTGGAGACTTTGATCTAGTCCACATTACCTATCACAAATGGCTGGTCACTCAAAAGAGACTTAAATTCAGTAAGATTATGTCTATAAATCATTATGTGGTAGGATACAGAAAATTAATAAAGACTCACGACTGCATCTTTTATTGTAGTTGAACTTTTATAAAGGTTTGATAAAAATCAAGATGCTTTCATTTCTTGTTTAAGAACATTGACCAGAAGCTTTCTGTGAGTTCTCAAAATTGCATTGAATTGTTGTGTCTTAATACATATTCAACAACACACCAAGAGTAGAAGGCAGAAGTACCGTGTGGAGAAGAACAGGCCAGTGCTCATGGGAGCTGTGGCTTCTCTACTGTGCTGAGTTTGTGATTTTTCACATTTATGTCATTTGTTTTAAATATTCAAACTTTAGTCAGTGGCTTAAAATATTAAGCAAATATTATGGCACCAATTGGTATTCAGCAAAAAAATTGGCTTTTTTTCTTTTTAAACTTTTAGGTAACATTTGATCCAGAGGTCTTTTTCAACATTCTGCTGCCTCCAATTATTTTCCATGCTGGATACAGTTTAAAGAAGGTAAGGAATTTTTGCCAGTATTTCTTAAAGCATGGGAATCTCTGCTTTAATTTTCCTGTACAATATTCTAGTTTTTTTCCTTCTCTCAGATTGCTTATTACTGTGTTCTATACCCACTCAGAGACTACAGTTGACTCATCATCAGTGACTCATTTCTGTTTTAAAGTCTAGAACTCTTATCCATTGCTGGTGGGAATGTAAAATGGTATGGCCACTCTGGAAAACATGTTTGCAGTTTCTTATAAAACTAAAGTTGAAATTACCATATGACCCAGTGATTTTATTTCTGAGGATTTATCCCAGAGAAATGAAAACTACTGTTTACACAAAAAACTGTACATGGTTGTTCATAATAACTTTATTTGTAATAGCCCCAAACTGGAAACAGACAAAATGTCCTACAATAGGTGAATAGTTAAACAAGCATCCATGCCATGGATACAACTCAGCAATAAAATGGAACAAACTATTGACACACAAAACAGCCTGGATGGATCTCAAAGGCATTATGCTAAGTGAAAAAAAAATCCAATCTCAAAAGGTCACATACTATATGGTTTCATTTATATAGCATTCTAGAAATGACAAAATTATAGGGATGGAGAACAAATTATTGGTTGCCAGGGGTTAGGGATGGTGGGGATGAGAAGGGGAGGGGGTGGCTGTGACTATAAAGTGGGTAGCATGAGAGAAATCTTCATGGCAGTGGAACAGTTCTGCATCTTGATTGCAGTGGTGGTTACAAGAATCTACACGTGTGATAAAATGACATAGAACTATGCACACACATTGTACCAATTTCAGTTTCCTGGTTTTGATATTGCACTACAATTATGTGAGATATAACCAGTGGAGGAAAATGTGTGAAGGTACCATGGGACCTCTCTGCACTATTTTTGCAACTTCTGTGAATCTATAATTACTCCAAAGTAAAAAGTTTAAAAAATACCATTATTGAGGGAGGGTCATTGTGTTCAGCAGCAAGGTTGGGCCTAAGCCCCTAAATATTTAAAATACCAAATACCTTTATAAATAGTGTGAGTGGCTCCCTTCCTCCCCATTGTGGGACTATTCTGTGAAAATTTAGCCTTCAAAAGGGCCTACTTCAGATAACAGCCAAGGACCTTGTTTCAGCTGTCTTTCTGAAAGGGGACTAAAGGAAACCTTTTCAGTGAGCCTAGAGAAGAGAGATCTTGGCTGCCAATAAAACTCAGTAACATCCTTAGGAAGTAGAGAATGCCTTCAAAGTTGATAAACCTCTAGATAGATCAATCAAGGTAAAAAAAAAAAAGAGGAAAGAAACAAATTACCTATATTAGGAATGAAAGAGGGGACATCAGTATAGACCCTTCATACATTAAAAGGACAATAAGAGAATAATATGAACAACTTTGTACCAATAAATTTGACAACCCAGGTGAAATGGACAAATTTCTCGAAAGGCACAAATTACCAAAACTGACCCAAGAAGAGATGGAAAGCTTCAACAGCCCTATATTAATGAAATAAACTGAGTTCATAGTTAAAAACCTTTATGTAAGCCCAGATGGCTTCACTGGTGAATTCTATCTAGCATTTAAGGAAGAAATAATGAGTCCTACCCAAAATCTTTCAGAACATAGAGGAGGGAACAGTTACAACTCATTTTATGAGAGGGTGCCTGCCCATCAGGCTGGTTCTTCTGTCAAAGCAAATCTGCAGTTTTCAGAAGGTTTTTAAACTCTTCCCAACCCACACAAATATAGTTATTTATGGAGCATATGATATAAAGAATTTTGCATATATCCTTTATTTCGGTTTTTATATACATTATTTCTGATCATCACAGAAACTCTGTAAGAATGTGAGCGTGGTAGATTACCTCACACCCCTTCTCCCCCAGGTTTCCAACTCATTTATAAACAGACACAAGGAGCTAACTGGCAACTGAATGATCAATTTATGACCCAAAGTCCCTGGTGACGCATCTTGGATGATATAGTTTAGCCCTTGGTAATGGGGCTCCTTACTGCCGACCTCATGAATTGAAGACAGATGCCCTTTAGCCACCAAGTCGGTCACAGTCACAGATACGGAGGCTGAAATGGAGAGATCGTAGAAATTGTTGGGCCTACCAAAGGCTGCCTCTTTTGCTCGTAGCATGGAGGCCATAGGAGCAAGAGCACTCCCCCACTTTCCGTAAGAGAGTCAAGGCTACAAGTCAGGGTCAAGCCAATCTCGCCCTTCAGAGATCACATGGCCCCTTCTTACTGCATCACCTTCAAGGGAGGAGGGATGGAACTTAAGTCCCCTCTCCACAATGGATGCTTGAGGAGCAGGAGGCTGTGTTTCTGCACACCAGCCCAACGCACATCTGGACACTCACAGACATGTAGAGAATGTCCTGCATTTTACTGATGATGAAGCCAAATTGAGAACGATTAAGTGACGTTTGAGGTTATGTAGGTGGTGCAGGACTGAGTCAAGGTTATGCCTGTCTGTCTGACTGGAGGGCCTAGAGTTGTTCCTCTGTGTTACATTCTTTCCAGATATAGGTTTTCTGTACCGAAAAAGTATCCTTTTTCAGACTTATTTATGAGGTTGCCAGAGTAATCTGAATCTATATGTCAGCTATTGACATGTAAAAAATGGTAGATGATCTTACAGGTATAAATAATGTTATTCTTTATCTGAATAAAGAGTTTGGGAGCTGCTCTTAAGATCAAATGGGTGATGAATAATTTGGTATTTTAAATAACTAAACTTAATGTATAATCAAGGTCATAGTTGCTTTAAAATGAAACCAAACCGGGCTTCCCTGGTGGCGCAAGTGGTTGAGGGTCCGCCTGCCGAAGCAGGGGGCACGGGTTCGTGCCCCAGTCTGGGAAGATCCCACATGCCGCAGAGCGGCTAGGCCCGTGAGTCATGGCTGCTGAGCCTGCGTGTCGAGAGCCTGTGCTCCGCAACGGGAGAGGCCACAACAGTGAGAGGCCCGCATACCACAAAAAAAAAAAAAAAAAAAAAAGAAACCAAACCATTGGTTGTGAAAGCCACTCTAATGGCTAAAAAAACCCTTAGTGTTTGCAGAGCCTTCCCTTTGTCAGCTTCATTTTCTCAGAAGAAAAACAAATAACAGGCTTTGCCAGTTACCAACTTAAGTTGTTTTTGAAATGCTAGTCTTAAAGGTTATTATTAGCTCTTAGTTTAGTCTCTTTCCTTTTTAATCAGGCACCTAAATAGTTGGTACTTATGTGGTTGCCATCTCTGATTAAATGTTCCCAATTAAATGTGTAATAAGTGTTTCACCATTTAACCTCTGGTATGTAAACAGATTCATACCCTTTGACCTATGTACATGTAGTTGTCATTCAGACATGGGCCTTCTTTTTTCTAACTTGAAAAAAGTACCATGGTCTTAGCTCTGATTTTGTGCTACCACTCAGTTTGCTTAGAGGGCATTGGCAGGGAAAGAATTCACCTATAGAAGCTTTCATGTTTTGTGCATTTCCCCCAATACACACACACATACACACACACACCATGTTCAAATTTGTCAGGGGAATGGGCGATGATGAGGTTTCCCAAGGAGTAGGAATGTAAGGCTTAGAATGGTACAACTAGGAATTGGGATGCCGGGTGGATTTCCATTGAATGCAAACCTTCTCATCCTGATCTGTTTTAGGTTTGTATTCTCAAAGGCTTTACCAGGGCATGCCATCTCCTTTTGTTTCTTTTTGCCATTCTATAATGGAAAGGGAAAAGAAGGGAGAGACTGAACCAGTCATGGCCATGTGAACCACACGTGACTGTGAACTGTTAAGGCCAAATAAGAAGATGATGAAAGATACAGGATTCCACTAGACACCTCCTGTCCTTCTTCCCTAAAAGGATGTGGTGGGAATCAAGAAGGGCATCTTGTGCGGTGAGAGTGCAATGCCTTGGGGTCAGAAGACCTGCTTTCCAGTTCTGGTGCTGCGGTTTGGTAGACATGTGACTTCAGGCAGCTCACATCACACTTTTGAGCCTTAGTTGTCTCTCATAAAATGGTCCAAAAAACACCTTCATGATGAGGTTGTTGTGAGAATTGGATGAGCTAATATGCGAAAGTACTCTGTAAACTATGAAGTATATAATGAAATACTAGGTGTAATAATATACAAATAAGTGGCATGTTATACCTTTTCAAGATGCAATAAAATTCCAGTTCATATCAACAGATATGAATGGGATGGGTAATTTGTGTGTGTGTGTGTGTGTGTGTGTGTGTGTGTGTGTGATTTTAGAATATATCATGAATGCATTTTTGGTGGTAGATTTACATTTCTAATTTTCTGCTTTGGCTAATATCATAAATACAAATTTACTTAATATATTCAAACCAACCATAGGAATGATTACCCAAAAGAAAGCCGAGTGGCAAGGGAAAGCACATCTAGGGTTAAAATTTTGCTCCTGGATACTTCGCATGGGTTTCATTGGTCTCATGTCTTGTCCTTGATGCACTCCCTCCCTGGTTTAAGCACTTGATGGAGCTTTTAAAGGCAAGTAGGTCACAGTTGTTGGTTTTTTTTTGAAGCCTAATTTTTTTTTCAAAACAGTGGCATATAAATGCATTAGCATTAAAAAAAGACTGAGGACAATGACTGATTTAGGAGGCAAACATAGTGTGTCTATAATATGTACAGGCAGTACCTTCATTTGATGACTGTCAGTGTGGGAAGCCCTTGAAGGATTCTGTTCTGAGCAGGTGGTTTAGGGCCACTAGGGGTTCTTTGATGCCTTCTTCACAGCCTCAGAGAGGGGCAGGCATTGGGGAAAGCTGAAGCCAAGGTCTTAGGTCCTCTGTCTGGAATGCAGGCCAGTGGTCGCCTGAGCCCTTTGTCTGATCAGACTTCGTGAAGGCTGCTTGATCCAGGCTGAGTGCTTCTTCTGTGCCCTCTCTTTCCCCGATGGTGCTTAGCTCACATGCTGGGGCTCTCCTGCCTTTTAAAATTTCTAGATAAGGTGTTCCTGGTTCCTGTTTAATTAGGGTGTTTAGGGGATTTTGTTTGTCTGTTTTTGTTAAATAGTTATGATTGTCCAGTGTGAACAGCTTTATGCCTTGAGAAGTAAGGATCATGTCTCAGGGTCCCAAGAACATGGATTTTCCCCATCAGAATATCCACAGGCCCAGTGATTTATGAGAAGTAAATTCGTGTGTGTGTGTGTGTGTGTGTGTGTACACATACTTTTAAATTTGCCCATCTTAGATGAACTACCTGTTTCTTGTTTCTCCACACCTATCTCTATTTTTCCTCTTTCCCAGGCTCCAAAGATTAATTCAGATGAATATCAGAAGACGCCTCCGATGCTGAGTTAACCAGAAAGCTCCTTAGCACGTTCATAGCTTATTAGTTTCAAACTTATATCTGTAATGTTCTTCTAAAGTACTACCAGAACTGGAAGTGACTAGTTGAATCACTAGGGTAAAATAGTTTGGGTTAAATCTGTGAAAATGATTGGTCTACTTACACACACATAATACTCTCTCTCTCTCTCTCTCTCTCTCTCTCTCTCTCTCTCACACACACACACACACACACACAAAACACACAAAATGTAATTTAATATAATCAGCCAGAGTAGTTTTTTATGAAATTTACTAAGGCCTTGCTTGCTTGCTTACTGATTGGTAGGACAAAGGATATCTTAAAACCATGATTTTCTAAGGCTAAATAGCATTATTCAGGAGTAACTTCAGTTGTTAATTAATATAATGGAAGCAGTAAGTAAAGTTTCACTTTTTAGAGACTTGTAGTGTTTCTAATGTTCACTGTCAAAATTCACAATGTGATTCCTGCTTTTTTGTTTTATTCAGAGACACTTTTTCAGAAACCTTGGGTCTATTCTGGCCTATGCCTTCTTGGGGACTGCCGTTTCCTGCTTCATTATCGGGTAAGTGACTCTTTGTCATATAACCAAATTACCACACTTCCAAAGAGATGAGATCCACATGGGTCCACAGAATCCAATATTTTCCCCAGCTTTATTGAGATATAATTGACACATAACATTGTGAAAGTGTAGGGTATACAGTGTGTTGATTTGACACATTTATAAATTGCAAAATGATTACCACCATAGTATTAGCTACCACCTTCATCCGGTCACATGGTTACCATTTCTTTTTTTGTGGTGAGAACATGTTAGCAACATTCAAGTATGTGGTAAAGTATCATTAGCTATAATCACTATGTTGTACATTAGATCCCCAAACTTATTAATCTTGTTACTGGAAGTTCGTACCCTTTGAGCAACACCTCCCCATTTCCCCCACTCCCCCAGCCCCTGGCAAGGGCCGGATTCCAGTATTTTGATGTTTATGATGATTGTAATTAAGATCTAGAGTTACATTGTCCAGTGTGGTAGCTATGAGCCACATGTGGCTATTTAAATTGAAATTAAGTCATTAACACTGAAATAAAATAAAACCTAGTCCCCAGATCTTAGTTTCTAATAGCATTCTTCAATGAAAAGAACCAGGACCCCTTGCAGAAATGGCTGATTCTAGGGCTGGGGCAGCAAATATACAAAATGACAATGGAGCATCTTATAGTGTCAGAGAGTAAGGAAGTGCTCAGAAAACAAACAAAAAGGATATGGAGCATGTCAAAGGGACACAGAGCCAGCCTGAAACCCCCCCTCCCTAATGGCTAAAGAACAACAAAAGAAATAACATTGTTTTGGATCATCACCCAAAGCATAAAACAAATATATTTGAGTCTATACTGTGATATAAATAAATGATTGGATGAATAAATAAATGGGGGGGAAGTGACAAATCTGTGCAGAAGAATTCCAAATAATTTATGCAGATACAACCCCCCTCGAGGAGATGAAGCTTGGGCCTTCCCCCCTTTGACTGTGGGCTGTGCATAGTGACTTCCTTCCAAAGAGTACAGCATGCAAAGGAAGAAGAAAGAGTAGCTTTACAGAGGAGAAACCAGGCAAACATTGCCTCAGCCAGATGATCAAGGTTAACACCAAAATTGGTAAATCATGTTGATACGCTGTACCTTTGATATCTGTGATGAGAATGGCGCTTACTGCTGTGTCTTCCTCCCAAAATCACATTACCTCAGTCTAATCATGAGAAAAAAAAAATCAGACAAGTCCCACATTCTGCAAAATACCTGACCAGTATTCCTCCCCAACTGCCAAGGTCATCAAAAACAAGCAAAGTCTGAGAAACTGTCACAGCCAAGAGGAGACAAAAGAGATATGATGACTAAATGTAATGTGGTATCCTGGATGGAATCCTGGAACAGAAAAGGGATATTAGGTAAAAACTAAGGAAATGTGACTGAAATGTGAACTTTAGTTAATTAAAAAAAAATTAGCTGGAAAGCTGGAGATAAAAGCAGAGGCTTTTATGCCACTAAAACAGGAGGGGCTTGGACTTCGTCCTTTAAGAGAGACAAGCCACTGAAGAGTGACAGGTTAGATAACTGGTATCGGTGACTATAGGGAAAACGCTACCACGGAGAAGTCTATTGCTCAGATCTAAGCTTATGATAGAAGGAAATGGAGAGGAAGGTCTAAGTTTCAAGAAATATTTAAAAAGTAGGTGAAAGAAGCCTTTGATAAGCAACAAAGAGCAAATCAACTCTGTGTCATAGAATTCCTATGAATTGAAATATAACTGTTTAGGTGTCTGGAACAGTGTCAATGTCTGGCACACAGTAGGCAAACACTAAGTTATAGCTATTTATTCTCAAAAGGATTCAATTCTGCAAATAGTTCTTGAACTTCTAGCTTTGTCAATCTACTGTTCTAGACACCTAAGGTACAAAGATGAGCAACGATACGGTCTTGACCTTTAAGAATCTTATTATTGGGGGTTGGCTGTAGGGTACAATGAGTCTATTCTGTGGCTATTTATTTTTGGCATTTTATTTTTTTCAGTTTCATTGTAAATGGGATTTTCTTAATTTCTCTTTATTCTGTGGTTGTTTTTATTCCCCTAATCCCTACAGCTGTTACCAACACACACACACCCACACACACACACACACACACACACACACACACACACACACACACACACACACACACACACACACACCCTTAATAACATGTACTAGGCCTTTTAACACTTTTCACTCCTCCCAATTTGTCAGCTGTCCTGTAGGAAATGTGCTCTGGCCAAGTTGAAATATTAACTTGGTGGTCCTTCTTGGGCCATATCACATTCTGCACAGTATAAGGAGGGCTGCTGCTGGCCTGCCTAACCCATTCAAAGAGTGAGAAGCCAGGTATGTCCATGAGTATGCTGATATTTTAATGGGATGTTCAAAGAGCTTTGCCTCTCTTCCCTTCTTTGAAATAATTATTGGCAGAGAAGGTTGACCAGTTGGATCTTTGTGGCCAACCCATTTTTTTTCTCTCCAGCTTCATCCAGTCCACTCATTTCCATGACTTTAAATGCATTGTCTTAGAATCCTGGGAGTTTTGTAGCAATTCATTACCCATTTTGCAGGGTTCTTTCTCTTCCTTTCTTCCCTACTACCCAGTTGCTTAAAATGCCCTAACTGTTGCTAATTAAGGATCATACTTTATAGTTGTACATCAGCACAGTTCTTTAAAATGGAGTGTTCAGATATTTCAGCAAGATGACATTAACTGCAGACCATTACTTGGTGCCAAAGTCTTATTTGCACATGTTCCTGGTAAGTGTCCAAGCACGGCAGCTGCCCGATGTTTTCACAAACCTCTCTGGAAGTACAGTATTCTAGTACTCCTCTGCTTGCTCATTTGCCAGGTTACTCGATTAGATGGGTTTCTTTTCTTTTTTTTTCCTTCTGACATAGTTTACCTTCCCTTCTTACAGAAATCTCATGTATGGTGTGGTGAAGCTCATGAAGATTGTGGGGCAGCTCTCGGATAAATTTTACTACACGGATTGTCTCTTTTTTGGAGCAGTTATCTCTGCTACTGACCCAGGTATTTGCATATTTGGCCTTATCATTATGATGTTTTATTATTTAAATCTTAAAAAGTTCAGAGCAATCATTAACTTTCATTACAGTAGGGAGACTGTAGTATTAACATGGAACAGTGGAGGAAGAGACCAGTAAGTGGTCTAACAGACTTAGATAGCTTTTCTAAGGGCCTGCATTTCCCTTTTCTTCTTCTTATTATTATTGTAAAAAAAAACAACATAAAATTTACCATCTTAATCATCTTCAGGTGTATAGTTCAGCAGTGTTGAGTATATTCACATTGTTGTGCAACCAATCTCCAGAATTTTTTCATCTTGCAAAACTGAAACTCTATACCCATTAAGCAACATCTCCCCATCCTCCCCCCACCCCACCCCCCAGTCCTGGGCAACCACCGTTCTACTTTCTGTCTCTATGAGTTTGACTACTGTAGATACCTCATATAAGTGGAATCATCAGAAGTTGTCTTTTTGTGTCTGGCTTATTTCATTAGCATAATGTCCTCAAGATTCATCTATGTTATAACGTGTCAGAATTTCCTTCCTTTTAAACCTGAATAATATTCCATTGTATGAATATACCGCATCTTGTTTATCCATCCATCTGCCAACAAGCCCTTGGGTTGCTTCCACCTGTATTTCCCTTTTGTCTTTCATTTTAGAATGTCTAATTTAGTCATAATTTTTACACTTAGACTGTCTTTTTTCTCAGTGTTGTGCTTTTTCATTCTTTTGGGAAACCTATCATTTGGTTTAAATAATACCTTTGCTTAGTAGAAATGCACACCGGTACCTGTAGTGAATGTAATTTAATTTGTAAAGTCCTTTTTGTGCAATGTTCCTGCACACTGTGATGTGGTTCCTATTCATAAATCTCTTACCTTGTATTTTTCAAGTGTTAGTTGAACCAGTTCTTAAAAGTGGAATTATTATATACCCTTCCTCCCCTGCAGCTCAAAACAAACAAACAAGCTCTCCTCTCCAAGTTGGAACCCATAATTGAATCGGTTCACATAAAGTAGTTACGGCTATTCTTTCCTCTAGTGTTAACTACTGAGAGTGCCATTGCAGGGAAAGAATTTATGGAGAAAGAGCTGATCTTGTTCTTACAGTACAGATGGAAAGGTCTTTTCATTGTCTATGATGTCCTCTAACATTCTGGGCAGTAATGATCTCTAAGATATACAGATTCCCACCATGCCCCACCTCCACTTCACCGTGCCTCTTGGGGGGTCCTCTAGATCAGCGCTACCCAGTAGACCTTTCTGTGATGATAGAAATGTTCTATAGTCTTCCCAATCCTTTATGGTAGCCAGTAGCTACGTGTGGCTATGAGCACTTGAAATGTGGGATAGTGCAAGAAGAACTGATTTTTGAACTTTATGCTCAGTAATTTAAGTTTAAATGGCTACATGTGGCTAGTGGCTACCGCATTGGATAGCACAGCTCTAGACAGTTGTGTAGCTCTGAAAAACCTTGATGATCCAAAAACCGTTGATCTCTCTCACCACCCCCCTATTTTTTTTTTTTTATGTTTTGAAAAAATTTTTTTCCTTTTTTTTTTTTTTGGCCGCACCACGAGGCATGTGGGATCTTAGTTCCCTGACCAGGGATCGAACCCATGCCCCCTGCAGTGGAAGTGTGAAGTCCTAACCACTGGGCCACCAGGGAAGTCCCTCTCACCCCCCTGTTTTCTTACAAACACTCTAAGTAAATTGATACTGAAGACTTGGCTGGTTGAAGCACCCTTGTTTGTGAGAAGAATGTGGGATGTGGAGTTGCAGGTGGTGGTTTGAGTTCTAGCCCTGCCAGTCAGTAAGCGGGTGGCCTGGGCACACTTTATCTCCTGAGCATCAGTTTCCTCATTTATGAAGTAGGAATAATGGTACCTGTTTCCTATTGTGAAGGGCTACTGTGAAGATTAAATGAGATAATGCATGTAAAGTGTTGAGCATAGCATCGGCTGATTATGTTGGTCTCTATCAACATCTTCTGACTCAGGCAGAGATTTCTCTGTTTTACCTCTTTGTGTGTGTGTGTGTGTGTGTGTGTGTGTGTGTGTGTGTGTGTGTAATAACAGGTTAGCACTTAACCTAAGCACTGTGAAAAGTAGCTTTATTATTCTAACACTACAATGTCTGTGACATCTCCAAATGTGTGTCTGTTGAGAAATGATTCTATATAAGTTTAAGAAAGGTGTTTAGTGTCTCTGAAAATATATTACTAACTATACTCATCTATAACTTTATTACTAAAATCTTATTAGTACCACCAATAAGCAAAGGGAAGTTAGTGTAACATAAAGATTACTGATACTGTTTTCTGAGCCATAGTGTCGCTTCATTTAATTGGATAGAAAGGCTTATTTTTCCAGATTATCTTTGTAATTGTTTACTTCACTTTAATGTGTCCATGCTGTGGTAGAAAATAATGGAAGGCATTACCATGACACACCATTCTTATTTGTCCTGTGAAGATTGGCACAGTAAAGGTTTTATAGAAATGAAAGTTCTAGAAAATTGAAACTTTAAACTTGTTAAACATCAGGACATTAACTTTAACTGCTTTTTAATGGAAATCTTTCTGAAATGTAAAATGTTTTTGTAAATTAAAAGTGTTTTACCAAAAAAAAAAAAAAAGTGTTTTACCAGCTTCCTAAAAATCTGTTGTTTGAGAACTTGGGCCATAAAAGAAATAAAAACTTTAAGTGCAGAGTTAGAGGGGAACCATAAGACCAAATTGACTTCTTGTGCCTGGTGCATCAAACAGAAATTCTGGTATTGGGATATGTAGTGGTATTGATGGATATCAAAGAGTAAGAGTCCTTGTCCCTGATTTCACTGTACTTGGCTCTTGTGTTTGGTCTTTCCGTTGATGGGGGCAGCCTGTGCGTGGTATGCTATAGGCTGCTCTGTGACCAGGAGCCCTCTCCATTCCGTGGTTATGTGTCATGGGTGCCACGTGCCATCTTTGTGGACTGTTACTTAAATGGATCCACAATTCAGGAAAGAAAATATAAGTTTCCAACCTGTAGTATTGCTACATTCATAAGCAGCTACCAGAGAAAATGAGCGCCATTCCTTCTTGTGAGCCATTATGCAGTGATTCCTCTCACTGGAATCCTGTCACTTTTATACCCCTCGAGTCAGTCAGACCCACTCACAGGTTTCAAAAGCTGTGATCTGTGTTGTCAGAGAGTAATTCTCTAGTTGCACCACCCAGGCTGGTCAGTCTTTTGCTTAGTCTTTGAGACTGAGTTCAAATCTGCCACCTGCCTGGTTATTCTTCCTTTACTGCTTCAGTCAGTAGCTCCCACAGCTCTTGAGTCAGGTCTATTTTCTACATAACATTACTTGCCGCTTTGTGCTGAGCGTTTGCAAGTGCTAAGTACTCTTTAGTACACAGATGGAGTGTTCAGGGAAAGTTAGTTGAAGGAACAAAGTCAGGTTCTTGATTTTTCCTTCTTTCTCTTTCCACCGTTCTTTCATTTTTCCCACTGCTTTTTAGATACCTGTACCAGCAGTCTTCAGTCAGTGAATTGTAATTTCTCAGTCCATGTCCAGTTGGAAACAGCTGCTGTGACCTTGTTCTCTCTGATTGCAAGGGTCCAGCTGTGGGGGGAGCCACTCACCCAGTCTGTCATCCCCTTCCTACCCCCACCCCTGCATCATCTTCTGGTTGTCCACACCCGTAGTCCTCATCTTGGTTGGGCACAGGCTTGCCCAGGAGGGACATGGCCGACTTCCTGCCTTGCTTTCTAAGGTGATGGGCAGGGAGAATGAGAAATTGAAATTCAGAACAGCCAAATTCAGACCAGTACAAAGTGTTAATTATTAATTATGCAGAGCTAGTGTTTATTGTCGTAAATAAATGAGTTAACTACACATTATTTTTTTTTTTACTACTGGTACAGTAGTATTTTAGGAAAATAGTGTTTAAAAGTCAAAGGGGCTTTTGAAAATCATGTACTCAAGGCTTCGCTTTACTCTGCCTTTGGACTTTGCTGTGCACTATTGGATGGCTTCCGTTTGCCCCTCCACATTTCCACACTACCCTTCCCCACTCTCTTCTTGGCACTGGGAGGCTGACTGGTATGGAAGATTGCAAAGGTTCCTTTGCCTTCTACTTTCCCATTGGATTTGTCCGCGGGGAGAGCACCAGTGGGAGACTGGGAGGAGGCTAGACATGCAGGGTCCCTGTGGGCTGGCTGTGTCCCTTGAACAAAGGTCACGGCTCCTGTTGGGTGACCCTCTCCACACAGCTCCTGGTTCTGGCAACCACTCCTTCCCTGGACTCTTTGAGCCTAGGGATGGTATAAAAGCTCCCTGTTTTCAGCCACAGGTACTGCCCTCCCCCTCTCCCGTGCTCTCTACACACTTCTATAAATAATGCCTTTATAAACACTTCTCAAATTACTCATCTGTTTCCTGCCAGAACCCTCGCTGATAAAGTCCTGGGACCCAGGTGTCCTGGGCTGCCAGCCCTGTGCTCTGTTCGTTGAGATTAGCCTCCACCAGTCTTGAGTCCCTGACTGACTGACTGACTGATGTGAACAGAGGCCTCTGGTGCCAACCCCCAGTGGACGTACTGTATGAGTAATAGATAAAATTTCTCTCGGGTTTGACCACTGAGATTTTGGGAAGTTTGTTACAGCAGCAGAAAGTAGCCCACCACACAGGGCCTGTTTTCTCATCTCTAAATTGGGAGATATGATACTACTACCTTCCTAGGGTTTTTATGAGGACTAAATGAGATTGTAAAATGTTTAGCATAGTGCCTGCTTCCCGGTAAGACCTTAACCATTGTTATTATTATCATTGTTAATTTTTCTTCAACATTGGGTTCAAAACAAGACAATTCTTGTGTCATATAACGATAAACTAAGAGTAGAGGTTTTGTATTAGTCAGGTTTCTTCAAAGAAACAGAATAAATAGGAGACATATGTGTGTGTGAGGGGGCGAGGGAAAGAGACATATTGATTGATTGACTGCTTGATTGTAACGAATTGGCTTATGTGATTATGGAGGCTAAGAAGTCTCAAGATCTGCAGTGCAAAGGCTTGAGAACCAGGAGATCCAATGCTGTAGTTCCAGTCTGGGTCCAAAGACAGGCAGAGAAAGTGAATTCTCCCTTACTCTGCCTTTTTTGTTCTAGTGAAACCTTCAACAGACCACATGAGTCCCACCCTCATTGAGGGGGGCCATCTGCTTTACTCAGTCTACTGACTCAAATGTTAATCTCATCCAGAACCTCACAGACACATCCAGAATAATGTTTAATCGAATATCTGGGCACCCCATGGTCCAGTCAAGTTGACAAGTAAAATTAACCATCACAGGTTTTATGTAAGGAGCCACACATATCGTTAATGTAATAAATAATCCAGAAAACAAGAACTTTTTTTAGCCTAATCCCTGAAGATTTTTCCTGTTGTGTAACTTGACAAACTGTTTTCAAGGGTGGAAGAAAGAGATTGACCTTGTTTGTGTCTTGTTTTATGCAGATGACATGTCTGTCCTTTAGGAAGTATGCCTGCTGGTGATGCCCCCTGTTGATGTCTGGTTAGCATCTGAAAGCTTAGAGTAGTGGTTTTAGTGCCTAGATTTACGATTATCTGGAGCAGCCTCATGATATAGCTGACATTTTTCAACTCCAAATTATTTTTTGTTTACTCTCAATAAATGAGTTGAACTTTTCGAAGAGAAAGGCGTGATGGGAAGTGGTTTCAGAATCTCCCTTAATCCCTAACAAAAATAGAGAAAGCAAGACAAGCAAAAAAGAAAACACAGACTCTACTAGCTGACAGAGTATCTCCATGAATCCCCAGTTATCAACTGGGGGGGTCAAACTACCTGTAGCAGTGAGCCTTAGGAATAAGAACAGCAACTGTGCTGGAGGAAGCAAAGGAAAGAGGGGCTGCTGGTCATTTTGATTGTCAGGGAACCTAGAAATTTCCCACAAGTATTCACAGTCAAAAGGAGGGATCCCCACTGGGAGCAAAGAATTTTATGGTTGTATTGGATAACATCAGTGAATATTGAGAGGAGGCTTTTCAGGCTCTAATTTGTGGGGGAGGGCAAGGAGACTGGAGGAGGCGTGAGGCTGCTGGAGTGACCTGGGCCCTCAGACCTCTCAGGAAGTTCCTTGTAGAAGATCTCTCTGCAAGGACAGAGCCACTGCCTAAAAATGACCTGCTCGGAGCACAGACCTTGATTGATTGGGCATTAAAGGAGAAAGAAAGCTCAGATAGTAATGGTGGAGAAGGCCAGAGGAAGTCGATCTGAGTATTGGCTACACCTCTGGGTGGCTACACCTCTGGACCATATTTTTAATACTTCAATGTAAAACCAGAAGAGGGAGCCCTAGAGCCATGAAACTGGAAAAGCTGTTCTGGGCCTTCTACCCCCTACCCACCTCACTTAATATGGGCAGCAGAAATGGATTGAGGTTGAACTTCATGTAAATATAAGAAAAAATGGGGATAACCCCTATGAATAATAAAGTTACAGATAATGAAGTCATACCAGAAGAAGAGGGTCCCAAAGCAGATGAAACTTTATTAACATTCCAACAGAAGCTAAAGTAAGTTAAGAAAATGATAGAAGTTATAAAAGAACTGTATACATCAGGATTGGAAAATTCAGAAATGAGAGGACTACACAATAGGGCGTTATGAAAAGAGAGCTGACAGAAAGGAATGGAGGGGGAACCCATGGAGAAAAAGAGATGTAAAGTATTAAAACAATAAATTTGAAAATGGGTAAACCCCGAATGATAGTGTCAAGGAATATACATCAGTGGCCAAACTATAAGGAAATGCAAGGAAATGATTCCTATAAATCATGTTACTGGTTACTTTTGAGTGAAGGAAGGGGCTTGAGAGTGGGATGGAACATATTGTGGGGGGCTTCTGTGGGGGTTGGCAAAGTTCCATTTCTTGAACTGGATGATGGTTACAAGAGTGGTTGGCTTATAATAGTGCTAAATATTTGTTTCGTTTTGTTTTCCAATAGTATCAGTTAGTAATGCACTTGGCTGCAAATAACAGAAAAATCTGGCTAATACTAGCTTAAACAGAGAGCTATTTAACTTGGCTAACGGCTCCGAGCTGGTGCCATGGCTGCCACTACAGTCAGGCATCCAGGCACTCAGTCTTTCTAGGTCATTACCCTTGGGTTTCAGACACACCTTAGTTGCCCCATGGAGGCAAGATGACGGCACTGCGTCCAGTCTCCTCCCTCTTCCAGGCAGCAAAAGTGGCACTCACCACAAGGGAAGCTGAAGAAGTGAGTTTAGTTTTTCAGGTCCTTATGGCAGAAACTAACAAAGCAGAAGGTAGTTGGGTGTGAGTGTTGAAAGAGAACCCCGCCTGCATGTGTACATTTAGAGCAGTGGTTCTCAACCGGGGGTGATTCTGTGCCACACCCCTCCCCCCACCCCCCTGCCCAGCAGACATTTGGCAATGTCTGGAGACATTTTTAGTTGTCACAACTTGGCAGGGGAGAATGTGCAGTGCTACTGGTATCTTGTGGGTAGAGGTCAGGGATGCTGCTAAACTGTCTTATGAGGCACAGGACAGCCCCCACGACAGAGTTATATGGCCCCGAATATCAGTAGAACTGAAGTTGAGAAACTCCAAAGCCCTTTCGGGTGGGTCCATAAAGTCAAAACTGATTTAATAATAATAGTAGTACATCATTTGTCTTTTTTACTTATGTTCTTTCACAAGTGTACCATTGAGTGGAGTTTTCCGGGGGCTATATAATGTGTGATACTGACTCTCTGTTGATCGAATGCAGAAACAGATATGAGAACCATCTATCTTCCATTACTTCACATGTTAAAGAGATCTGAGAAAATGTAAAACAGTGGCTCTCTTCTCACAATTTTTTTTGTTTGTTTTGGAAAATATAATTATTTTTCATTAAAAATATGTTAACATATAATGGTTTTACTAGTAATTTAAATGAATAAATATTTAATTTTTTGTTTTATTCAATACAGTAAATATTGATACCTATAGCCCACGAAACTAAAGCTCTTTGGGGCCTCAAAATTTTCTAAGGGTGTAAAGAAGTCCTGAGATCAAAAGTATGAGAGCTGCTGGTCTGGAAAATAGCTGATTTTTTAAAAAAAATTTTAATATCATTTTATCTTTTTATATAGCAGATTCTTATTAGTCATCAATTTTATACACATCAGTGTATACATGTCAATCCCAATTGCCCAATTCATCACACCACCATCCCCACCCCCCTGCCGCTTTCCCCCCTTGGTGTCCATACATTTGTTCTTTACATCTGTGTCTCAATTTCTGCGCTGCAAACCGGTTCACCTGTACGATTTTCTAGGTTCCACATATATACGTTAACGTATGATATTTGTTTTTCTCTTTCTGACTTACTTCAATCTGTATGACAGTCTCTAGGTCCCTCCACGTCTCAACAAATGACCCAATTTCGTTCCTTTTTATGGCTGAGTAATATTCCATTGTATATATGGACCACATCTTCCTTATCCATTCATCTGTCGATGGGCATTTAGGTTGCTTCCATGACCTGGCTATTGTAAATAGTGCTGCAATGAATATTGGGGTGCATGTGTCTTTTTGAATTATGGTTTTCTCTGGGTATATGCCCAGTAGTGGGACTGCTGGATCATATGGTAATTCTATTTTTAGTTTTTTAAGGAACCTCCATACTGTTCTCCATAGTGGCTGTATCAATTTACATTCCCACCAACAGTGCAAGAGGGTTCCCTTTTCTCCACACCCTCTCCAGCATTTGTTGTTTGTAGATTTTCTGATGATGCCCATTCAACCTGGTGTGAGGTGATACCTCATTGTAGATTTTATTTGCATTTCTCTAATAATTAGTGATGTTGAGCAGCTTCTCATGTACTTCTTGGCCATCTGTATGTCTTCTTCGGAGAAATGTCTGTTTTGGTCTTCTCCCCATTTTTGGATTGGGTTGTTTGTTGCTTTCATATTGAGCTGCATGAGCTGTTTATATATTTTGAAGATTAATCCTTTGTCCGTTGATTCGTCTGCAAATATTTTCTCCCATTCTGAGGGTTGTCTTTTTGTCTTGTTTATGGTATCCTTTGCTGTGCAAAAGCTTTGAAGTTTCATTAGGTCCCATTTGTTTATTGTGTTTTTATTTCCATTACTCTAGGAGGTGGATCAAAAAAGATCTTGCTGTGATTTATGTCAAAGAGTGTCCTTCCTATGTTTTCCTCTAAGAGTTTTATAGTGTGTGGTCTTACATTTAGGTCTCTAATCCATTTTGAGTTTAGTTTTGTGTATGGTGTTAGGGAATGTTCTGATTTCATTCTTTTACATGTACCTGTCCAGTTTTCCCAGCACCACTTATTGAAGAGACTGTCTTTTCTCCATTGTGTATCCTTGCCTCCTTTGTCATAAATTAGTTGACCATAGGTGCGTGGGTTTATCTCTGGGCCTTCTATCTTGTTCCATTGATCTATGTTTCTGTTTTTGTGCCAGTACCATGTTGTCTTGATTACTGTAGCTTTGTAGTATAGTCTGAAGTCAGGGAGTCTGATTCCTCCAGCTCCGTTTTTTTCCCTTAAGACTGCTTTGGCTATTCGGCGTCTTTTGTATCTCCATACAAATTTTAAGATTTTTTGTTCTAGTTCCGTAAAAAGTGCCATTGGTAATTTGATAGGGATTGCATTGAATCTGTAGATTGCTTTGGGTAGTATAGTCATTTTAACAATATTGATTCTTCCAATCCAAGAACATGATATACCTCTCCATCTGTTGGTATCATCTTTAATTTCTTTCATCAGTTTCTTATAGTTTTCTGCATACAGGTCTTTTGTCTCCCTAGGTAGGTTTATTCCTAGGTATTTTATTCTTATTGTTGCAGTGGTAAAGGGGAGTGTTTCCTTAATTTCTCTTTCAGATTTTTCATCATTAGTGTATAGGAATGCAAGAGATTTCTGTGCATTAATTTTGTATCCTGCAACTTTACCAAATTCACTGATTAGCTCTAGTAGTTTTCTGGTGGCATCTTTAGGATTCCCTATGTACAGTATCATGTCATCCGCAAACAGTGACAGTTTTAGTTCTTCTTTTCCAATTTGTATTCCTTTTATTTCTTTTTCTTCTCTGATTGCCGTGGCTAGGACTTCCAAAACTATGTTGAATAATAGTGGCGAGAGTGGACATCCTTGTCTTGCTCCTGATCGTAGAGGAAATGCTTTCAGTTTTTCACTATTGAGAATGATGTTTGCTGTGGGTTTGTCGTATATGGCCTTTATTATGTTGAGGTAGTTTCCCTCTGTGCCCACTTTCTAGAGAGTTTTTATCATAAATGAGTGTTGAATTTTGTCAAAAGCTTTTTCTGAATCTATTGAGATGATCATATGGTTTTTATTCTTCAGTTTGTTAATATGGTGTATCACATTGATTGATTTGCATATATTGAAGAAACCTTGCATCCCTGGGATAAATCCCACTTGATCATGATGTATGATCCTTTCAATGTGTTGTTGGATTCTGTTTGCTAGTATTTTGCTGAGGCTTTTTGCATCTGTATTCGTCAGTGATATTGGTCTGTAATTTTCTTTTTTTGTAGTATCTTTGTCTGGTTTTGGTATCAGGGTGATGGTGGCCTCATAGAATGAGTTTGCGAGTGTTCCTTCCTCCTCAATTTTTTGGAAGAGTTTGAGAAGAATGGGTGTTAGTTCTTCTCTAAATGTTTGATAGAATTCACCTGTGAAGCCATCCGGTCCTGGACTTTTGTTTGTTGGAAGATTTTTAATCACAGTTTCATGTTCATTACTTGTGATTGGTCTGTTCATATTTTCTATTTCTTCCTGGTTCAGTCTTGGAAGCTTATACCTTTCTAAGAATTTGTCTATTTCTTCCAGGTTGTCCATTTTATTGGCATAGAGTTGCTTGTAGTAGTCTCTTAGGATGCTATGTATTTCTGTGGTGTCTCTTGTAACTTCTCCTTTTTCATGTCTAATTTTATTGATTTGAGTCCTCTCCCTCTTTTTCTTGATGAGTCTGGCTAATGGTTTATCAATTTTGTTTATCTTCTCAAAGAACCAGCTTTTAGTTTTATTGATCTTTGCTATTGTTTTCTTTGTTTCTATTTCATTTATTTCTGCTCTGATCTTTATGATTTCTTTCCTTCTGCTAACTTTGGGTTTTGTTTTTCCTTCTTTCTCTAGTTCCTTTAGGTGTAAGATTAGATTGTTTATTTGAGATTTTTCTTGTTTCTTTAGGTAGGCTTTTATAGCTATAAACCTCCCTCTTAGAACTGCTTTTGCTGCATCCCATAGGTTTTGGATTGTCGTGTTTTCATTGTCATTTGTCTCCAGGTATTTTTTGATTTCCTCTTTGATTTCTTCAGTGGTCTCTTGGTTATTTAGTAACGTATTGTTTAGCCTCCATGTGTTTGTGTTTTTTACGTTTTTTCCCCTGTAATTCATTTCTAATCTCATAGCGTTGTGGTCAGAAAAGATGCTTGATATGATTTCAATTTTCTTAAATTTACTGTGGCTTTATTTGTGACCCAAGATATGATTTATCCTGGAGAATGTTCCGTGCGCACTTGAGAAGAAAGTGTAATCTGCTGTTTTTGGATGGAATGTCATATAAATATCAATTAAATATATCTAGTCTATTGTGTCATTTAAAGCTTCTGTTTCCTTATTTGTTTTCTTTTTGGATGATCTGTCCATAGGTATAAGTGAGGTGTTAAAGTCACCCACTATTATTGTGTTACTGTCGATTTCCTCTTTTATAGCTGTTAGCAGTTACCTTATGTATTGAGGTGTTCCTATGTTGCGTGCATATATATTTATAATTGTATATCTTCTTCTTGGATTGATCCCTTGATGATTATGTGGTGTCCTTCCTTGTCTCTTGTAACATTCTTTATTTTAAAATCTATTTTATCTTATATGAATATTGCTACTCCAGCTTTCTTTTGATTTCCATTTGCATGGAATATCTTTTTCCATCCCCTCACTTTCAGTCTGTATGTGTCCCTAGGTCTGAAGTGGGTCCCTTGTAGACAGCATATATAGGGGTCTTGTTTTTGTATCCATCCAGCAAGGCTGTGTCTTTTGCTTGGAGCATTTAATCCATTCACGTTTAAGGTAATTATCGATATGTATGTTCCTATGACCATTTTCTTAATTGTTTGGGGTTTGTTTTTGTAGGTCCTTTTCTTCTCTTGTGTTTCCCACTTAGAGAAGTTCCTTTAGCATTTGCTGTAGAGCTGGTTTGGTGATGCTGAATTCTCTTAGCTTTTGCTTGTCTGTAAAGCTTTTGATTTCTCCATGGAAGCTGAATGAGATCCTTGCTGGGTAGAGTAATCTTGGTTGTAGGTTCTTCCCTCTCATCACTTTAAGTATATCATGCTACTCCCTTCTGGCTTGTAGAGTTTCTGCTGAGAAATCAGCTGTTAACCTTATGGGAGTTCCCTTGTATGTTATTTGTCGTTTTTCCTTTGCTGCTTTCAATAATTTTTCTTTGTCTTTAATTTTTGCCAATTTGATTACTATGTGTCTCCGTGTGTTTCTCCTTGGGTTTATCCTGTGTGGGACTCTCTGTGCTTCCTGGACTTGGGTGGCTATTTCCTTTCCCATGTTAGGGAAGATTTCGACTATAATCTCTTCTAATATTTTCTTGGGTCCTTTCTCTTTCTCTTCTACTTCTGGGACCCCTATAATGCGAATGTTGTTGCGTTTAATGTTGTCCCAGAGGTCTCTTAGGTTGTCTTCATTTCTTTTCATTCTTTTTTCTTTATTCTGTTCTGCAGCAGTGAATTCCACCATTCTGTCTTCCGGTCACTTATGCGTTCTTCTGCCTCAGTTATTCCGCTATTGATTCCTTGTAGTGTAGTTTTCATTTCAGTTATTGTGTTGTTCATCTCTGTTTGTTTGTTATTTCATTCTTCTAGGTCTTTGTTAAACATTTCTTGCATCTTCTTGATCTTTGCCTCCATTCTTTTTCCGATGTCCTGGATCATCTTCACTATCATTACTCTGAATTCTTTTTCTGGAAGGTTGCCTATCTCCACTTCATTTAGTTGTTTTTCTGGGGTTTTATCTTCTTCCTTCATCTGGTACATAGCCCTCTGCCTTTTCATCTTGTCTCTCTTTCTGTGAATGTGGTTTTTGTTCCACAGGCTGCAGGATTGTAGTTTTTGCTTCTGCTGTCTGCCCTCTGGTGGATGAGGCTATCTAAGTTGCTTGTGCAAGTTTCCTGATGGGAGGGACTGGTGGTGGGTAGAGCTGGGTGTTGCTCTGGTGGGCAGAGCTCAGTAGATCTTTAATCTGCTTGTCTGCTGATGGGTGGGGCTGGGTTCCCTCCCTGTTGATTGTTTGTCCTGAGGCAACCCAACACTGGAGCCTACCTGGGCTCTTTGGTGGGGCTAATGGCAGACTCTGGGAGGGTTCACGCCAAGGAGTACTTCCCAGAACTTCTGCTGCCAGTGTCCTTGTCCTCATGGTGAGCCACAGCCACCCCCCGCCTCTGCAGGAGACCCTCCAACACTAGGAGGTAGGTCTGGTTCAGTCGTCCCCAGGGTCACTGCTCCTTCCCCCGGTTTCTGATGTGCACACTACTTTGTGTGCACCCTCCAAGAGTGGAGTCTCTGTCTCCCCCAGTCCTGTCAAAGTCCTGCAATCAAATCCCGCTAGGCTTCAAAGTCTTATTCTCTAGGAATTCCTCCTCCCATTGCTGGACCCCCAGGATGGGAAGCCTGACATGGGGCTGAGAACCTTCACTCCAGTGGGTGGACTTCTGTGGTATAAGTGTTCCCCAGTCTGTGAGTCACCCACCCACCCGTTATGGGATTTGATTTTACTGTGATTGCACCCCTCCTACCTTCTCACTGTGGCTTCTCCTTTGTCTTTGGATATGGGGTATCTTTTTTGGTGAGCTCCAGTGTCTTCCTGTGGATGATTGTCCAGCAGCTAGTTGTGATTCTGGTGTTTTCGCAAGAGGGAGTGAGAGCACGTCCTTCTACTCCGCCATCTTGGTTCATAATGGAAAATAGCTGATTTTTAAATGTCTATGAAATGTGAAAACTGTGAGAAGTGTAATTATGTATACTCTGTTATAAATGAAGACTTCATTATTTTGTAATCCTTTATTAAACCTTCACTGTACCCCGACCCTATGCTGGAGCACAGTGATCAATAAAATAGGGTTTCTATTTCCATGTTCTTTCTTTTTATTCCTAGTGGTCATTAACAGACATTTAAAGAGAAATTGATTTTGTTAGCTCTAAACTCAAACTTGAATGACCAGAAATAGGCATTTTGCCCCCATTATGTTTTTTTTATTTTTAATTTAAAAATTTTTAATTATTGTAGTTAATATGTAATGTTACATTAGTTTTACGTGTACAGCAAAGTATTACGTTATTTTTTTCCAGATTATATTCTTTTTTTTTAACATCTTTACTGGAATATAATTGCTTTACAGTGGTGTGTTAGTTTCTGCTTTATAACAAAGTGTATCAGTTATACATATACATATGTTCCCATATCTCTTCCCTCTTGCGTCTCCGTCCCTCCCACTCTCCCTATCCCACCCCTCTAGGTGGTCACAAAGCACCGAGCTGATCTCCCTGTGCTATGCGGCTGCTTCCCACTAGCTATCTATTTTACGTTTGGTAGTGTATATATGTCCATGCCACTCTCTCGCTTTGTCACAGCTTACCCTTCCCCCTCCCCATATCCTCAAGTCCATTCTCTTATATTACAAATTTTTGAATAAACTTTTTGTTGTATCTTTTGGATCTTAAAAGATGTAAGTCTGGGCCGATGACAAATTACCAGGAAATTGAACCTGCACTTTTATCTTCTAGTTTGGGAGCATGGCAGAGCCAGCTAGCACCAAGTTTACATGCTGTTCAGATCCCCAGCGAGCCCAGGTTTATGATCTTTCCATGTGCGGAGTCCTTTTTCCAATGCTTTACCACTAAGATTTTGAGATTAAAATGGTGCTTATGGACTTCCCTGATGGTGCAGTGGTTAAGCATCCACCTGCCAATGCAGGGGACATGGGTTCGATCCCTGGTCTGGGAGGATCCCCCATGCCGTGGAGCAACTAAGCCTGTGCGCCACAACTACTGAGCCCGCGCGCCGAGAGCCTGTGCTCCACAACAAGAGAAGCCACCACAATGAGAAGCCTGCACACCGCAACAAAGAGTAGTCCCAGCTCCCCACAACTAGAGAAAACCCACACGCAGCAGCAAAGACCCAACACAGCCAAAAATAAATTAGTTAATTAATTTAAAAACTAAAATGAAAAATAAAATAAAATAGGGTTTCTTTGCAGCAACATGGATGGACCTAGAGACTATCATACTAAGTGAAGTAAGTCAGAAAGAGAAAGACAAATACCATATGATATCACTTAATTTGGAATCTAAAATATGACGTGAACGAACCTATCTATGAAACAGAAAGAGACTCACAGACATAGAGAACAGACTTGTGGTTGCCAAAGGAGAGGAGGGTGGGGGAGGGATGGAATGGGAGATTTGGATTAGCAGATGCAAACTGTTATATATATCAATAGAATGGATAAACTAGCACAGGGAACTATATTCAGTATCTGTGATAAACCGTAATAGAAAAGAATACGAAAAAGAGTGTGTATGTGTGTGTGTGTGTATTCAGATATCACTTTGCTGTAACCTGAAACTAACACAACTTTGTAAATCAACTATACTTCAATAAAATAAAAAATAAAATAGGGTTTCTGCCTTCAAAGAGATTTCACCCCACCAGTAGAGCCAAGTCACATTAATTGTGATTATTTTTTACGTTCTGTAATAGAAGTGTTTTCAAAGTGTGATGAGATTACAGTTGAGAGCACAGTGTTATTAGAATCAAGCATCATATCACTCCTCATTAAGATTAGGAAGGTTGCCATTTTCATTTCTGCCATAGACAGACGACCCATCTTTGACTCCCTTCCTGTCTCCCAAACCACCCTGTCCCACCAAAGATAAGAATTGCTTCTATGAATTTGTTATCAGTGGCTTAAAGTCAGAAACCGAAACTAACTTGTATGCTTTTGTCCCATGTTTTAGTGACTGTCCTGGCGATATTTAATGAATTGCATGCAGATGTGGACCTTTACGCACTTCTGTTTGGAGAAAGTGTCCTAAATGATGCTGTTGCCATTGTACTGTCCTCGTAAGTAACAATATTTCTGCCTGGGAAGAGAGACTCTGGCTTCCTGAATGCTCTGGGCTAAAATCAGAGGCCCATCTTAAAAGTGTTAAATTTTGAATTGGGTGCTCTTCTAAATGAGGTTTATCGACTTAGTTGATAAAGTTACGTTGCTTTGTCCAGTTGGCAGCGGTTGGAATGCCGATACCATCATAACATGGTGACTGCAGATTAAATTAAATGAATACACCATGGGGAGTGCTCTGCAGAGTGTAGATGCCTATGTTTGTCGATATTTGTTAAGTACCATGGTGTAAAACCAGCTTAGTGTTTTTTAACTCTCTCTTTAAACTCCAGGTCTATTGTTGCCTACCAGCCAGCGGGGCTGAACACTCACGCCTTTGATGCTGCTGCCTTTTTTAAGTCAGTTGGCATTTTTCTAGGTATATTTAGTGGCTCTTTTACCATGGGAGCTGTGACTGGTGTTGTGACTGCTCTAATATCCTTTTTGTAGTTTCTGCCCCTGCCTAAGTATGACTATGTGGCATTGCACTTGGGAAAAGAAAGTTCTCAGTTCTTCCTTTCAGAAATGAATCTTAAATTAATTGTTCCACTGGGGGCTGGGGGCTCCTGAAATGTCACCCTTTGGTGAAACATGACAGTCGATGGCCTAGCTAAGAGTTTGAGAAAATGTTTGAGAGTGTAGCTCTTGGCTTAGCTCTGTCCTCACCTTTGTGTTTTCTGTCCTCCCTATAAACCTGTCGGAGATAGGAGCTTGGGGGAAGTGTCAGTTTTTTTGGGGGGGGGGGCTGAAAGAGTGGAAGAGCCAGGAGGAGGCTGGGAATCAGGGACCACCTCTCAGGAGGCTGGGAGGAAGCAGGCTGTGAAGTACTTCAGCCGCAGCCTGACTGCTGTTGTCAACTGTTCCAGGCCATATGGGACTAACGTGGCCGTAAGTAGCCAGGGACTATCTGGGGGAATTACAGCAAGGTGGCCTTCCTTAAGCCGAGGACTGCACAATATTGCCTTAAAAACCAACCAACCAACAAACCAACCAACATAAAAGCAAAGTGCAGAATGAGCAGGCAAGCCTTCCACAGGTTAAGATTTAATCATTTTAAGTGTACAATTCAGTGGCCTTAGGTACATCCACAATGTTGTGTAACCATCCCCACTGTTTCCCGAACCTTCTTCGTCATCCCCAACAGAAAGTGTGTGCCCATTAAACAATATGATCCCTATATCCTCCCCTCTCCCAGCCCTTGGAAACCTCTATTCTACTGGGAAGCTTCATTTTCTTTACTTTCAAAACCAAGCAGCAGCTCTGGGGCCCCAAAGGAAGAGCCGAAGGGAAAGGGTAGCCCTTAGGGAGGGGTCCTGGGCTAAGAGAGTGTGGTTCTCGGTGACCCTGATGCTTGTTGCTGGAGACAGTTCCTTGACTGGAGCTGACGTGACCAAGTTTACCAAGCTGCACTGCTTCCCCCTGCTGGAGACGGCGCTCTTCTTCCTGATGTCGTGGAGCACCTTCCTCTTGGCAGAAGCCTGTGGGTTTACCGGTGGGTTTCCTCTGCCCTTGGCCACCCTTCCCCTCACTGTGGCGGAGGCTGTGGGAGCTTGAGGGGAGCGAAGAATTCTTAAATAGCTGCTGCCCGGAGTTGATAAACCACTCACGGAGTGTCCATATGGAGGACTGCTGAGCAAGGCTGGTGTTCCGCCTTATGAATAATTTAGTTTCCCAGAGCTACATATTTTTTAAAGGATAAGCTTTATTGTTTCAAACTCAGTTACATCTTTGAGTACTCGTTCTAACTATAAGTAGATACTTAGCTGCAAAAGTTACTGAATATATTAACACCTTATTTGTATCCTCCCCTGGATTGCTTCGTTATTTTACAAACAGTAGCAATAACAAGCAAAATATATATCCTTTTAAAGGTAATTTTGCTTTTACTCAGATGAGTGTGAGCACAATTTTTCCTTGTTTTGTTTTTGGTCTGTTTAATCATTGCTTTTCAATACTGTGTTTTTATGGTGCCCGTTTCATAGATTATTAGTGGGAGTGATCATGTGGTTTTAGTTCCTCACATGCCCTCATTAAAAAAAATAAATCATTGGATTTTTCTATTAGAAAACTCAAGTACAGTTACTATATATACATAATCCAGGTAATTCAGAAGTCCTTTTTATCGTCTTTTCAAAATATTGCAGCATATCTTTATATGCCCCACTTCCTTTAAAACTTGACAATCATCTGTAAATATATAGGCAAAGTCCCAGGTGTGTTAATTGTCTTACACAACAAAATAGTCACCGTTAACCAGAAATCTAGATTATCAGGGCCAGGATAATTGGGCTAGTACTCTGGATCCATTTTGTCTGAAGCCCTAGACCATGCAAAAATATAAAGCATTGGTTTGAAATTAAATGCATTCATTCAGTGAACAGAGAGGAATATGACAAAAGCGTGTGATGGGCGCACACTTCACAGTCTCTTTGAGGGAATGAATGCTAAATGCCATGCCATATAGAGATGGCCAATTCAGTAGGAGTTTAGAAGAGGGGAGAGAATGCTCTTAAATCTGGAACAAGAGGTAAATCAGTGGCCTTGTCTTTGAAGGAGGGCAGGGTTGGGAGAAGCAAAGGTTGATATGAGAAGTGTGGGCAGAGGGAGCTTTCAGTAATAGGAAATTTTCAAAAACTTTCAGGAAGTTGGGTATGCTGGGCTTGACTACCTTAACTTTTTGTTTCAGGTAGGATTTTTTTCTGCTTCTTTTTTTCCCTCCATTGATTTTTTTTTTTTAAACTCTCTTGCCAGGCGTTGTAGCTGTCCTTTTCTGTGGAATCACACAAGCTCATTACACCTACAACAATCTGTCGGTGGAATCAAGAAGTCGAACGAAGCAGGTGAGGGAGAGGCCTGTGTCCCCACAAGTGACCTGCGAATACAAGGGAGGGGACCCACAGGGTTTACGGCTTCCTTTTCCCTTTTTGTGCAGCTCTTTGAGGTGTTACACTTCCTGGCAGAGAACTTCATCTTCTCCTACATGGGCCTGGCGCTGTTTACCTTCCAGAAGCACGTTTTCAGCCCCGTTTTCATCATTGGAGCTTTTGTATCCTTTTTTTGGTTCCCCCATTTTCTACACGGAAAGACAACCACTGCTGCGGAAGCTGTAACAACAATAATTTCTAGTTTGGCGGGGAGGTGACTGAGCCAGCACTGGTTCATGGTATTTTTATGATGAGAAAAAGAAGGCTTAAGTGGTAAATATAAAGCTAAGTGTATTTGATTTCAAGGACCGGTGTTGATTCTAGGGTTGCCCTTTCTGCGTTTTCTGTGTAAGGTGGCCTTTCTGTTACACTGGTGATTGGCAGGTGGTAGTTTGTTTTTTAAAGCACCCTTCCTAGAAGAGCTAAAAATCAGCAACCGGTATCAGTCCCCCAAATTGTTTTTTTCTCATTGCCACGTGAATTCCAATCCAGGAGCTTCCCCGTTTGGAAGACCTGAAGGTTCTGTGTCTCTTGCTCTCAGCTGCACGTGGTTGCAAGCAGCCCTTCCTCTCACCGCCCAGGGCAGCCCACAGGCAGTGTGCACGCTTTCACCCAAGCTTCCGTATGGTGACCCTTTTCTTTAACGCAAAAAAAAAAAAAAAGAAATGGAGAGGAAGGGCAGATTAAATGGAGAAATACTGGGTTCTTTGATTTAGTCCCATCGTGAGAGCAGTTTTTGGAAGAGAGACACAGTTTTGGGGGTTGGCTCCTCTCAAGTGAGGAGAGATACAAATGCCCAGCAGTACGTGGACAGCTGAGGGCTTTGCTCAGTTGGCCTCAGATCCTTATTGTTTTCGTTAAAGTGAACTCTTCTGGGCCTTGGAACTATAGCAGGAGTCCACTATTGCCTTTTCTGAGGTCTCATGGGTATCCTTAGATCTTGGGATGCTGGCCCCCCCAAAAAGGAGTATTTTTCTCTTCTGGGCTTCTCATTTATTGTGCAGGTATAAATGATACTCACCAAGCAGCTAGAGAGTGACAGTGGCCTAATGCCATGCCAGAGTCCTGCCAGTTAGAGTGTTATCTGCTTCAACTGGGGCTCATTTCTTAGATTTACACACTCAACAGACCACGAGCTAAAGATCCAGCGGATCAGTGTTTTTATTCTTAAGAAAGACCTGGCATGTCATTTTGATTTGCATTCTTAGCGCGGCATCCTGTGAGAGATAGTGAGAGTGCTGCCTTGTTTACAGCGAGGGGGCCTTGTTCAAGGGGGAGCCGGGGCCTCTGTGAATCCTGAAGGCCGCTTCCACTTGCGGACTTATGCGTGGCTCCTGGGATAGAATGTTATAAGCACGACCTCTTTCCTTCTGTGAAAAAGAAAACAAAACAATAGCAGAAAGGGGGAAAAAAGAGAGCGAGAAAAGAAGAAAAGTAGTTAGTATTTTATGCTAGAGAAGGCAGAAGACAGTCCCGCCCTCGCTTCTGTCTGAAACAGCTGCAGCTCCGGCTGGTCGAAACGGAAGCTCCCTGTTCCTCTGGCTCCCACAGTGGTTTCCTCCTATGACCAGGGCAGTGTGCATCTCTCTGCTGGGCTCTGTTCTAAACTCAGCAAGTGACGAATGACCGGTTTCCCTGAATTCTTTGGTTTGCACAGTAAGAGTTCCTCTTCCACACTCCTCCGTTTCCATCTCTTACCTCCCCAAAGATATGTTAGCCACTTAGGCAGATAAATCTCCCCAGGGTGATCCTTGTGAGGAATATGAATATGTCTTCATGGTAGGAATACTGTAAGTTTCCCCACCTCTTATTTGTAGTATCTTCCTGGTCATACAAACCCCTGATGTTTACTTCCAACCAAAGCTTACAAGCTCACCCACCAAGCTTTCTCTTTATAGTTTGACTCAGGGGTTAGTAATTTTTTCTTCTTGTGATTTTTTTTCTTCCAATAGAGTCCAGCACGCTGTTTGCTTCTCTTAACTCCCCACCCCAGCCACGGCACCTTAGCTTATTTCTGGACTCATTTTTAGGTAGGTCGGAGACTTGGTCCATATCAGTTTAATCAAATCAAGAAGTTACAACAGTGTGTTTAACAGGCCAAAAATTGTCTCTGTGAGCCAGGAGGTTGGGAAAATTGGCCAGTGGAATCCCACTTGCTGCTGAGACTTGTTTGGTGGGAAATGAGACAGCCTGCCTTCTCTGTGCAACTCTCCTGATCACAGCAAGGTGTCATGGCATTCCTAAAACTCTCTGCTCAGTCACAGGTTGTGTGAAAGTGCTATCCTGGAAACCTGTTGGGCCCTTAACCTCCACCTGGCGGCCAGGTTGCCATCTTCCTGGGAAGAGCTGCACACATCTACCCGCTCTCCTTCTTCCTCAACTTGGGCAGAAGGCACAAGATTGGCTGGAATTTTCAACACATGATGATGTTTTCAGGTAAAAAAAATGTAAATAAAATGAGTTTTATTAACTTTCTATGGAGTAAAAGAAATAAAATATACTCACATTAGCAAGATGAGCCCCAAACTGGAAGATAACAGCTGTGATAGTTCTGCTTGACTTACACTGTCTCCCAAATGCTTCCTCTTCACTACAAAGCTGAGAAGAGTGGAGAAGCCACTGAGGGGACAAAGGACAATAAAGAAATATGTAGAGATAAAGAAAGGAGAGAGCAATTGGCATGAGGTAGATGGTGCAGTGAGAGTGGAAAGCATCCGACTTTATAGACGAGACCCAAGTAAGAGCACCTCTATAGGGCAGAGGGAGGAGATAGGCAAAAGGCCACCGTGACCCTTAAAGGTGCCTCTGTCCGGGAAGGGGGAGAGGCTGTACAAGAGGCAACGTGAGTAGCAGCCCTTTACTGCCACACAGTAGTTCTTGGAGGCCTCAGAGAGTCATACTGAAATCACACCAGCAGGCACTGCTCAGCAAAGCAGTTGCTTTGTCTAGTCCTTGCTTGCATCTGCACTTAAGTACACAGCCCGCCTTAATGATTTCCTTTCACTCTGACACACATTTGTTGAGCATCCTTGTTATATAAGTCACACTTCAAGGTTGTGGAGGATACAGAAACCCACCTCCTTCCAGGAGCTCACAGTCCACTGTGGGGAGACAGGTGTACAAAGAGCTAAGTTTCTCCCAAGAGAGGCTGGTGAATTGCACAAGAGAGGCTAGTGAATTGCACAAAAGAAAAGCAGGGCCCAGGGCCATCTTCGCCAAGGGGTAGCCTTCGAACTGGACTTGGATGCAGTGGCATTTCAGGAGGTGGCAGGTTGGAAGGGCAGGAAAGCATTGCTGTGTGTGGCTTTTTCAGGGAAGGGTAGCAGTCTGGTTTAAATGTGAGACACATGGGATAATGCAGAACGAGAGTGAGGTTGGAAAGGGAAATTGCATGTAAACTGGTGCAAGCCTTCAGGTTGCATCTGAATCACCTGTTGGGCCGGTTAATAGCAGATTGCTGGGCCCCACCACCAGAGTGTGATTCTGAGGGTACGGGGTGAGCCCCGAGAATTTGCATCTCTAACATCTTCTCGGCTGCTGCTGCTGCTGCAGCTGGTTTGAGGACCACACTTCAAGAATCATTGCTGGAGTCTAGATCACGGAGAAGCTCCAGTGCTATGCCAAAGAGTTGGCCTTTTATCCAAGAGCAGCTGGGAAACGTTAGAGGTTTCTGAGGAGGGCAATGACAGACCAGATCGTCCATACGTATTAGAAAAATGCCAGTGGAAAGAGAAAGATTAATTGGAGATAGCTCAGTCACCTAGACAAACTTTTAAGTGTGTTCATTATCTTCTGTGCTGAAAGACTGAGAAGTACACAGTGCTGTTAAAGATATCTCCTATCAAAATTATTTTCTGCTGGGAGAAATCTGGCTTTCAAAAGGAACTCATTCTTCAAGGCTATGAAAGAAATACCTGAGGTTTCACCTTCGTATTGCTTACAGTGTTTACCTAATAAAGAAAAATGGAGCATGCGTTGTCTCTCTCTGGCCCTCAAGTTTTCTTCTTTGAGACAACGTCCATTTAAAGGTTTAAATATTAAGTGGTGTCATAGCTGGCTGTAGGATGGTCTAGATGTGTGTCAATATTTGACTAGGACAGATTAATAGAGAACATCAACTTTGCTCTATTTTTTAATGTATATTTTGCTGAATCACTCTTCTTTAGTGAATTGTTGTGAAGTTCTCAGGTTAATGAAATTGTGAAATTATTGGAAAAGGTGGGAAAATATGTGAAGAAATATAATGAGTGTTAATTTTTCATTCTCATAATATACACACAGTCTTACGCATGGTGAATAGGAATTTATACTAGATAGCTATTAAAGACCATGGATTAAGTCTTTACTATAGAACAAATTAGGAGCATGGTATGGGGAAGGAACAAAAGAGCTTAGAGAGAGAAGCTCTAGAACATAAAAATGTGGCTGTAGACCAGGGGTCAGCAAATTTGGTTGCTGCCTGTTTTCATCTACCCCACGGGCTAAGAATGGCTTTTACAGATGAATATTTGCAACCTATTTGATGATAGGGGACACTAACTTTGAAACCCAATTAACTGAAATCTCCCACCCCCAGAAGAATTCCATTCTTTTCACTAGTAGACCTGGATTACAATAAATTGAACTCATTATTATAATAATTATTATTACTTATTATAATTACTTATTATAGTTTTATAACATGGCACTTATATATTATACTTATAGTACTTATTATGCTCTTGGTTTTTGTCAATAAAATTTTGTGGAAATTTGTTTTCTCTCTTTTATGTAAGTACCTACATAACATCCTTGGTTTTTCCTCTTGGCCCACAAAGCCTAAAATATTATCTGACACTTTACAGAAAACTCACCAACTCCTGATATAGATCAGGTTATATTGTTACTTCTCTGCTTGGCTTTGCTCAGGAAATGCTGAGCTGTTTTGTGCATTTCACATACTCATACCTAGCCTGCTTCTTAAGTTTATAATGACTGTATAGTGCTGGGGTAGTACTTGGATCACAGACTTAGAGAGCTTATATGATTATTTCTTATTTATATTTCTTTTTGGTTCATGTTATTAGCAGGAGAATTATTTCAGTAATAAAAGAGTATTATTCTAAAATGTGCTATACAAAGCGGTGCAGTGTTTTTCTCATTGCATTTGGGCATTTTGCAAAAGAAAACTTCAAATAGGAGGAAATCCTATTCCTTTAAAGTTATTTTCTGTATAAAACAACTCGACTTCTGAAGCATAAGCAGATACAATTTATTAGCCCCAGGTGGCAGCAGTGGATTTGAGGACACATTGTTATTTATCCTTATGACAGGACAGCTTCCTCTTTGGTCCCTGCAGGCCTCAGGGGAGCGATGGCATTTGCACTGGCTATTCGAGACACGGCATCTTACGCACGCCAGATGATGTTCACAACCACCCTCCTCATTGTCTTCTTCACCGTCTGGATCATTGGTGGAGGCACGACGCCCATGTTGTCATGGCTTAATATAAGGTTGGTTTGAAACCAAGGCCAGTTTTGTGTCTAACTATGTCACTATTCCCGTGCAGGGGGTGCTACATATAGCTTAGTGCATGGAAGGCTTTTATAGTTTCTTGTTTTGTTTGGGGAAAGATTAAAAATTTAAAAACAATAAATAAAAATTCAGAGTATTGAATTTTCCACGAGAAAAAAAAATCATTAAACTGTTTGTGGGTACAAAAACACAAGGAATTAGAAACACCTGGACCTTGCTAGTGCCACGACATTAGGGCAAGAATTCAAAAAGTCTTAAAGCTGCAGGAGAGAGAATAGACATAGCTGCTGGCAATGTCTGGCATTTCACATTCCTTTGAAATCAAACCTAAGGCCTTGAAAAATAAGCTCATCAGCTGGAAATAAAGGGAGGCCATTAGAGTTTTGTTTTAGGAGGAAACTGTATGCCGCCGTCTCTTCTTGCTTTAGTGCACAGAAGAGGTGACATTTCCTGCATAACCCTCGCTTCTTGCAGCCTCATGGACATCCCCGGCCTGTGGTTTTGTAGCTGTGTCAGCATGGAAGGTCATTGACCCAAGTTTGATTTTTTTTAAGAGCATTTGAATTGCAAACTGTGCTTGTGAGCTCCAGCACCTTACAGTAAAGAGGACATTGGAACAGGGGTCAGGAGACCCACAGCCTAACTCTGACCCTGGTTTAAGACAAGCTCCTCATGTCTTTTCAGCCTCTGTATTCCTTCACGTTAAATAAAAGCGTGCTGTCACCTTTTCTCCAGGTCCCTGCAGCTCTAAGTGTGTCCTCTGCGTCATCGAAAGTGCTCTTGCCACTTGCCTCAGTTTCAGATCTGCAAAGGGTGAACATGCTGGGAATGAGAAGACTTGGGTGGCGCATAGGTGTGAAGAATTCTCTGAAAAGCCACAAGATGGCAATGTTTTTTGTTCTTTCTCTGCTGGCTGTTAGTTTGCTCAGGGCTGACAACTGCGGAGTACACCTAGCTTGAAGGAGGGAGAAACCGACAAGGATCTTGCAGTCATCCTTGGGGTCAGGGAGAAAACTGGGATTTGAGAGAATAGTCTCCCTCTTCTGGAACTTTTATATTGATGGGAGGCAGGGATTCCTGAGCGTGGCCACTGCCGGCTGCACCATTTCTGGGTTAGTGGGTCTCAGCCTCAGATCTGAGTGGGTCTGCAGAACCTGGGTGAGCTTATCAGTAAGAGTCTTACAGTAGCTAATGTTTGTGCACAGTTGTTGGTTGAGATGCCAACACGTACATTAAGATAATCCTCATAGCATTCCTATAAGGGAGCTACTACTATTATTTTCATTTTAGAGCTGAGGAAACTGAGGCACAGAGCAATAACTTGCCCAAGGTCACAAAGCTTTAAGTGGGCAAGCTGGGATTTGAACCCAGGCACACTCTTAGCTACTGTGCTATACTGCCCGAAAGGCTTGCTGTGTTAGGGACCGTTTTCATGTTGTAAAATTCAGGATGATTAAAATTTCAGTTTCCTGGCGTGAATCTCGAGTCATATTAAGGAAGATAATTCATCTGTGGAAGTAGAAATCTGGAAAATGTACAGATTTTTGGCTTTAAACTTGAGACATAAGATGGTATCATCTTTGTTCTGTGTAGCAGAATAAGAGCAAGAAAGGAGGTTTACCCTGCACAGAGTTGAGAACCTTTGCATTTGGTGACCTCTCTGAATTACTTCCTGCTCCTATTTTTCTGGTTACCCAGTAGGTGCCCTGGATGCTTAGAGCCTGGTTAAATCGTGTTTGTTTTTCAGGCTATTTCATAAGTTCTTTTCTGACCGCCCCCCCGCCCCACAACACATACAGGACCAAATAACTTTCCACTGAGAGTAGACAGTTGACTTGTGACATTTTGCACTTCTCATAACCCTTTTCAAAAAATGGGCCATTGAAGTAGTCCTACCCAGAGCCGGGAGTGGGGGCTACTTTCCCTGATGTGTGCAAGCTGTATATGTACACATATAATAATTGGATTGTGAAAATATTAATGGGATATATATAGCACTTAGAACATAACAGCTAGCACATGGTGAGAGGTCAGGAAATGACTGCGCATGAGGGATCCAGTTTCTCCCATATCCTTGTCAGCATTTGGTGTTGACACTTTTTTATTTTAGTTCTAATAGGTATGTGGGGCTACCTCATTGTGGTCTTAATTTGCATTTCTCATGGCTGATGATGTTGAATATCTCTTCATGTGCTTATTTGCCATTCAAATAAGCAATGGTGAAATATCTGTTCAAGGTTTTTGTCCATTTTCTAATTGGATTATTTGTTTTTTTAATTGAGTTTTGTCAATTCTTTATTTGTTCTAGATACTAGTCTGTTATCAGATATGTGGTTTGCAAATATTTTCTCCTAGTCTGTAGCTTGTCTTTTAACCCTTTTAACAGTCTGTCGTAGAGCAGAACTTTTAATTTTAATGAAATGCAACTTATTTATTTTTAACATCATGGTTTTGGTGTTATGTCTAAGGACTCTTCATCAAGCCCTAGGTCCCAAAGATTTTCTTCTGTGTTATCTTCTGAAAGTTTTTTAGTTTTATGCTTTACATTTAAATCTGTGATCCATCTTAAGTTAATTTTTATATTAGACATGAGGTTTAGGTTGAGGTTTTATTTTATTTTTTTTGACTATGGCTATCCAGTTGTTCCAGCACAATTTGTAAGAGAGACTGTCCTTTGAATTACTTTTTCTCCTTTGCCAGAAATCGGTTCGCTGTATGCATTCGGGTCTGTTTCTCTTCTGTTCTGTTGATTTATGTGTCTGTACCTCCACCAGTACCACACTTTTGATAACTATGGTTATATAATAAGCTTGAGCATCAGGCAGAGTGGGTCCTCCCACTTTATTCTTTTTCAAAATTGTCATAGCTCTTCTAATGCCTTTCTATATACATTTTAAAATAAGCTTGACTACATCTTAAAAAAAAACTTGTGCTGGGATTTTCATAGGAATTGTGTTAAACCTGTATATCAATTTGGGGAGAATTGACATCTTTACCTCATTCAGTCTTCCAATCCATGAAAATGGCACGTTTCTCTACTTATTTATGTCTTCTTTGATTTCTTTTAGCAGTATTTTATAGTTTTCAGTATAGAATGCCTGTGTGTGTTAGAGTTACGTCTTGAGTATTTCTTCTTGGTTTTGAGCTATCTTAAATGTTATTCTGTCTTCAGTTTCACTTTCTGTGTGTTCATTGCCAGGATATAGAAATACTGCTGGTTTTTGTAGGTTGACCTTGTATCCTGACACCTTGCCAATTTCACTTATTAGTTCTAGGAGAGTTTGTTTTTGTTTTTATAAATTCTTTGGGACTTTCTGTGTAGACCATCAGATCATTTGCAAATAGAGACAGTTTCATTTTTTCCTTTCCAACCAGTGTGCTATTTCCTTCTCTTAACTTATTGCTCTGGCTAGGACCATCAGTACTATGTTAAATAAGAGTGATGTGAGCAGACATCCTTGCTTTGTTCCCGATCTTAAAGGGGAAAGCATTCAGTCTTTCGCCAGTAAGTGTGATGTTAGCTGTAGGGTTTTTGTAGATGTTCATCATCAAGTTGAGGAAGTTCCCATCTATTGCTAGTTTTCTGAGAGTTTTATCATGAACAGATGTTGAATTTTATCAAATGCTTTTCTGTATCAATTGATATGATCATATGATTTTTCTTGTTTAGCCTGTTGATATGATAGGTTACATTGAGTAATTTTCAAATACGGAACCACCCTTGCTTGTTAAACCCCACTTGGTTGTGGTGTATAAATAAATGTTTTACATACTGCTGAATTCTATTAACTAATATGTTGTTAAGGATTTGGGATACCGGTCTGTAGTGTTCTTTTTTCATACTGCCTTTGATTTGGTATCAGGGTAATCTGGCCTCTCAAAATGAGTTGGGACATGTTTCCTACTCTTCTGTTTTCTGGAAGAGGTTGTTTAGAATTGGTGTTAATTCTTCCTGAAGGTTTTATGGAATCCTCCAGTGAAACCGACTGGTCCTGGAGTCTTCTTTTCCAGGAGTTTTATTGTATAAATTATGAAGCCAGTTTCTTTAACAGCTATATCTCATATTGGTGAGTTGTGGCAGTTTGTGAAATTGGTCATTTTCATCTAAGTGTCATGTTTATGTTGTTCATAGCATAACCTTATTATTGTTTTTATGTCTGTGAGATCTGTAGTGATATCCCATGTTTCATTCATGACACAGTATTGGTAATTTGCATCTTCTCTCTTTTTTTTTCTTTCACTCTTACTAGAGGTTTGTCAATTTTAATGATCTTTTCAAAGAACTAGCTTTTTATTTCATTGATTTTCTGTATTGTTTCTCTGTTTTCAATTTCAATCTGCTTCTATATTAGTTCCTTCTTTCTGTCCAACTCTACCCAGATAGTGTAATGAAGCAAAGTGTGCCATTGGTGAAAAATACATATGGTGTCAGTTCATTGCGTTTTTTTCAGATGTGTATAAATAGTGATATGTTAGAGGTAGAAACTGACATTTACGGAGATTACATTAAAAGAAATTCCCTCAGAAATAAGGTAATGAGACTGATTGGTTTTTGTGGCTTGGGCTTATGGTGTTACTTAATGGCCACGGATCATTTATGTGGACCAGGTTCTTATTCTAAAATGATTCGGAAACCCCCTGAAGTTCAGTGTGGTGTTTTGACATCTGTGACCTCAGTAAGATCAGTACCTAGTTGTTTCTTACTTCTCCAGGCTGCTGACAGAGGTCCTGATCAGCTGCTAAGTGGCTGCCCAGAAGTCAGAAGCCCAGGGTAGGACTTGGAGTTCCTCCATAAATAATTAGGAGTTAGCTATGACTTTTTTTTTTTTCTTTTTTGCGGTACGCAGGCCTCTCACTGTTGTGGCCTCTCCCGTCGCGGAGCACAGGCTCCGGACGCGCGGGCTCAGTGGCCATGGCTCACGGGCCCAGCCGCTCAGCGGCATGTGGGATCTTCCCGGACCGGGGCACGAACCCGTGTCCCCTGCATCGGCAGACGGACTCCCAACCACTGTGCCACCAGGGAAGCCCAGCTATGACTTTTAACCATGGCTAATTTCTAGTCTGTGTATAATATAAAATGAATATAACCACAAATCCAAAGCCAGGTCACTGCTTTCCAGAAATCCAACTTATCTTTTTAAATTGAAATTTTGTGATTGCTATTTTGTTTTTTTATTATTTCTTTAACCATTAAAAAAACTGAAGTATAGTTAATTTATTACAATGTTGTGTTAGTTTCAGGAGTACAGCAAAGTGATTCACCATCCATGTTGCTGCAAATATTATTTCATTCTTTTTCATGGCTGAGTAATATTGCATCTCATGTGTGTGTGTGTGTGTGTGTGTGTATATGTGTGTGTGTGTGTGGTGTGTTCGTATATCACATCTTCTTTATCCATTCCTCTGTTGATGGACATTTAGGTTGCTTCCATGTCTTGGCTATTGTAAATAGTGCTGCAATGAACATTGGGGTGCATGTGTATTTTTTTTGTTTGTTTTGTTTTTTGGCCACACCACACGGCTTGTGGAATCTCAGTTTCCCAACCAGGGATTGAACTGGGGTCACAGCAGTGAAAGCCCGGAATCCTAACCACGGGGGCCACCAGGGAACTCCCGCATATATCTTTTCAAATTATAGTTTTCTCCTGATATATGCCCAGGAGTGGGATTGCTAGATCATACGGTAATTCTACTTTTAGTTTTTAAGGAACTTCCATACTGTTCTCCATAGTGGCTGCACCAATTTACATTCCCACCAACAGTGGAGGAGGGTTCCCTTTTCTCCACACCCTCTCCAGCATTTATTATTTGTAGACTTTTTAATGATGGCCATTCTGACTGGCATGAGGTAATACCTCATTGTAGTTTTGATTTGCATTTCTCTAATAATTAGTGATGTTGAGCATGTGATTGCTATTTTAAAACATAATGGCAAAATGCTCAAATTGCTTTCTGGTAATATACAAACTTCAAATTGCCTTCTGGTAATATACAAACTACATACTATTTTTCTTAGTCTCTTGAGCAAGTTGTTGTTATTCACAAAGGTTGTAATTTTGGCAACTTGAAAAAACCATCAGATGCGCAGATTCAGCAGATGAGCAGATTCAGCAGATGAGCCTCATCTATGTCCTGAGCACATTTTGGTGGCATGGTGGCTGTCCTCTTGGAAGGCCCAGCTTCAAGTGACACACCAATGAAGTGGTGGTGATTGTGGAGGGTTAATGGCATACACCCAGGCAGCCACATGAACAGGATAACCTTCATACTCCAGAGTGCAGCAATACAGTCACTCAAGGACAAGTAAGGTCACTCTGCTAGGTATAATCCTGTCACATTGAGAGTTTAAGATAAAGCTCTTTAAAGATAAATTAAGGAATAAAGGCAGGGAGAAGCCCTGAGATCTTTATGTAATAGCATTTGTTACTGGATATTTTAAAAGAATTTAAAGACGCCACCTTGTAGTCAAAGGCAATATCCTGTAAGGGGTAGACCTAGGGCTCTGGGATCTAACAGCTTCAGTTGCAATCTTGGTTCCATCATTTTCTACCTTTGTGACCTTGGGCAACTTATTTAACCTCTCTTGCTCTCAGTTTCCTGTCTGGGTAAATGGGGATGACAACAGTGTGAAGATAAAATGTGATACCAAATAAACATGATAAAGAATTCTGCCATTAAATGTACCATCTGGCACATGGAAAGCATTTAGTGTATTTTAGCTATGACATTATCATTGCTAATCATAACCTTAATACTGCTGCTATTACTATTATTATTACTAGTGAATCTTACATTAATGGAATCCAGCTTGCTTTTCTGGAATTTGTTACAATTTTTCAATACTGTAGTCTGGTTTAAGTCACATTCTGAACATATACCTAATTAAAAGTACCACCTTAAGAAGCATCATGTTCTCACTTGCTTTTTTCAGGGCATATTAGTAGCATGAGTATTTGGGCATTATCTAGCACAGTGTTTCTCAACCTTTTTTTTTCCATCACTGCCCCTCTGAATAAGAGCCTTTAAAAATGTTCTTTTTATCTACCTCTTCCACTGAAATTTTCATACCACAGATCTATGTATCTGTTTATGTACTGTGGTGCTTTAGAGGGCTACAAACCACTGTAATATCTAAAACAATTTTTTGTCCCATAAGAACCAATTTTCACCCCCCACTGAGAATGCAGGACTTAAGAGTAGAGGTTCTCAGCTATGGGCAGTTTTGCCCTCTCGGGACATTGGCAATGTCAGGAGACATTTTTGGTTGCTCCAGCTGGAGCGGGGTGCTACTGGTGGTATATTGCAGGTAGAGGCCAGGGCCCAAAATGTCAGTCAGTAGTGCTGAGGTTGTGAAACCCTGCTCTTAGTATGATGGTGTAATTCAAATTGTAGTCTGAATAAGCCAGCAGTTATTAAGGGAGGTGAAAATAGACCGTGTCAACTCTTGAAGCCATAAGGTAAAGAGAATAGCAGAAGTTGGGTTCCTGACCTTCGGGTACAACCCATGGACAGTGTGATTACTTGTCTAGAAAAAAAGGCCATTTTATCTTCTGTTTTTGCTGTTTTCAGTGATACAGTGTTCTTTCTGTCAAATATGTGTAAAACTGCATGTAAACACTTCAAATATACGTTTAATAACAACTTTCTGTTTTCTAGTTTTTGTATGGATGTGTCTTGCTTTATAAAACAGATGAATTCCTGAAAAATTGTATGAAGTCATTTTCTATGAGTTGCATTTATTACTCTGATTTCATTACGTTATATTTTGAGAGGCTTGTCTTCATTCCTAATCAATCCTCATTTGACGTGGCTGCTAACATTGTTGCTTTTGATGTAAATTTAGCAGCCTCTCTGGGCTTTAGAGAACAGGGGGACAGTTTAAGAGGGGGTGCGGATTTTATTCTTTGATGGACGTGGTCCAGGTCATGTGCCCAGAGCTCCTAGTTCCCCTGTTGTCCCCGTCACACTCACGTTCCCTTCTTCTGCTGCCCAGAGTTGGCGTCGAGGAGCCCTCCGAAGAGGACCAGAATGAACACCGCTGGCAGTACTTCAGGTGACACAGGGCGTCCTCAGAAACAAATTAACTGGGCCTGGCTTTTCTCCTCTTTCTAACCTGAGATGTTTCTCTTTATGCTGTTTGTCTCTTTCTTCCTTCCCCGTGTGCGCCAACCGTCTGCCCCTTTTCGAAAAGGGGCAGGAGGTCCGGTTAATCATTATTCTACCCTCCTCTGGGCTGATTAATGTGTTGGTGTTCTTGAGAGTCTGTCCCCCCTCGCCCCATTTTGGACAGTGTGTGGCACCAAAGCTGGAGTTGGCGAGTCTCTCCGTGTACAGCTGAGCTTAGTGTTAAGAGCAGCCCATTTTCAGAGCCACAAATGCTTTCCCCACAAAATTCTGCTTGTGATCTAGTAAACAAGGCTTTTAAGTCATAAAGAGAACTCGAATTTTGTATTTCAGCCATGACTGGGCTATGGTTTATACCATTGTAATTAAGCACCAATGCCGTTTTACTTTTAAGTATGAATTTGTGTACTTGTACCTTATCATGGTGAATCAGAAAATACAAAACACAGATTTTTCTTTAAATCAGAAGATAATGAAAGACTCTTCTAATGCAATTTGTTTCTCAGTGTCCATCCAAGTTTATCATTTGATTATGCCTAAGGGTGGTGATTTGGGGCTATCGGAGTAAAGACTTTAGTGTTTCTTCTTTCCTTTCCATATCTTTAACTGGCATGCTTTCTTCCTGATCTGATTCTGGGTGCTGGTAGATAAATCAGACACAAAACAGGCTTGAACTCTGTTCTTCTCTCATTGCGAAAGTGTTTTACTCTCTGAGGACAGTGGTAAAAGCAGCAGTACCTGTCATGGAGCATGAATCTTGGGATATTGCCAGGCCCCAATGTAAACTATAATGACATGCATACAGTTAATTGAAGCATTTAAGTTCCCTGGATTCACACTTTTTTCTCTTGCTTAAAATACACACACACGCACACACACACACACACACGCGCACACACACACACACACACACACACACACACACACACACACACAAATTCATTTTCAGAGACCTGACTGTAACTACCAGTTAAGTAGCAGGGGAAATCCTTTCCTTTGAAATATCTTCAAGAAGGAAGGTATCAACCTTCCTTCAACCTTCCCTCAACCTTCAAGAAGGAAGGTCCCTCAGGCAAAGTGCAAGTTATTACACTTGGGACATGAGAGAATTCTGATAATGATCTGTTTGTTGTTCAATGTTTTATGTGAACATGTGTGTCTCATATTCCCCAAATAATTTAGGACCTCAGCCATTCCAATTAAAAAGTAAAAACCTGTTGATTAAATCTAGCTTCTAAAATTTCTGAGATTTCATGGCATTTTATATGGTGGTTAATCAGAATGTACATACTATATCAAAAGGGAAATGATTCACTTTTTGTATTCATTCCAGAATGAGCACATCAGTGTGATAGCTTTATTTTCTCATTTGGTATGGGATTACCACATTTGTCTTATTCTTAATGAAAGTAAGGATAATTCAGTTCATTCTGGAAGAAAAGACTTTTGTATGTGCTTAGATGAGCTCAACCCTGATGTATCAGGGGAGTGCTAAAATATGATGTAATGAAACAGCACAGAAGTTTTAGATTTATATGGTAGTCTAGATCAAAAGCGTTATAACAGGTCAGGAGGGAAATATATATTGTGGACAGTTTCCTAAAACCAGGAATTTCAGAAAGTTAACGAACCCTAAGTCTTCTGAAGCACTGTACTTAAAATACTGTACCTGGTATTTCTTGCTGCCCAGCACACCACCACACACCCTGCCCCAAGGGTGAGGCCCTTTGTAGGGGTCCATTATCATCCTTGCGAATTGGTCCAAGAGACCCTCAACTCTGCCAGAAAAGTAATCATTCAATTGTCCTGAAGTAAACAGCCTTGAATGGGGAAAGAAATCGCAGAACACGGTCTGTGTCGCAAGTCCCCTGGTCTGTTTTCTTTTGGCATTTAAAACCCAGTAGCAAGCTGGGAAGCAGGTTTACTTTCTCCTATTCAGCACTTATGTCAGTAGCAGGGACCTCCGAGACCCTCCAAGGGGCCCTCCCAAGTTACTCTGGGTAGGCCTGTGCTCAGAACTGTGGGTTTCCAGGGGATGTGCACAACCAGCTCTGAGGATGGCTGTCTTGGTTGGAATTTAGTTAACCATATGTTTCAGTTAACTAGCATTTTTCTCCTTGCCCTTCACTTTTAGGAGGAAAACCTCAACAGAATATTCTAAGATTTATCTGGGATTAAAAAACCCGTGTAATTATTAGACTGTATCTACCTATTTACCTATTATAGCACCCTATGTCCATGAATCTTCACAATTTGTGATTTTTCAGACCCTGGAGTAATATGAGGATCCCGAATCATCATTATTAGTAAATTAGATTAAATTATAGAGACAGGAAATTGTACTCACGTATTTGTGAAACATTTTCACCAAAGATATAATTAAATATTGTTTTTAAGTTGTGAAAAATTTTAAATCTGTAAAAGAAGCTGAAAGAATGGAGCAATGAATATCCAAGTTCTAACCTGGATGTGCCAATTGTTAACATTTTGTCATACATTTTTGCGTCATTTTCTCTTTCTCTCTCTCTCTCAACCATTTCTGAGTGCCTCAGAGTACGTTATAAACATCATGACTTTCTACCCCTAAATACTTCAGCATGTATCCCCTAGGAATCTAGTCTTCTACATAATCACAGTATATTTATCACACCTGAGAAAGCAACATGAATTTTATACACACACACAGCATCCAGGATCCAATCAAAGTTTCCTTTGGCTGTCATCTTTTTTTAAATTCAGGCCCGTGGTGGCTCCGTGCCCCTCCCCCCGCTCCTTGTCACTGTGTGCTCTGACTGACCTGGTTGTCACCTCTGTAGTCTCTTTTTTCTTTTTTTTAATTAATTTATTTTTGGTTGCCTTGGGTCTTCGTTGCTCATTGCGGTGGCATCTCTTGTTGCGGAGCACGGGCTCTAGGCGCTCAGGCTCAGCAGCTGTGGCTCACAGGTTCTAGAGCGCAGGCTCAGTGGTTGTGGCATGTGGGCTTAGTTGCTCCGCGGCATGTGGGATCTTCCAGGACCAGGGCTTGAACCCGTGTCCCCTGCATTGGCAGGCGGACTCTTAACCTCTGTGCCACCAGGGAAGCCCCTTTAGTCTCTTTTAATCTAGAACAATCCTCCCCTCCTTCTTTTTGTCTCTTATGACATTGAGGGTTGTTTTTTTTTTAAGGAGTCAGGATTTTCAGGATAATTGTCTTGCATAATGCCCTACAAAGTGGATTTTTTAAATTTGTTTTCCTCTTGAGTAGAGATAGATAATCATTTTGGGGGGCGCAAAAATAATGTAAAAGTGATGTTATACTTTCTTGTTGCATCATATCAGGTGGTGCATGTTGTCAGGCTGTCCTTTTATTAGTGATGTTAAATTTGATCACTTTAGACGCCAGGTCTCTCCATAAAAGCACTGTTTTCCCTTTGTAACTAAGAAGTTACCTGTAGAGTGATCCTTTAACATCATATGAATAGTCAGATTCCCAACAACCTTTTACCCACTGGTAAAATTGTCTCAGAACAATTATTACACTGTGAGGGGCAAGTGGTGATTTTCTAATCCTGTCATTCCTTTCATGTTTATGACAAGTATCTGTATAGAAGAGCTTTCAGCGGGTTTTCAATCTTATTTTCTATACCGAGGAAGTGAGAAATCTCTCCATTGTCTAAGTAATCAGTTCAAGCAAATTTTTACTTAATATGTGTGGGACTACAGAGTTGCGTCTCCACAGGATCCCAGCAGGAATCTTGGGTATTATCACTGAGAAGGCAGAAGGAAGCAGATAGTTGTCATTTTTTTTGGCAGAGAAAAAAGTGATGCTAGAGAGACATGGCTGGAATTAGTACTTTCTAGAATCTGCACTGTGCAATTTGGTAGCCACTAGACACATGTGGCTGTTTAAATTTAAATTAACTAAAATGAAATAAAACTTAAAATGCAGTTCCTCAGTCATATTAACTACATTTCAAGTGCACAGTGGCCACATGTGGCTGGTGGCTACCACATTGGACAGTGCAGATCTAGAATACTGCCATCACTGCGGAAAGTTCTGTTGGATGATGTGCATCTAGAATCATCCTCAAGTTCCCCCAAGCAAAATGTCGAACCAGTTTGGGATGAGGTTAGGGTGGCCCTGATTTTGTGAGTTTATCAGGTTATTCCAGTGTTTCGTACTCCATTGTTTGAATTCTGGCCTGGCCATGTGGGCCGAGGATAATAGATGAATTCCTCTTATGTTTCCAGGACTTGAATGAAAATAGTCAAAACCTAGTCTTTATAAGCAGTTCTTGTTAAACAGGATTTATTTTAATTCTTGTTAAACAATTTTTTTTTCTCCTAGCAGAGGTTAGTTGAAAGAATAGAGGGGGCTAGACTTCATTTGGAAGCTTTTATTATGTTTGGCTTTATTTTCTTCATTGTAGGACAAGGCACACTTAAGCCTTTTCTCTTACCCATAGGGTTCCTATTTCACCTAGGCTGATAAAATCCATATGTTTTATCTTTACTGCATGGAAGCCACTTACAAAGGCAATACACCTGTTTCAAAATTCACAGTAGAGAAAGGAGAGACTGTCCGTGGCAGGTATGAGCTGCTGTGCTCTTCGCCATCCTGCCCGCCATGCCCTTCAGATCACATCATCTCGTTGCTCCTGCCCCACAATAGCCTCTCTGTGGTTAGGCAGAAGGCTGCTGTGTCACCAGGCTTTCCGGTAGGCTGTCTGGGAGACAGACTGGTAACCAGTGCTCTGCTCCTCTCTCTGAGGCTTTACTGGGGAGCTCATCTATGCAAATTAGTCTGCCATGAAGTGGCTCCATGCGGCTGTAGAATCCACAGAACAAGACCTAATGTTGGATTCCTATAGCTGTTGGTCTTACAGATCTGACACCATATAGAGGACATTTCTCTATGGAACGTACATTAGAGACTCTCAAATCAGGTGAGAGTTAAAGATGAACAGCTAGGAATTCAGTGTGACCTCTCCTCTACCACTGCAGTATGTTAGACACTTTGGAAGCACTGAGGCTCTCGTGTGACCTCTGTGGGTAGTCCTGGGACCCCAGAATATTTCATTTCCAAAAAAATCTCTGTGAGGTTTGTTGCTCAAAAGTTCCTGGATAGGGGCTTCCCTGGTGGTGCAGTGGTTGAGAGTCCGCCTGCTGTTGCAGAGGACACGGGTTTGTGCCCCGGTCCGGGAAGGTCCCACGTGCCGTGGAGCGGCTGGACCCATGAGCCATGGCCGCTGAGCCTGCGCGTCCGGAGACTGTGCTCCGCAACGGGAGTAGGCCACAACAGTGAGAGGTCCGCGTACCGCAAAAAAAAAAAAAAAAAAAAAAAGTCCCTGGATAATGTCCAGCTATGAGGTCAAGCCTCCAGGCCTCAGAAACTCCTGCCAGAAATTGACCTCTAGACACAGTGAAGTCAATCTAATTCACTACAAAGATTCCATCAAACCTCAGACCTGTGGGGAGGAAATCTGGTGCCAGGTACACTATAGGTTTTAACAGAGTGCTCAGAACAGGGCCTGGCTTGGTAGGCACTCAGTAAATATTTGCTGAATGCATGAATTCATCTCGTGGGTTTTAAACTTTGCCTTCAGCAAAATATGGTGTGACTGTTCCCTTTCCTTCTGTATCTCCTCACCCCCATCCAGGGGGCACGCACCTTAGCTTAGTGCTCGGCAAGCCTGGAGTAAAACAGAGTGGAGGCTGCCAGTATGTCTGTGTTGTCTTCTATTCTTCCTTTCCATTAGTCTCTTTTCTCAAGATATATCCTGGGCATCACAGGTGGAGAAGCGGGAGGGAGAGGAGGAAAAATGAGGCACACGTGGGGCTTTGCACATCCACTGTGTGCTCATCGGAGTCAGCGCCCTGGTGCCAGACAGCAAATAACACACATGGTCAAGGCCATTCAGCACCTCTCTTCAAGCTCAAATCAGACCTGCTGAAAGCTGTGTTTTCTATTTGGCTTTTATGATCCCAGCCACTCTTTGCAATATTGGAGGGAACAAGGAAAGTAGAGAATTTTCCTGGCATCTTTGTCTCCTCCTCCGCTGCCCCATGTTATCCGTGTCATCAGTGCCACGGTTCTCTGCCTTACAATGAGGAAGGTTCAAGGATAAAGAATTAACAGATACATAGGGCAATGGTTGGTATGTTGCTAAGCCAAGTCAGCTTACCCTAGTGCTTTCATGGATTTTGTTATAAGTGGATTGTGCCACCTTGCTTTTTCTTTCTGTCTTCAGTTGCTGATCTCAAACGTGTGAGTTCTCAGGTCATCTGTGCTGCAGGGGGATGCGGGGCCACCAGGATAGAAAGTTAATGATATGCATGCTGAAATATTTAGGGGGAGTGTATGGATGTCTGCGACTTTATTTGAATTCATCCAAAAAATAAGGTGGATGATAGAGAGAGGGCTAGGTATGTAATAAAGAAAATACAGCAAAATGTTAATGGTAGAATCTGGGTGAGGGGTATACAGGTATTCACTATAAATTCTTTCAAAACTTACCTGGATATATGAAAAATTCCATAACAAAAGGTTAGGAAATAAAAGCAGGTCAGAGGGGAGTAAGGAAGCAGCAGAGAGGAAGAGGCCTGGGACGGCAGGAACCCACCTTTTGCTACCTGGGGCCATCTGGTGCAGGAGGGCAGGCAGACAGTTTGCCCGCTGCTGCCGTTCTCCAGAGGTCTTGCTTAAGGTGTCAGCACACAGGTTGATTGCCCGGCCTACCCCTGGGATCTGATGTGGTGTATGACCTCTTTCGCACGACTTTTGCATGACAGCCTTTCCCTTCTTTTAGCTAACCACTCCTTCCACCTTGGGAAGATGGTCAGCCTCTTGGCTACTTTGAGCCAGCCTGGCCGCTATGGTCCAAGCTAATACTCTCTGTTTTTCTCCTTGTCTTTCTCTCTGATGACTTATAGAGTTGGTGTTGATCCAGATCAAGACCCACCACCCAACAATGACAGCTTCCAAGTCTTACAAGGGGTAAGTCACAAGAGATGCTTCTTCCCAGGGAGGTGTTATTAAAAATAGCTAAAATTTATTGAACGTTTACTACACGCCAAGCAGTTTACGTGGATTCCCTCATTGTGGTCTTGACAACAACCTTATGAAGTAGGAACTGTTATCCCCAGTTTACAGATTAGAAGCTGAAGTTTGAGAGTTGAAGTGAGTCATCTAAGGTCAGAGAATTTGAAAATGATGGAGGCAGGATTTGAGTCCAAAGTCCCTGTTCTTAACATATTAAGGGGCCAAAAAGTGTGTTTAAGCTGAATCCCTACCTTCCAAGAATGGATATATGGATACATCGGTGATTGGCTCACGGTAACTGGTTCTGGGAAGGAGAGGGATGTGATCAACTCTGCAGCCCAGGGAATCTGAGCAAGAGAGGAGGGACGCTGGGTGATGGCGCGGCAGTAGCAGAGCAGCAGCCCTCAGCCCCATAGGCGATGAAGGTCACAGCAAGGCTAACGGTTAAGGTTTGGGCAGGATCGTGGTGGCAGTGACAGCCTGGAGTGGAAGCTGTAGAAGCAGGTGAGGGCAAGAGTGCTATGGCCGCATCTCGTGTGACAGCAGGGAAGAGTTCCTGCTGCCACAGAGAATTCTGATGGAGACCGGGGTGGGGCGGGGGTGGGGATGGTGGGGGAAGAGGCGCGTGCTGGTCCTTGGTTTTGCCATCTGCTCCGGTCACTCTTGCAGCATAATGCACTGCCCCAAACATAGGAAGGAAAGTGAACAACAATTTCGTATCCACATGCATTCTCTAGGTTTGGAAAGGGCATAGTCGGGACAGCTTGCCTTTGCTCCATGAAGAAACCTGGGGGAAACTCAACAGCTGGGAGCTGGAATCATCCAAAGGCTCATTCACTCATATGTCTGGCGCCTGGGCTGGGAGGACTCAGACTAGGACCTGCGACTAGAATGCCTGTGATGGCTTCTCCATGGCCTCAGGGTATGGGACTTCTTATGTGATGGCTCAGGCTTCCAAAAGCCCGTGTCCCAGCAAGCAGGGTGGAGACTATGTGGCCCTTTCTGGCCTAACCTTGGGAGTCACACAGCATCACTTCCGTGACTTGCTCTTGGTTACAACAAGTTGCTAGGGCCAGCCCAGATTCAGTGGGAGGAGATAGAGACCATCACCTCTGGATGGGAGGAGCATAAGCGAAGTGGCAGCCATGTTCTAAAGCTGCTGTATCAGCCCTGTTGTGGGGCTGGTGGGCTCATTCTGCCTCCAGGTTTTTTTTTTTTTCTTTTTGCTGTACGCGGACCTCTCACTGTTGTGGCCTCTCCCGTTGCGGAGCACAGGCTCCGGACGTGCAGGCCCAGCGGCCACGGCTCACGGGCCCAGCTGCTCCACGGCACGTGGGATCCTCCTGGACCGGGGCACGAACCCGTGTCCCCTGCATCGGCAGGCGGACTCCCAACCACTGCGCCACCAGGGAAGCCCTGCCTCCAGGTTTTGCTCCTTCCCCAGACCAGCATTTCCTGGGCAGGCAAGGTGGGGGAAGGGAAAGGCACAACAGGAGCAGAGATGTGTTTCCAAAATGTTATTATTTGGCCTTGGGAGTGAAGAACTGTTTTGTTCAGCATAGAATACCCAGTGCTGAGCACAGTGCCTGGTCCATGGGGGGGCCTGATCGGTATTTGATGGGAAGATGGGGGAGCGAGAGCAGCACAGGGCATGGGAAGCTTCACTCACCACGTGCATGTGTTGTCCACAAAGCCATGTTGAGTGTTTCTTTTTCTTTCAGTCCGCTTTGCATCACACTCATCATTGCACTTAATCCCAAATCCAGTTTGCACGTCTTAGATTCCCTAGGATCTTCTAAATGACTCCAGCTACCGAATCTGATTTAACACATCTTGCAAACTGTGGGGCCGTGTGGGGCCCAGGGCTGCCACCACAGCCTTCTCTGAGGGTGGCTACAGCCTGATGAGCCATTCTTGGGTTGATGCCCCTTAAGGGACACAAAGCCATGACCTCTGAAAGACCTCTAGGCATTTTGGGAAGAGCTTTCAGTGAGCTCACTTGGAGATTTGGTGCCCACTTTAACGGTGCTCCAGAAGACCTTTGCGGCTATATTAGAATCGGCCATTGTGCCAGTGGGGACATGTGGCTTCAATGAGAAGCTCTTTTTGAAAAGTTGCTATTTGACTTAAGCTTTGATTAAGGACTTTAGAAAACAGGGGTTCAGGAACTGTGCACCTAGCAGCCAATTTAGAGTCTGACAGTTTGGGTTCCCCCAAACTGGGATCTGAGGAAACCTGGGTGAAATTCATGATGGACATCCTCATTTCACCGAAGGGAAAATAATGGCTCTGGTAGGATACACATCCTCCATAGACCTGTGGCCTGTCAAGTTAATTTTGTAAGAAAAACAGGTCACTGCCAGGTGGATATCAAGGGTTTGGGGCAATTTCATCTTGACAGTTCCAAGTTGGTCAACACCGACCCCCTCCCCCCGGCCATTTTGCTGTTTTCCATTGCTCCTGCCTCTGGACTCAAGCATCTGTGAAAGGAAATACATGAAATGGTTTGGTTGGTTTCATGTAGCTGAACTTACTATGTCTCAGAGACAGTGGGCTTGTAACTAGACTTAGTAACAAACTTGCTGTGGAAATGTTTGAAAAGCAGTGGGTCCTAAATGCTATGGGTTCTGGCGGTACATTTAGTCCATGCAGTGATAGTTCAGGTAGCGCCCCCAGCCTCAGGCAGGGCAAACATTGGAAACCGCCCTTTGGGCCAATTTTGACCAGGCAGGTGGTAGCCACTTCCGCTGCACTCCCAGTGGCGCCCCTTTGGCCGGCCCTGGTCAGGAGCTGTGTCACACCTTTGCTTTAACCGCCCTCCTTCCAAACCTCATACGCAGTCGTGCAGAGGGCCCTCAAAGGCAGTTCTGTTGGCATTTTGAAAGTCTTTCAAGATTGCTGTCAGAGGGAAGAGATATGGGAACATATGTATATGTATAACTGATTCACTTTGTTATAAAGGAGAAACTAACACACCACTGTAAAGCAATTATACTCCAATAAAGATGTTAAAAAAAAAAGATTGCTGTCAGACTGGAAAAAAAAAAGGCGAACTTCAAGTTCAGTTCTTCGGGACACCTTCTGAGAAATGACTCATGCCCTCATGCAGAAAGGGCCTCATTTTTCCAAGTCCTTCTGGCCTGACTTCTTGATCCAGTAAGCCATTAACAACAGGGCTGGGAGCACTCAGTGGTCATGAGAAACCAGTAAAACAGAGAACTAAATGGGCTTCTCAGTTTTGGGTGAAACCCTGGGTTCCTCGCAGCTTCCGCTGAAATGGATCCAGATCACATGCTCAATGTTGCCATGAAACTGAAATCAGAGGTGGGGGAAGTCCAGATGTTTGTTCCCCATCTTGCTAAAAGCAAACAAACAAACAAAAAAGTGATATTTGATGGGAAAGCACAATTTACAAGGAGCACGATTTTCCTCACCGGTCCTAGAAGCCCAAGGTTATAAACAGAGTCATGGCTACAGAGCCACAGAATATTAGCTCATGTGGGCGAAAGAAGGGAGCTGTTGGCCAGAACTTTTGGCTCTATGTGAGGGAAGCATAAGAATATTGTGGATAGACTTAAGCTTCATGTCCCTGGCAAGTTTGACTCATTACAACAAAACAAAACAAAAGACTCAGCTGCTTTGTTTCTGTGGAGGTCTTGGTGACTTTGCAACCAAAACAAAAACAAGCCCAGCTGGAGGCAAGCTGCCTGGGCCTGGGGGTGGCCTCCCAACCCATTCAAGGGGGCATTTTTCATGCCAGATGCAGCTGAGATTTATGTTGGCCGGACACGCAGACACATCATGCACTTCCTTCCCCAAGTTTACAGAAGCGCGCTCATTGATGAGGCCGCTTTGGAGTAGGCAGGAACACGAATCTGAATGTATCCCGCCTCTGTCATCTCAGCAGGACAAGGTCACAAGCAGGATATTAGTGGAATGTGGGGGAAGGGAACCACTGTGCTCGTGGTGTGTGTGTGTGTGTGTGTGTGTACGTACCTGAAAACTGCAGAAACTCAGCTGTTTATAGTTGCATTCACATATACCTTTCTGAGCAAGTTGGATTTGTTTGTTCCTGGGTCCTCCCCCAGTTTCCTTCCAGGCTAAAATCTAACATCCAGTCCCTTAAATCTTTAACTTCAAACAGTTGCTGAAGTGCCTTTCCTCAGATGACTACTCTCTGACTGCCTTCCCCACCACACTTTTTTGGTTTTCTGATGGCCTCCCTTGGCCCCTGATTTCCCTTTCTGCTATTCTTTTTTTTTTTTTTGTCTTAGAAGTTCAAAATTAACATTTATTCATTCATTTGACAAATATTTATGGAGCATCTGTTATATTTCAAACATTCTTGCAGGCTCTGGGAATACATTTGCAAACACGACAGATGAATCTCTGTCCTTAAGGGTTTGGTGACAATGTGATGAAGGATAAGGGTGGAGAGTGGCAGAGATGAGATGGCGGAGGGCCTTGTCTGCTTCTCCAAGAGGGACCGCGAACCTCCCCCCTGCTGTTCCGAGTGTCCCCGTGGACAGCAGCCTGGGCATCACCAGAGAGCTAGTTAGAAATGCAGACTCTCAGGCCCCACCTGAACCCACAGAATCAGAATGTTCACTTTAACAGGGTGCCCAGGAGGGTTGTGTGCACTTTACAATTTGAGAAGCCCTGGTGGAGGCAGTGTGGAGCTCTTAATTCCCTGTTTTTAAACCCTGTGTTACCCGCTTCTGAGAAATCTTGGCCCCATCATCCCAGGGACATGAGAAAGACCCAAATCGGGTTGCATCAATTACGTACTCTTTTGCTCTGCATTAGTTTCATATCGTTGCTGTAACAAATTACCACAAACTCAGTGGCTTAAAACAACACAGTCTTATAGTTCTGTAGGTCAGAAGTCTGGTGGGTTCTACTGGTTTCTCTCTTTTAGGTCTCTTAAGGCCAAAATCAAGGTGTCAGTGGGGTTGGGCTCTGGGGGAGAAGCCACTTCCAGTCTCCTTCAGGTTGTTGGTAGAATTCCCTTCCATGTGCTTGTAGGACTGAGGTCCTGTTTCCTTGCTGGCCATTGGCCGGGAGTCAGGCTCAGGTCCTAGAAGCACCCGCGTTTCCTGGCTCTTGACCCCCTCCACTTCCAACTATGAAAACTTCATGCTCTGAATCTCTCCTGCCTCTTCTCCCACTGCATCTCTCTGACTCTCTTGCCCGCCTTGTCCACTTTTCAGGGCCCATGTGATTATACTGGGCCTACCTGGAAAACCTTAAGTCCACCCACAAAGCTCCTTTAGCCGTGTAACGTTAACAGACTCAGGCTCCAGGGATTAGGATGTAGAAATCTTTGGGGGGCAGGGGCAGTATTCTGCTCCATCTCTGAAAAAAAAAATAAGCTGTTCTCATTATTGTAATGACCTTAACATAAAAAATACATCTCTTAACAATAAGAATGGAATGAAATATAACTCTACCCAGAAATCATTATTCATTAGTTCTAGAAAAATTATTTCAAAATAGGACCTTTTTGCCACTCCCCAGGTCTTCAATCTGCTTTCTTTTTCTTCACCCCATATGTATCTGTCTGTCTCCCCCTCTGGAAATGTGCTCCTCAAGTGGCAGGTGCTGGGTCTCATTCCTCTTTGTGTTTCCAGCACCCAGCATGGTACCTGGCACACAGTAGGTGCTTAATGAATGCAGGAGAAATAGCCGTTCATTGTTTCATGCTCAAAAATTGGTGATAAGCAGAGCTAGTGGTATTTATTTTCCTGAAGGGGCTTCTCTATTAACAATTTCAGTAAAATGTTTTAAAATCCCTTGTGTAACTCATAAGGACAGAGAGCAGAATGGTCGTTACCAGGGGCTGGGGGATGGGGGAGGGGGAGATTTGGGGAGATGTTTAAGGGCACAAACTTGCAACTAGTAGATAAACAAGTTCTGGAGAGCTAATGTACAGCATAGTGAATGTAGTCAACAATACTATATTATAAACTATAAAGTTGCTAAGAGACTAGATCTTAATTGTGCTCACCACAAAATAGAAATGGTAATTATGTGACAGGATAGAGGCATTAGCTCACCTACCGTGGTAATCAAACTGCAATATATAAACATATCAAACCAACACTGGTGTACACCTTAAACATACGCAATGTTATATGTCGATTATGTCTCAATTTAAACTTGCCCAGAGTCACACAGCAGGGCAAAGGCACAGTCAGGAGTAGAGCTAGGACTTGGGCCCAGGTAGTCTGTTGAGAAAGCCTGTGATGGTTACACCTACGCCTCTTGGAGCACTCCATTGCCTTTGAAACATTTCTCAGAGATGTCATCCTTGTGCACAGCCTTGAAAGATGAATAGGGATCAGCCAGGTAGGTGTTGTGGGTGGAAGAAGGTGAGAATATGCAAGGGTGTTCTGGATTCTAGAAGCAGCCTGAACTAAAGACATGGGGGTGTGAACCGTCCTGGTGGGGATGGAGGTTTTGAGGAGGGCATGGTGGGAGAGCCAAGTCCCCGCTTTTTCTCTGGGCAGCCCAGGCAGGCGGCCCACCTACTGTAGGATCACCTGCACCCACACTGACCCCTGCTTGGAGCCTGCAGGAATGGCTGGCTGGCTTGTGAGTGGTAGCCGCCCAAATCATGCTAGGAAGCAGTTGTTGGTTGTCTTCTGGGTCAGCTTAAAAAAATCAGTCCTGTTCCACAGACCCTCCCCGATTTCCCCAAAGCCTCTATATGTGGATTTATCCAAGTTCTTCCTGTACATAATCATGCTTCTGGCCCCATCTCTTAGAATAAGAAGTTGTTTAACACCCCCGTTACAGAGTTGCACTTTTTATTTGCCCTGAATTTGTAACCCTTCAGGGTTGGCTCTTAGTGTCTTACATTTCTAAGGTCGCTTTATCTTATTTGTGGACTGTAGGCATATCTCTTTGTAGCCTGAGAAGACCTTTTCTTAATTTGCCTTCAGAAAACAGCCTTTCCCTTGCTTTACTCATTTTCATTGTCCCTCTTGGGGCTTATATAGGTCAGTCTCCTGTAGCTTCCTTAAGGTGGGATGGCAAGAACTTAAGTGTTGCAGGTGATGAGAATGCACTGTGATTTGATAATGCAGAGGTTAGGATGACAGAATAGGGGTTTGCCATTTTTATTGTTATTTTAGTGGAAGAGCAGACAAGTGACTTTGGGGAACTTGTCTTATGCCCAATGGTTTATAGCATCCTTCCAGAAGATGTTTATCATCTTGCTAGTTTTTTCTTTAGTAAGATTCTACAGACACTTAGAACCAAGAGCTTAGAGCCTATCACTTTATAAAGAAGCGTTTAATTTTTTTCGTAAAATGGTCATCTCTCAAAAAAGTCATCTACCGCTTTTCCACTCAGTCGTGTGGCATTTTGAAATCTCCCTAGAGTTGTCATTGGGCTAGCAATTAATTACCTGAAGGAATGATTGTTATCTGCAAATAGAGACATTTCTGTGCCCCCTTTTCCCTATGTGATTTATTAAAATGTGAAATAAAGTTGGTCTCTGGGGTCTCTCCTTTTTATTTCCTCATCCACAGGAGGGCCCATTTAACTAAGCCATTTGCATATATGTCACTAAACATTCCTCAAAGACCGTGGGGGACCCTGTTTTTAAAAGTCATCTTTGCCGTTGGAAATATTAGGAATTTAAATAGTGCTTGCTAACTTCCCTCCCTAAGCTTGTCTGTATCTTACCTTCTCGGAGATTTCTGACTCATTCTTGGCATCTCTACTACAGGTAGCATTTACACCCACTGAGATTTGGAACTACATACTTGTAATCGTTGACTCAACTTTTATTTGGTTATTCTTTTTTTTTTTTTTTTTTGCGGTACATGGGCCTCTCACTGTTGTGGCCTCTCCCGCTGCGGAGCACAGGCTCGGGACGCGCATGCTCAACGGCCATGGCTCACGGGCCTAGCCGCTCCACGCATGTGGGATCTTCCCGGACCGGGGCACGAACCCGTGTCCCCTGCATTGGCAGGCGGACTCTCAACCACTGCGCCACCAGGGAAGCCCTATTTGGCTATTCTTGATTGCCCCTTACTTGTAGAGCTGCCTCTCCCTAGAACATTCAAGAGGAGGATGATAAAAATGGCTGCACTTCACAAGCAGCCTGTACTTTCAGAGCTTGTCATCCAGCAACATAGAACCCCAGCACTGCCCTCAGACTGCTGCCATCAGTCCACTTTTTAATATTAATTGTGCTGCTTATCCTACTCACACAGAACAGATTTCCTAAACCACAAATGAATGTTTGATTGTGCCAGTTACTTTGAAAATGAAATGATGGGGATGTTTGAGTTGGAAAGGCATGCGAAGAGTAGTAAAGGAACGTACTACTTGAGGGCAGAGAAAATAACAGAGATGCTGATTCTGGCTCCCTTTCCCCTGCCCACCACCCCCCCTTCCTAAAGCTGGGAGGGCAAGTTACTAACTGCCTGGAACACAATGCAGGTGCCTGGGTAAGGACCACAAAGAGCCCTTGGCTGGTTTGTCAGGAAACTCAACCAAGCGTGATTTCCCCAGGCCAGCTGTGGGGGACCTGGAAAGTTGGTTTTACAGATGCTTTCTTTAATCTTCTCTATAAATCAATTTTGGCCTGTTAGGATCTAGACTACTTTAGGGTAATTAACCTGCTAAAAGGCACTCTGAGGAAAATTACAGTAAAAATGCCAAAAGAAATTTTGTACTACATTGAGTTGGTCTACTCTCAGACATAACCAAGCCTGTTTCTTTGGGGATTGATTTGTCTGCCTTTTGGACTTATTTGATTTCTTTTAAAATATTACCTCCCGATAAATCTTTGAAATTTTGGTGATACAGGGTGTTTGACTCTGAACTCAAAATCTCTAAAGGTTATGGTTAAAAGGGAAGCTTTTCCCCCTATTTCAATCCCTTTTCTGCAACTAAGTATCTTTCTTCTTGTTTGTTCCTAGGATGGTCCAGATACTGCCAGAGGAAACCGGACAAAGCAGGAGAGTGCATGGCTATTCAGGCTGTGGTACGGCTTTGACCACAAGTATCCTTTTAAGAGGATTCCCTGTATTTGTGCAACATCAATGATGAAATCCTCTTGTTGAGTTGTCAGTGAATGACTTCTGATGAGCAAGGAAAGATGTGTGCTTGCTGCTACAGGTGTAGTCAGTCCTCTCTTGGGACACATGCAATGATCATTCAACCACAGGCAGTCATAACTAGCATCTCTCTGGCCAAGAAGAATGTTTGCACATCATTAGGGTAGCCAGTCCACAGCCTGGTAGACTCACGTGGCACTTCAGAGCTTTGTGTCCAAGGGAAATATGCCTGTGTAGGTGAATTAGTTAAAATTCCACTTGAACCATGCTGTGGTCAGGAAGGGAAGTGGAGGTTGGCCAGTTAATCCATGTGGAGAGGATGATTCCTATTGGCTGAACCGAGTCTGGCCAAGTCTGATCCTGGCCTTAACTGGACCACATGCAAGGCAGACTCTGTTCTAGTAGATTCACTTGGTCCCAGGTGAAAAATTAAAAACCAAAAAGTTACACTTTCATGGTTTCTTAGGTTGACATAGCGGTCAAATGGGTAGGTAGCTTATATATGGTCTTTGGAGACTTTGAAAGTGTTTAAAATTTTTTTATTGACGTAAAGAATACGTATAGGAAAGTACATAAATCATAATTGCTCTGCGAGTTATTGCAAAATAAGTACACTCAATACCAAACGGGTCATGAAACACAAAATTACCAGTTCCCCTCATGCCGTAACCCAATTACTGCCCCTTTCTCCTCCCCAAACATAACCACTCTCCTGACTTCTAGCAACACTTAATAATATTACCTGTTTCTGAACTTTGTATAAATGTGATTATAGAGTGTTTATATTTTAGTATCTGGTTTGTTTGGCTTGACATTATTTGTGCGATTCATCCATGTTCATCTATTTTCATTGCTGTATAGTATTTCATTGTATGACTATATCATAATTTATTTATCATCCTGTTGATGAACATGTAGATTGTTTCTAATTTGGAGCTATGATGAAAAATACCGCCGTGAACATTCTTATACATGTCTTTTGGCGCATGTTTACATACATTTTTTTGGGAATATACCCAGGAGTGAAATTGCTGAGTCATAGGACATGCAAAGGTTCAACTTTAGAAGATGGTGTCAAACAGTTTTATAAAATGGTGGTACCACTTTTCACACTTACCTCTAGCATATGAGAGTTCCATTTGCTCCACATCCTCACTGATGGTTGGTATTGCCAGTCTTGTTAATTTTAGCCCTTCTAGTGGATTTATAGTGGTATTTCATTGTGGTTTTTTTAAATGGAAGTATAGTTGATTTACATATTATATTAGTTTCAGGTGTACAACACAGTGATTCAATATTTTTATAGATTATACTCCTTTGTGGTTTTAATTTGCGTTTACCTAGTGACTAATGAGGTTGAGCACCTTACCATATATTTACTGACCCTTTGGTATGTTCCTTTGTGAAGTGCCTGTTCAAGTCTCTTGCCCATTTTTCTCTTGGGTCATTGGCCTTTTTATTACCGATTTTAAGAGTTCCTTTGTATTCTAGATATTAGTATTTTGCTAGTTATATGTGATAAAAAATATCTTCTCTACTTGTGACTTGCCTTTTCACTTTTAGATAGAATCTTTTGATGAACAAAAGGTCCAATCCAATTTCTTGATCTTATCTGTTCGGTTATTATTGTTTGTGTTCTGTTTTAGAAATCTTTGTCTACTCCAAAGTCATAAAGCCAATTTCCTATGATATCTTCTAGGAGCTTTATTGTTTACCTTCTGTACATCTGTGTTTGTTTTTTTTTTAAATAAGTGACAGACATGAGCAATGAAAAAGTATAGAGAAAATTTGAGATGCTCTAGATGAGGTTATCATCTTCCATCTTTCAGAGGTGATTTACCTTGCATCTGGTCAGTGGCAAGTTTAGGGGAATGAGCAATTCCAGATCACTTTAATCCAATCGGGAATAAAGGTGATATGAATCTGGGCTTCAGTTCCTGTGAGGGTTAGTCTGTTTTCTGTGTGCCCTTTCTTCTAGGGTTCTAACCTAGAGCCTAGAGTATTTATGTAGACTTCCTCAGAAGACCCTGGACTCCAGTTTTTGTCAGATTCACTCTGTTTTTGTGAGTCTGCCAGATGCTCTGCTTAGCTTCTCAGGTGCTTTTAGGGAAAACGTGGCTCACCGTGTGCAGGGCTCACCTCTTGGATTTCCTTTTCCAGACTCTGGCCCTCTTCACTGCCATGGTAGCTTTCTGATGCCATTAAGCAGAAAATTTTGTTGTGTTTTATTTTCCCAGCTTTTCTAGTTAGCCTCAGTTGCAAAGATGGTTCAAATTACCTTGTTTGCTATTAACTAAAATAGAACCCCCCAGGGATTTTTTAAGTTATATGAACTTTGTCTACATTGTAATTCAGAATGCATGTTACTCACTGGGCTTGGAAAGGATGTAGAGAAAATTGGAGAGAGTTCATAGGAGAGTGACAAAATGCTAAAGTGATAGATCATTTGGACAGTAAATGAATAAGGAAACATTGGGCTTGAACTACATTTTAGACTAAATGACATTTAGGCATATACAGAACATTCCATCCAACAACAGAATATACATTCTCCTCAAGTGCACATGGAACATTCTCCAGGATAGATCATATGTTGGGTCACAAAACAAGTCTTAGCAAATTTATGAAAATTGAAATCATACCAAGTATCTTTTCTGACCACAATAGTATGAAACTAGAAATCAGTAACAGGAGAAAAACTGGAAAGTTCACCAATATGTGGACATTAAACAACACACTCCTAAACAATCAATGGGTCAATGGAGAAATCAGAAGAGAAATTTAAAAATTATCTTGAGACTAATGAAAATGGAAACACAACACAGGAAAACTTATGGGATGCAACAAAAGCAGTTTTGAGAGGGAAGTTCATAGTGATAAGTGATACATTAAGTGATACGTTAAGAAAAAAGAAAGATCTCAAACAACCTAACTTTACTCCTCAAGGAACTAGAAAAAGAAGAACAAAGCCCAAAATTAGTAGAAGGAAGGAAATAACAAAGGCCAGAGCAGAAATAAATAAAATAGAGACTCAGAAAACAATAGAAAAGATCAACGAAACTAAGAGTTGGTTTTTTGAAAAGATGAACAAAATTGATAAGCATTTAGTTAGACTAAGAAAAAGAGAAGACTCAAATAAATAACATCAAATGAAAGAGGAGACATTACAACTAATACCACAGAAATATATAGGCTAAGAGACTACTCTGAACAATTATTCACCAAAAATTGTATAACCTAAAAGAAATGGATAAATTCCTAGAAACATGCAACTTACCAAGACTGGATCATGAAGAAATAGAAAATCTGAACAGACCAATACAAGCAAGGACATTGAATTAGTAATTTAAAACCTCACAGCAAAGAAAAGCCCAGGACTATATGGCTTCTCTGGTGAATTCTACCAACCATTTAAAGAAGAATTAATCCGGGAATTCCCTGGAGGTCCAGTGGTTAGGACTCTGGGCTCTCACTGCTGAGGGCCCAGGTTCAATCCCTGGTGGGGGAACTAAGATCCCACAAGCCGTGCAGTGCAGCCAAAAAAAAGAAAAAAGAAAGAAAGAATTAACCCTTCTCAAACTCTTCCAAAAAATTGAAGATGGGGGAATACTCCCAAATTCATTTTTTGAGGCCAGCATGGCCCTGATATTAAAGCCCACCAAGGACACTACAAGAAAAGAAAATTACAAGCCAGTATCCCTGGTGAACATAGATGTAAAAATCTTCAACAAAATACTAAAAATCTGAATTCTATAGCACATTAAAAGGATCAGACATCATAATCAAGTGGGATTTATCCTTGGGGGATGCCACATAATCAATGTGAACACCACAGTAACAAAATAAAAATCATGTGATTGTCTCAATAGATGCAGAAAAAGCATTTGACAAAATCCAGCATTCTTTTATGATAAAAACTCTCAACAACTTAGGTATAGATGGAATGTACCTCAACATAATAAATGCCACATATGACAAACCCACAGCTAACATGATACTCAATGGTGAAAAGCTGAAAGCTTTTCCTGTCAGATCTGGAGCAAGGCAAGGGTGTACACTCTTGCCACGTCTATTCAACACAGTACTGGAAATCCTAACCAGAGCAGTTAGGCAAGAAAAAGAAATAAAAGGCATACAAATCAGAAAGGTAGAAGTAAAATTGTCTCTGCAGATGACATGATCTCACATATAGAAAACCCTAAAGATTCTACCAAGAAATTGCTTGAAGCTTTTAAACTAAATCACTAAAGTTACAGGAGATAATATCAGCATACAAAAATCAGTTGCATTTCTATATACTAACAATGAACTATCCAAAAAAGAAATTAAGAAAACAAATCCATTACAGTAGCATCAAAAACAATAAAATACGGCTTCCCTGGTGGTGCAGTGGTTGAGAGTCCTCCTGCCGATGCAGGGGACATGGGTTCATGCCCCGATCCGGGAAGATCCCACATGCCGCAGAGCAGCTGGGCCCGTGAGCCATGGCCGCTGAGCCTGTGCGTCCGGAGCCTGTGCTCTGCAACGGGAGAGGCCACAAAAGTGAGAGACCTGTGTACTGCAAAAAAAAAAAAAGCAAAAAAAAACACAATAAAATACTTAGGAATAAATTTAACCAAGGAGTGAAGATCTATATACTGAAAATTAAAGAACATTGACAAAAGAAATTGAAAAAGACACAAGTAAACGGAAAGATACCTGTGTTCATGGATTGGAAGAATTAATATTGTTAAAATGTCCACACTGCCGAAAGCGACCTACAGGTTCAGTACAATCTCTATCAAAACTCTGATGGTATTTTTCACAGAAAAAGAAAAACCATCCTAAAATTTATATGGAACCACGAAAGAACCTAAATAGCTAAAGCCATCTTGAGGGAAAAGAACAGAGGTGGAGGCATCACACTTCCTGATTTCAAATTATATTACAAAGGTACTGTAATCAAAAAAGTATGGCATTGGCATAAAAACAGACACACAGATCAAAGGAACAGAATAAGAAGTCCAGAAATAAACCCTTGCATATAGAGTCAAGACCAACATGCCAAGGAAACACAATGGGGAAAGGGAAGTCTCTTTAATAAATGGTGTTAGGAAAACTGGACAGCCACATGCAAAAGAATGAAACTGGACCTCATCTTATACCACTCATAAAAATCAACTCAAAATGGATTAAAAACTTAAATGTAAGACCTGAAACCATAAAACCCCTAGATGAAAACAGAGGGGAAAAGCTCCTTGACATTGGTCTTGGCCCTGATTTTTTGTTGTTGTTGTTGTGTTTGACACCAAAAGCGCAGGCAACAAAAGCAAAAATAAACACGTGTAAAATTTTTTACATCAAACTAAAAAATTTCTGCAAAGCAAAGGAAACCATCAACAAAATGAAAGTCCTAGGATGAAAAAAATTTTTCTGAGCTTAGAATTCTATACCCAAACTGTTAATCAGAAATGAGCAGGGCTTCCCTGGTGGCGCAGTGGTTGTGAGTCCACCTGCCGATGCAGGCGGCGCAGGTTCGTGCCCCGGTCCGGGAGGATCCCACGTGCCGCGGAGTGGCTGGGCCCGTGAGCCATGGCTGCTGAGCCTATGTGTCCGGAGCCTGTGCTCCACAAAAAAAAAAAAAGAGCAAAAAAAAGGAGGGTGGCTTTCAGACATGCAAGAATTCAGAAAGTTTAGCACCATGCAGACTCTATAAGAAGGGGGGAAAATAACATAAGGATTAAACAAAACAAAATCCAACTAAGGGGACAGTGATTTGTTATAACCCAGAAGTGAACAAGATCAAAAAGAAATTAAAAGATCTTTTTTTTTTGCAAGATACTCAAATGTTCTTTTCTAACAAAGTTTAAATGACATTGTATTACATTTCCTTTAATAGTATTCCAACCACTCTGCTTGGTTACAGTGAATAATATTCATAAATTACATTATTACAAGTGCTGCTTATTGGTCTTTAACATTAGGCTCAATCCATAGACAAAGCAGATATTTGCTTATTAGTTACAGAATGCAAATGTTATATATCTACAGTATAAAATTAATTATAAATAAAAATTAGAAAGGAAAAAACTTGAAAAGAGGCAGGAATGTAAATGAATTAAATTTACCATCCTTCATAAGAGGGAGCTAAAAGCTGACTACAGTTTATAAATCAGGAAATAGGTGAAAAAAACTGTATTCTATAAAGTTGTAATGGTAAATTACCAGAAAGACTGGGTGGGAGGGAGGCTTGATATTTCAATTTTGCCCTTCCAACAATCTGAATATTTAAAATCTATCTGTAAATATTTTTTCTCTTTTAAAGAAGTTGTTAGAGGGCCTTCTGTATTTGGGAAGAGCGAGCTTGTCTTTGAACTGCCCAAGACAGGGAACTAAAAGGTAGCCTCTGGGTTCACCGGAACTCTTTTGTATTAGTCATTCTGCAAATCCAGCTGCTGTCAGCTTCTGAGCTGAAGACACAAGGAAACTGATAGGCCTGTAGGGGCTGTTTCTAGGAATGAGGACAGCAGTCAGAGTGGGCTTGTTCTGCTTATAGAGGCCCAGCAGAGCCCGCACATCCTCCTTTGATGAATAATTCCCAGTCAGAATTTTACCCAGGGCTCACCCTTCCATCTCCTCCTGTAGAGAAGCCTTTTCTCTCTCATGCTGCTCTGAATGAAGACAGGAAGTGATGGTGCTCGGAGCAGTCATCAGCTTGGGTACAGACAGCTGTGACTCCTTCTCACCTGCCTTTAAAGTCTCTTGGCCTTTCCTGCATTTGAGGTGGCCCTGTAGGTCTCCACCTTTTCCACATTGCTTTGGCTCTGGGTATCAGAAATGGTCCCAGCTCCATCGTAATGTGACACAGGGCTGCACATTTGCCAGCACAAATATCCGTAGATTGGCAAACCCTGAGCCGGTCTCCACAGAACAGTTGACCTTCATGTTAGAACAGGGGGCTCAATTTAGGGCAGGTTTGCTTCTCAGGGGACACTGGGCCATGTCAGGAGACATTTTTGTTGTCACACCTGAGGGAAGTGTTGGGGGTACTCTAGTGGGCAGAGGCCAGAGATGCTGCTAGGCATCCTACAACGCAGGACAGCCCCCTACGACAAAGGGTGATCTGGCCCACAATGCCACTAGTGTCGAGGTGGAGAAACTGTGCTGGAGAGTCTGGGAGACAGGCAGCAGGTAGAGGGAAGAGTAGTCCTGTATGGGAAGGTGGGAGGTTGAGGTCTGAGTGACCTTCGTGAAACCGTTTTGCCTTTTGCCAAGTCCTTTCAGGTCCTGTCCACCTCGAACTTTTCCACCATGTGACCTCTGGGGGGAGGGGACCCAGGGGCTGTAACATCTCCACTCCCGCTACACGATTTCCTGTTTCCAAAACATGAGCTGGTTGTGTGTCAAAAGCTGGAAGGCTGATCAAAACCAAAATTCTCATTCAGCATAACAAAGAAGGCAGAAGGGTGTTCGAATTAATCAGATATTCTTTTTAACTGAAAATGAGGAACCGCCAACCTGAAAGTTAACAGGTAACATTTAAGGCTGTTGGGGCATAGTTTAATCTTGGATTCAGACTGTTGCAGACTACAGGTACTTTCTGTATTGTACTGGTAAAATGGGGGAAAAGAGGCTTTTTGGGGGTAGAATGCCAGATGATTTACTCTTTGGGATTTCTAAACACATTTTGTTGGGTGTGTGTTTTCTTTGCAGGCACTTTTCCTTAATTCTCTTTTTAAAGTTACTTGAAGCCCATCCTCACACACAGTGGCCCCCCATTAACCACCACTCTCCCAGCCTGGTGTGGCTTGCTCGCTCGATGTCTGACCAGTCCCCAGGTGTACGACGTAAGTACAGCATGGCCAGGTTGCTATGGTAACACTGCAGTTCTGCTATGGCCTTTGCTTTGAATTTCTACCAAACGTGACAGAGAACAGCATCAATGTCTCCTTCTCTTAAAGATAGTTGAGGCTTCCAGCCTCCCCAGCCCCTCCCCATATACAAATGGAATTCCCGTGCCACCTCTGACAAACTGTTTTTAAATTACAAAAAATGGGTCAGATGCCAAGAACACCATTTCCTTAGAACTGCTCCCGGTTTTGTAAAGTGATTTTTAATGCTTATGGTGAGTTTTTAGTGGAATATGAGCCTAGGTAATAATGCTAATTACCTTTCCTTTTATGTTGGAAGGATACAGACCAATAGATTAAAAAGTTACTTTTATAATTTCCCATCCCATTTTATTTAATAAATCTGTCTTATTTTGAATGCTAAATAGTTTGCTCAGTTTGGACCTCTGTGTAAAGTGACAGTGTGGGCCATTTGGATGTGTTTTATCATCAGAAACAAAGGGTAGTGACTCGGAATCGTCACTTCTCCCGCTAAAGAAGCTCCAACTGATTACACTGTTTGATTTTGTTTCACTGGGCTTACGTGTTTCTTTGCCTTCTAGCTCTAGTCTCCTTTAACCAATTTCTAAAGCCTTCCTTCTTACTTAGGTTTTACAAGGGTCACTTTTCATGTCTCTGTAATAGTAAAGTAACTAACCCACTATGAAAACTTTATAAAAACCTTACCTAATCGGAAGCTTACCAACTATTCCTCACACATCAGTTAGGGGTATCTGGCCTACTTTGAACTCAGCATAAACTCAATATACTTCCAGGGACTTAAATTGAAAGTGCTCCCCTGACCACTTCCAGAGCCTGCCCAAGGTTTGCTTCCTGGGGTAATGTTTGGGCTGTGGACTCCCCACAGCCAACCCAAGATGCGGTGACTTGGGCTACAGGCAAGAACCACCCTCTATTCTGCCGTTACTGCCTTGGGCTGGGGTCCTGACTGGGGTCCCAGCCACCTCCAGACACGGAGAGGCCTGCTGCTGAGAGAGTGAGAGCAGAGAGTCTTTGGAAGTTTAACTGAGGAAGCCAGAGGTGAGAGAATGGAGGGGGATCCATGTGGAGTCTAGTGCCGGGTGAGGGCATCAGATGAGCCATTCTCTGGGCTGTTTGACACACTTTTGGGTGGGCCCTCCCATCACCTGGAGGGCGTTTTATACTTCACCAGGATTCTTTGGGAGATATGGAAGATGTTCGTTATTCCTCATTTCCACTAACTGTAAATGAAATTTAGGTTTGAGAACCGCCTAGAAAACAGTGTTCTTCCACCTAACGAAAATGATCTGTGGCTATTTAAATGCACACATTCCCACGACACTCTTGCTTGCAGGTGTTTGCAGGGTTATTTCACTCCATTTCCATAGCAGCCCTCACTGGACAGCTAGTTATGTAACTACACAAACCTTCAGCTGAACAAAACTTTTGTCAATCCTGTCATCTGGAATTCAAGGGTGTGGGATAGTTTTGTCGTCAGCGTAGAACATTTCTTAAGCTTCCATCTGGAACTCCCTCTCCACTGGGTTTTACTACGTCCTTGTTTCTGAGTGACCTTTCCTGGGGTACTATTTGTCTGGGCTTGTGAGTTTCATCATGGAATGGGACAATATCCAGTCTTGTTTTCTCCTGTCAGTGAATTGTGGCCCTGCTTCCCACTGCGAGGGGTCAGAGTGGGCCACACCGGAGCTTCCATCTGGGGGTTCCTCTGTGCTGCTGGGGAAGGAGGGACTTGGCTCCATTTGCAGAATTCCCCACACATGCAGTTGTTCTGTATTCCTCTGTGTCCCCGTGTGGCTCCTAACCTCGAAACAGCAAAATACGTGCCAGGAGAGTCTTCTCCTAAACATTGGGAGCTAAGGAGCCCTGGGAGAGAGATTTTGACAGAGATGAACAAAAACATTACTTAGCACATGTATGAACAGCAGAAATGGAACGTGCTAAAACAGGGAACATGATGTCATCTGTTGTTAAGAAAACCATCATGGAGCAGATGGAGTTTCAGGACTTTCAGAACTACTAATGGGGAGGAGGAAATTGGGGAGTTTGGACTGAGCTTTAGAATTATGCTCTGCCCGAGTCAAGGATGTTTATTGAACTGTACATTTGCTCCCTGCCTCATTCCGGTGAGGGATGGAGGCAGCAATCAAGAGGACTTGCGTGCTTGCCTGTTAAAAAAGCCGGAGCCCTGATTAAGTGGAGTCACACTGTGGAGAGTGGAGAAGCCGACGTCACTGAGAAACAATGCGGAAAACAAGCATGTGCTTGTCACTCTTACGTGCCCAGAGATGGGCCAGAACCCACGGGTCCTCCCTAGGTCAGTGCATTTAACAGGCGTTGGTCTAGCACCTCCTAAGAGGTCAGCAGCGCAAGCAAGGGCGCCAGGAAGAGGAGGAGATCACTGCTCTTCGGTGGTTTCTCACGTAGATGGGGATCCCCGGCCCGGACACGGGAGAATCTACCCCAAACTCGGGCAGCGAGACTGAGTGGGGGCCACATGGCTGTCAGGGAGGTAGGCTCAGCATCCCACACCAAGGAGACCCTGTCGTGTAGAGGCTGAAGGACCGCAAATGCACTTTGAAGGGAGATGGGAAGTAGGAGAGAAAGAACCGTTTACGTGGAGCGGCTGGGAAGCATATGTTTGCCATTCAAGGAAGAAGCTCCCCGTGTTTGACGGCCATGCAGGGGGCCCCTTGCTTTGCTTGTTAAACCATCGGAGGGTGAAAGGTTGTGCCTGACTTTACGCTGCTTCCTGACACTCTCCCCGTAGTCCCATAGTTTCAAGTGGCTGCCACTTAGCCTGCTTTGCTCAGCCTTGTCTGTTCTGCTACCACCGCTGCCTAGCATGAGATGCCCCACCAGTCCTCTTCCCGACGGGGTGATTTTTCACATTTTTTATGTGGGTAGAACCAGTCTAGGGACAGCATAAATCCTAACTCTGCTTCCAAGCAGCTGGACAGCCACAGGCAAATTCCATGGGTTCTCTCAGGTTTTCTTCTCTGTGACCCGAGTGTTTGTGCCCTTCATAGGGAAGGGGTGAGGATCAAATGAGACCTTCTGTGACGTTCCTGGCAGACGTATAATAGATGCTCGAGAAAACGTCCCCTCCCTCTCTGTCCCTTGCTTCATCCACCTGAGGGCTTCCTTCCCATCAGGGTGTTTCTGTGGGGACAGGAAGGAAATCCTAATTATGGCTTATCCTCTTCCCTGAATTGCTGACTAGGACAAAGAGTAGTTCAACTGTAAACCAGGTGGGTTTACGGTGGTTTGTACAGGGCAGGAGGCCGCCTCCAGCCCCGGAAGACCTTCCCAAAGAAGAGAGGACCTGAAACCTATTTGTAGGTTTGCCCAGGGACCTTACTCCTTCCTACCTTTGTGGGTTGGGAAGCCGAAAATTGGAGCTGATCTCCCTTTCTTCCCTTTTGTCACTTTTTGTCCCCAAGCTGTCAGGCATTTAAAATCAGAACTGCTTTCTGGTGTTTGAAGTGCTGGTTCAGCAACAGCCTTACATTGCCTAGCACTCTACAGTTTGCATCCAGTTATCATGCTAGAGGCTCAAGGCAGGCAAGTTTTATGATCCCTCTTTTCAGATGAGGAGCTGAGGTTGGGGTTGGCTTCAGCCCAGGAAAATAGTGGTCTTCCATTTGTTGTTGATGTTTGTGGTGTTTGTTGCACGTTTCAGAACCAAGAGCCGCTGAGAGAGGAAGACTCTGATTTCATCCTGACCGAGGGCGACCTCACCTTGACCTACGGGGACAGCACAGTGACTGCGAACGGCTCCTCAAGCTCCCACGCAGCCCCCACGAACGCCGAGGAGGTGCTGGAACGAGACCTGGGAATGGGAGAGCAGAAGGTTTCCAGCCGGGGCACCCGCCTGGTGTTTCCCCTGGAGGATAACGCGTGACTCCCCGCCCCGAGCCCTGAGTGACAGGGTAGGCCCACTGGCGGGGTGAGGATAGCTGCGAGCTTGACGTGGGGCCTTGACTGAATGGAACTAAACACTTCTATTTTATTGGGGTCTGAAGATATCTTCACATTTAAAACTTAACCCAAGACGCAGCTAGTGGGGCTAAAGTGTCTCTAAATCAAGACAAATGCAGACCTATTCCCACTTTGTTCACATAGTAGTGCGCTGTTCGGAGTTAAACAAACAAACAAACTAATAGCATGCTTTAATGCTCTCTTCACTCATTCACCTGCAGATCTGAACAAGATGTGGCAGGTTGAAGAACTCCTGGGGGTTCTTCCCAGGAGAGGCTTCATATCCAGATACAGAGATGCAGGTCTAGCTGGTTGTAGGAATAGCAAGGGGGGGAACAGGCTAGAAAAAGACCGTGAAGGAAGGCAGTTGAGATTGGACCTCCAAGGATTGTGAGAAGCTGGTGTTAAACGGGCCAGAAAACATGAAAAAGCAATTTGAGTGGAGGCTCCAGCAGCGAGGCTGCGTGACTGCACCCTCCTATCAGGATTCCTGCCCTTTTTGGCTACCTGTGTTTCCTCTAGACTGAAGGTTGGAAAATATGTCCATGAACATTTCAACATGGGGGAACGAATTCCAATTCCTTCTCTGGAAATCTCCATAAAGAAGAAGTTACTGAAATGTTTGAAACCAAAGGCAAAATAGTGTTATACTGTTGTTTTTAATTAATCTGAGGACAGGAGAAACTGTTTAGAAACTGATGGTGATATCACCGCAAAAATCAGTCAGTTCTTGAAGGCTCCCATATGAGCTGACTGCCTGGAAAACGATTAATAGGACTGGGTTCTATTGTGGATTTAGAAATAACACCACAATTTGTGGGGTGCAATTTTACCTAGGGAAGAGAAGGCAGTAAGAAGCCTAAGAGGGAACAAGCTAGTATTCGGAGGGAAGAAATCTCACTGCAAACAAAACTAACTGCAAAAAAAATACAAGATAGTATTCTTACGACTGAGTAGAATTCCAAACTTTGAGCTAATAAATACATGAGATTTCAGTGGCCACGTGGGGAATCAGAGGCAAGTCAATGAAAAGTTCAGCATTATTCACCTTGATGGAAGGTTCTGTCTACTGTAGACAGATTAAGAATCCAGATGTCTTGACATTGAATGCCATGTAGAGAAGGGCCATTTTCTTGGTATCTGGGGAGCCTTGCACCAGCTTAATGTGTAAGTGTGCTTTAAAATTTAGGTTTTTAGCTTGGGTTCTTTGTGGATGAGCTGTTCCACCTGCCCGCACCTGCAGTAGGTGAAATACTGAGAGAACTCTTGGAAACCAAGTTTGAGATTCTCCCCATGTCTCTATGCTTCAGTGCTAGTATATTTGAAAACCCAATTTCTAAAAAATGCTTTCATAAAATGTGGGCATTTTTCTTATTATGGCAGACAAAATAGTGGCCCAGTTCAGTCTAGGACACCCATAATGAAGTCAGTCATTTAATCTTCTTGACTCGCATTTTTAATGGTTAATTTTTAAATAAGACATTACTTGATACTTTGTTTTTGAATTGATAATTTATGCAAACCAGGAAAATTTTATTATTAGGTTAAGCCATATGAAATTGCTGACATTCAACCATTTAAAAAAAATAGGGCAATTTCATATGGTTCAATATAATATAATTGAATCATTTTTATTCCCCTCTTTCCTTCGTATCTACACTAAAGTCCATTTTGATTTTATGGTCATCCATGGGCTTTGTCCTCTTCACTGCAAACATTTTATTCTAACCTACTTAAATATAAGTAAATGGAGATTTGCTAAGGCTAAAAGTTAGCTAGGTTTGTAATTATGTGGTTGGATTTTTTATTCAGTGGATCAGAGTGAATCACTGACCTGTCGTCCTAATTTTGGTTTGCAAGATGTGGAGATTAATCCTGACCTTACCAGGGGTCATGGGAAGTGAGTCCACTCATCAACATGCTTCCACCTCTCAGAAGCATCATGCCTGTGCTGAGTGGCAAAAAAGTAGGCCTGAAATCACCTCACTCAAGGCTGAGTGTGTGTTGCCAGTCTGGCAGAAATCAGATCGAAACTGCTAAGTAATGGTACATCCAGCTGAAGAAAGTTCCCCTGAGAGAGTAATCCCAAGTCATCTTATAAACATGTTTGTTCTGGGTTAAGGGGATGACAGTTCAGTAGTCGAATGCTCTAGAGCACAGGTTCTCAACCCTGGCTGCACATTAGGATTACCTGGCCAGTTTTTAAAACTATTGATGCTAGGGCCCTACCCTCAGAGATTCAGATTCAGTAGGTTTGGGGTGGGGCCTGGCTGCCATGCTTTGTTCTAGATCCTCAAGGATTCTAATACACAGCTAGGGTTGAGAGCCTCTAGTCTAGAACTTGCAGTGGACCCTATTTGGAACCTTAAAGAATGGCCTAGCAATGAACGTTTTATTTTAGTTGTTAGTCATGTGGAACAAACAGTTGTTGATCGGTAATACAGACTGGGCAGCTGTGAGAGTTTCATGCTAATCTTTGCAGAAGTCAGGAATGTACCTCTTAAAGTGCAACCTAGGGCTTCCCTGGTGGTGCAGTGGTTGAGAGTCCGCCTGCCGATGCAGGGGACGCGGGTTCGTGCCCCGGTCCGGGAAGATCCCACATGCCGCGGAGCAGCTGGGCCCGTGAGCCATGGCCGCTGAGCCTGCGCGTCTGGAGCCTGTGCTCCACAACGGGAGAGGCCACAACAGTGAGAGGCCCGCATACCACACACACACACAAAAAAGTGCAACCTAAAAGGTCACTTTTGAAAACCTTAGAGCGTGAGAAGGAGAGATGGGCAACTTGAGTGTATGTTTGGCGGGGGGGGATTAAAAACCTGTCATGTTTGCCCCCATCTGTGGGAAAAAAGGGGTTTTGTCTTAACTGAGCTGCAGACTAATCAAATGTGAAGGTTTCTGAGATGGTATCTTTGCAGTTTAACCTGAGATTATATTAATAGTCCCCATTGCAGTCAAGTGAACTTTCTTTCTCTTCACACTTTGCTTGTCCCCATGCCTGCATCCACGATGGACTCCTCAGGGTAAGGATGGGCCCATTTATTGCCTGAGCAGAGGCCCCGTATTAAGTGGAAAGTTGTGATCACTTTGCTGTCACGTGGGGGTGGTGTCGGTAGCAGGTGATTAAGGAGATGCAAACTTTTGTGTAGCACTGACACAGGAAAGACAAAAACGCCTGCAATTCCTTTTCATACTCTTTTGGGGGACTACAAGGAGAACTGAACTAAAGAAGGAAATTTGGAATTTAAAGAAATTTGGTATTTCTTCCTAGGAAACAGGTATAGGAAGGGCATATGTGATTAAGTGGACTCTGACCATCAGGACTCAGAGTGACCAGACAAAGCATTGATGCCCTGCAGCCCAAAATCACGCTGCGACATCAAATGTTTCATCAAGCAAACAGCAAGGCGCTCTTTACGCCGTGTTCTCTAGACCTGAAAATGTCCTTCATGGTTCAGTTGACAAAATCTCTTTAGAAAACCTGAAAAAACGTTATCTCAGCTATCCGCGAACATTTCAGTCTCGGGCAAAGAAGTAATGGTTCTTTCCAAAACAGAAGTCTGTTTCACGCACACACCTCCCACCCCCCATCATAGCTCTCCCTTTCTATGTCCAGAGTGGAAGTTAATGTTATCATGTCAGCTATTTAATGTGAACAAAATGATTGCTAAATGTAGAAACACCGCTGATGCGCTCAGGGGAGGTTGCTGGCAGGGCAAACAAGCAACTCATCAGAGGGGAAAATCATCCGCTTGGAAACCTACCTTGGTACCCATTGCGAGTTCTAAGAGGTAGATCAGAAAGCTGATTTTCCCATCTGCTATAAAATGCAATCTGGACTGAGAGCATCTGGAAAGTCAGCTTTCTGATTCAGTAAGTATATGACTCCTTATTCCACTTCAGAAATGGGACACTTGACAGGTTTCGTGCCTGCTTTTTGATGTTGCTTCTGTAGGTGAATTAGTGTAGGAGCTAGTCTGTCAAATACAGTAGACTGGTATCATTGAATTCTGATCTCTTCTGTTGTTTTTTTAAATGAGAATCTGGCTCACCAGTGTCAATTGCTGCGTTCTGATACAGTAAATTGAGGGCATCTAGTGGCCAAGAGTTAGAGTTTAGAAACGACCCACCTGAATGCTGCTTTCACCATGTGGATACCTCAAAAGACCTTCCCTCTTTCTAAAACCTAATAAGAACAATCTACAGAGAAATATTCTGGAAACCAATGCTAGTGTCTAACGAGGAAAAGCAAGTAGGCTCTTTGACAAGCCTTTCAAAACGAGACCTAGAAAGAAACCATTTTTTTCCAGTTCCAAGTTTCATAAGCAGAGTTTTTATAAATTAACAAACCCATCTTGTCAGCCAGTGCTAGCAGAAATTGTAAAGAGCAAAACCAAAGTTTTTGATGTCAGTTTTATTTTTGTAAGCAGGGTATAGTCTAACCATGGCCCACATGGCACACACAGGCAGCCAGTTTTCTGCTACATGAACCTTGGAAAAGATGAGAAGGGAGGGCTGCCTGTTCTGCTGCCCTTTGTAAAGGTGTGTACCAGACATGAGAGTGCTCGGGAGAGGGAGAGGTTACCTTCTCATCCTGATGGCCACCTTTTCAAATGGGTTCACAGAACTGCCACATGTCATGGTCAGCTCAACTCTTGGCCAGTGGAAAATTATCTGGGCCTGTATGTGTTGGGGGAACTCAGGTGGAAAAGGACTTGGAAACAGCGTGAAGAACTCTACATCTGCTGTCTAAAGCACTTCAAAAAAGTTAAGATCCCAGTGTTACTGGCTGAGTATCTAGCTGCATGGACATTTGGGGGTTGACTTTAGTTGTGATTATTCCAGCTTTGGGCTTTGGAGAAGCAGTGGGATGATTTTCAGTCATGCGGGTGTTAAGTCTATGGATTTGGAATTTGTCCCTGAAATCACTCATTCGAAGTATGACTTCATGGTAGGGTCACCTCCTAGGTTTTTTATTTTTTACATAAAATACATCTGGTACTTCTTACTTAGGAAGTTTTACTATGTCTATTAAAATGATTAAATGGGAAGGCCACCAAGATTCATTTAATAGCTGAAAAGCAGTTTTTTAAATAGAATAGGATGAATTTAATATGGGCTGATGTGACCTTCTGGGGAATTTTTTTATAGAGAGCTTACATACTGTAATTGGGGAAATTTTTGTCTTTTACTTCCATTCAACAGTAGCAAACTGGTGGCTTTATAAAATTAACATAGGATGTTATATAAACATGTTATATAAAATAATATTAAAGTATGTCTAACTGTGAAAAAGTGAAGACTTGGAGTTATCGGCAACCTTTATTTATGTGCAATAAGAAAAACTGGAGTTAGGCCCCCAAAGTGCTCCCTTTCCCTAGCATTTTACTTAATGTTTGCCTTTGTGTATATGTTTAGATTGATATTATAAAGCTAGCTACATGTTTTCCTGCCTTTACTGATATTTAACACATTTTTCTCAAAGCTTTTTTTTTTAACAAAACTCAAAATAAAAAGATTAACTGGGTGAGCTCATCTTGCTTTGTATTTCTAAAAGTATTGTCCGTTAGTAGAAGAATGCAGTATGATCCTGTTCTTAGTCTGTTTCTTTCCCTCACAGAGAGGTTCTGTTCTGGGTGGAAGCTATTCCTCTCCAACTTCATTTAGAACAGAGATTGACAAATTACGGCAGCCCCTGGACCAAATCCAGCCTACTGCTTGTTTTTGTAAATAAAGTTTTATTGGCACACACTCCACTCACTCATTTGCATACTGTCTGTGACTGCTTTCACGCAGAGCTGAGGAGTTGTAACAGCAGTGAACAACTAGCTGCTCATAAAGCCTGAACTATGTACTATCAGGGTCTTTACAGAAAAGTTTTTTGCTGACCCCGAATTGAGATGCTTGAAACTTTTTAGTTTTAAAATTAGATCTAAAAATCACAGCAACAGATTTTTTTTTTAGATGTTAAAAATGTGCCTTAGGATGAAAAGAAACACTTTAAACCTGGTCTCTGCCTGTGACTTCTCCTGGCCTGCAATCATCTTTAACAGGCTTTGAGTGTTGGCTAGTTGCTAAGATTATTGAGCTCGCTATGGTTTCCTTCATAGTCTTTGTGTTCTTTTGTATGTAGACTAGCTTTTCCCTAAACCATGCAATTGAACTACATCATAACAGAGCAAAACTAAATCTTGTCATTAACAGTGACTCCAGAGTCATTTAATAATATAATTTACAAAAACATCATATAGAACAATTTAAAAGCAAAAATTTCTTTCAGTTCATTAGGGTTCTCCCACCCCAGGGAGAGAAATTACTTTTTAAAAATCCATTCAAGGGTCGGGGTGAGGGGAGCTATTTGAATTAGAGCTGGATGAGTCAGATTTTAAAAAATACCACCCAGACCTTTTATTTAATATTAAGTAATTTAATCAAGATACACAGGACTGCACTTGAACCTTATTCACATTGATGTTTTGTCCAGACACCTGCTGATGGGAAATGGTACCAAATCACGTCTCTTCTTTGTTCTGAGAACGCCTTGTTGACATGGCTCCAGCAGAGGCAGGGTCAGGCTGGGAACTAAAGCTCTTCCTATTTTATTGCCATAATTATCCACATTGCACTGTCACTTCCTTACTGGAAACTTCATCTCAACCAATGTGTCAGTCATTATTTAACAGCTCATAATATTCCTGCTCCGCAGAATAGCACAGCAGTTGGTACCAAGTCAAGCCCCAGTCTCTGACAGTGTGATAGACTGCCTCCACAGCATGGCTTCTCCAATGCTGGGACAACGTGCTGAGTGGCCTGGTTCGTGGTGACTGACCTGGAAGGGAAGGAACAAAGGATGTTTGAACTTCACAACACAGAAATCCACGGAAAGCCTGTTGAACCTTGATGACATAAGGCCTCTTAAATATGAAACCTATAATCTTCCCTACCTAAGCTGCATTATCCAATGCTGTAGACCCATACAGAATCAGTATCTATCATTTCTGCTTGTGACCCAAGAGGTGTTTGGTGAGGATAAAGATGGGGGCACCTCTCTTAGTGTGACTGTGCTTTCCGCAGCTGCTGCTGTGGGGCGCCTGTTGAGAAGAAAACTTTCTGAGACCTGCTGGGTAGAGTGGGGTAAGGGCTGGGACTGAAGCTGTACCTTTAGGCACCGACCATGTAACCATCCACCTTTCACTTGTGTACTGGTTCGTATGTGCGAAATAAATCATGCCAACAACGATCAGCTGTTCTGTAAAACTGAGGCTGTATATAAGCAACGAGTCCAGCTTCCTACCTCTGTGGGATCTGGGCTTTTTCCATCTTCCATTAAAACACATTGCTGCATCACTTTATGGGAGCGGCAAAGGGTGAACTGACGATGTTCATGCTAGTTCTGCCACCGGTTTCTGGCTTTCTTGTGATCCTTCCTCTGACCCCGGATATGTGCCAAATTTGACATCATTTTCTAATGTAGTAAAACTTGATAGAACTACTGATGCAGCAGAGTTTGGGTAAGGAGCACTTTCAAGGTGATTAAAAATGTGCAATAAAGATTCACATTAAGCATTAGACAAGAACTGATTTCATAAATGCCTTGAGGCCTGTCTCATGACCTTTAGCATTCTGTTAGTACTGGTTATTTACATAAAGAAAGAGCCAGCATGTCAAATTTCAGTTGAATTTAGTTTAATAAAAACCAATTTCCAGACAGGCTGACTGTGGTTCCAGGTAAGGTAGAATAGATGCATTGCTCCTTATTCCTCCCACAAAGTGTAACTAAAATTCCCAAATATATTTATAAGATGAAGATAAGACTCTGAAGGATAGGAAAAACAAGCTGGACTGACTAGGGACCTTGGGAGTTGAGGAACAACACAGGTGTGAGTTGCCTGGGTTTTCTTTTTGCCTCCTCAATATCCTAGGATGGATGCTGAAGAACCAGCAGGCCAGAAATACCAATGGCCATAGACCATAAAAGCCCCATGAAAAGCCTGTTATCTCTAGCCAAAGGGCAGGGAAAGGGTCAGCCTAGAAAGAACCCAAGCACCTCAAAAAAAAAAAATCCCCCCTCCTGTCAGCAGAGGCCTAGGGGAAGCCAGGGCTTCTGGACTACCACCCCCATCTGGCAATAACCAGGTGATGCACCCCTTCTTCTACCAGCACATTGTCAGTGGAGGCCTGCTAAAATAAATAAAATTCAGAGATTCATAATATATGTTCAAATGTATGCCAAATGTTTAGGATACAATAAAAAAAAATCACTTGTCAAACCAAGAACCAGGGAGATTTTTGACTTGAATGAGAGAAGACACCTGACAGATGCCAACACTGAAACAACACAGATACTGAAATTATCCAAGAAGGATTTTAAGCTACCATCGTAAAAATACTTCAATTAGCAGTTACACACTTGAAGCAAAAAAAAAAAATTCCTGGCAAAGAAATATAATATAAAAACGAAAGAGGAACCAAATGGAAAATTTAGAACTGTAAAATACAATAACCAAAATTTTAAAAGCTCACTGGATGGGCCAAATTGCAGATTACAGATGACAGTAAAGAATTAGTGAGTCTGAAAATATAACTATAGAAATTACCCAATCTGAACAAAAGAGAGAAAGTAGAGTGAAAAAAGATGAACAGGGCATCAGGGACCTGTGGTACTACAATAAATGATCTAGTGTTCATTTTTTTAAAATCAGAGTTCCAGAAAGAGGGGATAGCGATTGAGGCTGAAAAAGTACTTGAATAAATACGGCTAAAAATTTCCCACATTCGGCAAAAGACCTACAGATTCAAGAGGTTGGGTGAACCCCAACAAAACCCCAAAGAAATCTACACCAAGATACAGCATAATCAAATTTCGGGAAAGTAAAGACAAAGAAAAAATCTTGAAAGCAACTAGAGAGAAATGATGCACTACTTATGGAAACAATGATTTGAATGCCAGTGGATTTCATATCTGAAACCATGGAGGCCAGAAGGAAGTGGCATGACATTTTTCAAGAGCTGAAAGAAAATAACTGTCAACTCAGACTTCTATATTCCATGATAATATCCTTCAGGAATGAATGTGAAATAAAGACATTCTCAGATGAAGGAAGCTAAGAGAACTTATTGCCAATAGAACTGCTGTAAAAGAACTGCTAAAGGAAGTTTTTCCAGCAGAAAAGAAAGGATAAAAGAAGGAAACTTGAAACATCATGAAGAATGAACAGAAAGGATAAAATAGAAGTAAATTTAATAGACTATTCTCTTGAGTTTAAAAAATTATGTTTGACAGTTGAGGCAAAAATTATAACATTGTATGATGTAGTTCTCAATATACAGAGAGAAAATATTATAAGAGAATTATAAAGGGCACAGGATAATGGAACCTAAATGGACATAAAGTTTCTACACTTCACTTGAGGTGGTAGTAAAATGTTGAGACCAGTAGGTTGTGATTAGTTACATACGTGTAACCTAAAGAAGCCACTTTTTTGTGCAGCAAAGAAAACCATAAACAAAACGAAAAGACAGCCAACAGAATGGGAGAAAATATTTGCTAATGATGCAACCAACAAGGGATTAATTTCCAAAATATACAAACAGCTCATACAGCTCAATATCAAAAAAAAACAACCCAATCAAAAAAGGGGCTGAAGATCTAATGGACATTTCTCCAAAGAAGACATACAGTGGCCAACAGGCACATGAAAAAATGTTCAACATTGCTAATTATTAGAGAAATGCAAATCAAAACTACAATGAGGCATCACCTCACTCTGGTCAGAATGGCCATCATCAAAAAGTCTACAAATAATAAATGCTGGAGAGGGTGTCAAGGAAAAGGAACCCTCCTACCCTGTTGGTAGGAATGTAAATTGGTACAGCCACTACATGGAACAGTAGGGAGGTTCCTTAAAAAACTAAAAATAGAACTACCATATGACCCAGCAATTCCACTACTGGGCATATACCCAGAGAAAACCATAATTCAAAAAGACACATGCACCCCAATGTTCATTGTAGCACTATTTACAATAGCCAGGACATGGAAGCAACCTAAATGTCCATCGACAGAGGAATGCATAAATAAGATGTGGTACATATATACAATGGAATATTACTCAGCCATAAAAAGAAATGAAATTTGAGCTATTTGTAGTGAGGTGGATGGACCTAGAGTCTGTACAGAGTGAAGTAAATCAGAAAGAGAAAAACAAAATACTGTATGCTAACACGTATATATGGAATCTAAAAAGAAAAAAAAATGGTTCTGAAGAACACAGGGGCAGGACAGGAATAAAGACACAGACGTAGAGAATGGACTTGAGGACATGGGGAGGGGGAAGGGTAAGCTGGGACGAAGTGAGAGAGTGGCATGGACTTATATTTACTACCAAATGTAAAATAGCTACTGGGAAGCAGTCGCATAGCACAGGGAGATCAGCTGGGTGCTTTGTGGCCACTTAAAGGGGTGGGATAGGGAGGGTGGGAGGGAGATGCAAGAGGGAGGAGATATGGGGATATATGTATATATATATATATATATATAGCTGATTCACTTTGTTATAAAGCAGAAACTAACACACCATTGTAAAGCAATTATACTCCAATAAAGATGTTTAAAAAAATCTACGTAAACCGACATCTAACCTCATTATTTATGGTGAAAGACTGAATACTTCCCCCTTAAGATCAGGAAGAACACAAAGGTGTCTGCACTTACCATTCTTATTCAACATAGTGCTAGAGGTTCTAGCCAATGAAATAAGGCAAGAAAAAGAAAAGCCATATTGATTGGAAAGAAAGAAAACAGTCCTTATTTGTGTTTATATGATTATGTACATAGAAAATCCCAAGGAATACAAAACAAACTCCTAGAACTAATAAGTGAATTCAGCAGATTTGCAGGTACAAGATCAATATTTAAAAATCAACTTTATATATACTAGAAATGAACATCTTAAAACCAAATTTTAAAACTCATGCTATTTATGATCGCTCAAATTAAATACTTAGGTATAAATCTAACAAAACAATAAAGGACCCGTATGCCAAAAACTACAAAACACCAATAAAAGAAATCAAACAATCTAAATCAATAGAGAGATATAACTATGTTCATGGATTGGAAGACTCAAGTAAAGATGTCATTTTTTCCCCAAATTGATTTATAGTTTTAACAATATTCCTACCAAATTCTATCAATGCCTTTTATACATACAGAGAAGCTTATTCTAAAATTTATATGGAAAGGCAAAAAAACTAGAATAGCTAAAACCTTTCTGGAAAAGAATAGAGTAGGAATAGTCACTCTATTCAATATTAAGCTACATCTAACGACATTAATCACAACAGTGTGATACTGGTGAGGGACAGGCAGTTCTTAGACATGACATCAAATGCACAATCTACAAAAGAAAAAATGATAAATTGGATTTCATCAAAATTTTAAAACTTCTGCTCTGCCAAAGATCTTGTTAGGATGAAAAGACAAGATACAGTCTGAGAGAAAATATCTGCAACCACATATCTGACAAAGGGCTTTTATCTAGAATATACCAATCACTCTCAAAATTCAAGAGTAAAAACCAATCCAGTTAGTAAATGGGCAAAACACCTGAACCAACATTTCACCAAAGAGGAGATATGGATGGCAAATAAGCACACAAAAAGATGTTCAACATCACTAGCCACTAGGAAAATGCAAATGAGTACAATAACATACCACTTCATACCTATTAGGACAGCTAAGATACAACATAGCAACAATACCAAATGCTGGCGAGGCTGCACAGAAATTTCTCTCTCATACATTGCTGGTGGGAATGCAAAATGGTACAGCCACCCTGAAAAACAGTTTGGTAGTTTCTTATAAAACTAAACATAATATACCACACAAACCAGCAATTCCACTCCTGGGCATTCATCTCAGGGAAATGAAAGTTTACATCCACACAAAAACCTATACCCAAATATGCATTGCAGCTTTATTTGTAATAGTCCAAAACTGGAAACAATCCGAATGCCCTTCAAATGGGTTAATGGTTAAACAAACTGTGGTACATCCATACCATGGAAAACTACTCAGCAATGAAAAGGAATGCAACAACCTGGATGGATATCCAGAGAATTACGCTCAATGAAAACAGACAATCTCAAAAGGTTATATATTGTATGATTCCATTTGTATAACAATCTTGAAATAACACAATTACAGAGATGGGGTACAGATTGGTGTTTGCCAGGGAAAGGGGTGGGATGAGGTAGGGTATGCAACTATAAAGGGATAGCATAAGAGTTTCTTTTTGCTGATGGAACAGTTCTGTATCTCGATTGTGGTGATGTTTACGTATATGTGATAAAATCACACAGATCTATGCACACACATACACACAAAATGAGTGCACGTAAAAACTGTTAAAAACTGAATAAGGCCTGTAGATTGTACCAATGTCAATTTCATGGTGTTGATATTGATCTATGTGTAAGATGTGTAACATGTTACCTTTGGGAGAAGCTGGGTGAAGGGTACACTGGACCTCTTTGTACCATTTTTGCAACCTCCCATGAGTCTATAGTTATTTCAAAATAAAAAGTTTTCCTCTGTCACTCTTTCTTTGTACAATGCATTCAGCTCTCCATTTGGGTCATTTTAAAGACTGAGAACACTTGGCAGTAACTCAGGGTGGCTTTCTGTCAAAAACTAACCAAGTGCTAAATGTTGCCTGATCATATCCCATGTCCTGACAGATGTTTATGGAGATACTATCAGCCCAACCTGTGGACCCGTAAGCACTCTTTAAGTCCTTTTATTAAAAACCTTCTTTAAAAAATTTTTAAAAATCTACCTGAAAAGCTGCTTTTTGTAAGTCCAAATTTTCTTTTTTTTTTTTTTTTTTTTTTTTTTTTTAAACATCTTTATTGGAGTATAATTGCTTTACAATGGTATGTTAGCTTCAGCTTCACAACAAAATGAATCAGTTATATACATACATATATTCCCATATCTCTTCCCGCTTGCGTCTCCCTCCCTCCCACCCTCCCTATCCCACCCCTCCAGGCGGTCACAAAGCACCGAGCTGATCTCCCTGTGCTATGCGGCTGCTTCCCACTAGCTATTTACCTTACGTTTGGTAGTGTATATATGTCCATGCCTCTTTATCGCTTTGTCACCGTTTACCCTTCCCCCTCCCCATAACCTCAAGTCCATTCCCTAGTAAGTCTGTGTCTTTATTCCTGTTTCACCCCTAGGTTTTTCATGACATTTTTTTTTTAAATTCCATATATATGTGTTAGCATACGGTATTTGTCTCTCTCTTTCTGACTTACTTCACTCTGTATGACAGACTCTAGGTCTATCCATCTCATTACAAATAGCTCAATTTCGTCTCTTTTTATGGCTGAGTAATATTCCATTGTATATATGTGCCACATCTTCTTTATCCATTCATCCGATGATGGACACTTAGGTTGTTTCCATCTCCGGGCTATTGTAAATAGAGCTGCAATGAACATTTTGGTACATGACTCTTTTTGAATTATGGTTTTCTCAGGGTATATGCCCAGTAGTGGGATTGCTGGGTCATATGGTAGTTCTATTTGTAGCTTTTTAAGGAACCTCCATACTGTTCTCCACAGTGGCTGTATCAATTTACATTCCCACCAACAGTGTAAGAGGGTTCCCTTTTCTCCACACCCTCTCCAGCATTTATTGTTTCTAGATTTTTTGATGATGGCCATTCTGACTGGTGTGAGATGATATCTCATTGTAGTTTTGATTTGCATTTCTCTCATGATTAGTGATGTTGAGCATTCTTTCATGTGTTTGTTGGCACTCTGTATATCTTCTTTGGAGAAATGTCTATTTAGGTCTTCTGCCCATTTTTGGATTGGGTTGTTTGTTTTTTTGTTATTAAGCTGCATGAGCTGCTTATAAATTTTGGAGATCAATCCTTTGTCAGTTGCTTCATTTGCAAATATTTTCTCCCATTCTGAGGGTTGTCTTTTGGTCTTCTTTATGGTTTCCTCTGCTGCGCAAAAGCTTTTAAGTTTCATTAGGTCCCATTTGTTTACTCTTGTTTTTATTTCCATTTCTCTAGGAGGTGGGTCAAAAAGAACCTTGCTGTGATTTATGTCATAGAGTGTTCTGCCTATGTTTTCCTCTAAGAATTTGATAGTTTCTGGCCTTACATTTAGGTCTTTAATCCATTTTGAGCTTATTTTTGTGTATGGTGTTAGGGAGTGATCTAATTTCATACCTTTACATGTAGCTGTCCAGTTTTCCCAGCACCACTTATTGAATAGGCTGTCCTTTCTCCACTGTACATTTCTGCCTCCTTTGTCAAAGATAAGGTGACCATATGTGCGTGGGTTTATCTCTGGGCTTTCTATCCTGTTCCATTGATCTATCTTTCTGTTTTTATGCCAGTACCATACCGTCTTGATAACTGTAGCTTTGTAGTATAGTCTGAAGTCTGGGAGCCTGATTCCTCCAGTTCCTTCTTTCGTTCTCAAAATTGCTTTGGCTATTCGGGGTCTTTTGTGTTTCCATACAAATTGCAAAATTTTTTGTTCTAGTTCTGTGAAAAATGCCAGTGGTAGTTTGATAGGGATTGCATTGAATCTATAGATTGCTTTCGGTAGTAGAGTCATTTTCACAATGTTGATTCTTCCAATCCAAGAACATGGTATATCTCTCCATCTATTTGTATCGTCTTTAATTTCTTTCATCAGTGTCTTATAATTTTCTGCATACAGATCTTTTGTCTCCTTAGGTAGGTTTATTCCTAGATATTTTATTCTTTTTGTTGCAATGGTAAATGGGAGTGTTTTCTTGATTTCACTTTCAGATTTTTCATCATTAGTATATAGGAATGCCAGAGATTTCTGTGCATTAATTTTGTATCCTGCCACTTTACCAAATTCATTGATTAGCTCTAGTAGTTTTCTGGTAGCATCTTTAGGGTTCTCTATGTATAGGATCATGTCATCTGCAAACAGTGACAGCTTTACTTCTTCTTTTCCGATTTGGATTCCTTTTATTTCCTTTTCTTCTCTGATCGCTGTGGCTAAAACTTCCAAAACTATGTTGAATAAGAGTGGTGAGAGTGGGCAACCTTGTCTTGTTCCTGATCTTAGTGGAAATGCTTTCAGTTTTTCACCATTGAGGATGATGTTTGCTGTGGGCTTGTCATATATGGCCTTTATTATGTTGAGGAAAGTTCCCTCTATGCCTACTTTCTGCAGGGTTTTTATCATAAATGGGTGTTGAATTTTGTCAAAAGCTTTCTCTGCATCTATTGAGATGATCATATGGTTTTTCTCCTTCAGTTTGTTAATATGGTTTATCACATTGATAGATTTGCGTATATTGAAGAATCCTTGCATTCCTGGAATAAACCCCACTTGATCATGGTGTATGATCCTTTTAATGTGCTGTTGGATTCTGTTTGCTAGTATTTTGTTGAGGATTTTTGCATCTATGTTCATCAGTGATATTGGCCTGTAGTTTTCTTTCTTTGTGACATCCTTGTCTGGTTTTGGTATCAAGGTGATGGTGGCCTCGTAGAAGGAGTTTGGGAGTGTTCCTCCCTCTGCTATATTTTGGAAGAGTTTGAGAAGGATAGGTGTTAGCTCTTCTCTAAATGTTTGATAGAATTCGCCTGTGAAGCCATCTGGTCCTGGGCTTTTCTTTGTTGGAAGATTTTTAATCACAGTTTCAATTTCAGTGCTTGTGATTGGTCTGTTCATATTTTCTATTTCTTCCTGATTCAGTCTTGGCAGGTTGTGCATTTCCAAGAATTTGTCCATTTCTTCCAGATTGTCCATTTTATTGGCATAGAGTTGCTTGTAGTAATCTCTCATGATCTCTTTTATTTCTGCAGTGTCAGTTGTTACCTCTCCTTTTTCATTTCTAATTCTATTGATTTGAGTCGTCTCCCTTTTTTTCTTGATGAGTCTGGCTAGTGGTTTATCTATTTTGTTTATCTTCTCAAAGAACCAGCTTTTAGTTTTATTGATCTTTGCTATTGTTTCCTTCATTTCTTTTTCATTTATTTCTGATCTGATTTTTATGATTTCTTTCCTTCTGCTAGCTTTGGGGTTTTTTTGTTCTTCTTTCTCTAATTGCTTGAGGTGCAAGGTTAGGTTGTTTATTCGAGATGTTTCCTGCTTCTTAAGGTGGGCTTGTATTGCTATAAACTTCCCCCTTAGAACTGCTTTTGCTGCATCCCACAGGTTTTGCGTCGTTGTGTCTCCATTGTCGTTTGTTTCTAGGTATTTTTTGATTTCCTCTTTGATTTCTTCAGTGGTCACTTCATTATTAAGTAGTGTATTGTTTAGCCTCCATGTGTTTGTATTTTTTACAGATCTTTTCCTGTAATTGATATCTAGTCTCATGGCGTTGTGGTCAGAAAAGATACTTGATACAATTTCAATTTTCTTAAATTTACCAAGGCTTGATTTGTGACCCAAGATATGATCTATCCTGGAGAATGTTCCATGAGCACTTGAGAAAAATGTGTATTCTGTTGTTTTTGGATGGAATGTCCTATAAATATCAATTAACTCCATCTCGTTTAATGTATCATTTAAAGCTTGTGTTTCCTTATTTATTTTCATTTTGGATGATCTGTCCATTGGTGAAAGTGGGGTGTTAAAGTCCCCTACTATGAATGTGTTACTGTCGATTTCCCCTTTTATGGTTGTCAGTATTTGCCTTATGTATTGAGGTGCACCTAAGTTGGGTGCATAAATATTTACAATTGTTATATCTTCCTCTTGGATCGATCCCTTGATCATTATGTAGTGTCCTTCTTTGTCTCTTCTAATAGTCTTTGTTTTAAAGTCTATTTTGTCTGATATGAGAATTGCTACTCCAGCTTTCTTTTGGTTTCCATTTGCATGAAATACCTTTTTCCATCCCCTTACTTTCAGTCTGTATGTGTCTCTAGGTCTGAAGTGGGTCTCTTGTAGACAGCAAATATATGGGTCTTGTTTTTGTATCCATTCAGCCAATCTGTGTCTTTTGGTGGGAGCATTTAGTCCATTTACATTTAAGGTAATTATCGATATGTGTGTTCCTATTCCCATTTTCTTAATTGTTTTGGGTTCATTATTGTAGGTCCTTTCCTTCTTTTGTGTTTCTTGCCTAGAGAAGTTCCTTTAGCAGTTGTTGTAGAGCTGGTTTGGTGGTGCTGAACTCTCTCAGCTTTTGCTTGTCTGTAAAGGTTTTAATTTCTCCATCAAATCTGAATGAGATCCTTGCTGGGTAAAGTAATCTTGGTTGCAGGTTTTTCTCCTTCAACACTTTCAATATGTCCTGCCACTCCCTTCTGGCTTGCAGAGTTTCTGCTGAAAGATCAGCTGTTAACCTTATGGGGATTCCCTTGTGTGTTATTTGTTGTTTTTCCCTTGCTGCTTTTAATATGTTTTCTTTGTATTTAATTTTTGACAGTTTGATTAATATGTGTCTTGGCGTATTTCTCCTTGGATTTATCCTGTATGGGACTCTCTGTGCTTCCTGGACTTGATTAACTATTTCTTTTCCCATATTAGGGAAGTTTTCAACTATAATCTCTTCAAATATTTTCTCAGTCCCTTTCTTTTTCTCTTCTTCTTCTGGAACCCCTATAATTCGAATGTTGGTGCGTTTAATGTTGTCCCAGAGGTCTCTGAGACTGTCCTCAGTTCTTTTCATTCTTTTTTCTTTTTTCTGCTCTGCAGTAGTTATTTCCACTATTTTATCTTCCAGGTCACTTATCCGTTCTTCTGCCTCAGTTATTCTGCTATTGATCCCATCTAGAGTACTTTTAATTTCATTTATTGTGTTGTTCATCGTTGCTTGTTTCATCTTTAGTTCTTCTAGGTCCTTGTTAACTGATTCTTGTAATTTGTCCATTCTATTGTCCATTCTATCTCCAAGATTTCGGATCAACCTTACTATCATTATTCTGAATTCTTTTTCAGGTAGACTGCCTATTTCCTCTTCATTTGTTAGGTCTGGTGGTTTTTTATCTTGCTCCTTCATCTGCTGTGTGTTTTTCTGTCTTTTCATTTTGCTTATCTTACTGTGTTTGGGGTCTCCTTTTTTGCAGGCTGAAGGTTCGTAGTTCCTGTTGTTTTTTGTGTCTGTCCCCAGTGGCTAAGGTTGGTTCAGTGGGTTGTGTAGGCTTCCTGGTGGAGGGTACTAGTGCCTGTGTTCTGGTGTATGAGGCTGGATCTTGTCTTTCTGGTGGGCAGGTCCACGTCTGGTGGTGTGTTTTGGGGTGTCTGTAGACTTACTATGATTTTGGGCAGCCTCTCTGCTAATGGGTGGGGTTGTGTTCCTGTCTTGCTAGTTGTTTGGCATAGGATGTCCAGCACTGTAGCTTGCTGGTCGTTGAGTGAAGCTGGGTGCTGGCGTTGAGATGGAGATCTCTCGGAGGTTTTTGCTGTTTGATATTATGTGCAGCTGGGAGGCCTCTTGTGGACCAGTGTCCTGAAGTTGGCTCTCCCACCTCAGAGGCACAGCACTGACTCCTGGCTGCAGCACCAAGAGCCTTTCATCCACAGGGCTCCTTAATTTGGGATGATTCGTTGTCTATTCAGGTATTCCACAGATGCAGGGTATATCAAGTTGATTGTGGAGCTTTAATCCGCTGCTTCTGAGGCTGCTGGGAGAGATTTCCCTTTCTCTTCTTTGTTCTAACAGTTCCCAGGGGCTCAGCTTTGGATTTGGCCCCGCCTGTGCGTGTAGGTCGCCGGAGGGCGTGTGTTCTTTGCTCAGACAGGACGGGGTTAAAGGAGCCGCTGATTCGGAGGCTCTGGCTCACCCAGGCCGGGGGGTAGGGAGGGTCACGGAGTGCGGGGCGGGCCTGCAGCGGCAGAGGCCGGCGTGACGCTGCAGCCTGAGGGCGCCGTGCGCTCTCCCGGGGGAGCCGTCCCTGGATCCCGGGACCCTGGCAGTGGCGGGCTGCACAGGCTCCCCGGAAGGGCGTGTGGCTAGTGACCTGTGCTCGCACACAGGCCTCCTGGCGGCAGCAGCAGCGGCCTCAGCGTCCCATGTCCGTCTCTGGGCTCCGCAATCTTAGCCGCGGCTCGCGCCCGTCCCTGGAGCCCTCTCAAGCAGCGCTCTTAATCCCCTCTCCTCGCGCACCAGGAAACAAAGAGGGACGTAAAAGTCTCTTGCCTCTTCGGCAGGTCCAGACCCCTCCCCGGACTCTCTCCCGGCCAGCCGCGGCGCACCAACGCCCTGCAGGCTGTGTTCACGCCGCCAACCTCAGTCCTCTCCCGGCGCTCCGACAAAAGCCGGAGCCTCAGCTCCCAGTCCCGCCCGCCCCGGCGGGCGAGCAGACAAGCCTCTCGGCTGGTGAGTGCCGGTCGGCCCGATCCTCTGCGCTGGAATCTGTCCGCTTTGCCCTCCGCACCCCTGTTGCTGTGTTCTCCTCCGCGGCTCCCAAGCTCCCCCACTCCGCCTCCCGAAGTCTCCACCCGCGAAGGGGCTTCCTAGTGTGTGGACACTTTTCCTCCTTCACAGCTCTCTCCTGCTGGTGCAGGACCCGTCCCTATCCTTTTGTCTCTGTTTAGTTTTTTCTTTTGCCCTAACCAGGTACGTGGGGGGTTCCTTGCCTTTTGGGAGGTCTGAGGTCTTCTGCCAGCGTTCAGTAGGTGCTCCGTAGGAGTTGTTCCACGCGTAGATGTACTTCTGGTGTATCTGTGGAGAGGAAGGTGATCTCCGCGTCTTACTCTTCCGCCATCTTCCCGGAAGTCTCGGGTGATATGTTTTTATTTCTTAATCTGTTTGACTTAGTTATGTGAATTTGAAAACAATAGATATTTATTACCACATAATCTTAGCATGGTGCCACTGTTGGGCCCCCAGGAAATACTTCTTCTCATCTCTTGCCACCATGTCTGAATTCCAAGAAGATTTGCTGGTTGTTCCACTGCTTTTTTTTCCTTTGTGCTTCACCCGGTTTCCCTTGCTCAGAGGGCGCGGGGCTCAGAGGCCTAGCCCCAGGCACTCCAAATTTTCTTTTTATCAAATCACCCAGCAGTACAAGGTGGGAGGAGAGGAGAAACAGGTGCTCTCAAAGATCTATTACTGCCTCTGGGGTATTTGAAGAACAATTCTGAAGTCCTGCTAAGCCAGGCTGGGCCCAGGCAGCAACCCCACAAGGCCCTTTCTTCACATCAGAAATGGATTCCTGTTCTTCTGGTTTGGTCTCAGTTCCTGAATGTCACCGCACCAGGGCAGGGATGCTCAAATACCTTCCAGTTCTCACTTCACCTCCAAGTAGACCCTACAAAAACTATCAGTTAATTTCCTCCCATTTTAATTACTTTTGGTTGTGTTTAAAACACTAACATGTCCATGAATTCTTAGTGTGATGATCCCCCAAATTCTTAAGCTCCTTAGATATAGGATTAAGAATTTAATTAACTCCAGACCCCACTCTTCTTAATACTATGGGGCCTGATTCATTTGGAGCAATGAAGTATTCAAGTTTGCATGCATAGTTTAAAAGTGAACGCTCAGGTTATCAGCCAGCTACAGTTACCAAGTAGCCAGCTTTGCCCTTTTACAACTGCTAGATGTTTAACAACGTAGAAGTAAATTTTAAGCTACTAAACTTCTTGGTTAAAATTGTTTCCGCTTGTCCAGCGTCTGGGGAGAATGTTTACTACTGCCTGAACCACCTGAAATGGTGTAGACCCTTCTGGTCATTCTGAAGTCAAAACTATTTCAAGACCTATCCTGTATGATAATAGAGAATAGATAATTTTAAAAACTGTCTTGGTGCAATTAATTTCCAGAATTACAGAGATTTCTGTATATTGTTTTGTGAAGCATGTATAAAAGGCTTTTTTTTAATATGTGGCATTGAAGTGTGAAGTCATTCCTTAATGGCTTAATTAATACTCAAATTAATTCACTTGCACTTTTAAAAAATGGATTGTTTACTTAAAGATTCAAAGTCATACTCCCATGAGTTGGGTGTATTTTATCTCCTTTGCTACAGTTCCCCTGAGTACTTAAATGACCAGCCGGGCCCTAACTGCAGCTGGTTGACCTACTAATAGCCTCATTGCCATCATCAAAGGGAAACGTCATTCCAGGCTGTGATTGCCTGCAGTTGGCTTGGCTGCGGCTCTCCGGGCGGAATAACCCAGGAAGACACACTCTTAGCATTTTAATCAAACTTTTTTCAACGTTTGAAGCTGGGATGGGGGAGGAGGAAGAATCAACTTCCTGCCGGCTTTCAAGGTTGAGAACAGAAGATTCGGCCAAATGAACTTGCCTCTTTCAGTGGCCTTCCTGGCCCGTTTCAAGTCAGATACCGATCCCTGGGCGTCCCCGGTGGCTCTGCGAACCGGCATGGGCACCTCCCTCCCCTCCTTGAATTGCACTTGTAGATTTCTACTAGACCCTCTTTCCTTCCAGTTTTCTTGGTTTCACCTGTCCCTGCACACACACTTGTGCCAGGTGAGGTGCCCCAGGTTCTCCACCAGAAGCCACTTCACAGATGCTAAAAGTTGGTGCAGGGACCTGGCATTTTGGCTGCGGGAGCTGAGGTTTCCGGGTATTCAGTGGGTCCCGTTATCATGGGGGAATTACTTTCCAGCCTATTGTAACAGCCTTCCTCTCGGACCGCTGCAGAACAAATGGGCCGAGGACAGGCATTAGCCTCCTTTTCAAGGGTGACGTGTTTTGTGTGTGTGTGTGTGAGGGGTCATCTCCCAATATCCTACTCTGGAACAGCCCCCTTGTGAGTGATGTTACCATCTAAGTTTATGTTAACCTTGGTTAAGCTTTCTTCACCTTCCTGTTTTCACCTCAAATTAGTGAAATGCAGTGCCAAGGAAAACGGAAATAACTGACAAAGTTTGTGACAATAGAGCCATTAAGTTGTCTTTTTTTTTTAAGGGAGCTGCCTAGGGATAATGTTAAAATAATACTTGAAATACCAGAAATGTCAAAGTGCAAGCGTTCCCTCCCTGTGACTCTAAAGCAAAATGGAACAGGAAACATGGAGTTTGCTAATACAACCACACCCCCCAAATAGCCTAGAAATGTACTTGAAGCAGCATACATGTTATAAATCGTTTCCAGACTTTCAATCTGAAAAATTAAGTAGCAGTGGTAGGGGGCACCAGTATCTTTGCATTAGTCAATACTAGTTTCAGTCCTATTTAATACATGAAACAACTCTCCCTTTAGGTGAAAACAGAGACTGAGTTTAAAAGAAAAATAAGGAACTTCCCTGGCCGTCCAGTGGTTAAGACTTCGCCTTCCAATGCAGGGCGTGTGGGTTCGATCCCTGGTCCGGGAGCTAAGATCCCACGTGCCTTGCCGCCCAAAAACGAAAACATAAAACAGAAGCAATATTGTCACAAATTTAATAAAGACTTTAAAAATGGTCCACATTCAAAGAAATCTTTAAAAATAAACCCACTAACAAACAAAACTCTTGCCTGGGGAGTAAAGGGGGAAACTAGGGGAGAAGCCACTTGCCTGACCCTGGGCAGCCCATGTCCAGAGCTGAGCTGCATCTCCATCCCTCCCTGCCTCCAGTGGGAGAAGAGGACTCACTTCTCTGCTCCGGAACTCAGAATAAAACCTCATTCCATGGGACTCATTAGTCAAGACCCAGAGTCAGCCAGTGCAAAAACGGAATGGCCATTACATTTCCCCAATAGAAGAGAATAAAATAATAACACGTTTCCAATTTTATCATACCCACGCCCAGCTAAAACTTTCCTAAATTTTTGAGCTCACTTCAGAACAAAAGGAATGCGCTCCAAACCAGTGTTAATAAAACTTGGAAAGACGTGAGTTTGGCTAGTTGACTTTTGTTTTTTCCTTTCATTGAGCTGCTCCAAGATACAATTTTAATTGGTGTACCTACTTGCTTTTGTGAGTAAAGTCGTTCCCAACTCAAATAAAGGAACGGAGTCAGTATTTTATAATATATATTTGACCGCCCACTTGTAGATGTTTGCCAACTACCAAGTGGGGTTGGCAGAGGTTAGTGAGGGCACAGGGTTGGGAAGCTTGGACCTACCATTCAGGCAGCCCTTTGGCCTCTACAGGGGGCCAAATGGAGTGGGGGGCACTAGGGCCACTCCCGATCAGCTTCAGGATTCACAGGTTAGGATGGCTAGTCAGGTTACAGAGTTTGTGTGTCACCCCAAGTCTAGCCCATCACTTCTGGTTCTCTCTCCCTGCGGAGCGAGGCACTGTGTCTGTGCCACCCTTTCCTAGCACTGTGCACAGTCTGGCAGGGATGAAATGGCCCCATGGCCAACAGCAGGTTCACGTTCTCACAGGACACTGGCGAGCCGTACACCAGTCTTCTCCTGGGCCTGTAGGATTGCCAGAGATTGCCATACTTAGGAGCAGGACATGGATTTTTCCTGAGCTCAGAATGATTTCTCCTTCTCTTTGACTGCTGAGAAATAAAAATAAATCTAAAAGGCATTCGATAATGCTGGGAGTTTTGTTGGTCTTCGGTAGGGCTGTGTGTTTATTTTTAGCCAACCATCTCCTTTTTGTAAAATAGTCTCCTTGGCAATTCCCAGCTGGGGGGGATGGGGTGGGGGAGGGGAGTGCACAGAAAGGCAACAAAGTTTAACTTTTTTGTTGTTTGCAGAACCTGAAAAATGTATTGTTTTCCCTTCTCACATCCCTGTTAGCAATATCCTTTATTTAACAGGAAGAGACAGCATCTATTTTATTCCTTCTAAAATCTGTATATTTAACATACGCCAGCTCTAGGCTGTTTGAAAGGAAGTCCTATTTTTAAAACATTATCTTGGTTTTAGTATTTTTGGCTTACTGTTCCCATAAGCTCTCCGAGGCAGTAATGAGTCCTTTTTGGGAATGTCTGGTCTCAGTCATGGGGAAAGTGACCCTCAAAGCCCTGGGACATTTTTTCCTTGATGTTCACTTGATCTGTATGTATGTCAGGACTGCTTCAGCCAGCCTCCCAGTTGTGCTGTTCCTAACTTTCCCCAGTTCATCATCTTTACAAAAGAACTCAGAGTCTCGAGTCCCCACCCACTCCCCATAGCTTACAAACGCTTCTGTAATGTTCGACTTCAGCCTTTCAGTTAGGCTGCTGTTTCCAGCCTGCTGGTTACTGTGACCAAACCATCTTAATCACACAAGATTAATCTGTCCAAGCTGGCCCTCTAAGCGTTTGGATTTCAGGCCAGATTTGAGGCTTCTTGCTGGCAGGGCCCAGAGACTGCCCCGCATTCTGACAACTCTCCCTGTGCCTTCGGGGCTCCTTCTAACACCTCTGCCTGAAGGTAACACTTAAAAGAAAGGGCTTCCATTCCACGAGTGAAAAACACAAGAGCTATTTGTAATGAGGTGGATAGACCTAGAGTCTGTCATACAGAGTGAAGTAAGTCAGAAAGAGAAAGACAAATACCGTATGCTAACACATATATATGGAATTTAAGAAAAAAAATGTCATGAAGAACCTAGGGGTAAGACAGGAATAAAGACACAGACCTACGAGAATGGACTTGAGGACACGGGGAGGGGGAAGGGTGAGCTGTGACAAAGCGAGAGAGAGGCATGGACATATATACACTACCAAACGTAAGGTAGATAGCTAGTGGGAAGCAGCCGCATAGCACAGGGAGATCAGCTCCGCGCTTTGTGACCGCCTGGAGGGGTGGGATAGGGAGGGTGGGAGGGAGGGAGACGCAAGAGGGAGGAGATATGGGGATGTATGTATATGTATAGTTGCTTCACTTTGTTATAAAGCAGAAACTAACACACAATTGTAAAGCAATTATACTCTAATAAAGATGTAAAAAAAATAATGATGACAAAAAAAAAAAGAAAAAAGAAGAACACAAGTCTACTACCTCAGTGGCTATTTTTAGAATGTGACTCTATAGCCAAGCCCCCTGCTGCATCCATTTCAGGGGAGGAGAAATTTGCTCACTGCGGTCATCATTGAAGTCAAACGTGGTGGTCGTCTTCCACCACCCCTTAACCCCCCAGATTTCAAAACATTCACTGCCAGCTGCCGTTCCAATGTCTTCTCAGCATCCAGTGGACTGATGGGCTCTGGCTTGGCGCCTGTGGGCTGGAGCAGAGCTGAAGGCTTCCCATTCCCATGCAGACATCACTGAGCTCAGCAACTTTGCTCCGACTGAAACTGCTTCCTGTTCAACTCCCCAGTAGTTCTCCACTTCCCTGTGTTCTTGAACTTGGGCCAGAGCTGTTTCTTAGTCCCTACTGTTCTTATTTTATACTGCACCTGAGCAGAAATGGTTCTTTCAATAGAGCAAGTTCCTCAGGTTCCATTACGAAGTGAGAGGATGAGGGGCCAGGCTTTTTTTCAGTTTCAGTCTTTTCTGTACTGTTTGGACTGAGGAATTTTAAGCCAGCTGCTTATAAATGTTTTTTAAAAGCATCACTCCCAATTATTTATATTACATTAATATTCATGGGAAACAAATCCCTGCCCAGACTAAAAAAGCCTCTTTGAAAATCCTCTGAATCCTGCCTCAACAACTGTAAATGGGCACTTCTGCCCTCCACCCGCCCCCAATAAAGAGGGCTCTCAGGACTAGAGAGGAAATGTATAGAGTTCAACCTCATTTAAAATCAGCCTCAGTTCCCCACTGATAGTGTCCCGAAATAGCTGAAGTTCAAGTCACTAGGTACAATCCCCTGCAGCAGCAGTAGGAGAAGTTCAGCTTAGTAAGAAGCTTGCTACAATCTGATGTCCTGTGTAAGTGTGGTTTTATAAAGGGATGATCACTTTGATTTCAAGATGTGTCCAGTCCTTCAAAAGAACCACAGAAGTGACACTTTGCAACCCAGGTGCGTCGAAGAAGGACTAAGGAATGAATTTCATCTTGGCATCTGGTTATCACAACCTGAGGTGGGAGGCATTTATTCACCGCCTGAGATGAACTGTAGGGTCAGAGAGGGCCAGGGCACTGGGAGAAAGGGTTTTCCACCTATCACACTAGCCATGCTGAAAAAATAAATAGATAAAATGCTTGTTGTTGAAAGTCTAGGAAGCAGACACTCCAAGAAACAGCCGGTGGGGGCAGATGTTGGTGCAACGTTGAACAACTTAACCTCTCAAAATGTAAAAAAGCCTGTATACCTTTTGCTCTATACCATCACCCTACTACAGAAATTTTTCTTACAGATGTACTTACATGTATGCAAAAGATGCTATTAAAAATGCAGCAATGAAATGTTGGGACTAGGAACTGGTTAAATATGTTACAATACATTCCTACAATGAAATACTAGACAGTCACTGAAAAGAAGATATAGGAACTTTTTGTCTTTTTAAGGTTTCATTAGTTTTATCTCTGACCTTTAAATCATACCTCACAAATTAGCTTTTGTCACAAGTGGATTTAGAGAAAGCAGAGGACTCGAGTTCACTATTTTCTGAAACACTGACACAGAAAAGGAAAGGAAAGAATTACTTAGAAAAGATTCTTCACAAAAGACCCTCAGAAAAATCCCTAAACAAAAGTGAAATACTTAATCATTAAGTTTAATGCTAATCGGTAAAGGATTTTAAATCAATTCGCTGGCATTAAGTTTCTTGTTTAAGCCCACAAATCTTTCTCTAAACATTACTGACCCTTTGCCAAAGGATAAATGGATGAACTGAGCAGTACCTTATGACACAGCTAGCTGTGGGAACATTCTATAAAAAATGGAAAATAATTTTGTAAGAACATGACGGCAACAATCAGCAGCCAATATTCTCAGAGTTTCCAATTACCAAAAGCATATACAATTTTAGTCTAGAAAAGTAAGTCAATTTTATAAAATTAAGCTTTTTAGATTGAAGAGCATGCCGCTTTAGGAAATTCCCCGGTGGTCCAGTGGTTAGGACTCTGCGCTTCCACTGCAGGGGGCCCAGGTTCGATCCTCGGTGGGGGAACTAAGATTCCGCAAGCCGTACAGCCAAAAAAAAAAAAGCATCCCACTTTAACTGGCAAAAAGATACTGAAAAATAGTCCCTAAAATTCTCACTAAATTTATAGAACGAAAAATATGCCCTTAGTTATTAAATGTAGTCAGTATTGGGACTTTTCAAAAACAGGTGATAGGGTTTCCCTGGTGGCACAGCGTTTGGGAGTCCGCCTGCCAATGTAGGGGACACGGGTTCGAGCCCTGGTCTGGGAAGATCCCACATGCCGAGGAGCAACGAAGCCCGTGCACCACAACTACTGAGCCTGGGTTCTCGAGCCCACGAGCCACAACTACTGAAGCCCGCGGGCCTAGAGCCTGTGCTCCGCAACAAGAGAAGCCACCGCAACAAGAAGCCCGCGCACCTAACGAAGAGTAGACCCCCGCTCGCCGCAACTAGAGAAAGCCCGCGCGCAGCAACAAAGACCCAACTTAGCCAAAAATAAATAAATTTATTTATTTACTTATTAAAAAAACCCAGGTGATATACGTGCCCCCAGCTGCTGGCCAAGGACTGGTAGATGGGTGGCTGAGAGCGGTGAACGTGCCCCATGGCCATGTTCTCTCCATAGCACAACTTCAAGTACTTATCCAAGATAGTGATTACCTCATCATTTAGAATCTGGGACTTGCGAATTCGAATTCTCTCCACCATCTTCCTCAAAGGCACGGTTTTCATAACTTCATCTTCGCCATCATGTTTCTGGACTTTAAGTAGATGACAGCAGAAATCCAGTACAACAAAGTGCCCCTCCCTGTCACCCAAGAATTGTGGGAATGTGAATTGGTGCAGCCACTATGGAAGATGGGATGGAAGCGCCTCAAAAAGTTAAACATAGAGCCATCATATGATCTAGCAATTCCACTGCTGGGTATTTACCCAACGGAAATGAAAACACTAACTCAAAAAGATACCTGTACCCCCATGGTCACTGCAGCATTATTTACAATAGCCAAGATACGGAAATGCCCTATGCGTTCATCAGTGGATGAATGGATAAAGCAAATGTGGTATATACGTGTACAAGGGACTATTATTCAGCCATAAAAAAAGAATGAAATATCACCACTTGTGACAACATGGATGGACCTTGAGGACATTATGCTAAGTGAAATAAGTCAGAAAGAGAAAGACAAATACTGTATGCTGTCACTTATATGTGGAATCTAGCCCTCCGCCTCCCACCCCAAAACCCATGAACTTGCAGATGCAAAGAACAGACTGGTAGTTGCCAGAGGCACTGGGTGAAGGGGTCAAAAGGTATAAAATCCCAGGTATAAAATAAATACGTCAGGGATATGTAATATACAGCATGGTGACTACAGTTAATAATGCTGTGTGTGTGTGTGTATTATTATTATTTTTTTGGCCGTGCTGCACGGCTTGTGGGATCTCAGTTCCTCAACCAGGGATCAAACCCGGGCCCTCAGCAGTGAGAGCACGGAGTCCTAACCACTAGACCGCCAGGGAATTCCCATATATTTTAAAGTTATTAAGAAAGGGGATCTTAAAATTTCTCATCATAAGGAAAACAACTACGTAACTTTGTGTGGTGATGGATAGTAACTAGACTAACTGTGGAGATCTACTGCAATATATACAAAGAGTGAACCATTACGTTGTACACCTGAAACTAATATAATGTTATGTCAGATCTCAATTTTTAAATTTTAAGGAATTAAAAAGATTTAAGTACCAAAAGCCTACATACTTCTGTTTGAATTTGCATAAAGTATTTCTAGACATATATCACAAGAAACGTAGTGGTTACTTCTATGAAGTGAGCCTGGCAGGTATTTTATATCCTCCTAAACTATTGAACTCTTTTTTCGCCATGTGCTTATATTATTCCTAAAAATTTTTTAACACTAGTTTCAAAATAGAGAGCACCTGATTTTAATCCTCTGGCTGTGTTATCCTTAGCAATTACCCAACCTCTCTGAGCTTGTTTCACCATCCATACAATGGGGATACTACGTACCTCATAAAGCTAAGATGAGGACTAACTCGGACAACATGCACTAAGCTAGTAACACAGTACACAAAATAGGCACTCGATAAATGTCACACACACCCCCACTTAGTGCCAAGAAAACTCGTAAATCCTCTTAATTCAACCTCATCTTCTTACTGGTAGAACACTAAAGCCAAAATGGTTTAGGGACTTGCCAAGGTCAATCATGCAGTAACCAGGAAAGCCAGGCTCTGATGCCTGGGTTCCTGTACTCTAATATAAAGCCTGATTTCATATGAGCCAAGGAATGACTCTGCTACTACTCTATGGCCACACCTCAGTTCGCAGGACCAGCCTCCTCCCCTGCTTCACTCACCACATTTGATGAGCTGTGATTTTTCCTAAACACTAAATCCACCATCAACTGAGGGGGTCCTGCCTGGGAAGGCAGCCCCAAGGGGGAGCTCCAAGAATGTCTTGGTCAAAGGCAGCACTAGCCTCACAAGGGGGCAATAATAATTTGGATGTGGATGTGTTTTTAAAAATTGCTCGCACCTTACTGCATCCCTGCCACACACACACACACACACACACACACACACACACACACACACACACGCCCCATCCTAACTTCTAGCCCTCTGGCTCGAACACAGTACCTACATTAATTTACAATTAGGAATTTTTTTAACATCTTTATTGGAGTATAACTGCTTTACAATGGTGTGTTAGTTTCTGCTTTATAACAAAGTGAAGCAACTATACATATACATACATCCCCATATCTCCTCCCTCTTGCGTCTCCCTCCCACCCTCCCTATTCCACCCCTCTAGGTGGTCACAAAGCACCGGGCTGATCTCCCTGTGCTATGCGGCTGCTTCCCACTAGCTATCTATTTTACATTTGGTAGTGTATATATGGCCATGCCACTCTCTCACTTCGTCCCAGCTTACCCTTCCCCCTCCCCGTGTTCTCAAGTCCATTCTCTACGTCTGTGTCTTTATTCCTGTCCTTACCCTAGGTTCTTCAGAACCTTTTTTTTTTTAAGATTCCATATATTATGTGTTAGCATATGGTATTTGTTTTTCTCTTTCTGACTTACTTCACTCTGTATGACAGACTCTAGGTCCATCCACCTCACGACAAATAACTCAATTTCGTTTCTTTTTATGGCTGAGTAATATTCCATTGTATATATGTGCCACATCTTCTTTATCCATTCATCCAATGCTGGGCACTTAGGTTGTTTCCATCTCCGGGCTATTGTAAATAGAGCTGCAATGAACATTTTGGTACATGACTCTTTTTGAATTATGGTTTTCTCAGGGTATATGCCCAGTAGTGGGATTGCCGGGTCATATGGTAGTTCTATTTTTAGTTTTTTAAGGAACCTCCATACAGTTCTCCATAGTGGCTGTATCAATTTACATTCCCACCAACAGTGCGAGAGGGTTCCCTTTTCTCCACACCCTCTCCAGCATTTATTGTTTCTAGATTTTTTGATGATGGCCATTCTGACTGGTGTGAGGTGATACCTCAGTGTAGTTTTGATTTGCATTTCTCTAATGATGATGTTGAGCATTCTTTCATGTGTTTTTTGGCAATCTGTATATCTTCTTTGGAGAAATGTCTATTTAGGTCTTCTGCCCATTTTTGGATTGGGTTGTTTGTTTTTTGATATTGAGCTGCATAAGCTGCTTGTAAATTTTGAAGATTAATCCTTTGTCAGTTGCTTCATTTGCAAATATTTTCTCCCATTCTGAGGGTTGTCTTTTCGTCTTGTTTATGGTTTCCTTTGCAGTGCAAAAGCTTTGAAGTTTCATTAGGTCCCATTTGTTTATTTTTGTTTTTATTTCCATTTCTCTAGGAGGTGGGTCAAAAAGGATCTTGCTGTGATTTATGTCATAGAGTGTTCTGCCTATGTCTTCCTCCAAGAGTTTGATAGCGTCTGGCCTTACATTTAGGTCTTTAATCCATTGGGAGTTTATTTCTGTGCATGGTGTTAGGGAGTGTTCTAGCTTCATTCTTTTACTACAATTAGGGATTTGAACAAATTTTGTTGAATGAGAAATTCTAGGTAGGAACAATGTTTAACAAATGCCTATTCTTTAGCAGTACAGACTACTGTTTAAGCAAGAGATTTCCCTTTCAGTGATTTTTATACATAAGCCATTTGGCTTTACTAAAATCGAATGACTTTCAAAATGCTTTGTTAGGGATTTGGTGATGGCTGCTCATTTCTTTTTGTTTGGATGGTTTCCTTAGAAAGAACACTTTCTGATTGTTGGGGTTTCGGTTACGCACTTACCTCCCTTCCTAATTTCAATCAGAGGGTCCATCTATCTTGTGAAGAACAAAGACCAAGATGTCTTAAATGCCTAATGAAATGAAATCTTGGGTCCTACCAAGGGCAGAGGTCAAACGGATACCTGCTGAAAAGGATAGGACAGCACATGAGTCTGTTCAGAATGGTAGTGGATAGTGTACCATGATGGATTAGAGATAAGGAGATACAGACAACGAAGCATTTGAAGGAATGTGAGAGGGTGATAAATGGAGCCGTGAATAATTTAAGACGTTTCCATATTAACACCCTACAGCTGCTTGGTATTTCACAGCTCCAAGTTCTTTCACATAAATGACTATGGCAGGCAGTTCGCTGCTCATCAACTTTAGTCTGCATCCTCATCCTGTTCCAGGGGCAAGGGCTCAGCCCAGGGGATGAAGCATGACGGGTCCAGGTAGGTGGCTCTCAACTTTGGCTGCACTATACAATCCCCTGGGGGATTATACAGTAATTATATAGCTGGATCCCACCCCAGACCAATTAAATCAGAATCTCTGAGGATGGAGTATTTTTAATATTGACATAAGAAAAAAAAAGCTCCTCAGGTGACTGTAATGTTCAGCCAGGGCTGAGAACGCACTGGTCTAAGCCAATCATGACAACCCCCTTCCCCTTCACCAATTACTGGGCTAGGGCAGAACACGTGACCCAGTTCTAGCCGGTGAGACATAAAAGGAAGTCGACTGGGGTAGGGGTTTCTGGGGATGGTTTTATAACCAGATTGGAGGAAAGAGAGATACATGAGGGAAAACGCTACCCCTTAGTAACCACCTTCCTTCCTTTCTTCATTTTCACAACCCTGTGTGGTTGGGTGAGGAATGATGCTTCTTGTTGAGGCTACCATCTTGTGACAGTGGGAAGATAAGTTGGTGAACGAAAGCCAAGAAGATGGAAAAGATGGAAAGGGCCTGGGGTCCTCGGTGACTTGGTTTGGTGCTGCGGTCCCCACCCAGCCCTGAAAAAAGTGCACTGACTCCCTCCCTGCCAAATCCTGGCTGTCAGGTCTGGAGCATCCAGAAGTCGCTCAGGTTAATTCACGTGCAGTCCCTCTTCACTGCTGAGCCGAGGGTGCCCCAAGGGTGCTCAGGTGCCCCGAGCGAAGGACAGCCATGAGGAGCCCGGCTATAGAGTCAGGGGCTCTCCCGTGTAGGTGCTGTTGGCAGCGCTCAGGGATATTTTATTCGTTTGTTCAGTGTTTGTTAGTAATAAAGCTAAGTGTGGTTCTCACCCTAGAGTAGCCACTATGCCTGGCTGCAGTGCCAAAAGGGTGCCAGGGGACGGTAAAGGGGGGGGGCAGGTGAGGGTGTGTTATAATGGAGAGATTCTGAGCTCTGGGGTCTAACACTCGGCTCAGCAGCCCAGCAGCCCAGGTGTGACTTTGGGCAAGGTACCTGACTTCTCTGAATCTCTGATTTCTCATCTGTAAAACCGATAATATGTCATGATGAAAGAAATGTTCACATGTGGAGGTATGGGGAAGTCATTCTGGCTTATACCTGATTTAACCCGAATGTGATGCTAACTAAAACAGCCTGTTTGTGGCCTATCAAACGTACACGGTACTTCTACTTTAATTATTAAAGAAAAGGGCGCATTGACCAGAAGTAAAGAATGTCTGTGTTAAAAATAAAGATTAAATGCCTTCCTTCCTGGGACGCTCATGCTGGTACTCCTTCAATGATAAGACTCCCTTCCCAGGTGCTGAGGACATACTGGCTCGCGGTGTATGTGCTGATCTGTTTTGTTTTGTTTTGTTTGTCTGTTTGTTTTTGGAAACCTTGAAGGAACGGATCCCTGAGTTGCTTAGTGTTCTTTGTTCTGACAAGATGTCAAACTGGTCTGAAAACCAAGCTTCTCTGGAGCAGTTCCTCAGAGTTATCTGACTGTCTTCCGGTCTTCGGGGCTATAGTCTTCAGTTTGGCTCAAATGAAACTCTTTCCTATTCTTATTATAGATTGTTTATTGCTTATTTTCATCGACAGTCACAGTAATGATATATCCACAATGCCTAACTCAACACATCGCACCTGAGGATCCATCCCCTTTCCATTCCTAGAGTGGAGTGTGACAGACTTTTGGAAACTCATCAGTTGGTTGGTAACATTACCTTTCTCGGAACCAGGAATACAAGCATTTTGATAAATCCACTAGTTGGTGGTGACACGGTAAGTGCCCGATAATTCCAGCAGATATGTGGGAGGAAGAGCTCAGTCACCAGAGTTTGAAAGAGCCTAAAGCTTGTTCCCAGATGTCCCTGCAGCCCTGCAAAGGAAGCCCCATTGGCTCTTCCAAACAGCAGCACCGATGTCTGGCCCCATAGTCACTGTCACGTGCACAGACTCTAACCTCCTAGAGGATGAAGACTGTGTCCTCTAACCCTCCTCTCTATTCACTTTCTTACCTCACCCCAGTCAGTGCCAAATGTTAGTAAAAATGAAAAAAAAAAAAGAGTCAGAGTTTCTGGGAGATTGTCAATTCTTAAAACCATAAAATGCTGCAGCCATTTGTCCTCGAGAGGCATTCCCTCAGACCGGTGAAGGAGGATTGGAGACCCATTTTGTTACATCTGTAAATACAGGATTAGCAGATGAAAGGATGTTTTTGTTAAAATGTGACAAGTCACCCTGTTCCTTTTACCTTCACTCTGGAAATCAGGAAAGAACACAGACTTCCTAAGCAATTACAGAAACTAAGAAAACGACTTGATCACTAGGAGGAAAATCAGCTTCCGAAATCACTCTGAAACCCTGGCTCTATTCACAACAACAAAATCCATCTTCATTAACGTCTTCGACTATTGTCCTCAGAGCTTCATCCCAGAGGAATACTGAATTACACTATAAACTAATGAATGGAAACTTAAGTCATTTCCGCCCACCCGGCACTGCTTTTCCTCCTCTGGACTGCACAGTGCAGAAGGCTGCACTCTTCCAGCTCACACAAAGTTTGGGAAATCGCATTCCCATGCCACTAACTAGACTCCTGAGGTCAACGTCACGTAGAACAAACTTCCCTCATCCCAATGAACAGGCCATAGACCGACCCAGACACTGAACACATTTTGAGATCATTTAAGCCCCATTTTGGCATCTTAGGATACCTTAGGATATATGCTTTACAGAGAAAGAAAAAAATGAGCGGGGAGGCAGAAAGGGAATGTCTTTTCACAAAGCTCCTTCAGCTGTCACAGCCAAAGCTGCTACTGCCGATCCAAGGTTCCATCTCTCAAGTGGATCGGGCAGAGTGAGGGAAGCCCAGCCCTGAGGTTCTGTCTGCACTAGAGGAAGCAGACCAGGCAGCTTTTGTGACCTGATGTGAACGGAATATGGTCAAATATCCTGGGAGCGCCAGCCATTGGGGGTGGAGGTGGGAGGTGGGGGGAGCCACCCCTCGAGCCAGGGGAAAGCAAAGTCCATTCCACGCCAGTATACCAGAGCCTGAGGCACACACATGTGCAAAAGCTGTTGCAAGAGAGGCCTATGACTGTATGTTTGGTAAATCTGAAAGAACGCCTCGGAGTCTGCACACGTCAGAGAGGCAGAGGCAGAGAAATATGAAACAGATTAGGGGTAGGTAGGATAAGAGTCAATAACTTTCCCCCAAATTTTTGCTTTTGGTTTTCCCTGTGCCTGCAAACACTGCTGCAAAAGGTTTCCCCACAGGACCTAGTGGCATCAAGATAAAGTCATAATCATGGACCTCATATGGTCCCCGAAATCCTGTACTTTTCATGTCAATTCCCAGTCTCAAGTTTCATTGTGACTTTCAAACCTTCTCTACTCTGCTCAGACCCGTGATATCCCTCTTCCCTCTCCTTCCCCCATTCCTCATTCTCCACAGACGATCCTACCTTTTACTTCATAGGGGAAACTGGTAGTGTGGAGACCTGCGTTCCGCCTTAGCCATAATTAACCTCTCGCTTCTCTGGGTCTTCCTCTGAGAAGGCAGGGGGCTATGCTAGAGATCCCAATGACTCTCCCAAATGCTCCCAGCTGGACTTCCCCTACTGCTCGGATCTATTTTCATCAGGTGAGATCAATCTGAGACGGCATCCCTCCCCTCCCCCTGAAGGCTGATCCAAGTTCCCCAAGACCCTTTCCTGACCCTACCCTGCCGGGGGCCACCTTACCCGGATCCGTCCCGGGCGCGCGGGAGCGGGGCTACGTGGCGCCTTCGGCCCCCGTCTCCGGCGGCGTCTCCTCGTCCTCGGCCGGCTCGGCGTTGCCGTCTTCCCAGCTGCGAGGGTAAGCCAGCAGGCGCATGGCTGGGGCGCATGCGGCCTCCACCTGGCGCACCTGCTCTCGGCTCAGGCGCTCGCGCCAGGCGTGCACGGCCTCGCGGGCATCGCGCGCCGACAGGTGGAAGGGCCGGTCCGCGCCGTAGGCCGCGCCGCGCGTCATGTTGAGCGCGAAGGCGTCGAGCGCGGCGAGCGCGCGCAGCCCGGCGAAGCGCTGCAGGCGACGCAGCTGGGCGCGCGGCTGCCGCACCAGGTCCTCGTAGCGCAGCCTCAGGTAGCGGCGCCGTAGCCAGGCTGGCGCGCCGCGCGCGAACAGCAGGTCGCGCAACCAGGCTTCGCAGATCACCTCGAGCGCGCCGGTCAGGAAGAAGTCGGCGCGCGGGGCGGCGGGCAGTGCGCGGGACGGGCCCCCGGGTCGAGCTCCCATGCCGTGCGCCAGCAGCACGCGGTGGAAGCGGTCGCCCCTCTGGCGGGTGCGCAGCACTTGGATGCTCTCGCGCAGCAGCCCCTGCCGAGACTTGAGGCGCGAGTTGTGCACGGCCCGCGGGTCGCGGAAAAGCTGCACCACCTTCAGGTTGAGGCCGGGGTCGCGCAGCAGGGGCACCAGCACGCCCAGGTCGAGGAGGCGCACGTCCTTGATGACCACCACCGGATACTTGCGGCACTCGGCCTCCAGGGCGCGGAGAGCCACGGGTGGGCAGCTGCGCTCGCAGGCGGCGTCCTCAACGAGGCCGACCTCGGCGCGGGCCCGGGGCGCGCCGGGGCACAGCGGCGGCGAGCAGATGACCTTGTTGGTCCGCCAGCGAAAGAGGGCGGCCGTGGTGAGATTGGCCGCGTCCGGGGCGCGCGCGGCGGAATCCCCCGGCGGCGCGTACAGCTGCAGCACCGAGAAGTCGCAGCGGAAGAGCGAGCGCAGCATGTCGCGCAGCGCGCCCTGCAGGCTCTCGGCGTCTCCCGGATACAGCGCCTGCCACAGATGCCACATGGGCTCATACAAGTAGAAAACGTCCGGGTGCTGGTTAAAGAGCTCGCCCAGGAACGACGAGCCCGTGCGCCAGGTGGCGTGCACATAGATGTGTTGCTTTTCGCGAGACGCCGCCTCCCCGACGGCGCCGTTGAGGTTGCCCCGGGACCTGGGGTACCGGCCCGCGTCCTCCTCCGCGGCGGGCCGCTCCTCGGCGCCCTGCTCGCGCTCGCCCGCCGCCGCCGCCTCCAGGCTCCACACTCCCAGGCTGCGCTGCAGGCCCGGGCAGTGCCCAGCGCCCTTGTCCCCGTCGCGGCCGCCGTCCAGGACAGAGGGGACGAGCAGCAGCACCAGCGTGTACAGCACCAACAGCAGCGCGAACTTGCAGTACTCTCGGCGCCGCCGCCGCCGCCGGCCCTTCATCGTTCACTGAACCCCTCCAGAGCGGGTGGGGCGCCCTTCCTCTCCCTTTCCTCGGAAATCCCGTCCCGAGTGCGCTCCTCCGGCCTCTTGGAGCCCCTCTGCGCCGGGAGGAGCGGAGTCACTGGGGCTGTGCATCCACAAGGGAAACTCTGGAGGCGGTGGTGCTAGTGGCGAATCCCCTGCCCTCTCCAGGCTCCGCGCCGGAGAGTCGCCTATTGGCCGGCTAGGCAGCGGCCCGCCCCGCCTTCCACCCCGCAGCTTCTCCCCGCCTCTCTACCCGCTGGGGTTCGTCCAGGGCTCTGCCTGATCTGGGAGGGGTTGCCGCGGGGCGGGGGACGCCGGCTGGGGCGCACGGAGCCAGACCCCACCTTTCCCCAACCCCTCTGTGATGAAGTCAAGTCTTCATGAATTGAGTGCAGGCAAGGGAGGGGCTCGTGTGTACAGAATGTACCCAGTGACAGAACGTGGACCCCACCCGGAGAACTCCACTGTCTCTCCTGTTTTATGTCCCCTGTTTGGCCATCTCTGTCGTAAGCAGACTCGCCTCCACACTATTTAGAATGGGGCCCCTGGTCACTATCTACATCCAGTGCCCCCGTCAGCCCCGGGGTGGGTGTTACTGAGTTCTGGATGGGAGCACTTCTCCACTAGCATAAAGACGCAGATTGCATAGTGCATCGTGGTCCAGAGGAATTGGAAGCACAACTGCGTTCACTCAGAGCATTTAATTGTTTAGGTGTAGCCTTTGCGGAAATATAAGTGTTGTCTTCCTAGGGTTTTGCCCGCTGAGGGCCATGCACGTTTTACAGACACCCTGAAGATCAGTTTACTCATTTGTAAAATGCGGATAAGTTTTAGTGCCTCCATACCTTCCAGCCTGAGATTTTGGGGTCCTTTGTTAGCACAGAATAACCTAGCCTATTATGACACACATGAGCAAAAGACATTTACAGAATCAGAGTGGTAGGATGGTGGAATTTCTCAGGAGCTCAGTGTTTACAAGGACCCATAAGGAGAATGGATACATGTGTATGTATGGCTGAGTCCCTCTGCTGTGCACCTGAAACTATCACAACATAGTTAATCGGCTATACTCCAATATAAAATAAAAAGTTAAAAAAAATAAAAGGACCCATAAGGAGGAACATGTACTCAAGGATGGATGAAAAAGTGACAGGAAGTCCAAGAGGCAGCTCAGAGTGCCTGAAATCCAAGAGAACTAAAAACGCTAATTTTTGCTCTGTTTCGGGAGGATAATGAACACCCCCTTGGGGAAGGTGTTGTAAGGTTAATGACGATAGAAAGCAAATGTACTCATCTCCACCAGGGGAAGGTGTTCAAACTGGAAAAGTGGAAATATCTCCGAAGATCTTCTCCTCTAGTCTTTTTCATCACAGCAACGACTCCACCTCTGAAATCACTAGCTCAGGCATCCTGCTTTTTGTCCACAGTTCCCTCTCCTTTCAGCCACTGGTTCAAATCCTCCCTATTTTCCAACCTCATTGACCACTACCCCCACTTACTTCTCAATTTTTCATATTCAGCTAAGAGACCCCAGACCATTACTTTTATTTTATTAATCAACTAATTTTTTTGGCTGCGTTGGGTTTTCGTTGCTGTGCACGGGCTTTTCTCTAATTGCAGCGAGCAGGGGCTACTCTTCGCTGTGGTGCACAGGCTTATTGTGGTGGCTTCTTTTGCTGCGGAGGGCGGCTCTAGGTGTGCGGGCTTCAGTAGTTGCAGCGTGCAGCTCAGTACTTGCAGCACATGGGCCCTAGAGAGTGTGGGCTTCAGTAGTTGTGGCACGTGTGCTCAGTAGTTGTGGCACGTGGGCTCTAGGGTGCACAGGCTTCAGTAGTTGTGGCTCCCAGGCTTTAGAGTGCAGGCTCAGTAGTTGTGGCACATGGGCTTAGTTGCTCTGCGGCATGGGGGATTTCCTGGACCAGGGATTGAACCCGTGTCTCCTGCACTGGCAGGCAGATTCTTAACCACTGCGCCACCAGGGAAGCCCCCAGACCATTATATTTTTCTTAACACCTTTTTTAGAATATAATTGCTTTACAATGGTGTGTTAGTTTCTGCTTTATAACAAAGTGAATCAGCTATACATATACATATATCCCCATATCTCCTCCCTCTTGCATCTCCCTCCTACCCTCCCTATCCCACCCCTCTAGGTGGTCACAAAGCACTGAGCTGATCTCCCTGTGCTACGCGGCTGCTTCCCACTAGCTACCTATTTTATATTTGGTAGTGTATATATGTCCATGCCACTCTCTCACTTCGTCCCAGCTTGCCCTGCCCCATCCCCGTGTCCTCGAGTCCATTCTCTATGTCTGCGTCTTTATTCCAGTCCTGCCCCTAGGTTCTTCAAACTTTTTTTTTTTACATTCCATATATATGTGTTAGCATACGGTATTTATTTTTCTCTTTCTGACTTACTTCACTCTGTATGACAATCTCTAGGTCTATCCACCTCACTACAAATAACTCAATTTTGTTTCCTTTTATGGCTGAGTAATATTCCATTGTTTATATGTGCCACATCATCTTCAGCAATTCATCTGTCGATGGACACTTAGGTTGCTTCCATGTCCTGGCTATTGTAAATAGACTGCAGTGAACATTGTTGTACATGACTCTTTTTGAATTATGGTTTTCTCAGGGTGTATGCCCAGTAGGGGGATTGATGGGTTGTACAGTAGTTCTATTTTTAGTTTTGTGGGGGTTTTTTTTTAACGTTTTTATTGGAGTATAATTGCTTTACAATGCTGTGTTAGTTTCTGCTGTGTAACAAAGTGAATCAGCTATACGTATACATATATCCCCATATCCCCTCCCTCTTGCGTCTCCCTCCCACCCTCCCTATCCCACCGCTCTAGGTGGTCACAAAGCACCGAGCTGATCTCCCTGTGCTATGCGGCTGCTTCCCACTAGCTATCTATTTTACATTTGGTAGTGTATATATGTCCATGCCACTCTCTCACTTCGTCCCAGCTTTCCTTTCCCCCTCCCCATATCCTCAAGTCCATTCTCTACTAAGTCTGAGTCTTTATTCCCATCTTGACCCTAGGTTCTTCATGACCTTTTTTTTTTTTTTAGTTTCCATATATATGTGTTAGCATACGGTATTTGTTTTCCTCTTTCTGACTTACTTCACTCTGTATGACAGACTCTAGGTCCATCCACCTCACTACAAATAACTCAATTTCGTTTCTTTTTATGGCTGAGTAATATTCCATTGTATATATCTTTATATATAAAGATATATATATCTGTATATATCTGTATAGATCTTCTTTATCCATTCATCTGTTGATGGACACTTAGGTTGCTTCCATGTCCTGGCTATTGTAAATAGAGCTGCAGTGAACATTTTGGTACATGATTCTTTTTGAATTTTGGTTTTCTCAGGGTATACGCCCAGTAGTGGGATTGCTGGGTCATATGGTAGTTCTATTTGTAGTTTTTTAAGGAACCTCCATACTGTTCTCCATAGTGGCTGAACCAATTCACATTCCCACCAGCAGTGCAAGAGTGTTCCCTTTTCTCCACACCCTCTCCAGCATTTATTGATTCTAGATTTTTTGATGCTGGCCATTCTGACCGGTGTGAGATGGTATTGCATTGTAGTTTTGATTTGCATTTCTCTGATGATTAGTGATGTTGAGCATCCTTTCATGTTTGTTGGCAGTCTGTATATCTTCTTTGGAGAAATGTTTCTTTGGGTATTCTGCCCATTTTTGGATTGGGTTGTTTGTTTTTTGCATTTTGAGCTGCATGAGCTGCTTGTAAATTTTGGAGATTAATCCTTTGTGAGTTGCTTCATTTGCAAATATTTTCTCCCATTCTGAGGGTTATCTTTTCATCTTGTTTATGGTTTCCTTTGCTGTGCAAAAGTTTTTAAGTTTCATTAGGTCCCATTTGTTTATTTTGTTTTTATTTCCATTTCTCTAGGAGGTGGGTCAAAGAGGATCTTCCTGTGGTTTATGTCATAGAGTGTTCTGCCCATGTTTTCCTCCAAGAGTTTTATGGTGTCTGGCCTTACATTAAGGTCTTTAAGCCATTTTGAGTTTATTATTATTATGTTTTGTTTTGTTTTTTTGCGGTACACGGGCCTCCCACTGTTGTGGCCTCTCCCATTGTGGAACACAGTCTCCGTACGCGCAGGCTCAGTGGCCATGGCTCACAGGCCTAGCCGCTTCGTGGCATGTGGGAGCCTGATTCCTCCAGCTCCGTTTTTCTTTCTCAAGGTTGCTTTGGCTACTCGGGGTCTTTTGTGTTTCCATACAAATTGTGAATTTTTCTGTTCTAGTTCTGTGAAAAATGCCAGTGGTAGTTTGATAGGGATTGCATTGAATCTGTAGATTGCTTTGGGTAGTATAGTAATTTTCAGAATGTTGATTCTTCCAATCCAACAACATGGTATATATCTCCATCTGTTTGTTTCATCTTTAATTTCTTTCATTAGTGTCTTATAGTTTTCTGCATACAGGTCTTTTGTCTCCTTAGGTAGGTTTATTCCTAGGTATTTCATTCTTTTTGTTGCAGTGGTAAATGGGAGTGTTTCCTTAATTTCTCTTTCAGATTTTTCATCATTAGTGTATAGGAATGCAAGAGATTTCTGTGCATTAATTTTGTATCCTGCTACTTTACCAAATTCATTGATTAGCTCTAGTAGTTTTCTGGTAGCATCTTTAGGATTCTGTACGTATAGTATCAGGTCATCTGCAAACAGTGACAGCTTTACTTCTTCTTTTCCGATTTGGATTCCTTTTATTTCCTTTTCTTCTCTGATTACTGTGGCTAAAACTTCCAAAACAATTTTGAATAAGAGTGGTGAGAGTGGACAACCTTCTCTTGTTCCTGATCTTAGAGGAAATGGTTTCAGTTTTTCACCGTTGAGAATAATGTTGGCTGTGGGTTTGTCATATATGACCTTTATTATGTTGAGGTAAGTTCCCTCTATGCCTACTTTCTGGAGGGTTTTTATCATAAATGGGTGTTGAATTTTGTCAAAAGCTTTTTCTGCATCTATTGAGATGATTATATGGTTTTTCTCCTTCAATTTGTTAATATGGTGTATCACATTGCTTGCTTTGCGTATATTGAAGAATCCTTGCATTCCTGGGATAAACCCCACTTGATCATGGTGTATGATCCTTTTAATGTGCTGTTGGAGTCTGTTTGCTAGTATTTTGTTGAGGATTTTTGCATCTATATTCATCAGTGATTTTGGCCTGTAGTTATCTTTCTTTGTGACATCTTCCTTTGGTTTTGGTGTCATGGTGATGGTGACCTTGTAGAATAAGTTTGGGAGTGTTCCTCCCTGTGCTATATTTTGGAAGAGTTTGAGAAGGATAGGTGTTAGCTCTTCTCTAAATGTTTGATAGAATTTTCCCGAGAAGCCACCTGGTCCTGGGCTCCTGTTTCTTGGCAGGTTTTTAATCACAGTCTCAATTTCAGTGCTTGTGATTGGTATGTTTATGTTTTCTATTTCTTCCTTGTTCAGTCTTGGAAGGTTGTGCTTTTAAAGAATTTTTCCATTTCTTCCAGGTTGTCCATTTTATTGGCATATAGTTGCTTGTAGTAATCTCTTATAATCCTTTGTATTTCTGCAGTGTCAGTTGTTACTTCTCCTTTTTCATTTCTAATTTTATTGATTTGAGTCTTCTCCCTTTTTTTCTTGATGAGTCTGGCTAATTTTTTCTCAATTTTGTTTATCTTCTCAAAGAACCAGCTTTTAGTTTTGTTTATCTTTGCTATTGTTTGCTTCATTTCTTTTTCATTTATTTCTGATCTGATCTTTATGATTTCTTTCCTTCTGCTAACTTTGGGGTTTTTTTGTTCTTCTTTCTCTAATTGCTTTAGGTATAAGGTTAGGTTGTTTATTTGAGATGTTTCTTGTTTCTTGAGGTAGGATTGTATTGCTATAAACTTCCCTCTTAGAACTGCTTTTGCTGCATCCTATAGGTTTTGGGTCATCGTGTGTTTATTGTTATTTGTTTCTAGATATTTTTTGATGTCCCCTTTGATTTCTTCAGTGATCTCATGGTTATTAAGTAGAGTATTGTTTAGCCTTCTTGTTTTTTATTTTTTACAGAATTTTTCCTGTAATTGATATGTAGTCTCAAGCATTGTGGTCAGAAAAGATACTTGATATGATTTCAATTTTCTTAAATTTACCAAGGCTTGATTTGTGACCCAAGATATGATCTATCCTGGAGAATATTCCATGAGCACTTGAGAAAAATATGTATTCTGTTGTTTTTCGATGGAATGTCCTATAAATATCAATTAACTCCATCTTGTTTAATTTATCATTTAAAGCTTGTGTTTCCTTATTTATTTTCGTTTTGGATGATCTGTCCATTGGTGAAAGTGGGGTGTTAAAGTCCCCTACTATGATTGTGTTACTGTCGATTTCCCCTTTTATGGCTGTTAGCATTTGCCTTATGTATCGAGATGCTCCTATGTTGGTTGCATAAATATTTATAATTGTTATATCTTTTTCTTGGTTTGATCCTTTGATCATTATGTAGTGTCCTTCTTTGTCTCTTGTACTAGCCTTTATGTTAAGGTCTATTTTATCTGATATGAGAATTGCTACTCCAGCTTTCTTTTGATTTCCATTTGCATGGAATATCTTTTTCCATCCCCTCACTTTCTGTCTGTATGTGTCCCTATTTCTGAAGTGGGTCTCTTGTAGACAGCATATATACGGGTCTTGTTTTTTTATCCATTCAGCCAGTCTATGTCTTTTGGTTGGAGCTTTTAATCCATTTACATTTAAGGTAATTATCGATATGTATGTTCCTATTCCCATTTTCTTAATTGTTTTGGGTTCGTTATTATAGGTCTTTTCCTTCTCTGTGTTTCCTGCCTAGAGAAGTTCCTTTAGCATTTGTTGTAAATCTGGTTTGGTGGTGCTGAATTCTCTTAGCTTTTGCTTGTCTGTAAAGGTTTTAATTTCTCCATTGAATCTGAATGAGATCCTTGCTAGGTAGAGTAATTTTGGTTGTAGGTTTTTCCCTTTCCTCACTTTAAATATGTCCTGCCACTCCTTTCTCACTTGCAGAGTTTGCTGACAGATCAGCTCTTAACCTGATGGGGATTCTCTTGTACGTTATTTGTTGTTTTTCCCTTGCTGCTTTTAATATGTTTTCTTTGTATTTAATTATTGATAGTTTGATTAGTATGTGTTGTCACATGTTTCTCTTTGGATTTATCCTGTATGGGACTCTCTGTGCTTCCTGGACTTTATCAACTATTTCCTTTCCCATATTAGGGAAGTTTTCAACTATAATCTCTTCAAATATTTTCTCAGTCCCTTTCTGTTTCTCTTCTTCTGTGGGACCCCTATAATTCGAATGTTGGTTTGTTTAATGTTGTCCCAGAGGTCTCTGAGACTGTCCTCAATTCTTTTCATTGTTTTTTCTTTATTTTGCTCTGCAGTAGTTATTTCCACTATTTTATCTTTCAGGTCACTTATCCATTCTTCTGCCTCAGTTATTCTACAATTGATTCCCTCTAGAGAATTTATAATTTCATTTATTGTGTTGTTCATCATTGTTTGTTTGCTCTTTAGTTCTTCTAGGTCCTTGTTAAATGATTCTTGTATTTTCTCCATTCTATTTCCAATATTTTGTATCATCTTTACTATCATTACTCTGAATTCTTTTTCAGGTACACTGCCTATTTCCTCTTCATTTGTTTGGTTTGGTGGGTTTTTACTTTGCTCCTTCATCTGCTCTGTGTTTCTCTGTCTTCTCATTTTGTTTAACTTACTGTGTTTGGGGTCTCCTTTTCACAGGCTGCAGGTTTGTTGTTCCCGTTGTTTTTGGTGTCTGCCCCCAGTGGCTAAGGTTGGTTTAGTGGGTTGTGTAGGCTTCCTGGTGGAAGGGACTCGTGCCTGTGTTCTGGTGGATGAGACTGGATCTTGTCTTTCTTCTGGGCAGGACCATGTCCGGTGGTGTGCTTTGGGGTGTCTGTGACCTTATGATTTTAGGCAGCCTCTCTGCTAATGGGTGGTATTGTGTTCCTGTCTTGTGTTCCTGTCTTGCTAGTTGTTTGGCATCGGGTGTCCAGCATTGTAGCTTGCTGGCTGTTGAGTGGAGCTGGGTCTTAGTGTTGAGATGGAGATCTCTGGGAAAGCTTTCACTGTTTGATATTATGTGGAGATGGGAGGTCTCTGGTGGACCAGTGTCCTGAATTCTGCTCTCCCACCTCAGAGGCACAGGTCTGACACCTGGATGGAGCACCAAGACCCTGTCAGCCACACAGATCAGAAGAAAAGGGAGGGAGAAAGAAAGCAAGGAAGAAAGGAAGGAAGGAAGGAAGGAAGAAAGAAAGAAAGAAAGAAAGAAAGAAAGAAAAAAAGAAAGAAAGAAAGAAAGAAAGAAAATAAAAGAAATAGTTATTAAAATAAAAAATTTTAAAAATTATTAAAAATAAAAAAAATTAAAAAATAATTAAGAAAAAAAGAAAGAAAGAAGAGAACAACCAAACCAAAAAACAAATCCACCAATGATAACAAGTGCTAAAAAGTATACTTAAAAAAAAAAAACAAAAAAAAACGGACAGACAAACCCTAGGACAAATGGTAAAAGCAAAGCTATATAGACAAAATCACACAAAGAAGCATACACATACACCCTCACAGAAAGAGAAAAAGGAAAATATATATATATATAAATAAGGAAGAGATCAACCAAATCAATAAACAAATCTACCAATGATAATAAACTAAATACTAAACTGAGATAAACATAAAACCAGAAACTAGTCAGTCGCATATAGCAAAAGTTGCTCTCAAACTCCACTGCCTCAATTTTGGGATGGTTCGTTGTCTATTCAGGTATTCCACAGTTGCAGGGTACATCAGGTTGATGGTGGAGATTTAATCCTCTGCTCCTGAGGCTCCTGGGAGGGATTTCCCTTTGTCTTCTTTGTTCGCACAGCTCCTGGGGTTCAGCTTTGGATTGGCCCCGCCTCTGCGTGTACGTCGCCTGAGGGCGTCTGTTCTTCGCTCAGACAGGTCAGGATTAAAGGAGCAGCTGATTCGGGGGCTCTGGCTCACTCAGGCCGGGGGGAGGGAGGGGTGCGGATGCGGGACGAGCCTACGGCGGCAGAGGCTGGTGTGACGTTGCACCAGCCTGAGGCGCACCATGTGTTCTCCTGGGCAAGTTGTCCCTGGATCCCGGGACCCTGGCAGTGGTGGGTTGCACAGGCTCCCTGGAGGGGAGGTGTGGATAGTGAGCTGTGCTTGCACACAGGCTTCTTGGTGGCGGCAACAGCAGCCTTAGCGTCTCATGCCCATCTCTGGGGTCTGCGCTGTTACCCGCGGCTTGCGCCCGTCTCTGGAGCTCCTTTAAGCAGTGCTCTTAATCACCTCTCCTCATGCACCAGGAAGCAAAGAGGGAAGAAAAAGTCTCTTGCCTCTTCGGCAGCTCCAGACTTTTCCCCGGACTCCCTCCCGGCTAGCCATGGTGCACTAACCCCTTCAGGCTGTGTTCTCGATGCCAGTCCTCTCCCGCTGCTCCGACCGAAGCCCGAGCCTCAACTCCCAGCCCCGCCCACGCCGGCGGGTGAGCAGACAAGCCTCTCGGACTGGTGAGTGCTGGTCGGCCCTGATCCTCTGTGCGGGAATCTCTCCGCTTTGCCCTCTGCACCCCTGTGGCTGCGCTCTCCTCCGTGGCTCTGAAGCTTCCCCCCTCCGCCACCCACAGTCTCCGCCCACGAAGGGGCTTCCTAGTGTGTGGAAACCTTTCCTCCTTCACAGCTCCCTCCCACTGGTGCAGGTCCCGTCCCTATTCTTTTGTCTCTGTTGTTTCTTTTTGCTTTTGCTTTACCCAGGTACGTGGGGAGTTTCTTGCCTTTTGGGAGGTCTGAGGTCTTCTGCCAGCGTTCAGTGGGTGTTCTGTAGTTGTTGTTCCACATGTAGATGTATTAATGATGTATTTGTGGAGAGGAAGGTGATCTCCGCGTCTTACTCCTCTGCCATCTTGAAGGTCTCCCAGGCTCCAGACCATTATTTTTAGTAACGCTTCTACCAATAACCTGAGTTCCCTGACCCTCTGTCTTTTTATTACTCACTTAGCAACATCCCCCAGTCCCTGATTTTGGCTTTCTCTGTGCCTGCCAACGCTGTTGCAAAAAGTTTCCCCACAGGACAGATTGGCATCAAGATAAAGTCATAAGTATCAACCTAAGTGGTCCCTGAAATCCTGTGCTTTTCTTTCTTTTTTTAATAAATAAATTTATTTATTTTTGGCCTCATTGGGTCTTCATTGCTGCGCGGGGGCTTTCTCTAGTTGCGGTGAGTGGGAGCTTTCTCTAGTTGTGACAAGGGGGGGCTACTCTTTGTTGTGGTGCGAGGGCTTCTCATTGCGGTGGCTTCTCTTTGTTGCAGAGCATGGGCTCTTGGCGCGTGGGCTTCAGTAGTTGTGGCACGCAGGCTCAGTAGTTGTGGCTCACAGGCCCTACAGTACAGGCTCAGTAGTTGTGGCGCATGGCCTTAGTGGCCCCGCAGCATGTGGGATCTTCCTAGACCAGGGATCAAACCCATGTCCCCTGCATTTGCAGGTGGATTCTTAACCACTGCACCACCAGGGAAGTCCCAGTCCTGTGCTTTTCATGTCAGTTCCTAGTCTCAAGTTCAACTGTGACTATTTCAAACCTCTTCTCTGAGGAGAGGTCTACTCTGTTTTCCCTCTTTGCCCTCCACCCCCCCTCCCCATTCTCAACAGGTGACCTTACCTCTTACTTCATAGAGAATATGAAATTGTTGGAGAATCTCACTTGTCCACTATCAGATCCATATATCCACTTACTTCTGTACCCATCTTCTCCTTTGCAAGGATATTATTTTCCAATATTAATCTATAACTTTTTCCTTCCTTATGTTTTCACTTTTCCCTTCTCTCCTTTTTTAAGCAAGTAAGTGACTCTGTGCTCACCTGTAGGGAGGGATGTGGCTGGGCAGAATGCAGAAGGTCGCTGGTGTTTCTTTCCAAAAGCGTAAACTCCAGTACTGGAGAGTGTGGTAGGTAGGTTTTTTAAATAACCACAAAGTTTTCCCCTCCTCTCTCCATGTCCTTTGGTAGTGCCTTCCTCCACTGACTCTAGGATTGCCTTGTGACTTGCATTGGCCAATGGGACAGTAGCAAACATGAAACGAGCAGAGGCTTGAAAAATGCTTCCACTTTGGGGGTTGCCCTCTTGCTGCTCTTGGGAACCCTGAGATCACCGTGTGAAGAAGCCTGGGTAGCCTCATGGATCAAAGAGTAAGCCATCCGAGCTGAGGCCCCCAGACAAACCAGCATGCCAACCACCTGACAAGTGAGGGAGGATATCTTAGATCAGTGCTTCTCAAACTTTATACGTAACCCACCTGGGGATTTTGCCAAATGCCAAAACTGATTCATTAGGCCTAGGGTGGGGCTAGAGAGTCTACATTTCTAATAAGCTCCTGGGTACTGCTGGTCTGAGAAGCATGCTTTGAAAAGATGTGACACTGTCCAGCCCCATTCAAGTTGAACCAAACCAGGAGAATCACCAAGCTGACCCACAGAGTTGTGAGAAATAACAGCTGTGGATTTTAAGATACTAAGTTTTAGGGGGTTGTTACACAGCAAAAACTAGCTGATACAGAGAAGGTGTGAGGGCTTAGATAAAATATCTTGGAGAAGCAGAGGAAAGAGCAGCGCTCCATGGGCCCCTCCCCTAGGCTGGGGGTGGGGGAAGGGAGAGAGGAAAGTCTACGCCCCCAGAGCAGAGAGTACCTGAGCTCTTCTTCCTGGCCACGCATCAGGGAAGAGCAGTACTCAAGGAGGAGTGGCTGCATGGTTCATCTTGACAGCTACAGATGGGAGGCAGCAGAAGGGTCACAGAGAGAGTGATGGTGACATCTCAGGGGCAATCATGTGAACCAAAACCCAGTGATCCTAAGACCCCAGATTAACTGTACAGCCCTAAGAGTAGAGAAACACTAGGAACCATCAAGGTCACTTGTCTGTCACCCCAACAGTCAATTAACAAACCCATAAAGTTGTTTTCTACAAAGTGACTTCTATCACACCTAAGTTAGTGAACCTGCCACCCCTTTTTTCTTCTTTCTGGTATAATAGAGTAGGCCCCTCTCCCCATGAGTCAACACTTCTCCCTCCTGTTAATTCAACCACATTCTCTCAACCAGATTATTCTCACCAATGTGAGAATGCAACATAGTTAAATGTCTCTCTTTTTCTTTTTAAAGTCCCATTGATTCACAGTTTCATGTAGCACAGCTGCTGCTAACACATTCAGCACCTTTATGGGGATCAGAAGGTGCCCCCTCCAGACAGAGGAATTGCAGAAAGGAGGACTGACCACAGTGAGAAAAGCACCCCTGCCTTCAGGCCACAGCCCCAGGTCCAAGTTGACAGCTGGATGCAGAGCCTGGCTGGATTCCAGCCTGCACTTGCATCCTCCTGCCCGGCATCCTCGCCACACCCTCGACCTGCTGTCACCAGTTTCTCTGCCCGCTCCTTACAGCCCAGCTTCTCGGTGGAGTTGTCTATACTTGTTCCCTCCCTGCTGTCATCTCCTACTCATTCTCAGCACAGTCCAGTCTGGATTCTGACCCCATATTGCTACCTAAACAGCTCTTTCTAAGCTTATTAATAGCTTCTGTGTTATTGAATCCAGAGGACATTTTCAATGCCTCGCCTATTTGACCTTGCAGTAGCATTTACACTGTTGACAGCTCCCACCTACAAACTCTCTCTTCTTTCAACTTTGGCAACATGCCCTTTGCTCAGCTCTCCTCCCGTTTCATAGCTGCACCTTCACAGCACAGTGCTTGGGAGACTGGGCTCTGTAAAACAGTGACCCTAATAGTATCTACCCTGTAGGGTTATTGTAAGAATTAAATCTTATAATACAGATAGCTAGCTAGCTAGATATAAATAGAACCCCAGAGCATGACGTGGAGTGAGATTCAAGGATTATGTTACTGTCGTTGTTGTGAGAAGCTCACCCTCCTCTGCCTGGTCATTCAATGTTAGAATGTTTAGAATTCCTTCAGGCTCAGCCCTAGGCCCTTTTTCTTCTCTGTGGTTTCTTCAATAACCCCAGATCGACATTTCTGGCCCAGATTCCTCCTTGGAGCTCCAGACCTAGAAATCTAGTTGCCTACTTGACAATCCCTCTTGGTCATCTCAAGTTTAATATGTGAATGGGAAAACCATCTATTTTATTATGCAGTCAGAAATGTAGGAGTTGGTCTTGGCACCTCCCTCTTTCTCAGCCCCACCTTCTTCAATCCAATCCATCACCAAGACAGGTTGGTTTTACCTCCTCATATCCCTTTAATTTGTTTACGTCTCTTCATTGCCACTACCACCAGCCTAGCCCAGGTGAGCACCTCTGTCCCCTGGAGCACTGTAAAAACTGCTTAGCTGGTCTCTGTCTCCACTCTGCTCTCCTCCTTTTTTTTTTTTTTTTTTTTTTGCGGTACTCGGGCCTCTCGCTGTTGTGGCCTCTCCCGTTGCAGAGCACAGGCTCCGGACGCGCAGGCTCAGTGGCCATGGCTCACGGGCCCAGCTGCTCCGCGGCATGTGGGATCCTCCCGGACCTGGGCACGAACCCGTGTCCCCGGCATCGGCAGGTGGACTCTCAACCACTGCGCCAACAGGGAAGCCCTGTTTTTTTTTTTTTGAATCGTAGTTTGGCCGAGCCTTGCAGCATGCGGGATCTTAGTTCCCCAACCAGGGATGGAACCCGCGACCCCTGCAGTGGAAGCACAGTCTTAACCACTGGGCCGCCAGGGAAGTCCCCTCTGATTTTGAATCAGTGATTTATTCCAGTCCTGTCATTCCTGGGCTTGGAGTCTGTCATGGCTTCCAATGGGCCTTTGGATAAAGACTCAAATCATTAAAGCTTGTAAATTGTGTGGTTAGGGGTGTTGAATACCAGAGCTTATCATGGTGTCAAGCACATAGGTGACTGCTGCAGGAAGCGCTTTTGCATTTGGTCTTTGAAAGCAAATCACTGATTATTTTTATTGAGGGAGTAAGTAATATTAGCAGAAATGACTTTCCAAAAATAGTCTTGCTGGAGTCCAGTGGATTGAGATGGAGGCAAGAAGATGTACTGGGCGGGAAGGGGAGGAGGATTTGAAGTAGATGGCAGTAGGAAAGGAAAGGATGGAGAGAGCCTGGGAAAGCAGAATCCGCAGGCCTGGCTGAGGAAAAATGAGGCCAATGGTTGAGGTGGGAAAAAGAAAAAAATGATTCCTTTTGATTCATTTATTCTGTTACCTTTTCTCTTTTTCATGAGGTTTCAAACATTATAAACAGGGGTGCTAAAATCACATCTTTAATCCTTTAAAAACCCTGGACTGGAGACCAAGCCTCCTCAAAAATGGCTGGAACTTTCCTTTGTATTTTTTTCATGTCTTGATATTTATTCAAAAATATTTACCAAATGCAATCATGCATTTACACCTGGGTTTGTGCTGGGCTGAGGAGATACATGGTGAGGAAAACAGTCCCTGTCTCTCCTCTCTTGTCCTTTCCAGCCTAGGAGAGGAGACCAGCTTTAACCAAATAAATCCCCCAGTGTGTAAATGACTCCAAATTGAGCCAAGGTGCTATGAAGGAGAGTAACACAGTTCTGTGACAGGGTATAACAAAATGCCTGCCTTAGACTGTGTGTGTATGTGTGTGTGTATGTGTGTGTGTGTGTGTGTGTGTGTGTGTGTGTGTGTGTGCAGTAAAGGCTTCCCAGAAGGGACACTCGAGCTGAGATCTGAAGATGGAGAAGAGCCCAATTAAATGAGGTGGCAATGGAGTAGCAGAAGAAAACCTGGTCAGTTCAAAAAACTTAGACCATTTTGCTATTCTCACAAATTTGTTTTTCCATATAAATTTTAGGGTCAACTTGTCTAGGTTCAGAATAAAACTTATTGGTATTTTTATTGAGAGTGTGGTAAATTTTTCAAATAACTTAGGGAGGAGAATTGTCTTTATGATATTTACTTGTCCTATCCAAGATAAAGGAATGTCTTTCCATTTGCTCAAGACTACTTTTGTGTCATTCAGGAGTGTTTTAAGGTTTTCATTATATAGATTAGCATATTCCCTGTTCAACTTATTCTCAAGTATTTTACCTTCTTTGTTGCTATTGTAAATGGATTTTTCTCTAAGATTACATTTACTAACAGGTTATTGTGCACATGAAGCAGCTGATTCCTTTATGTTAATTTTATATCCTGCTAACTTACTGAATTCTTTCATTGTTTGAGTTAGTTTTTATTATTGATTCTGTAGGGGCCTCCAGGTTTACTATCATGTCATCTGCAAATAGAAAATTATTTCTGTTTTTCAAACTCTTATGCCTCTAATTAATTTCTCTTGTCTAATTCTATTGGCTAATTCCTTCACTTTAGTGTTAAATAGTCGTGGAGATAATGGGTATCCTTACCTTGTTCCTGATCTTAACAGAAATTCCTGAGATGCTAGGAAGTATGTAAAGGAAGTATCCATAAATTTCTATTTTCTTGAGTGTTTTTAAAATTAGGAAATAAAGTTAAATTCTGTCAAAGGCTTTTTCACATCAATGGAGATAATCAAATAATTTTTCTTCTCAGATGTGTTAATATGTTATATTAATGAATTTCATAATATTGAACCAACCTTTCATTTCAGGATTAAATCCCAGTTAGACATGGAGTATTACTTACTAATGTCATGTTGGATCATGTTTGCTTATTTTTTATTTAGTATTTTTGCACCAATATTCATAAAAGTGATTTAATTTGTGATTTTTTATGCTGTCTTTATAAGGTTTAGGTATCAAGATTATACTTGCTTCATAAAAAGAAAGTAAAGTTTCTCCTTCATTTTCCATGCTATGGAATAATCTATGTACTATTTGAACAATCTTGTCTATGGATGTTTGGCAGAATTCTACTGTGAAACCATCTGAGCCAACTGCTCTTTTGTGGAAGAGTTCTTTTATAACTTTAAAGAAATTGATATGTTTAAGCTTTGTCTCTCTAAAGGGGTCGATTTTAGCAACTGTATTTTCCTAAAAACTTATCTATTTCATCTGTTTTCAAATTTATTTGCATAGAGGTCTATGAAAGTCCTCATGATTAAAAAAAATTTCTTCTATTTCAATGATTATTTCCCTCATGTCATTTCTAACCTTGTATACGTCTGCCACCTCTTTTTTTTTTCCTTGGAACACTAGAGAAATTTCTGCTAAGATCAGGAACAAGGTAAGGATACCCATTATCTCCACAAATATTTAACATTAAACTGGGACTATCAGTACAATAGTGGTTTGTCTATTTTACTAATTTATTCAAGAAAAAAAGGCTTTTGATTTACTAATTAGATGTAAAAATATAGTTTTTCTGTTTTTTAATCTCATTAATTTCTGCTTTTATCTTTATTCTTTCCTCCCTGTGCTTTTACTTTGTTTACTTTGTTGCTCTTTTTCTAGTGTTTCGAGTTGGGAATTTATATATATGTGTGTGTGTATATATATATATATATATATATATATATATGTATATATATTCTTTTTTTTTTTTTTTTGGCCACGCGGCATGTGGGATCTTAGTTCTGTGACCAGGGATCAGACCCATGCCCTCTTCACTGGAAGTGTGGAGTCTTAACCACTGGACCACCAGGTAAGTCCCCGAGTTGGGAATTTAATTCATATATTTTCATGTTTTTATTTTTTCATGTTATTAGTATGGATATTATTCATTTGTTGTTATTTATTGATATTGTTTAAGGGTATGGAGTTTCATCCAATCATTTAAAAAATTATATCCAATAATTTCTGATATGTAGTGTTTTTATTAGCATTATTTTTAAATTAGTTCTATTATTTCATTTTTTTATTTCCCTTCCTCTCAAGAATTATTTAATAGAACATTTAAAAATTTCCAGGTAGAATTTCTGGTTAGCAAAGCCAGAGAATCATAAAATTTACATGAAAACATAAAAGACCCAGAATTGCCAAAGCAATCTTGAGGAAAAAGAACAAAGCAGGAAGCATAACCCTCCCAGACTTCAGACAATACTACAAAGCTACAGTAATCAAAACAGTGTGGTATTGGCATAAAAACATACGGATCAGTGGAACAGAATAAAGAGCCCAGGAAAATACCCATACACATACAATCAATTAATCTTTGATAAAAGAGGCAAGAATATAAAATGGGGAAAAGTCTCTTCAGCAAGTGGTGCTGGGAAAGTTGGACAGCTGCATATAAATCAATGAAGTTAGAACACACCCTCACACCATGTACAAAAATAAACTCAAAATGGCTTAAAGACTTAAACATAAGCTATCACACCATAAAACTCCTAGAAGAGATCATAGGTAAAATATTCTCTGACATAAATTGTACCAATGTTTTCTTAGGTCAGTCTCCCAAAGCACTAGAAATAAAAACAAAAATAAACAAATGGGACCCAATCAAACTTACAAGCTTTTGCACAGTAAAGGAAACCATAAACAAAACGAAAAGACAACCTATGAAATGGGAGAAAATATTTGCAAACAATGCAACCGACAAGGGCTTAATTTCCAAAATATACAATCAGCTCATACAAATCAATAATAAAAAAACAAACAACCCAATTGAAAAACGGGCAGAAGACCTAAATAGATATTTTCCGAAAGAAGACATACAGATGGCCAATAGGCACATGAAAAGATGCTGAACATCATTAATTATTAGAGAAATGCAAATCAAAACTATAATGAGGTACCATCTCACACAAGTCAGAATGGCCATCATTAAAAAGCCTACAAATAATAAATGCTGCAGAGGGTGTGGAGAAAAGGGAACCCTTCTATACTGTTGGTGGGAATGTAAATTGGTGCATCCACTATGGAAAACAGTTTGGAGGTTCCTCAAAAAACTAAAGATAGAGTTACCATATGATCCTACAATCCCACTCCTGGGCATATACCTAGACAAAACTATAATTCGAAAAGATATGTGCACCCCCATGTTCATAGCAGCACTCCTTACAATAGCCAAGATATGGAAACAACCTAAATGTCCATTGACAGATGAATGGATAAAGAAGATGTGGTATATATATACAATGGAATATTACTCAGGCATAAAAAAATGAAATAATGTCATTTTCAGCAACATGGATGGACCTAGAGATTATCATACTAAGAGAAGTAAGTCAGAAAGAGAAAGACAAATACCATATGATATCACTTATATGCGGAATCTAAAATATGATACAAAACAACATATCTACAAAACAAAAACAGACTCACAGATATAGAGAATAGACTTGTGGTTGCCAAGGGGGAGGGCTGGTAGGGGAGGGAAGGATTGGGAGTTTGGGATTACCAGAGAAAAACTATTATATATAGGATGAATAAAAAACAAGGTCCTACTGTATAGCACAGGGAACTATATTCAATATCCTTTGACAAACCATAATGGAAAGGAATATGAAAAAAATATGAAAAAGAAATATATATATATATATAACTGAGTCACTTTGCTGTACAGAAGAGATTAACAAAACATTGTAACTCAACTATACTTCAATAAAACTTTTTAAAAAATGGTACTGGAACAATTGGGCATCCATATGTAATAAATGAACCTCAACACATACCTCACACTTTTTACAAAAATTCACTCAAAATCAATCATAGACCTAAATGTAAGATGTAAAACTTTAAGAAGAAAACATAGAAAAAAATCTTTGTGCCCTGGGCACAAGAATTCTTAGATATGACACCAAAAGCACCATCTATAAAATTAAAATTTGATAAGTTGGACTTCATGAAAAGTAAAAATTTTTGCTCAACAAAAGATGCTGTTAAGAGGGTAAAACTAAAAGCTATATATTGGGAGAAAATATTTATAAATAACATGTTTGACAAAAGACATAACTAGAATATAGAAAGAACTCTCAAAATTCAACGATAAGGAAACAGAAAGCCCAATATGAAAATGCACAAAAGATTTGAACAGACACTACACCAAGGAAGATATTCCACTGCATTTCCTGTGAGAAAAGATGCTCAACATCAATAGTAAAATGCAAATTAAAACCACAATGAGATACCACTGAACGCCTATTATAATGGCTTTAAAAAACCTGGCAATAACGGCAGCTGGCAAGGTTGTAGCACAATTAGAACTCTAACACATTGCTGGCAGGAGTGTAAAAGTGGTTCAAACAGTTTGGAAAAACAGTTTGGCAGTTTCTTATAAAGTTAAAAATACACTTACTACATGACCCATCAATTCCATGGCAACATATTTACCCAAAAGAAATGAAAACTGATGTTCAAACCAAACCCTCTATGTGAATATAGCAGTTTTTAAAATAATTGCTAAAAATTGGAAACAACATAAATGTCCTTCAGTTGGTGAATGGAGAAACAAACTGGTTATCTATACAATGAAATACTACTCAACAATAAAAAAGAACACACTGTTGATAATACGCAACATGGATGAATCTCAAATGCATTATTCTATGTGAAAGAAACCAGGCTCAAAAGTCTACATTCTGTATGATTCCATTTATATTACATTCTGGAATATGCATAAGTATATTGATAGAAGAGATTAGTGGTTGTCAGGGATTAAGGACAGAGTAGAGGAACTGATTATAAAGTGACAGAATGAGGGAGTTTGGGGAGTGGTGGTAATTATAACTATTCTGTATCTTGCCTGTGGTTGTTGTTACATGACTTGGTGCATTTGTGAAAACTCATAAAACTGTATGCCCCAAAGAGTGAGTTTTACTGTAGGTTAATTTAAAAATAAAATTAAGAAATCCAGATATTTCTAGCCCTGCATTCTTCCAATGACCAAGCTCAAATGGATGAAAAGGTGGGCCTAGGGTTTGCCTGCAACCCATGTCTATGCTCTATGAGTTCACCCCTGTTATAGGTTGAGTCTTCTGTTGAAGCAGACTCTGAGATAGAGATTAGCATGCAGGAGATTTATCAGAGGCATCAACATCTATTGAAGGGAATGGAAGGATGCAGGATTGGAAACAGGGAGAAGCTGGCTTACAATAGGAGCCCAACGACTCTTTTGGCGTACCACGTGGTGACCTTTGAAGATGGAATGGCTATTGAGAGTTGTCCCAAGTTGAGGGGACAGGCCCCCTGTCATTCGGTTATTAGTTTCAGGCCAATCCATAGAAGGCTGTGACTTTGGGTGAGGCAGCTCTCTTCAGCCAAGGCAATCTCTGAAGAGGCCGGCAGCTGAGGGCTCTCCATGGGCACCACTCCCAGCAGCTGGGGAACATTTTCTTTATTCCTGAAGGAGAATCTGGACAGCATCCACCACACGCTCTGTCATCGACAAAGGCAGAAAGGGTGGATTCCTGTTGAAATCCAATTACAACTCATTTCCCAGGTCCCTCTCTATGTTCTGATAGAAACTTAAATCAGCAAATAAATGTATTTTCTGGGCAAAGAGTGTCTTCTCACAGGAACTTTTCCAATTTTACACATTTTCCTTCCTTGTTGTAATAGGTATAATTTATCTTGTGAAGATGAAAACATAGATTTTAATGGAACTTAGTTAAGTTTGTTAATTTTTTTCTCATCAGAAAAGAAAAATTAATTAAGTACACAGTGTAGGTCAGGGCATCTTTCATAATACTCTCACTTCACATTCTTATGATGTTGACTTTCTGGCATGGACAGTCTTCCAAGCTCTGGCCAAAGTGAGGCAGGGATTATTCTAGAAATATTGTTAGGATATCATTGTATACCACTCCATCTCCCACAAATATGGAGGTTACACTGTGAGAGGAAGGTTAGTTACCATCTTTCCTCTTCAAACACGACTCTATTCCTTGCTACCGCTCAAGCTCCTCCTTCTTAATCTCCTTCATAGTCTCCACCTAACCTAAAATACTGGGAATCCCATCCTTGGACCCCTCTTCTCATTGCACTCAACCACCTGAGACTCCATTACCATGGCCTCTCCCAGCAAGTTTACAGTGTTCACTCAAATGCCATTTCCAGGTTTCTCTCTTGAACTCCAATGAGACTCATATTTCCGCTTCTGTCTCAGCACCTCCACCTGGATGCCTGCAAGCATCTCAAATTCATTTTGTCCCCAACCAAATCCTCTGCAGCCCTCTACGAATCTGCTATTCTTCATGAATTTCCTGTTTTGAATAACGCTATCATTAGACACCAAGATGGCAGAATTGGAAACCTCACAGTCATCTTTGGGCGTGCCTCCCCTTTTCTCAGGCACCACATCCAGCCATTCGCCTCAGCCCAGAAGTCTACCATGTTAATGTCTCTTACACTTGCCTTCATCATTGACACTTTTCCCTGCAAGACGTCACCACTCATCAATCCACACTGTGTTATTTCTCTCAGGCTTTGTGCGATTTGTCACCTTTCAATTGGTCTCTCTGCTTCCATCCCTCACTGCTTTTAAAATACAGCTCTTTGAAGCTCACAAGATCAAGTCCACATTCCTTAGTACACCTCATAAGGTTTTTCATAGAGCTGTCGTTACTCTTTAGCATGCCTTCTAAGGGTTTCACAGTCTGGCACCAACCTACCTCTACAGTCTCACTTTCCCCCATTTCCTTCCTCTTCCTCTCCCATCCACCATTCCAGTTCTGTTGGCACACTGTGTTTTATGCTGTGTATTCGAACAAGACTGTTCTGGGTTTAGCAAAAATGCCGAGTAGTTTGATGCTTCTAAATCTGAGCTCAAGTTGTTCCCTCTGGCTGAAATGACCTTTGCCCATCTCAGTCTATGATATGGCACTGAGGTTTGAAACTCACATATAAAGTTCCTTCAACAGAATTAACGATTCACATTCTGGGTTCCCATGGAATCTTGTGCACACGTGCATTAAAATACCTCTTACCTACTGTTTGAGTTTGTTTCCCTTACTAGATGGACTCTGAACTCCACAAGAAACCTTGAAATATATGTTCAATTGATGTTTGGTTTGAACTAGTGTATTTAATATCCTCGGTATAGTTAGCACATTAAGCTGTGACAACTAATTACATACACCTAAGAATGAATTTTAATTAGATTCTATACTGTAGGTTAGAAACTAGGGAAGTAAACATTAATGTGTTGAGTTTAAAGGAAGGGAGGATTGATTCTAAAGAACTAATTTGGGAGACTGAGAGGAATGAGGGACCTCCATGGAAGAAAGAAACAAAGATAAATCAGAGGTGGACATTATTTAAAGACAAATTTACCCACTTGTCCTTGCTGTTCTATTTTTGTATATGGGCAGGCTGATGTGCCCTGATGCCAAAGGAGAAAATAGCTGATTAAAAACACAATGTAACTCAGCACTGAAGAAGTTGAAATTTTTACTGTATATATTAGTCATGATTTTTTATTGTTCTTAGACTACTTTGATAGATGTAGCTTCTTGATGAATGCTTTTTTGTAAATGAATTCAGGATGTAGATAAAGAAGAAATGAAACAGATACAAGTCTATTTTAGTCACTTAGCTTGCTGGTCCTTCTGGACAATTTATCCATAATCTATAAAATGTCACCATCTGCTGGAGGAAGAAAATATGTCAATTCAACTTTGTTGTGTGAAGTGTTATTTCTAGTCAACATGATTATTTTGAACTATAGAACTTTTAGTAAGATGATTACACTAGTTCAGCTGGTGAATAATTACCAAATCACACAAGTATTAATAAATATTACTCACCACTCTGGTTTGTTTGAAGATAGGTTTTCTTCAATGGGCAATTCAATTCAAGTATCCTTTAAAATGTTTTAACAAGCAGCTATTTCTCAGGACCACTTGCCTTCTGTTTTCAGCTGTTTGACTTCCACTTGACATGGAAGTATTAGGTATTAAAATAAGCTACTGTAGAGGTGGGACTTCCAAAATAGGTTAGTGAGAAGCTCAACAAATCCGTTCCTCAAAAAGAGATGATAAAACTGACAAAACTGCAGAAAAACAAAAACAAAAACAAACAAACGATAAAACCCACCAACTTCTTCAGGACTCTGGAAGTTGGCCAGGAGAAGAAAGAAAGGGGCAGATCTGTATATCTTCTTTGGAGAAATGTTTGTTTAGGTCTTCTGCCCATTTTTGGACTGGGTTTTTTGTTTTTTTGATATTGAGCTGCATGAGCTGCTTGTATAATTTGGAGATTAATCCTTTGTCAGTTGCTTCATTTGCAAATATTTTCTCCCATTCTGAGGGTTGTCTTTTGGTCTTGTTTATGGTTTCCTTTGCTGTGCAAAAGCTGTTAAGTTTCATTACGTCCCATTTGTTTATTTTTATTTCCATTTCTCTAGGAATTGGGTCAAAAAGGATCTTGCTGTGATGTATGTCATAGAGTGTTCTGCCTATATTTTCCTCCAAGAGTTTTATAGTGTCTGGCCTTACATTTAGGTATTTAAGCCATTTTGAGTTTATTTTTTGTATGGTATTTGGAAGTGTTCTAATTTCATTCTTTTACATGTAGCTGTCCAGTTTTTCCAGCACCACTTATTAAAGAGGCTGTCTTTTCTCCATTGTATATTCTTGCCTCCTTTATCAAAGATAAGGAGACCATATGTGCTTGGGCTTATCTCTGGGCTTTCTATCCTGTTCCCATGATCTGTATTTCTGTTTTTGTGTCAGTACATTATTGCCTTGATTACTGTAGCTTTGTACTATAGTCTGAAGTCAGGGAGCCTGATTTCCCCAGCTGCGTTTTTCTTTCTCAAGGTTGCTTTGGCTATTCAGGGTCTTTTGTGTTTCCATACAAACTGTGAAATTCTTTGTTCTAGTTCTGTGAAAAATGTCAGTGGTAGTTTGATAGGGACTGCAATGAATCTGTAGTTTGCTTTGTGTAGTGTAGTCATTTTCACAGTGTTGATTCTTCTAATCCAAGAACATGGTATATATCTCCATCTGTTTGTATGGTCTTTAATTTCTTTCATCAGTGTCTTAGTTTTCTGCATACAGGTCTTTTGTCTCCTTAGGTAGGTTTGTTCCTAGGTATTTTATTCTTTTTGTTGCAATGGTAAAGGGAAGTGTTTCCTTAATTTCTCTTTCAGATTTTTCATCAGTGTATAGGGATGCAAAAGATTTCTGTGCATTAATTTTGTATCCTGCTACTTTACCAAATTCATTGATTAGCTCTAGTAGTTTTCTGGTAGCATCTTTAGGATTCTGTACATATAGTATCATGTCATCTGCAAACAGTGACAGCTTTACTTCTTCTTTTCCGATTTGGATTCCTTTTATTTCTTTTTCTTCTCTGATTGCTGTGGCTAAAACTTCCAAAACAATTTTGAATAATAGTGGTGAGAGTGGACAACCTTCTCTTGTTCCTGATCTTAGAGGAAATGGTTTCAGTTTTTCACCGTTGAGAATAATGTCGGCTGTGGGTTTGTCATATATGGCCTTTATTATGTTGAGGTAAGTTCCCTCTATGCCTACTTTCTGGAGGGTTTTTATCATAAATGGGTGTTGAATTTTGTCAAAAGCTTTCTCTGCATCTATTGACATGATCATATGGTTTTTCTCCTTCAATTTGTTAATATGGTGTATCACATTGCTTGCTTTGTGTCTTTTGAAGAATCCTTGCATTCCTGGGATAAACCCCACTTGATCATGGTGTATGATCCTTTTAATGTGCTGTTGGATTCTGTTTGCTAGTATTTTGTTGAGGATTTTTGCATCTATGTTCATCAGTAATATTTGCCTGTAGTTATCTTTCTTTATGACATTTTTCTTTGGTTTTGGTGTCAGGGTGATGGTAACCTTGTAGAATGAGTTTGGGAGTGTTCCTCCCTATGCTATATTTTGGAAGAGTTTGAGAAGGAAAGGTGTTAGCTCTTCTCTAAATGTTTGATAGAATTTGCCTGTGAAGCCATCTGGTCCTGGGCTTTTGTTGGTTGGAAGATTTTAATCACAGTCTCAATTTCAGTGCTTGTGTTTGGTCTGTTTATATTTTCTATTTCTTCCTGGTTCAGTCTTGGAATGTTGTGCTTTTAAAGAATTTTTCCATTTCTTCCAGGTTTCCAGTTTATTGGCATATAGTTGCTTGTAGTAATCTCTTATGATCCTTTGTATTTCTGCAGTGTCAGTTGTTACTTCTCCTTTTTCATTTCTAATTTTATTGATTTGAGTCTTCTCCCTTTTTTTCTTGATGAGTCTGGCTAATGTTTTCTCAATTTTGTTTATCTTCTCAAAGAACCAGCTTTTAGTTTTATTGATCTTTGCTATTGTTTTCTTCATTTCTTTTTCATTTATTTCTGATCTGATCTTTATGATTTCTTTCCTTCTGCTAACCTAGGGGTTTTTTTTTTGTTCTTATTTCTCTAATTGTTTTAGGTGTAAGGTTAGGTTGTTTATTTGAGATATTTCTTGTTTCTTGAGGTAGGATTGTATTGCTATAAACTTCCCTGTTAGAACTGCTTTTGCTGCATCCCATAGGTTTTGGGTCATCATGTTTTCTTTGTCATTTGTTTCTAGATATTTTGTGATGTCCGCTTTGATTTCTTCAGTGATCACTTGGTTATTGAGTAGTGTATTGTTTAGCTTCCATGTTTTTGTATTTTTTACAGAATTTTTCCTGTAATTGATATCTAATCTCATAGCGTCGTGGTTGGAGAAGGTACTTGACATGATTTCAATTTTCTTAAATTTACCAAGGCTTGGTTTGTGACCCAAGATATGATCTATCCTGGAGAATGTTCCATGAGCACTTGACATGAAAGTGTATTCTGTTGTTTTTGGATGGAATGTCCTATAAATATCAATTAAGTCCATCTTGTTTAATGTATCATTTAAAACTTCTGTTGCCATATTTATTTTCATCTTGGATGATCTGTCCATTGCTGAAAATGGGGTGTTTAAGTCCTCTACTATGATTGTGTTACTGTTGATTTCCCTTTTTATGGCCGTTAGCATTTGCTTTATGTATCAAGGTGCTTGTATATCGGCTGCATAAATATTTACAACTGTTATATCTTCTTGGATTGATCCCTTGATCATTATGTAGTGTCCTTCTTTGTCTCTTGTACTAGTCTTTATTTTAAACTCTATTTTGTCTGATATGAGAATTGTTACTCCAGCTTTCTTTTGATTTCCATTTGCATGGAATATCTTTTTCCATCCCCTCACTTTCAGTCTGTATGTGTCCCTAGGTCTGAGGTCGGTCTCTTGTAGACAGCATATATACGGGTCTTGTTTTTGTATCCATTCAGCCAGTCTGTTTCTTTTGGTTGGAATATTTAATCCATTTACATTTAAGATAAATCGATATGTATGTTCCTATTACCATTTTCTTAATTGTGTGGGTTTGTTATTGTAGGTGTTTTCCTTCTCTTGTGTTTCCTGCCTAGAGAAGTTCCTTTAGCATTTGTTGTAAAGCTGGTTTGGTGGTGCTGAATTCTCTTAGCTTTGGTTGTCTGTAAAGGTTTTAATTTCTCCATCGAATCTGAATGAGATCCTTGCTGGGTAGAGTAATCTTGGTTGTAGGTTTTTCCCTTTCATCATTTTAAATATGTCCTGTCACTCCCTTCTGGCTTGCAGAGTTTCTGCTGAAAGATCAGCTGTTAACATTATGGGGATTCCCTTGTATGTTATTTGTTGCTTTTCTCTTGCTGCTTTTAATGTTTTTTCTTTGTATTTAATTTTTGATAGTTTGATTAATATGTGTCTTGGCATGTTTCTCCTTGGATTTATCCTGTATGGGACTCTCTGCGCTTCCTGGACTTGAGTGACTATTTCCTTTCCCATATTAGGGAAGTTTTCAACTATAATCTCTTCAAATATTTTTTCAGTGCCTTTCTTTTTCTCTCCTTCTTCTGGGACCCCTATAATTTGAATGTTGGTGTGTTTAATGTTGTCCCAGAGGTCTCTGAGACTGTCCTCAAGTCTTTTTATTGTTTTTTCTTTATTCTTCTCTGCAGTAGTTATTTCCAGTCTTTTATCTTCCAGGTCACTTATCCGTTTCTCTGCCTCAGTTATTCCCCTATTGATTCCTTCTAGAGAATTTTTAATTTCATTTATTGTGTTGTTCATTGTTGCTTGTTTCATCTTTAGTTCTTCTAGGTCCTTGTTAATGTTTCTTGCATTTTGTCTATTCTATTTCCAAGATTTTGGATCATCTTTACTATCATTATTTTGAATTCTTTTTCAGGTAGACTGCCTATTTCCTCTTCATTTGTTAGGTCTGGTGGGTTTTTATCTTTCTCCTTCATCTGCTGTGTTTTTCTGTCTTCTCATTTTGCTTATCTTACTGTGTTTGGGTTCTCCTTTTCACAGGCTGCAGGTTCGTAGTTCCCGTTGTTTTGTGTCTGCCCCCAGTGGGTGAGGTTGGTTTAGTGGCTTGTGTAAGCTTCCTGATGGAGGGGACAGGTGCCGGTGTTCTGGTGATTTGGACCGGATCTTGTCTTTCTGGTGAGCAGGACCTTCTCTGGTGGTGTGTTTTGGGGTGTCTGTGACCTTATTATGATTTTAGGCAGCCTCCTTGCTAATGGTGGTGTCATGTTCCTGTGTTGCTAGTTGTTTGGCATGGGGCGTCCAGCACTGGAACTTGCTGGCCATTGGGTGGACCTGGGTCTTAGTGTTGAGACGGAGATCTCTGGGAGAGCTCCTGCTGATTGATATTACATGGGGCCGGGAGGTCTCTGTTTGTCGTGTGTCCTGGACTCGGCTCTCCCACCTTGGATGCTCAGGCCTGACACCTGGCTGGAGCACCAAGACCCCATTAGCCACACAGCTCAAAAGAAAAAAAACTAAAATTAAATTTAAAAATGTTTAATTAATAAAATAAAAATAATAATAAAATAAAAATAAAGAAATAAAATAAAAAAGGAAGAGAGCAACCAAACCAATAAACAAATCCATCATTGATAACAAGCACTAAAAACTAAACTAAGAGAAACATAAAAATCAGAAACAAATCAGTCACAGATAACAAACCCCAAATCTACAGTTGCTCCCAAACTCCACTGCCTCAGTTTTGGGCACATTTGTTGTCTAATCAGGTATTCCACAGATGCCGGGTTCATCAACTTGATTTTGGGGATTTCATCCACTGCTCCTGAGGCTTCATGGAGCACTTGCCCTTTCTCTTTTTTGTTTGCACGCCTCCTGGGGTTCAGCTTTGGTTTTGGCCCTGCCTCTCTGTGTAGGTGCCCTCAGGTGTCTGTTCCCTGCCCAGACAGGACGGGGTTAAAGCAGTGGCTGATTAGGGCTCTATTGCTCTCTCAGGCCAGGGAGAGGAAGGGGTATGGTAGTCATAATTTGAATGCAGGGCAAGCGTGCAGCAGCAGAGGCCAGCATGACATTGCAACAGCCCGAGGCGTGCCATGGGTTCTCCTGGGGCAGTTGTCCCTGTACCTCGGGACCCTGGCAGTGGCAGGCTGAGCAGGCTTCTAGGGTGTTGGTGTGGATACTGACCTGTGCTTGTGCACAGCCTTCTTGATGATGCAGCAGCAGCCATAGCATTTCGTGCCTGTCTCTGGGGTCTGAGGTGATAGCCGTGGCTCGCCACCATCTCTGGAGCTTGCTTAAGTGGTGCTCTGCCTTCTGTGGGCACACAGGGAAGGAATCCCCTCTCCTCATGCACCCCAAAACAATGGTCTCTTGCCTCTTAGGCAGTTCCAGACTTTTTCCTGGACTCCCTCCCAGCTAGCTGTGGTACACTAGCCCCCTTCAGGCTGTGTTCACGCAGCCAACCCCAGTCCTCTCCCTGGGATCTGACCTCCGAAGCTGGTGAGTGCTGGTTGGCACTGATCCTCTCTGTGGGAATCTCTCCGCTTTGCCCTCTGCACCCCTATTGCTGTGCTCTCCTCTGTGGCTCTGAAGTTTCCCCCCTACCCACCCCCCATCTCCACCAGTGAAGAGTCTTCCTAGAGTGTGGAAACTTTTCCTCCCTCACAGCTCCCTCCCAAAGGTGCAGGTCCCATCCCTATTCTTTTGTCTTTGTTTTTTCTTTTTTCTTTTGCTCTACCCGGGGTGTCGTGATTTTCTTGTCTTTGGGGAAGTCTGAGGTCTTTTGCTAGCATTCACTAGGTGTTCTGTAGAAGTTGTTCCACACGTAGATGTATTTTTGATGTATTTGTGGGGAGGAAGGTTGTCTCCATATCTTACTCCTCTGCCATCTTGAAGGTCCCCCTCAGCAGGTTAACTTTTTAAAGTGTAACTCTCATCCAGGCCTGCCATCTCTCTTAATCCTTCAGTTGTATCCAATGTCTAAAACCCCAAATCTAACTTAGTCCAGCATTTAAGTACTATCAAGTCTGGTCAAAGCCATCTTTTCAGCCTAACTCTCCCCATTCCTTTCATACCAAATCTGGGTTTCCTACACAAATGCCCTTTACTCATTTTCACCTCTGTAGTTTATTCAAGCTATTGGGTTGGCCAACAAGTTCTTGTTTTTCCATAACATGGTATGGAAAAACCTGAACGAACTTCTTGGCCAACCCAATCTTTCCTTTGCCTGCAATACCCTTCTTTCCTCTCACTCCCATTCACATCTCTTCATGCTAAACCCTGGCCATTCTTCAAGGCCCTGCTCAAATGTCACTTCTTCTATGGAGGCTTCCCCAATTTTCTGTTGAAGCTCTTTTGTTCTTCCAAAGTCCCCCTTAATGCATTTATTATTCTCCTATAGATGTAGCATTGTTAGACAGGTTTCAGCCCTACTGGAAGACTCTCCATGCCAAGAGCTTTGTCTTATGCTCAATTATCTTATGTTTAACAACTCATTGTCTGTTTTATACCTGTTATAGGACCTCACACAGTAGTGTAGTAGAGGTGGATGCTCACTCAACAAATATTAATTCATTACCCTGAACTACCCACCAAAAAAATACAGCAAAATTCCCCTCTTCCTACTGCACTTGTGAGTGTCAATCCTACTAGGACTCTGGCTGGATTCAAGATACCAGACAGGGGACTCTCAACAACTCTGCAGAAAAGCCTCATTACCAAAGGAACATTCTCAGAAAGGACATGGGTGTGAGGCTCTTTGCTTGTTTTTTGAGTTAACATTTGTTCAGGCCTTGAGACATGCATTCATACCCTTGCTCATTTCGTTTTCTCATGCTGGGGAGACACCTTGTGAGGAGTCAGTGGCCGAGTCAGGGTGACTTAGTTCTTACTGGCTTGAGCTAGAACTGAAGCCAGGAGTTCATGACACTAGAGCCTCCCAGGCTTACCTGTCATTCTTGCAAATGGACTTCCTGAGTGGAAATTTTTTTTTGGCCACCCTGGCTTGTGGGATCTTAGTTCCCTGACCAGGGATTGAACCCGCACCCTCGGCAGTGAAAGCACAGAGACCTAACCATTGGATCACCAGGGAATTCCCCTGAGTAGAATTTTTTGTTTTGTTTTGTTTTTGTCGAGCAGAACACTGTGTACTGGTTGCCAGTCCCAGGTGAGGATTCCAAACACTTCTGCCCACTGCATCTTGATATTGGAGTCACCAAGGAAAATACAATGCAGTCAAGTACTGAATGCAACAGTACTTTACTTACATAGAGAAGAGACAGCAAGATCAGCTTCAGTAGTGTGTGTTGGTCCCCCGTGGCCACTGGGTCTCTCTCCACAGCTGACTCAGGGCAGTTTGCCTTTGCACACCTCTCTTGTACCTTAGTAAAAGGCCCTGTCCCCTCCCCTCATTGGACAGATACAGCAGTGGGGTTGGCCAGGTGCCATATGACACACATGCTTAAGTGGTACAAAGGAGCATACATTGAGCTGGCAACAGGGAAAGATATTCACTCAAGCAGAGGTTGTGTGGGCTCTTTATCTCTTGGTCAGGAAGTGTTCCAAGCCCAAGGCCCATTCTTATATGGCCAAATGGGGGTCAAAAGACTGCCTGATAATATTGCCTGTCCCCCAAACTTTTGTTTTTGATAGGGCCTGGGAAGGCAGAAGAAAGGTTTACTATGAAGAGAAACCAGGACTAGAAAATGTCAGCAAACATCACAGGCATGTGAAGAGGCTGGCAAGGGCCATCAACACTGAATTCAAGAGGATCTCAGATACACTGAAATAATGACATTAATAGCTAACACTTATAACGGTGTTTACTGTATATCAGACACTGTTCTAAATACTTTGTGGATATTAACTCCATTTGGTTTCCACAATAGCCCTAAGAAGTAGGTACACTTATTATTGTCATAATAATATAGATGAGAAAACTGAGGCACAGAGAGTTTAAGTAACTTGCCTAAGACCATGCTGCTAGTAAGTGGCCGAGCCAGGCTTCAAACTCAGGCAGTTTGGCTCCACAGAACATGCTTTCAATCACTGTTCCATGGTGACTCTTGGGAAGACAAGGGACTCACTGCAGTCTGACCAAGACAGGACCAGGTCACCAAGATGGAAGAATGGCCCCGGGTCTGAGAAATACAGAGATTGTGATGCCGAGGAGAAGAAGATGAATACAACCATAGGCTATATGCCTGTGAGGCTGATAGTTGGACTAGGCATTGTCAGTGTCATGACTAAGCATTGTTAATATGTTCACATTTCCTTATAAATGCTTTATTTACTGATTATATAAATGTGATGGGGAGAAAACAGGGTGTAGGTCACTTAGCTCTTTTTTATACAGTCGAAAGTGTTTATTACTTCTTATGTATTGGTTTTGAAAAAAATTCATTTTGAGTAAAGCATTTGATTAGTATTCCCTTTTCAAGAGTCTAGCTGCTATGTAAATCTAGTGATAGGTACAGTGTGTTGATGTAAGAGCTTTGGAATAGGGCAAGAGGTACGCAGTCACTTTAAGGTTAGACCGCAAGGATGTTGGAAGCTCCTGGAAAGGAAATGTAGGACTTGAGTGCTCTAACCCAGGCAACTGAATCAATTATAAATAAAGTATACCAATACCTCTCATGAGCAAGGGATGCAAAAATCCCCAACATAATACTAACAAATTGAATCCAGCAATATATAAAAAAATAATTACCATGACTGTATGGGTTTATTCCAGGTATGCAAGGAAGGTTTGACATTTGAAAATCAATGTAATGTGTCATATTAACAATTTAAAGAAAAAGATGACCTGATAAGATCAATTGATGAAAAACAATTTGAAAAATATTTGACACCCATTCACAATAAAAATCCTTAGCAAACTAGGAATTCATCCTTTTGACCAGGGTTTGACTTGTGTTAGACGAAGTAGGCATTTGACAATGGCATAATAGGGACTGATGAGAACAAAACCAAACCAAACAAAATGTGCCTTAGGAAAATTTTCCTCCTCCAGATTCTTTTGACAGGCTTTTCTTCTTGTCTGCCTATCTGGGCTCACAGCACAACTCCGATGGAGGATACGAAGTCACCCATTTTCACTCATAGGAGGCCACTGTAAGGGAAAGATCTCATCAATCACTGAAAATCTAAAGAACCAATCACTTGTTCTTCAGTCTTTAATTCTCCTTGCCTTCCGTTTCTATCATTCCTTGGCTCTCATTCGGGCTCCAGTTTCATTACTTCCAACCATCATCTACTCCCTCCATCTCAGAAGAATCACATGGCCTTGATAGGAAATGTAATAAACTGTAGTGTATGCAGTAGTGTGCCTCTCAGATGTCTCCCCCTTTAGGACTAAGTTACTCATTCTCTCAGCTGCTTAGAGATTCGGCAGCCTATAACTCTCAGCTGAGTCTCTCTCAGGACTTGCCCTTGGCTCAAGAAAGTCATCTAATGGAAAGTCATGCCCCATCTCCACATCCCAACAACTGTTTCAATGCCTGGCACCTTTGCTTCAATTAGGGATAACACTGAAGGGCCTTTCCAACTCCATGAAGACTTATTACAATTCACCAATCAACATAGGGTTCCAAATGTTAACAACTCTACCAAATCATGTCTGTGCTGAATAATCCCCTTTTCTTCTACAGTTTCACTCACCAACCTTCTCTACCCTGCTTTGTGTGTCTTAGGAGCCTCTCCTCTGCATCCACCAGGCTCCCTAGCCTTCTGGCTTCTAGCTGAGAAAATGGGAATCACAAAGCAAGTTTTTTTAAAAAATATTTTATCTAGGGTCTTAGTTGCGACAGGCGGGCTCCTTAGTTGTGGCTTGTGGGCTCCTTAGTTGCAGTATGTGGGCTCCTTAGTAGTGGCATGTGAACTCTTAGTTGCGGCATGCATGTGGGGTCTAGTTCCCTGACCAGGGATTGAAGCTGAGCCCTCTGCACTGGGAACGTGGAGTCTTATCCACTGCACCACCAGGGAAGTCCCACAAAGCAAGTATTAACAGAGTAGGAACATGGGAGATGATCCATTTGAGAGAAATTTTTTAGAGATGATGAGTTTTGCTACTTTTCTCTATTTTCAGCTAAAGAGCTCTTTGAGCAGTGATGACCCTGAATTAGACTTTGCCATCCCTCTCTACTAAGGCTGCAACAAGATTTCTGCAATGAGAAGACTATTAAGGCACTGTTTGACTGTAGTATTTAAAACCAGATTAATTTTAAAGGTTACATATTTAAGATATTTTACCTCTCGGATGCACAATTTTAAGACATGGTATAAAACTCTCATTTATTTATCTATTAATTCAACAAATATTTATTCATCATCTATGATGTTTCCAGCAGTATACTAGGCACTAAGATACAGATTACACAAAAATCCTTGTCCTCATGGGAGCTTATATTCTACATAAATTGTGAGGAATAACATTGCACCCAGGCTTGAAAAAGACAAACTTGCCAGAGGGTTAAGGTTTTTTTGGGGGGTAATTTTTAATTGAAATTTAATTCACGTAACACAAAATTCACCATTACAATGTTCAATTCAGTGGCTTATAGTATATTCACAATGTTGTGCACCCACCACCACTCACTAATTCCCAGAACAGTTCCATCACCCGCAAAAGAAACTCCATACCCATTTGTTACAGGTTGAATTGTGTTTGTTCCCCAAATTTCATGTTGAAGCCCTACTTCAGAAAGTGTCCTTATTTGGAAATAGGGTAATTGCAGATGGAATTAGTTAATATGGAATCATACTGGAGTAGGGTGGGTCCCTAATCCAATGTGACTGATGTCCTTATAAAAAGGGGAAATTTGGACACAAAAACAGAGGGAGAACACCACGTGAAGATTAGTATTATGCTGCCACAAGCCAAGGAACTACCAGAAGCTGGGAGAAAGGCCTGGGGCAGACACTTCTCTAGTGCCTCCAGGGGGAACATGGGCACTGCTAACACCTTGATCTCAGACCTCTAGTTTCCAGAATTATGAGACAATGAATTTCTGTTGTTTAAGCCACCCAGTTGTGGTACTTTGTTATGGCAGCCCTAGTAAATTAATAAACCATTAATAGCCACTCTCCACTTCCCCCTCCCCTCAGCCACTGGAAACTAATCTACTTTTGTTTCTAGGTATTTGTCTATTCTGGATATTTCATATCAATGGAATCATAGAATAGGTGGCTTTTTGTGTCTGGCTTCTTTCTTTTTTTAACTGAGGTATAGTTGATGTACAATAGTATATGTTTCAGGTGTACAACAGTGATTCGATTTTTAAAGGTTATATTTCATGTATAGTTATTATAAAATGTTGGTTATATTCTCTGTGATGTACCATACATCCTTGTAGCTTATTGATTTTATACATAGTAGCTTGTACCTCTTAATCCTCTACCCTTATCTTGCCCCTACCCCATTCCCTTTCCCCACTGGTATTTTGTTGTCTATATCTGTTTCTGTTTTGTTATATTCATTAATTTTTTAGAATCCACATATAAGTGATTTCATACAGTATTTATCTTTCTCTGATTTATTGCACTTAGCATAATACCCTCCAAGTCCATCCATGTTGTTGCAAATGGCAAAATTTCATTCTTTTTCATGGCTGAGTAGTATTTGACTTCTTTAACTTATAATGGTTCATACACATTGCACATTGTATCAGTACTTCATTCCTTTTTATGGTTAAGTAATATTTCATTGTATAGATACACATTTTTTTATCCATTTATCAGTTGATTGACATTTGGTTTGTTTCCACTTTTTAGTTATTAGGAATGATGTTGCTCTGAACATTTATGTACAACAAGTTTTTTTGGTGAACATGTTTTTCAATTTCCTTGGGTATACACCTAGGAGTGAAATTGCTGGGCCATATGGTAACTGTTTAATCTTTTGAGGGACTGCCAAACTGTCTTCCCAAGTGGCTGTATCTTTTTATTCAATACATTCCCACCAGAAAAGTAGGAGAGTTCCAGTTTCTTCTCATTAATTTTAATACAATGATTGCGTTACTCTGTTTAAAAATATGATGAGTTTGTTTGGCTTTTAATAGGTTTGAGGTGTGAATTAGATTCCCAAGCATTATGTGCAGTAGGAAATGTAAGATTTTTTTTTACATCTTTATTGGAGTATAATTGCTTTACAATGGTGTGTTAGTTTCTGCTTTATAACAAAGTGAATCAGTTATACATATACATATGTTCCCATATCTCTTCCCTCTTGCATCTCCCTCCCTCCCACCCTCCCTATCCCACCCCTCTAGGTGGTCACAAAGCACCGAGCTGATCTCCCTGTCCTATGCGGCTGCTTCCCACTAGCTATCTATTTTACGTTTGGTAGTGTATGGAAATGTAAGATTATAGTTTAGAAAAAATTCAGAGTCAGAGATGCAAATATGAGATTGAGCACACCTCCCCCTCATAAATATGAACTTCCTTTATTCCTTTGAAGACTATATCCACATGGTATACCATCCAAAAGAAAAACCAGTTCAAAATAGTTACAACTTTTTTCTTATTCTGTGACTAGCTTCTTCATATTCTTTGTCCATTTTTCTATTCTCTCTTACAACAGTTTGTGGGGATATTTTTATTAGGAATAGTAGCTCTGTTGTAAGTGTTGCAAATATTTTCCCCAATGTACATCTTTTTTTAAAAATTTATTATTTATTTATTATTTTTGGGTGCATTGAGTGTTCGTTGCTGCACCTGGGGTTTCTCTAGTTGTGGCAAGTGGGGGCTTCTCATTGTGGTGGCTTCTCTTGTTGCAGAGCACAGGCTTTAGGCGTGTGGGCTTCAGTAGTTGTGGCTCACTGGCTTTAGAGCGCAGCCTCAGTAGTTGCGCCACACGGGCTTAGTTGCTCTGTGGCATGTAGGATCTTCCCAGGCCAGGGCCGTGTCCCCTGCATTGATAGGCAGATTCTTAACCACTGCGCCATGAGGGAAGTCCCCCCAATGTACATCTTACCTTTTGATTTTGTTTTTATTTTAAAGATGTTTTAATGAGGTCTAGGATTTACTTCATGGCTTCTGAGTTGTTCTTATTTATCCTCCATCACAATGTTATATGATATTTTCCTATATTTCATTATGACATTTTATTATTTTGTCATATTTAATTTTAATCCATCTGGAGTTTGTGATTGTATACGATATGATTTAGGGGTCCAGAATTTTTTTCCCTTACAAAAAGATTTACATCATATCAGCACTATCAGTTTCCACAAACTTGGAACAACACATTTGTCATGTTATTTTCCATATATGCATGGCTATGCATTGGACCTCTGCCTTCCACTGACTTTTTCATCAACCATCATAACCTAGTTTAAGTAGATTTATAACTTTATATACAGTAAGGCAAATTCCCCTCTCAATTTCTTAGTTTTTTTACACTATTGTTAGCTAAACTTCATTTAGTATTTCATATACTTGACACTGACTCTGGATTTTTTATTCTGTTTCAGTGATTTCTTTAATTCTGCTCTATGCCACATGTTTTATTTACTGTAGTTTATAATGGAGTATAATATCTTATATGTCTTCCCTTATTATAACTATCCTCAAAATACCCTTGGCTGTTTTCATATATATTTTTTCCTGCCAATTAAAATGAAGAATTGTACCAAAGGCCCCTGATCCTATTTAGAATATTGATTCAAATTGCCTGAAATTCATGGATTAGGTTTATGGACAACTGGGGTTTTACAGTATTGAGTCTTCATTCATGAATACAGTTTATTTATTCTCTTTTATATAGATGACATACAATCTTCTTAGGTTTATTTATAGTTGAATTCTTGCTTTTTGATGTGCATTATTCTTCCTAGTATATATATTTTACTAGTTATCATTGACATGTACATGATGGCTAATCTTGATTCTACAGAGTCCCTAGTTGGCATCTAGCTAGGATATCTGTGCATATTAACAATGATACAATTTTCATTTCAGAAAAAAGTGACAATGCAAAGGTTAATTTGAGATGCAGAGGGGAAATGGGAGGCATTTCAGGTAAAAGTTTTCTATGCTAAAGAAAAAACTGGGGAAAAAAGAGGCAAATGTAACAAACCTGGTAAAGGTTTCCATTTGAAGCCAGTGGTTCAAGAGCATTTTCACAAAAGGAATTAGAGAAACTCAGTATTATATATATGATAAAAATTCCCATATAAATTTACTCCCAATTAAACAATATTATATATGTGATATATATGATATATATCAGTATTATATATTAATACTGTATTAATTTATACCCAAATAAATTTACTCCCAATAAAACAAAGTTGCTTATGCTAAAGAAAAACCCTTGAAATATAATGAGCGTGAAGAGAATTCTACTCTTGGGAATTCCCTGGCGGTCCAATGGTTAGGGCTCTGCACTTCCACAGCCATGGGCCTGGCTTCCATCTCCAGTCAGGGAACTAAGATCTCACATGCCCGCGTGGTGTGGCCAAAAATAAATAAATGAATAATTTTAAATAAGAACCCAGCATGTTTTAAAAAAAGAGAGAATTCTACTCTTGTGCTCAAGGACAAAGATTTATTTTGAGTAAAATCCTATAAGCTTGAGAAATGGCAAAGACTTTTAGTTAATGCTCAGCATAAACATCAGAGAAAACATGGTGTAGAGAAAACGTACGATTCAAAGCAATTTGCAAATGCATTCAGTTCTGGATCACAACTTATTCAGCATTATAAACTTTCTACTGAATAGAAAACTTATTAAAGTAAGGAACATGGAAAGACCTTAGCCAATACTCACTTCTTACTCAACATTAGAGAATTCATATCAGAGAGAAATCCTGCAAATGTGTTGAATTAGCCAATCCCCATATCTTACTCAACATCGTAGCATTCATACTGAAGTGAAACTCTGTAAATGACATGAATGAGGGAAGGCCTACAGATATGACCTCTGTGTTGCTGAGATATGAGAATTCTTGCAGGAGAGAATCCTACAAATGTATTAAATCTGGGAAATCCTTTAGATGTGGCTGCACTGTTGCCATTACCAAGCATGAGAGAATTCATAACCCTGTGAATATAATGAACGTGGATGGGAGGGATGTGTTCTTACTTAGAAAACTCATATAAAATAGAAATATGAATCTCCTCTATACTCTTTTAAGCATACCTCATACTTTATTCACCAACAGATAATTTAATAAAATCTAAATAATTGTAATTCATAGGTTGTCCTTTTTTTTCTTAAAGAATCAAGCATTTTTAAGGGAACTCCCCCATCTTATTATTATTATTTTAAAAAATTATTTTATTTTTGGCTGCGTTGGCTTGTTGTTGTTGCACACAGGCTTTCTCTAGTTGCAGTGAGTGGGGGATACTCTTCGTTGCGGTGCACAGGCTTCTCATTGCGGTGGCTTCTCCTGTTGTGGAGCACGGCCTCTAGGCGTGCAGGCTTCAGTAGTTGTGGCACACGGACTCAGTAGTTGTGACTCGCAGGCTCTAGAGCACAGGCTTAGTTGCTCCACGGCATGTGGGATCTTCCCGGACCAGGGCTCAAACTCATGTCCCCTGCATTGGCAGGGGGATTCTTAACCACTGCACTACCAGGGAAGCCCTATAGGTTTTTCTTGGTTTAGCATGTGAAATTCACACTGGAGATGGACATTAAGAATTAGTTTTGTGCTACTACATTACAAATCAACAGGAAACTCGTACAAAAATAACTGAATCAAGCAGAAGTATAAAAATACATTTGGCTACAGGCAATAATTTTAATATATTAACCAGTGGTAAGACATCTGGCAAAAACCACTATTAAATTCAGATGAGATAGTGACATCAACATAGGACATGACGAGTACAGCAAAATGACTGAAGAGAGGGGCACAAGAGGAAAGGGCCTTCACTTCTGAAAACAGCAGCTCTACTCACTCTACATACTCTCCTGCCTGTTTCCCACAGTACATATTATTACACACTGGCTTATTACAACATCTTTCAATAACAGAAAGAGACCTTGAAAGTAGAATCGTCATCAGCTAGCTGAAGTCTTCCTCCTTTGGGGTTTATTGTGGTACACACACTTCTCAACTAACAGACACAGTCATCCAAAGACTGAAGCTCTAACCTCTGTGCCACCTGACAGTCATGTGATTGGCTTCATGCCAACATATTGGAGCCATCAACCAGTTCCCTGGGGTGGATTCCCATTTTGTCTATTCCAGCCCCATTCACTCTGCACACTCTCCTGCCTGTGGGAAATCTGCAGAGGCAGTGGCACACACAGCGATGCAGTGCAGCAGGAGATGAACACTTGCAACTGGCCTTCCCTTTCCTACAGGAACTCACCCAGTTCAAAGAGCAGAACGCCATCAAGACATTGCTTGATGGACCTGTCACCTGTTACTGCAGGGAAGACTTCCAGGAAGAGGCAGGTAACAGGGACCCTCAGCAGAACCCTGCACCACAGCAAGACAGCAAGCTCCCTCAGCTGCCGCCCACTACAAGTGCTCAGGACCTCTGCTCCTCGGAGGCGGGAAAATCACAGCAGTGCCCTCTGGCTGCTGCTCCTCAGGTCTGCAACCTCCGCACAAACACCAAGCAAGTGTACTGCTGGGGGCGGAGTCACACTGTGTTCATGAGGTCCACCCACTGGGATGGTTGAAACAAACCAACCTCAGAATCTACAGGAACAGTATGTTCGGGTTCCCCAGGACCACCCTCAGGCTTAAAGATTCCCTAGAAGGACTCGGAACTCAGAAAAGCTGTTAGTTCTTTTCAGAGTCTGTGAGTCCTGCTGAGCTGTTATATACAGAATTATTATTATTTTTAAAAGAAATTTATTTATTTATTTATTTATTTGGCTGCACCAGGTCTTAGTTGTGGCATGCGGGCTCTTTAGTTGTGGCATGCGGGCTCTAGTTCCCTGACCAGGGATCGAACCCAGGCCCCCTGCATTCGGAGCATGGAGTCTTAACCACTGGACCACCAGGGAAGTCCCATACACATAGTTAGGATTTATGACAGTGAAAGTAAAATCAGCAAAGGCAAAAGGTGCAGGGGTGAAGTCCAGTGGAAACCAGTGGTGAGATCCAGTTGTCCTCTCCCAAAGGAGTCACATGGACAATGCTTAATTCTCCCAGAAATGATGTGTGACAACACATGCAAAGCGTTGCCAGCCAGGGAAGCTCACCCATGCCTAGGGGTCCAGAGATTTGACTGGAGGTCAGTCGTGCAGGCATGCAGCTTCCACGTCACTCACTTTAGCTACTCGGTCTACAGCCCCCAGATGTCAAACTAATACAGCACAGCCGAGGGCCTCAGACATACAAAACAGACCCTCACCATACGTCACACCATTAGCATGAAGCACCTGGTCAGATGGACCAGAGGTGCCTGGATTACAGAAATACCCTACTAGGCAGAACACGCCAGGCTCTTTGTGGTGCTCTCCCAGGAGTGGGGCAAGGACCAGTCTTCCCGAGACAGGCTTTTCCTGGAACGTAAGGGCTTGAGTAACCTGGGCCTGCTGGGGTTACACTTCACAATGAATTTTAACTTAGAGGCCTAATTGCCATTTAAAAACATGTTTTCAGGGAATTCCTGGCGGTCCAGTGGTTAGGACTCTGTGCTCTCACCGCCAAGGGCCCGGGTTCACTCCTGGGCCCTGGGCAAAAAAAAAAAAAAAAAAAAAAAAGACGTTTTCAGTGGTGACCCTGGGCAAGGTTGGTGGTGAAGGGGAGGGAAGCACACAGTGCAGGAAGGAGCAGCATTGGCACCAGCACGCCCCCTGTGCTGTGGAGAGGGGGCGTTGGGGAGAGGACAGCAGAAACTGCCACGGTAACCAAGCAGGACCCTAGAGGCCTTCCCGGGACAGACCCCTCCCATGTCCTCCACCTGCTTCTCATCTGTAGAAAAACTCTAGCCTCCTTGGTCTTCCCCAAGTTTCAAAGAATAATTTAATCAGAGAAGTGAGAAAATGCAGAAACAAAGGAAAACAGTCAAGCAAGACAAAATAATAGTTTAGCCATTAAACAAAGTCAAGGACCTTTAGTTCCTCCCCAAGGGCTATAGATAATATCCGGAGCCATACCCTGTGAGCTGTTTTGCAGATACTGAAATCCCCATCAGGTGGAAGACCTTAACTGCATGCTGACCACAAGCACTTAGACCCCAGACTGGTTGGAAGCAGAAGGTTGATGAGGTTGACTCCCCGATTACCTCACCAGCAACCAATCAGAAGAATGGCCATCAGCTGATCACACATCCCACAACCTCCTGCCTCACTCTGTCTTTAAAAACCCTTCCCTGAAAGCCATCGGGGAGTTCAGGCCTTTTGAGCACTAGTTGCCTGGACTCCTTGCTTGGTGCCCTGCAGTACACGCTGTACTTTCCTTCACCACGACCTGGTGTCAGTACATAAGTTTTATGGGGTGTGGGTGAGTGGACCCAAGCTTGCTTTGGTAATACCACCACTTACCAGGTGCCTGCCTTAGGACACATTCTGGGCTGGGGGCCCTAGAGATGTTCCTTTAAACAATCCTTTACTTCTTCTTTTCCGTTTTGTATTCCTTTTATTTCCTTTTCTTCTCTGATTGCTGTGGCTAAAACTTCCAAAACTATGTTGAATAAGAGTGGTGAGAGTGGGCAACCTTGTCTTGTTCCTGATCTTAGTGGAAATGCTTTCAGTTTTTCACCATTGAGGATGATGTTTGCTGTGGGCTTGTCATATATGGCCTTTATTATGTTGAGGAAAGTTCCCTCTATGCCTACTTTCTGCAGGGTTTTTATCATAAATGGGTGTTGAATTTTGTCAAAAGCTTTCTCTGCATCTATTGAGATGATCATATGGTTTTTCTCCTTCAGTTTGTTAATATGGTTTATCACATTGATAGATTTGCGTATATTGAAGAATCCTTGCATTCCTGGAATAAACCCCACTTGATCATGGTGTATGATCCTTTTAATGTGCTGTTGGATTCTGTTTGCTAGTATTTTGTTGAGGATTTTTGCATCTATGTTCATCAGTGATATTGGCCTGTAGTTTTCTTTCTTTGTGACATCCTTGTCTGGTTTTGGTATCAAGGTGATGGTGGCCTCGTAGAAGGAGTTTGGGAGTGTTCCTCCCTGTGCTATATTTTGGAAGAGTTTCAGAAGGATAGGTGTTAGCTCTTCTCTAAATGTTTGATAGAATTCGCCTGTGAAGCCATCTGGTCCTGGGCTTTTCTTTGTTGGAAGATTTTTTTTTTTATTTTTTTATTTTTTTACATCTTTATTGGGGTATAATTGCTTTACAATGGTGTGTTAGTTTCTGCTTTATAACAAAGTGAATCAGTCATACATAAACATATGTTCCCATATGTCTTCCCTGTTGCGTCTCCCTCCCTCCCACCTTCCCCATCCCACCCCTCCAGGCTGTCACAAAGCACCGAGCCAATATCCCTGTGCCATGCGGCTGCTTCCCACTAGCTATCTACCTTACTGCGTTTGTTAGTGTGTATATGCCCATGACTCTCTCTCGCCCTGTCACAGCTCACCCTTCCCCCTCCCCATAACCTCAAGTCCGTTCTCTAAGAGGTCTGCGTCTTTATTCCTGCTTTACCCCTAGGTTTTTCATGACATTTTTTTTTTCTTAAATTCCATATATATGTGTTAGCATACGGTATTTGTCTCTCTCTTTCTGACTTACTTCACTCTGTATGACAGACTCTAGGTCTATCCACCTCATTACAAATAGCTCAATTTCGTCTCTTTTTATGGCTGAGTAATATTCCATTGTATATATGTGCCACATCTTCTTTATCCATTCATCCGATGACGGGCACTTAGGTTGTTTCCATCTCCGGGCTATTGTAAATAGAGCTGCAATGAACATTTTGGTACATGTCTCTTTTTGAATTATGGTTTTCTCAGGGTATATGCCCAGTAGTGGGATTGCTGGGTCATATGGTAGTTCTATTTGTAGCTTTTTAAGGAACCTCCATACTGTTCTCCACAGTGGCTGTATCAATTTACATTCCCACCAACAGTGTAAGAGGGTTCCCTTTTCTCCACACCCTCTCCAGCATTTATTGTTTCTAGATTTTTTGATGATGGCCATTCTGACTGGTGTGAGATGATATCTCATTGTAGTTTTGATTTGCATTTCTCTAATGATTAGTGATGTTGAGCATTCTTTCATGTGTTTGTTGGCAGTCTGTATATCTTCATTGGAGAAATGTCTATTTAGGTCTTCTGCCCATTTTTGGATTGGGTTGTTTGTTTTCTTGTTATTGAGCTGCATGAGCTGCTTGTAAATTTTGGAGATTAATCCTTTGTCGGTTGCTTCATTTGCAAATATTTTCTCCCATTCTGAGGGTTGTCTTTTGGTCTTGTTTATGGTTTCCTTTGCTGTGCAAAAGCTTTGAAGTTTCATTAGGTCCCATTTGTTTATTTTTGTTTTTATTCCCATTACTCTAGGAGGTGGGTCAGAAAGGATCTTGCTTTGATTTATGTCCTAGAGTGTTCTGCCTATGTTTTCCTCTAAGAGTTTGATAGTTTCTGGCCTTACATTTAGGTCTTTAATCCATTTTGAGCTTATTTTTGTGTATGGTGTTAGGGAGTGATCTAATCTCATACTTTTACATGTACCTGTCCAGTTTTCCCAGCACCACTTATTGAAGAGGCTGTCCTTTCTCCATTGTACATTACTGCCACCTTTATCAAAGATAAGGTGTCCATATGTGCATGGGTTTATCTCTGGGCTTTCTATCCTGTTCCATTGATCTATCTTTCTGTTTTTGTGCCAGTACCATACCGTCTTGATGACTGTAGCTTTGTAGTATAGTCTGAAGTCAGGGAGCCTGATTCCTCCGGTTCCTTCTTTCGTTCTCAAGATTGCTTTGGCTATTCGGGGTCTTTTGTGTTTCCATACAAATTGTGAAATTTTTTGTTCTAGTTCTGTGAAAAATGCCAGTGGTAGTTTGATAGGGATTGCATTGAATCTATAGATTGCTTTGGGTAGTAGAGTCATTTTCACAATGTTGATTCTTCCAATCCAAGAACATGGTATATCTCTCCATCTATTTATATCATCTTTAATTTCTTTCATCAGTGTCTTATAATTTTCTGCATACAGGTCTTTTGTCTCCTTAGGTAGGTTTATTCCTAGATATTTTATTCTTTTTGTTGCAGTGGTAAATGGGAGTGTTTTCTTGATTTCACTTTCAGATTTTTCATCATTAGTATATAGGAATGCCAGAGATTTCTGTGCATTAATTTTGTATCCTGCCACTTTACCAAATTCATTGATTAGCTCTAGTAGTTTTCTGGTAGCATCTTTAGGGTTCTCTATGTATAGGATCATGTCATCTGCAAACAGTGACAGCTTTACTTCTTCTTTTCCAATTTGGATTCCTTTTATTTCCTTTTCTTCTCTGATTGCTGTGGCTAAAACTTCCAAAACAATGTTGAATAAGAGTGGTGAGAGTGGGCAACCTTGTCTTGTTCCTGATCTTAGTGGAAATGCTTTCAGTTTTTCACCATTGAGGATGATGTTTGCTGTGGGCTTGTCATATATGGCCTTTATTATGTTGAGGAAAGTTCCCTCTATGCCTACTTTCTGCAGGGTTTTTATCATAAATGGGTGTTGAATTTTGTCAAAAGCTTTCTCTGCATCTATTGAGATGATCATATGGTTTTTCTCCTTCAATTTGTTAATATGGTTTATCACATTGATAGATTTGCGTATATTGAAGAATCCTTGCATTCCTGGAATAAACCCCACTTGATCATGGTGTATGATCCTTTTAATGTGCTGTTGGATCCTGTTTGCTAGTATTTTGTTGAGGATTTTTGAATCTATGTTCATCAGTGATATTGGCCTGTAGTTTTCTTTCTTTGTGACATCCTTGTCTGGTTTTGGTATCAAGGTGATGGTGGCCTCGTAGAAGGAGTTAGGGAGTGGTCCTCCCTCTGCTATATTTTGGAAGAGTTTGAGAAGGATAGGTGTTAGCTCTTCTCTAAATGTTTGATAGAATTTGCCTGTGAAGCCATCTGGTCCTGGGCTTTTGTTTGTTGGAAGATTTTTAATCACAGTTTCAATTTCAGTGCTTGTGATTGGTCTGTTCATATTTTCTAGTTCTTCCTGATTCAGTCTTGGCAGGTTGTGCATTTCTAAGAATTTGTCCATTTCTTCCAGATTGTCCATTTTATTGGCATAGAGTTGCTTGTAGTAATCTCTCATGATCTCTTTTATCTCTGCAGTGTCAGTTGTTACCTCTCCTTTTTCATTTCTAATTCTATTGATTTGAGTCTTCTCCCTTTTTTTCTTGATGAGTCTGGCTAGTGGTTTATCTATTTTGTTTATCTTCTCAAAGAACCAGCTTTTAGTTTTATTGATCTTTGCTATCGTTTCCTTCATTTCTTTTTCATTTATTTCTGATCTGATTTTTATGATTTCTTTCCTTCTGCTAGCTTTGGGGTTTTTTTGTTCTTCTTTCTCTAATTGCTTGAGGTGCAAGGTTAGGTTGTTTATTCGAGATGTTTCCTGCTTCTTAAGGTGGGCTTGTATTGCTATAAACTTCCCCCTTAGAACTGCTTTTGCTGCATCCCACAGGTTTTGGGTCGTTGTGTCTCCATTGTCATTTGTTTCTAGGTATTTTTTTGATTTCCTCTTTGATTTCTTCAGTGATCACTTCATTATTAAGTAGTGTATTGTTTAGCCTCCATGTGTTTGTATTTTTTACAGATCTTTTCCTGTAATTGATATCTAGTCTCATGGCGTTGTGGTCAGAAAAGATACTTGATACAATTTCAATTTTCTTAAATTTACCAAGGCTTGATTTGTGGCCCAAGATATGATCTATCCTGGAGAATGTTCCATGAGCACTTGAGAAAAATGTGTATTCTGTTGTTTTTGGATGGAATGTCCTATAAATATCAATTAACTCCATCTCGTTTAATGTATCATTTAAAGCTTGTGTTTCCTTATTTATTTTCATTTTGGATGATCTGTCCATGGGTGAAAGTGGGGTGTTAAAGTCCCCTACTATGAATGTGTTACTGTCGATTTCCCCTTTTATGGTTGTCAGTATTTGCCTTATGTATTGAGGTGCACCTATGTTGGGTGCATAAATATTTACAATTGTTATATCTTCCTCTTGGATCAATCCCTTGATCATTATGTAGTGTCCTTCTTTGTCTCTTCTAATAGTCTTTGTTTTAAAGTCTATTTTGTCTGATATGAGAATTGCTACTCCAGCTTTCTTTTGGTTTCCATTTGCATGAAATACCTTTTTCCATCCCCTTACTTTCAGTCTGTATGTGTCTCTAGGTCTGAAGTGGGTCTCTTGTAGACAGCAAATATATGGGTCTTGTTTTTGTATCCATTCAGCCAATCTGTGTCTTTTGGTGGGAGCATTCAGTCCATTTACATTTAAGGTAATTATCGATATGTGTGTTCCTATTCCCATTTTCTTAATTGTTTTGGGTTCGTTATTGTAGGTCCTTTCCTTCTCTTGTGTTTCTTGCCTAGAGAAGTTCCTTTAGCAGTTGTTGTAGAGCTGGTTTGGTGGTGCTGAACTCTCTCAGCTTTTGCTTGTCTGTAAAAGTTTTAATTTCTCCATCAAATCTGAATGAGATCCTTGCTGGGTAGAGTAATCTTGGTTGCAGGTTTTCTCCTTCATCACTTTCAATATGTCCTGCCACTCCCTTCTGGCTTGCAGAGTTTCTGCTGAAAGATCAGCTGTTAACCTTATGGGGATTCCCTTGTGTGTTATTTGTTGTTTTTCCCTTGCTGCTTTTAATATGTTTTCTTTGTATTTAATTTTTGACAGTTTGATTAATATGTGTCTTGGCGTATTTCTCCTTGGATTTTTCCTGTATGGGACTCTCTGTGCTTCCTGGACTTGATTAACTATTTCCTTTCCCATATTAGGGAAGTTTTCAACTATAATCTCTTCAAATATTTTCTCAGTCCCTTTCTTTTTCTCTTCTTCTTCTGGAACCCCCATAATTCGAATGTTGGTGCGTTTAATGTTGTCCCAGAGGTCTCTGAGACTGTCCTCAGTTCTTATCATTCTTTTTTCTTTATTCTGCTCTGCAGTAGTTATTTCCACTATTTTATCTTCCAGGTCACTTATCCGTTCTTCTGCCTCAGTTATTCTGCTATTGATCCCATCTAGAGTACTTTTAATTTCATTTATTGTGTTGTTCATCGTTGCTTGTTTCATGTTTAGTTCTTCTAGGTCCTTGTTAACTGATTCTTGCAATTTGTCCATTCTATTGTCCATTCTATCTCCAAGATTTTGGATCAACCTTACTATCATTATTCTGAATTCTTTTTCAGGTAGACTGCCTATTTCCTCTTCATTTGTTAGGTCTGGTGGGTTTTTATCTTGCTCCTTCATCTGCTGTGTGTTTTTCTGTCTTTTCATTTTGCTTATCTTACTGTGTTTGGGGTCTCCTTTTTTGCAGGCTGAAGGTTCGTAGTTCCTGTTGTTTTTTGTGTCTGTCCCCAGTGGCTAAGGTTGGTTCAGTGGGTTGTGTAGGCTTCCTGGTGGAGGGTACTAGTGCCTGTGTTCTGGTGGATGAGGCTGGATCTTGTCTTTCTGGTGGGCAGGTCCACGTCTGGTGGTGTGTTTTGGGGTGTCTGTAGACTTATTATGATTTTGGGCAGCCTCTCTGCTAATGGGTGGGGTTGTGTTCCTGTCTTGCTAGTTGTTTGGCATAGGATGTCCAGCACTGTAGCTTGCTGGTCGTTGAGTGAAGCTGGATGCTGGCGTTGAGATGGAGAGCTCTCCGAGATTTTTGCTTTTGATATTATGTGCAGCTGGGAGGCCTCTTGTGGACCAGTGTCCTGAAGTTGGCTCTCCCACCTCAGAGGCACAGCACTGACTCCTGGCTGCAGCACCAAGAGCCTTTCATCCACAGGGCTCCTTAATTTGGGATGATTCGTTGTCTATTCAAGTATTCCACAGATGCAGGGTATATCAAGTTGATTGTGGAGCTTTAATCCGCTGCTTCTGAGGCTGCTGGGAGAGATTTCCCTTTCTCTTCTTTGTTCTCACAGTTCCCAGGGGCTCAGCTTTAGATTTGGCCCCGCCTGTGCGTGTAGGTCGCCGGAGGGCGTCTGTTCTTTGCTCAGACAGGACGGGGTTAAAGGAGCCGCTGATTCGGAGGCTCTGGCTCACCCAGGCCGGGGGGTAGGGAGGGTCACGGAGTGCGGGGCGGGCCTGCAGCGGCAGAGGCCGGCGTGACGCTGCAGCCTGAGGCGAGCCGAGCGCTCTCCCGGGGGAGCCGTCCCCGGATCCCGGGACCCTGGCAGTGGCGGGCTGCACAGGCTCCCCGGAAGGGCGTGCGGCCAGCGACCTGCGTTCGCACACAGGCCTCCTGGCTGCGGCAGCAGCGGCCTTAGCGTCCCACGTCCGTCTCTGGGCTCCGCACTCTCAGCCGCGGCTCGCGCCCGTCCCTGGAGCTCTCCCAAGCAGCGTTCTCAATCCCCTCTCCTCGTGCACCAGGAAACAAAGAGGAAAGTAAAAGTCTCTTGCCTCTTCGGCAGGTCCAGACCCCTCCCCGGACTCTCTCCCGGCCAGCCGCGGCGCACCAACGCCCCGCAGGCTGTGTCCACGCCGCCAACTTCAGTCCTGTCCCGGCGCTCCGACAAAAGCCGGAGCCTCAGCTCCCAGCCCCACCCGCCCCGGCGGGCGAGCAGACAAGCCTCTCGGCTGGTGAGTGCCGGTCGGCCCGATCCTCTGCGCTGGAATCTGTCCGCTTTGCCCTCCGCACCCCTGTTGCTGTGCTCTCCTCCGCGGCTCCCAAGCTCCCCCACTCCGCCTCCCGAAGTCTCCACCCGCGAAGGGGCTTCCTAGTGTGTGGACACTTTTCTTCCTTCACAGCTCTCTCTCGCTGGTGCAGGCCCCGTCCCTATCCTTTTGTCTCTGTTTAGTTTTTTCTTTTGCCCTAACCAGGTACGTGGGGGGTTCCTTGCCTTTTGGGAGGTCTGAGGTCTTCTGCCAGCGTTCAGTAGGTGCTCCGGAGGAGTTGTTCCACGCGTAGATGTATTTCTGGTGTATCTCAGGAAAAGACTTTTCAAATCTACTTCTTACTCTTGGGACTGCTCTTCTTTTTTTTCTTTTCCTTCTCAGAGAAGATTGTTTAAATACATAGACTCATCTTGCTTTTTCTCTTTCTTCACTTTCAGTTCACTTTTTGCTTTTTCATTATGTTTGAAATAATGAAAGTAAATCCATGTCTCATGTTCCAATATGCATAAAAACAGTATCCAAAAGATCCCTACTTCTTCTCTCCCCAGTACCACATCTTCCTCGCAGATGCCCACTGTTAACAATTTGGTGATAAGGTGCTGTAGATGCATTTACATCAAGTTAACTAAAAATAGACATATATGTAACATGTGTTTTTGCACAAGTGCCATCACACTCCCACACCCATCTTGCTTTTCCCACCTGATTATATTCTGGGTTTTGTTCCTCATCAGTACATAAAGATTATTTCAGTTCCTATTTCGTGGTATAGAAGTATCATTTAACTATTTCTCTACGAATGGACACTTAGATTTTTAATTTTCTTTTTCTATTATATACAGTGCCTCATGAACAACTTTCTGTGTATCTCTTGGCCCATTAGTACAGGTATTTATGGAGAATACACCTGGAAGTAGGATTTTTGAATCAAAGGTGTTCACACTTTAAATTTGCTCTTCCAAATCCTGGACTAATTGCTGCTTTCACAAAATTTTAAAGAGCAGATAATTTCTGTGTTCAACTTTTCCAGGCTGTTAAAAGGTGAAAAGGAATCCAGTACATGTTATGATGCCAGTTAACTTAAATTCAAGGAAGATACTACAAGAAAGCAAAAGGTGAAAGACCACTTTCACTTAAGAATATGGATGCCAAAATTCTAAAAACATGTTCTGACTAGAGCATTAACAAATTGAATTGAGTCTTTTAAAAAGTACTCTGTGCATATGGTAAAAAATTCAAACAAAACTTTGTTCATCAAAAGGTGAAAAATAATTTTCCCTCTCACCTGTCTTTGTGTCTCCTTCATTTTTTCATGCATTCTTCCGAAAATCATGTGTGCCTATTTATCTATCTTGATATGAATCCCTTTTTCTTTTCTTCTTTTCGCATATTACAGCACATTCTAGTCCTTTTCATGATCATTCCATTTCACTGCTCAACCCCGGGTTTTCTCACCCCTGCCCTCTTGACCTTTGGGCAAGATAATGCTGTGTTGTGGAGGGCTGCCATGTGCATTGGAGGATATTTAGCAACATCGATGGCCTCTACCCTCTAGATGCCAGTGCCCCCCCCACTGCCCACCTTGTTTTGACAGTGGGCTAAGGAGGAGTGTGCTGTTGCAGGAAATGTTGACCTTCTGGGATGTGTTTGTGGACTTCACCCTGGAGGAGTGGCAGCAGCTGGACGCCACTCAGAAGAACCTCTGCAAGGATGTCATGCTGGAGAACTACAGCCACCTTGTCTCCGTGGGTGAGGGACCCTTCACAGGGTGACTGGAACGCACCCCCCGGGGCTCCCTCTCTGTCGGCTGCTGCAGCTCAGGGGCGTCTGGGCCCTGAATGAATCGGGCCTCAGGCTCAGGGTCAAGAATCCATAATGGCGTTTGCACCCTGCACGGGATGTCTGTGCTCTCACCTTCTCTGTGGATGGTCTGCACTGAGGGCCCACTAGCTGGGCTCACGGGGCAGTCACCGAGGCCAGACCATCTCTGCCCTGCAAGGATGGGCCTCGGTTCCAGAATGCCTCATGTGTCAATTAGAAAGTCCTCTGTCATTTCCCCTTAACAGGATTCCTCGTGGCCCAACCAGGTAGGACCTTCAGGTTGGGACAAGGAGAAGAGGAGGCCAGGATGGCAGCTGGAGAAAGCCCAACACGGAGGTGTCCAGGTGAGCCCGTGCCGGGCCAGTTGGGCCAGGGCAAGGGGACCTGGTGGGTCAGGGAGAGCTTGGCCTCGGGGGCGCGCCCAGGAATTCTTCTCAGAAACCCCAGACTTGGGGACACAATTCGGGTCTGATGGAACGAGCTGCTGTGATAGCCACATGATGCCCCACCTGCTGCCCCTCTGCAGCCCCTTGTTCTTGGGGTTCAGACAGAGGCAGCCACTGCTGTTCTGTAGATCCCGTCTCCACCTTCCAGCATCTGGGTGGCTAGGGAGACGTGCCCAGCCTTGTCTCCTTCCTCCTCCCTCTCCTTTCTGGAAGCTGTTGGGACTTTCCCCATCTCTTGGGCATTTGTGTGTTCATCAGAAGACAAGCAGATGGAGGGGTGATGTTTCCTCTTTACTTGGCATACTGTGGGCCCTCGAAGTCTGAAACGCAGAGTCTTTAACCTCAGGGAAATTATCCTACCTGGTTTACTGGAGTTGGGATGGACAAAAAAGCTTTGCTAGTGACCTTCAGCTCCACCAGGCCAGGTACCACCATGCCCTTGTCTGCCCTCACTTTGTGGTTAAACAGTGTCCACTTCACACAGGTTTCTGTTTTCTTATTTCTCTGAGGCTCTTCCAAATCTGACTTTTTCCGCCTGTTGTTAGATTCCTCCTCTTGTCAATACTTCCCTCCCACTCAATTATTTTGTCTTTTGTGTTATCTCTATTTATTAAAAAATAAATAAACTTGAGAGCATATTACTCCCACGATGGCATGCTTCAGTGAGCAGTGTCTCAGTTCTGGACAGAGCTGCTTCTTTCCTTTTCTGTTGTTTGTTTGTTTTTTTTCTCAGGTCCCCTTATCCAGAAAGTCTTCAGTCATTGGTCTTCCTCCTTTTCTCTCCCACTCACAGTGGCCACTCAGTGGCCCCTCCCGAAGAAGTCTGTCTGGAGCACTGTAACTATTCACTGTGGTTCGTGGACCAGCAGCCTGGGCATGGCCCGGCCTCAGAGTAGAAGTGAAGACTCTTGGGAGCCACCTCAGATTGACTGAATCTGAATCTGCTTTTCAACAGCTGTTTAGAGTTTAGTTTCACAGCTGCAGCTATAGTCAGACGCGGGCCCAGCTGATCCCAGGTGACTCCCCAGCTGTCTTTCCCAGAGCCCACTCCTGCCTGGCAGATGCACCCTCTCGCTCAGAGCCTCCACAGTTTTGCTGGCGTGTGCACCCACCTCCCTGTACCTTCTCCCAGGGACTTTTTGGGCTACAATTCCCTCTTTATTGCTCCGTCCATCCCGTATCTGCTGCCCTGTAGAGATTCATCAGGGTTTCTTGTCTGGTAATGACATGCCTTAACATGCTTCCAGTGTTTACAGGAAGGAGGAAGCAAACTCAGAGGCACCTTCCACCCTTTGAGTCACATTTCACTTATATTACAAGCTGTATTATATTAGAAGTGTCACATGCGCATGTTCAGTCTAAGTCTGCAGAACATTATGGAGTACAAAGTAATCTCGGTGCATTCCCAGCCACACCTCCAAGCACAGCTTGTTTTCAAGGTTTTTGTTTTTAATTCCTCTCATGTGCATCTCCATAGGTCCAGCGTATACCTACACACCTGCATTTCTGGAGCTCTCAGTTTTCTCTCCGTTCTATGAAAAAATAAGGATTTACCTCAATTACACGGCCTTCTGCTCCCGTTCTTCTCAATGTTTATTAAATTTTTTTTTTTTGTTTTTTTGTTAGCTACATTTGTAACTTTAAATAACATAGCTAAACTTCTAGGTTTGCATTCCATTTGGTAACTTTTTTAAAACCTAGCCAAGTGCCTGTGGCTTTTTTCTCTGCCTGGAACACAAACCCCTAGAGGCGAGAGCCTGCATCTTATTCTCATTCATCCAGGCGGGGGGCTGGTAGAAGCACTGGATAAGTATTGCTTTCATTGTTTTGGACCGGAGCAGAGGAAGGAGGTTTGTTATTCTTCCACAGCCCAGTGGTGAAGAGCTTGGGCTTTGGAGCTCACAGCCTGGATTCAGATTCTGGCTTCTTCACTCACAAGCTGTCGCTTTGCACGCGTGGCTTAGCCTTTCTCTGCCTGTTTGTAGAATGGGGCTAATGCTAGAATTTACAGGATTGTCGGAATTTAATGAGTTGATGAATGTAAAGCACCAAAAAGGGTGCTTGGAATAAGGGAAGTTCTCAGTATATATTATCACGCTTTTTATTATTGTTATTAGCCATACGGAATATTTTTTTAAACGTAGTGGTCGTCAACTGGAGGTGTAACACATAGTGACCTGTGGAACCCTTGGGATACTCATGAGTAGGCCCCACCCTCTAGAAATTGTTTCAGAAATCTGGGGTAGGCCTAGTTATGCACGTTGTGAATAACACCCCAGATAGTTGTGAAGCCCATGTCTAGTTCAGATTCATTGCTTTAAATGTCCGCTGCAAAGGGTTCAAAGGACTGGGAGACTTAGCAAGGCCATCACCTAGGAGCACAGGTCAGGTGGGATGGAAAACAGGAGCGCAACAGCTTGGTTCTCTTCCCCCATTCCTCCATTCTTTAAGCTACTTCAGGGCCTGTATTCTCCTCTGGCCCCTGGATGAAATCTCTGACAGGTCTCATAAATTCTCTGGTCATTCTGAGATAATAAAAATCTTCTATCAAGATCCAAGTATCAAGAGTAGCCTCACTGTCGTATTTATTATTTTAAGTTTGTTGAGCTTTTCACAGAAAGAACTTTTACCTTTGTTAATTTTCTCTATTGTGTGTTTTCCGTTTTCCTTTTACTTTTATTTCTACTTCTACTTCTTTGAGCTTACTTTGCTGTTCTTTATCAGCTCCTTTTTTCCCCAACATTTTATTGTGAAAATTTTCAGACAAAACAGCAAAAGAATTATGGTTTGAACATCCATATAATACCACCTAGATTCTACAATGAATGTTTTGCCATATTTTCTTTATCTCCTATTTGTGTACTAATTCCTCTGTTTTTCCATCAATCTCCCTTATTTTTTGTGTGGGATGCATTTCAAAGTAAGTTGTGGAGGTCAGTACACTTCACACCTAAATATTCCCACAGGCATATCATTAACTAGAATTAAATATTTGTTAGTATTTTTTCTATCCTTAATACTTAACAGGTAGTTTAATAAAAGGAAATGCATAAATAGCACAATATGATAGTGGGTTGTATATGGTAATGTTTCAACGTAATTTCCATATGCATTTTCCATGTATTGTCATGATATATTTATTCTGATGTAACTGCATTCTTTTCTTTAAAATGAGGTTTATTGAGGTATAATTTATATACCATGAAGTTCACCTCTCAAGTGTACAGTTCTATAGGTTTAACAAATATATAGTCATTTAAACACCACCACAATCAAGATATCGGACATTTTCATTCCCCCTAAAACACTCCCTTGTTCCCCTTTACAATTAAACTTCTCCCCTACTCCCACACCTGATCTTGTTTCTTCTTCTAGTTTTGTTTCTTCTAGAATGTCACATAAATGAATCTTATAGTATGCAGCCTTATGTATCTTGCTTCTTTCATTTACCTTAATGCTTTTTAGGTTCATCCATGTTGTGACATGTATCAGCAGTTTGTTCCTATTTGTAGCTGAATGATACTCCATTTGCTTATCCATAGACCAGGGTATGCACTTTTGAATTTTTTCCAACTTTTGGTTATTATGAAAGAAGCTGGTATGAACATTCATGTTCAGGTCTTTGTGTGGACATATATTTTCTTATTTCTTAGGTAAATATCTAGAGTGGGATTGCTTGGTCATGTGGTAAGTGTATGTTCAACTTCACAAGACGCTACCAAACTGCTTTCCAGTGTAACTGTACCATTTTGGATGCCCAGCAGCAGCATATGAGAGTTCCGGTGTTTTGCTACTTTGCCAGCACTTGGTATTATTAATATTGTTAGTCTTTCTTTCTAGTAGCTGTATAAGAGTATCTCATTGTGATATTAATTTGCATTTCTCCAGTAACTGATGTTCAGCATCTTTTCATGTGTTTATTTGCCATCTCTACGTCTTTGGTGAACTGTTTCTTGTAATCTGTTGCCATTTTTGTTATTATTAAGTTGTGAGAGTTCTTTATATATTCCGGATGCAAGCCCTCTATCAGCTATGTGTTTTCCAAGTTTTTACCCCCATGCTGTGGCTTGATTTTATCTTAACAGTGTCTTTCCATAAAAAGACATTTTTAATTTTGATAAAGTCCAGTTTATCAAGTTTTTCTTTTATGGTTCATGCTTTTTGTGCCCTATATAATAATTCTGTAAGCCAAGGTAACAAAGATTTTCTCATATGTTTTATTTCAGAGGATTTATACTTTTAGCTCTTATATTTAGGCCTATGGCCAATAATGAGATGGATATTTTTACCTGGTATGAGGCAAGGGTCATTGTTTTTCTTCTTTTTTTGGCATATGCATATTTAATTGTTCAAGCAGCATTTTTGGAAAGACTGTCTCTTCTCCACTGATTTATCTGGGCACCCTTGTCAAAAACAGTTGAGCACATAAGCGTTGGTCTACCTGCCAATACCGCAGTGTCTTAATTACTGTAGCCTACGTTAAGTGTTCACATCAGGTACTGTGACTAGTAACTTTGTTCTTCCTTTTCATAATGTTTTGGTCCTTGATATTTTCATATAAATTTTAGAATCAGCTTGCCAATTTCTGCACAAACGCCTACAGGGATTTTGTTTGGGATTACTTTGAATCTGTGGGTCATTGAAATACTAACAATATTGAGTGTTCCGATTCAAAAACATAGTATATCTCTCAATTTATTTAGGTCTATAAAAATTCATCTCAGTAATATTTGGTAGTTTTGAATGCATAGGTCTTGCATAGGGAATGCAACTGCAATTTAAATATTTCATTTTAAACGTATCTATTTGCTTTTTGTCAATATCTCCTTTTTTTTTTTTTTTTTTTTTACTTTAGTGGTTGCTCTGGGGATTAAGATATACATACTTAACCCTTTCACCACCTGTAGTTATATTTTAACTTTTCAAGTCATATGTAGAAGGTTTACAGTAATATAGGTCTCTTACCTTCCCTCCTTTATGTTATAGGTTTTCATATTTTAAACCCCTCAGACGATGTTATAATGTTCGCTTTCAACTGTCATACATACCTTAAAGAATTCAAAAGGAGAAAAATAGTCTCTATATTTACCAGATATTTTACCATTTCTGTTGATCTTTATTTATTCCTGAAGTTCCACGTTTCCTTCTGATATGATTTCCCTTCACCCTGAAGAAGATCCTGTATCATTTCTCTTAGAACAGGTCTGCTGGTGACAAGATCTCTTACTTTTTGTTCTCCTGAGAATTTTAAAATTTTGTCTCGTTCTTGAAGAATATTTTTGCATCAGTGTAGAATTCTGGGTTGACATTTCTTTTCCTTTAGTATTTTTAAGGTGTTCCATTATCTTCTGGCCTCCATTGTTTCTGATGAGAACCTCACAGTCATTTGAATCATTGTTTCCTCATATGCAGTGTGCTTTTTTTTTTCCTGGCTATATTCAAGATGTTTTCTTTAACTTTGCATTCCAGATATTTGATTGTCATATTTCTGGGTGTTTCTTTGAGTTTACGTTGTTTCTGGTATGCTGAGCTTCTTGAATCTGTCAATTTACGTCTTTCTCCAAATTTGGGAAGTTTTTTGGCCATTATTTCTTCAGACATTTTTTTCTGCACTAGTCTCTTTTCCTTTGAGGACTCCAATGACATGAATGTTGGACCTTTTGATATTGTCCTAGGAATACCTGATGCTGTATTTCTTTCTTTTATTTTTCCCAATTTTTTTGTCTCTACTCCTCACCTTGACAGGTTGGATCATTTCTGTCAGTTTAACTCCAAGTTCATTGACTCTTGCCCCTGTCATCTCTGTTCTGCTCAGTTCATCCCATGTGTTGTTTTTGTTTGTTTGTTTTTAATTTCAGATATTGTCTTTTTTAGTTCTAAAGTTTCCATTTCTTTTTTTTTTTACAGTTTCTGTATCTCTGTTGAGAACTTCTGTTTATCCATTCATTTCAAGTGTGTTTGCCTCATAGAGCTTAGTTTCAACAGCTGCTTAAATATCTTTGGTATTTCCAGCATCTGGCATCTGTTGATTATCTTTTCCCTTGAGAATTGGTCACATTTTGCTAGTTGTTTGTTATGTTGAATGATTTTGGATTCTATCTTAGATAGGGGTGATTGTTTTGTTCCTTTTAATCTTTGTTTATCATGTAATAAACCTAGTTAGATTCAAACCACTAGTTTTGTCTTGCCTTCTGTGGGTGTTGATTCCGGTTGGTTCGGTGTTCAAAGCCTTTGCTGTGCTTGTTTGCATCTGTATTGTGTATGCACCATTTGGGGGTTAATTTGAGACTTTAGTCTTGTGTGGTGGTTTAAGTCTTTGTGCAGTTTTCAGAGCCTTTGCTCTCCTGTTTTACGGTTGTCTCCATGCATTTCTCACTCAGGTGTTAGACTTGAGCTGTGGTTGAAATCTTAGTTTTGTTCAGTTCTTAAAGTTTTGGTGTGAGGCTTTGCTTTCCCTTGTACACACAGCTCTTGGATGAGCTCAGGACTTCTGGAGTTTTGTATGCCATTGGGACAGAGTCTTGTGAAAAAAGAGCAGGGACAAAAAAGAAACTCACTGGTGTATGGGCTGCTTCTCCACTTTTTGACTCACCTTCAGAGTCTACCTGCTTTTTTTTTTTTAACTTGTCAGAGTCCTAAGTAGCTGCTTTATATATTTTGTCCAGAGTTTTTAGCTGCAATAATCAGCAGGAGACAGGGGCTGTAGTAGACATACTCCACTGTGGCTAGAAATGGAAACCTTGATTTCATTCGTTCTTGCTTTTATCTTTATTATTTCTGTTCTTCTGCTAGTTTGAATTTAATTTTCTCTTTTCCTAGTTTCATAAGGTAGAAGCTTAGATCACTGATTTGATAGCTTCCCTTTCTAATGTAAGCATTGTGAATGCTATGACTGCCTCTAAGTACTGATTTAGCTGTTTTAGCCTCTGTATTTGTGGTATAACTGACATACAAAAAACTGCATATGTTTAAAGTGCATAATTGGATAAGTTTTGACATGCACACACCCAAGAATCCATCACCACAATCAAGATAGTGAAGTCATAGAGTGAGCTAGGAAGTATTCCATCCCCTCTTTAGTTCTTTGGAAGAATTTGTATGGAATTGGTGTTATTTCTTCCTTAAAAGTTTGATAGAATTCCCCAGTGAACTCATCTGGGCCTGGAGTTTTCTTTGTGGGAAAGCATTAAACTACAAGGTCAATTTCTTTAATAGATATTGGGTTATTCAGATTATTTCTTCATGAACAAAAACGTTGGTAACTTGTCTTTCAAGGAGTTTGTCCATTTCACCTAAGTTGTCAAATTTATTGGCATAAATTTGTTTACAATATTTCCTTATTATCCTTTTAATTTCTGAGGGTGTGTGGTAGTCTCATTTTAGTTAAAAAAAAAGTCTAATCACATGTAGAAGTGAAAACTATGAACTTCATTGAAAGGGAAATCTCTCCCCCAGCTAATGCCTGCTTCAGTGCTTCAAGCTGGAGTTTTTAGTAGCAAAGGAAGCATGCTCAGCTTTTTCTTTCTTTACTCCCCCTCACTCCCCTACGCAACAACTAGGCCATCTCTGGCTCCTTGGGTGAAGCAAGTGAGGAAGGAAGGACATACAAAGGACAAAAACAGTTTGCCCTAACTGATACAGATGTCATCTGATATCGATGCCCTCTGCATGTGGCAAATTTCCAAAGACTGATTCTTCCTGTCCCTGGCATGTTTATGGTTTCCTTGGAGACATCCCAGCTAGGAACCTTGACTGCAGTTTCCTCAATATAGACAGTGCCTCTTTTCCAACAAGTTATTTAATATATCTCCTCCCCACCCTCACCCTGCAGCACCACTGTATACTTCCAATCTCTTTTTGCTGAGGTCACCTTGATACTAGCAGAAAGCTCTCTCTCCAAAGTAACCCAATCCTGTTCCTATCCAGAGGGTCCACATCTGGCTTGTGGAGTATGTGTGTGTGGTGGGATCTGCACCTTGATCTCTTCACCCCCCATGCAACCTCTTTTCTGCGGTCACAGACTGCCTAACCCTGCCTGTCACCTGTAGAGGTTTTCTAGGTGCAAATCAGGTGCCAAGTCCCCTGCATCCCCAAAACTCTACTGGGCGTATATCAAGCAAGTTGTCTCCTTGAAGTTTTTCTTACTAGATTAGGGCTGAAGCGAATGTACTCCTCCTGCCCCTATTGTTAGAGAAAACGCCACAGCTTTCCAACAGCTCTCTCTGAAGAAAGTTTCTTCCTCAGCTTCTTCAACCTTAATACTCATAGTTTTAAGGTGTCTGTTACTGCTGAGGGACATTAAGTGGTTTTGGCCTACTCATTTTAAGTCCTGCAAAGGCCTCTGGACTGGGGAAGCACTTGGTAGTATTTTATTACCAGCCTTTGAAACAAAAAGAGTGGGGTTTTAAAAATGTTTTTATTTTCTTGTGATGAGAACATTTAAAAAAATATTTATAAAACAATTTCATAATAGATTTTTTAATTGAGGTATAGTTGATTTACGATGTTGTGATTCAGAGATACATATATACATACATATACGCATCCTCTTTTATATTCTTTTCCATTATGGTTTATCACAGGATATTGAATATAGTTCCCTGTGCCATACAGTAGGACCTTGTTGTTTATCCTTTCTATATATAATGGTTTGCATCCGCTAACCCCAAACTCCCACTCCATCCCTCCCTCACCCCGCTTCCCCCTTGGCAACCACAGGTCTGTCCTCTATGTCTGTGAGTCTGCTTCTGTTTCGTAGATAGGTTCATTTGTGTCATATTTGAGATTCCACATATACGTGGTACCATATGGTATTTGTCTTTCTCTTTCTGAACCTACTTCACTTAGTATGATAATCTCTGGGTCCATCCATGTTGCTGCAAATGGCATTATTTCATTCTTTTTTATGGCTGAGTAGTATTCCATTGTATGTATGTACAATATACATACTTCTTTATCCATGTGATGAGAACTTTTGAGATTCACTCTCTTAGCAACTTTCAAGTATGCAATACAGTATTATTAACTATAGTCACCATGATGTTACATGGGTTTTAATAAATATCATGTTAAACCAATTCCCTAAGAGCATGGATTGCAGCTGGGTTGGCAGATGTAGCTTCTCAAATATCTGAAACTTCAGCTTTTGAACAAGAAGTGTCAATGTAAAAATGCAAAGCTCTGTAACCTTATGCAGCCATACTGATGATACAGACAATGTATGACGCAGATCAGTGCTACCCAATAGAACATTCTGCAGTGATGGCACTGTTCTTTCTCTCTAGAATTGTAGTATGGGCACACTCTTTACATTTTGGTAATCTGCTAAGTATGAGTTGGTATCTTATTATAATTTTTGTTTCCCTGATTATGAGTAAAAGTATTTGTCATTTCATATTTGGTGTTGACTGTTTGGATTTCCTCTTCTGTGACTTAACCTGTGCATACCCTATATTTGTGTTTTTGTTGGGGTGTTTGTCTTTTTTGATTTATATAGATTCTTTTTTTTAACATCTTTATTGGAGTATAATTGCTTTACAATGGTGTGTTAGTTTCTGCTTTATAACAAAGTGAATCAGTTATACATAACACATGTTCCCATATCTCTTCCCTCCTGCATCTCCCTCCCTCCCACCCTCCCTATCCCACATCTCTAGGCGGTCACAAACCACCTAGCTGATCTCCCTGTGCTACGCGGCTGTTTCCCACCAGCTATCCACTTCACGCTTGGTAGTGTATATATGTCCATGCCACTCTCTCACCTCGTCATAGCCTACCCCTCCCCCTCCCCATATCCTCAAGTCCATGCTCTAGTAGGTCTGTGTCTTCATTCCCGTCTTACCCCTAGGTTCTTCATGACCTTTTTTATTCTTTCTTTCTTAGATTCCATATATATGTGTTAGCATATGGTATTTGTTTTTCTCTTTCTGACTTACTTCGCTCTGTATGACAGACTCTAGGTCCATCCACCTCACCACAAATAACTCAATTTCGTTTCTTTTTATGGCTAAGTAATATTCCATTGTATATATGTGCCACATCTTCTTTATCCATTCATCTGTTGATGGACACTTAGGTTGCTTCCATGTCCTGGCTATTGTAAATAGAGCTGCAATGAACATTTTGGTATATGACTCTTTTAGAATTATGGTTTTCTCAGGGTATATGCCCAGTAGTGGGATTGCTGGGTCATATGGTAGTTCTATTCGTAGTTTTTTAAGAAACCTCCATACTGTTCTCCATAGTGGCTGTATCAATTTACATTCCCACTAACAGTGCAAGAGGGTTCCCTTTTCTCCACACCCTCTCCAGCATTTATTGTTTCTAGATTTTTTGATGATGGCCATTCTGACCGGTGTGAGATGATATCTCATTGTAGTTTTGATTTGCATTTCTCTAATGATTAATGATGTTGAGCATTCTTTCATGTGTTTGTTGGCAGTCTATATATCTTCTTTGGAGAAATGTCTATTTAGGTCTTCTGCCCATATTTGGATTGGGTTGTTTGTTCTTTTGTTATTGAGCTGCATGAGCTGCTTGCAAATTTTGGGGAGTAATCCTTTGTCAGTTGCTTCATCTGCAAATATTTTCTCTCATTCTGAGGGTTGTCTTTTGGTCTTGGTTATGGTTTGCTTTGCTGTGCAAAAGCTTTGAAGTTTCATTAGGTCCCATTTGTTTATTTTTGTTTTTATTTCCATTTCTCTAGGAGGTGGGTCAAAAAGGATCTTGCTGTGATTTATGTCATAGAGTGTTCGTGTGTAGTCAATATCTTTTCTTTATCTTGGTTATTGCTGGTGTGCTGGTGTCTTTTTTTTTTTTTTTTGGCTGGTGTCTTTTTAATAGAAGTTTTCATTGTAATTAGATTGATCAACTTTTTACTTTGTGCTTTTTGTATAATTTTATGTAACTTTTTTCTGACTGAGCTCATAAAGATGTTGTCATATAATTTTCTTCTAAAAGTTTCAAATTTTGCTTTTTATTTTCTTAAAATCTGCCTGGAATTTATTTTTATATAACTCGTGAGGAAGGAAACTATTACATCACCTTATTTCCCCACGTGGACATACACTTGTATCATGCTGCATACTGAACCCTTTCAACAGTGGGTTGCGATGCCCCTTCAGCTACAGGTCAAGTTCCATATCCATGTGGGTCTGTTCCCAGGCTATGTTGTTCCATTGGTCTGTTTGTCCCTTTTCCATTTGCATGTTTTTATAACTTTATTCTAATGAGTTAAAGTATGTAAAGCACTTACAAGTGCCTGATACTGAGTGAATACTATATAAATGTCAACTGTTACACACACCATTCTTACTGTTACTGATGTTGTAAATAGTTGGTAGGATGATTCTCCTTATCTCTTTGGACTCTTTGGTCTTCAAATAGGAATCATAGGATTTGTTTGTGAAGTTCCATGGAAAACTAGTAGGGATTTTAATTGCAATTGCACTGTGTTTGGAGATGAGTTGGAAGTACGTTGGGGTTTGGTATCTTTACTCTATTGAATTTTACCATCAGTGAACTCTTATTCAGCCTGTGTTTTCTGTCATTTAGTAATGGTTTGAACTTGTCTTCAGGAAGTGCTTGCACATGTTTTATTAAATTTATTCCTAGATACCTCTTAGGTATGATTGCAATTGTGTTTGGGATCTTTTTTCCTATTATGGTTCCTAATTAGTTAATACTAATGTATGACAATGCAATGATATTTATATATTCAACTTGTATACAGAAACCTCTCTGAATGTTTTTATTAATACTAATAGTTTTTAGATTCTCTTGGGTCTTCTGTGTAAACAATTATCTTCATAAAAACAATTTTGTATTTTCCTGTCCAATTATACATTTTCTTTTTCTTCTCCCATTCTATTAGTCAGGGCCTGTATTACAGTGTTTTAGATACGGTGATAGCGAATTCCTTGTTTGTTTCTGATTCTAATGGAAATAATGATGAGGACAATGCTAGAAATGTAATGATAGTCAATGTGTGAGCACTTGCTGTGTGCCACAAATGCAGCATTCTGTGTGCTTTGTACACATTACAGAGTTTAATCCTCCAAATGACCCTGTAAAGGAGACTGGTTGTTATCCTTATTTTATAGATGAGAAACTGAGGCACGGAGAGAAAATGTAACTTCTAAAACTTTCACCATTAAGTATATTTGCTGTGGTTTTTTGAAAGATGCCTTTCATCAAAAGCTCCTTTTATATCCCTAGTTGACTAAGACTTTTTTTTTAACATCTTTATTGGAGTATAATTGCTTTACAATGGTGTGTTAGTTTCTGCTTTATAACAAAGTGAATCAGTTATACATATACATATGTTCCCATATCTCTTCCCTCTTGCATCTCCCTCCCTCCCACCCTCCCTATCCCACCCCTCTAGGTGGTCACAAACCACCTAGCTGATCTCCCTGTGCTATGTGGCTGTTTCCCACTAGCTATCTATTTTACATTTGGTAGACAATGGAGTATTACTCAGCCATAAAAAGAAATGAAATTGAGTTATTTGTAGTGAGGTAGATGGACCTAGAGTCTGTCATACAGAGTGAAGTAAGTCAGAAAGAAAAAAACAAATACCATATGCTAACACATATATATGGAATCTAAGAAAAAAAAAAAGGTCATAAAGTACCTAGGGGTAAGACGGGAATAAAGACACAGACCTACTAGAGCATGGACTTGAGGATGTGGGGAGGGGGAAGGGTAAGCTGTGACAAAGCAAGAGAGAGGCATGGACATATATACACTACCAAACGTAAGGTAGATAGCTAGTGGGAAGCAGCCGCATAGCACAGGGAGATCAGCTCAGTGTTTTGTGACCACCTGGAGGGGTGGGATAGGGAGGGTGGGAGGGAGGGAGATGCAAGAGGGAAGAGATATGGGAACATATGTATATGTATAACTGATTCACTTTGTTATAAAGCAGAAACTAACACACCATTGTAAAGCAATTATACTCCAATAAAGATGTAAAAAAACAACAAAAAAAACCCATTAGTTCCTATAAGAAAATAGTTTTCATTCAGAGTTTCATTTTATTACCTTAAAATAAGGAGTAATATAATATTGATTTTCCTGAGAAAGAATGTCTATGAATATACACAAAGTTTTTGCCAAAGATCTAGAAGATGAAAATTATATTAAGTCTAAATTATTTTGTCTTATTTCTGGTTATTTAATTTTTTTCAGCTTTATTGAGATATAATTGATATACAACCATGTATTTGTCAACAGATGAATAAACAAAATGTGGCATATATGCACAGTGGAATATGTTTCTGCTTTAAAAAGGAAGGACATTCTGACACAAGCTACAACATGGGTGAACCTTGAAAACATTATGCTAAGTGAAATAAGACAGTCATGAGAGGGTAAATGCTATATGATTCCACTTATATGAGGTACCTGGAGTAGTTAATAGAGACAGAAAGTAGAATGGTGGTTTCCAGGGGTTAGGGGAAGCAAGGAATGAAGAGTTGTTGTTTAATGGGTACAGAGTTTTGTTTTTATACGATAAAAAGCTATGGTGATGGATAGTGGTGATTGTTGCACAACAATGTAAGTGTATTTAATGCCACTGAACTATATACACTTAAAAATGATTAAAATGATAAATGTTGTATTTATTTTACCACAATTAAAAATAAATAAGAAAAAAAAATCATGAATGTGTGTTATATTTTCTCAAATGCTTATTTTCTGCATCTATTGGGAAGATAATTTTTTTGTCCTTTAATCTATTAATGTGGTGGATTATATTAATAGATTTTCTCATGTTGAACTGTTCTTGAATTCCTGCACTAAACTCTACTTAGTTGTAAAACATTTTTTTAATAAATTGAATTCAGTTTACTCATATTTAATTTCAGAGTTTTCCGTTAATGTTCAGAAGTGAGACAGATCTTAGATTTTCTTTTCTTGTACTCTACTCTTACTCTGGTCTCTATGGTTATCCTAGCTGCATAAAAGAGACTGGGTACTCTTCCCTTTTTTTTTTTTTTCCTAGTTTCTGAAACTGCACTGACTGAAGTATACCTGTTCTTAAGAGTTTGATAGCAGTCATCTACAACAACATCTGGATAAGAGGCCCCATTTTAGGGCAAGACTTTTGATTACCTAGTGAATTGTATAGTTATTTAAAATAATTACTGATTTATTCATGTTTTCTGTATCTTCTGTCAATTCTGGTCATTTTTTTAGACAATTATGTTTCATCTGAGATTTCAAATTTACTGACCCAAGGCAGTAGTCTCTTTTGATTAAAAAAAGTTTAATTTTTATCAAATTAAATCATGCCCGAGGTTTAAAGAATAAAATAAATGTGATAAAACTATAATGAATGTCAAGGGCATGATAGTGTACTTGGTCTTAGCCAAAAGGCTGAGAAGCAGTCAGGGCATGACAAACATAAAAATTCAGAATAGTGATTATCTGAGAAGAGAATGAAATGGGCACATGAAGAACTTCAAAGGTAAAAATAATTTGTTTTTTAATGAGTGGTGGATGCGCAGATACTTTTTGGTATCTCTGTTCTTTATAATTTACATATATCTTACAAAAATTATTTAAAATTTTCTGCTATGGAAGATGAAGATTCATTGTTTTTGCCACTCATACACATACAAACACACAAAGACTTCTTTTTTGAATGTTTTTTTTCTTTTTTATTGAAGTATAGTTGATTTACAATATTATATTAGTTTTAGGTGTACAACACAGTGATTTGATATTTTTATAGAATACTCCATTTAAAGTTATTATAAAATATTGACTATATTCCCTGTGTGTACATTACATCCTTGTGTCGTATTTATTTTATACCTTGTAGTTTTTATCTCTTAATCCCCTGCTCCTATCTGGCCCCTCCCCCTTCCCTCTCCCAATTGGTAACAACTAAATTGTTCTCAGTATCTGTCAGTCTGTTTCTGTTTTGTTATATTCATTTGTTTTAGTTTTTAGATTCCACATTTAAGCAAAAACATGGTATTTGTCTTTCCCTGTCTGACTTATTTCACTAAGCATAATACCCTCCAGGCCCATCCATGTTCTTACAGATGGCAAAATTTCATTCCTTTTTATAGCTAAGTAATATTCCATTGCATGTATGTGTGTGTGTATGTATGTATGTGTGTGTGTGTGTATCTTCCTTATCCATTCATCTCTTGATGGACACTTAGGTTGCTTCCATGTCTTGGCTATTGTAAATAATGCTGTTATGAACATTGACATGCATGTATCTTTTCAAATTAGTGTTTTCGTTTTCTTCAGATATATACCCAGGAGTGGAATTACTGGATCATATGGTAGTTTCTATTTTTGACTTTTTGAGGAACCTCCATAGTGTCTTCCATAGTGGCTGCACCAGTTTGCATTCCCACCAACAGTGTACAAGGGTCCCCTTTTCTCCACATCCTCACCAACATTTGTTATTTGTGTTCTTTCTGATGGTAGCCATTCTGACAGGTGTGAGGTGGTATCTCATTGTGATTTTGATTTGCATTTCCCTGATGATTAGTGATGTTGAATATCTTTTCACGTGCCTGTTGGCCATCTCTATGTCTTCTTTGGAACACAAAAACTTCTTGTTCTCCCATGTTCCCAGTATAATTATACCATAAATTTGGTTTACATCAGTACTACTGTTTATAATATAATGACCATATAAACACTATAGACAGCTTAGCCATGTAGTCATCTATGATTAATTTACCTTTTCTGCATAACTTTTAGTTTCCTTTGGTTAAAAATTGTCTTGTTTCTTTCATTTGCTTCTTTCGCTATGTACTTATCACCAGTTTAACTTAAACATGACCAGTTGTCTAGAGTGATTCTGAATGCTTTCAGAGCTTCAAGTGTCCCATCAATGTCATACCCCTGAGTTTCTCTGGAGGCCTCTGACCACTTCCTTCTGGGTGGATTATCCTCATTCCTGTTTGCTCAGCTACCATCCTGACATCTCTTCACCATCATTCTGGGAATTCCCTCTACTTTCTGCATTGTTGGATTCCTTCGTTTGCTTTATGCCATGCCTTTTTCCACATTTCACTGGAGCACATTCTTCCAGTACTTTCCTAAGAAAGAATGTAGGTCCATGGGAGGTAAATTTTTTGAGACTTTTGAATATCTGAAAGTGTTGAATCCTCATCCAAGATGGAGAGTTGAGCTTGGTTGGGGTAGAGTTCTAGGATGGACATTTCTTTCCCTTAGACTTTTGAAGGCATTGTTCCATTGTCTTCTGATTGTAATTTTCCTTTTGAGAACTCTGAAGCCTATTCTGATTATTGATACTTGGTATCATTTTTTTTCTATCTGTAAGCTTGTAAGATTTTTTCCCCTTTATTTCAATGCTTGCTGACATTTCTTCATGTGTCCTAATAGGGGTTCATTTTCACCAGCATTGCTGGGCACTTGGTAGAGGAGACAAATCCCCGCAGGGATAGTTGCTCCTTTCTCGTGCAAAGCCAAGATGCTACAGGGCTAGACAGCTGCAATTCAAGTCCAAGCGGCAAGTAAGGCTTTATAGAAAGCCCTTTTCACTTTGTCTGTGGGAGATTCCAAATTGACCCACTAAAAATAGGCACTGCCAGGCATCTAGTCACCCAGAAGAAAATCAGGTGTTCAGTGCCCCAGGCAGGCAAAAAATCATCTTATCAACATAGGGAACATTCCACAATCTGCATTACCAAACTTCAGGCACGAGCCAGGCCTGACATGTTAACACTTTGCTGCACATTACCTTTACTGGTGCTGTTTATTTCTTCATGGGGATTGGTGTTACCATATACTGTCCCTTCTTTCTTGGAGCTGAGCTCCAAGTTAGGTCAAGTAATGACAGCACTCTGGAGATGAGGCTTTTGGTGGAACTCCCTTCAGTTGCTGTAACAATGCCAGTTTTCACTGCTTCCGGACCACAGAGCTGAGGAGCCAGGGGTTTGGGGTGGAGGTGGGGGTGGGGGAAAGTAGCACCAAGTGGAAAACCACACACTTGGCTGCTCTTAGTGAGGTTCACTGGTTCTTCTTGAATAAATGATTTTTAATCTGTTGTGTGCCTTTGGTTAATTTCCAAAGTCCTGAAATGACAGATTTTGATAATTTTGCCAGTATTTTCATTGCTTTTATGGGGAAGAGGATTTACTAAGGTCCTCACTCCACTGTTCCAGAAGCCCTGCCTTAAGGCATTTCTCTTAAAACTGCAGAAAAGTATAGAAAATCATAGTCATAACAAATACCCTTGTAGTTACCTCCCAGAATTAGCAAGTGCTAAGATTTTGTCATTTGGTGGTGGTGGTTTTGTGTTTATAAAAGAAATAGAGGTTTACAGTTAAAGGTGAAGCCTCCCTTTTCCTCTCCTGAATCCTGCTCCCTTCATTCCCCCCCCAGGCAAACAATATCATGAATTTGGTGCATTATCTTTCTAACCCATGTTTTTAAACTTTTACTACATAAATTTGCATCTGTAATCAATATAGCATTCTTTTTTGTAAATTTACCAGATTAGTGCTCTAGAACCATAGGGGTCTTTCTACAGCTTTCTTTCAGTATTCAGTGTTACCCTTTGAGTTTAGCTATGCTGATATGTTAGATTTAGTTCATTCATTTTTCACTCCTGCATAGCATTCCAACATCTGAGTATCACAGTCCATCAATCCAAGCCTCTATTGCTGGACATTTGGTTGTTTCTAATATCTTGTTGCCATTCTTGTACATGTACATATTTGCAGAATTTCTCTCTGGTATAACTATTAGTGGAATACATAGTAGGGTATATACATTTTCAACATTACTAGATGTATAACCTTTTTTCTGTCATAAATAGAATCAATTTGCCTTGTATATTTAAGAGTTTTGCATCTATGTAAGTGAAATTGCTTTATAATATTGTCATATTCTGTCCTTACTTGCTTTTGGCATCCAGGTCATTCTGTTTTGTATAACATAAGCATTGTTTTACCAATTTTCCTTTGGTTAAGTGCCAAGTATATTTCTATGATTTTATTTTCAACATTTCTTTCTTTTTGCTCTAATTGTCTTTTGAAAACTTATAGCTGGTTTTTAAAAGTACAATTTAATATGGTTGGCCTATAATTAATGGGATTAATATTTATTGTGCTACTACTTTATTTGTATTTCTTATTTTATTGTATTTTCTAGATATCCTGCTTTTCCTTTACCTCTTTTTTCCTGCCTTTGCTGGATTTTCTTTACCTTCCCCCCTGCCTTTTTCCCCTTTGGTCATTTTCCTCCTGAATAATTCAATATTAAGCATTATTCTTAGCAGGCTTTGTTTGTGGCAAATTCTCTGTCTTTTCTTGTCCAAAAACATCTTTATTTTGTCATCTTTCATTGCAATAATTTATCTGGGGATAGAGTTCTAAGGTGACATCTTCTCTTAGGACTTTGAAAATATGTAATCTTTTGGCTTCTTTTTTATCTGATGAAATCTATTGCTGACCTAATTGTTTCTTTATAGGTGATTTTTAAAATTTCTTCATGGTAGCTTTCAATACGTACTTTCTTAAAGTCTTACAGTTACACAGAACTGTGTCTAGGTACAGATTTGCTTTTATTTACCACACTCAGGACTCTGGACATTTAAGAGTAGGATACATGCCTTTCTTCCATACCAGAAAACTGCCAGTCATTGTTTCTTCAAATATTGCCTAGATTGGGGGTCCCCCAAGACCACTACCACATTCAGAGATTCTCGAGAGGGACTCCCAGGACTTGGCATCTAGTTGTATTTACAGCTAAAATTTATTACAGTGAGATAGTAAGGATATACAACTAGAGCATAAGGGAAAAAGACATTAGCAGAATCTGGAGGACTCCATGTACAGGGTTCCTTATGCTCTCTCCCTCCCACCTAGGGTCACACAGGGCACACTTCTCCCAGCAGTGAAAGTGCAGCAACATGTGTGTGATGTTTATGCCCAGGGAAGCCCATTAGAGACTCGGTCAGCGTCCTCACATCACAGACTGCCTAGCACATACCAAAATTCCAGACCCCCAGAAGGAAAGGAAATGTTCTGCTTAAATCACATTGTTTGTACAAGCAGCCATATCCGTTAGGCAGTGGTGGGGACATTCCTGAACTCCAGATTCCCAGATGGCAGCCAAGGGCCAACCTTGCAAGCTTCCCTGTCTAAGTATAGCAGTCTCAGGGTTGCTCTGTTAACCCGTTTCTTGGCATATTGCCCCCTCTCCCTTTTTCTCTAGTCTTCCATTTGGATTTGGTATTAAACCTATTTTGGAACTTATCATTTCTCTATTTCTCTTACCATATTTCCATTGTTAGCTCTTCATGCTGCATTTTGGGTGATTTCTCAAGATCTGTCATCTAATTTGTTAAATCTATCTTTATCTGTGACTAGATAGAAGTAGTAGTTAGAAGTTCAACTTCTATCTACTGTTCAACCTCTTTATTTAGAGTTTTTAAAATAATGCCTGTATATAATTTTCCTAGTTTTTTCCCCCATAGTCTAGTTCTTACCTTATTTCTTTGAATAGTTGAAATATATTTATTTTGAAGTTCACATGGTTCTACTAGCTACAGTTCTAGGAATGTGAGTATCTTTAAATGTATCTGCTGATTCTCTTTCATGATGGGTCATTTCCTTGTGAAGTTGTTAATTTTTTACTGTGAACTCTTCAGTGAAAATTGGTATTCCATAGATATCCTGTGATTCCTAAGCTATAAAAACATAATATATCTTTTGGAAAGCTTGCCACTACTAGGAACCTACTAATACAGGACCAATTTTTAGTTTAATTTTTCAGCTTATGGGCTCTGTACTACACTTATAATCATTTGGATTGAGTTATAGAACTAGGCTTTTGATTTTTTTAAATTTTATTAAAGTATAGGTGATTTACAATGTTGTGTTTAATTTCTTCTGTACAGCAAAGTAACTCAGTTATACATATATATTCTTTTCCATTATGGTTTATGACAGGATATTGAATATAGTTCCCTGTGATATACAGTAGGACCTTGTTTATCCATTCTATACATAATAGTTTGCATCTGCTAGTCCCAAACTCCCAATCCATCCCTCCCCCGTGCCCCCTCCACCTTGGCACAGAGACCCTGGAACAGACCACAAGTCTGTTCTCTATGTCTGTGAGTCTGTTTCTGTTTCATAGATAGGTTCATTTGTGTCATATTTTAGATTCCACATATAAGTGATATCATATGGCATTTGTCTTTCTCTTTCTGACTTCACTTAGTATGATAATCTCTAGGTCCATCCATGTTGCTTCAAATGGCATTATTTCATTCTTTTTATGGCTGAGTAATATTTCAGTGTGTGTGTGTGTGTGTGTGTGTGTGTGTGTGTGTGTGTATGCAACATCTTCTTTATCCATTCATCTGTCAATGGACATTTAGGTTGCTTCCATATCTTAGCTATTATTAATAGTGCTGCTATGAACATAGGCGTGCATGTATCTTTTCGAATTATAGTTTTGTCCAGATATATGCCCAGGAGTGGGATTGCTGGATCATATAGCAACTCTATTTTTAGTTTTTAGAGGAACCTCCATACTGTTCTCCATAGTGGCTGTACCAAGTTACATTCCCACCAACAGTATAGAAGGGTTCCCTTTTTTCCACATCCTAATGCAGCTTTTGTTATTTGTAGACTTTTTAATGATGGCCATTCTGACCGGTGCGAGGTGGTACCTCATTGTAGTTTTGATTTGCATTTCTCTAACAATTAGCGATGTTGAGCATCTTTTCATGTGCCTATTGGCCATCTGTATGTCTTCTTTGGAGAAATGTCTATTTAGGTCTTCTGCCCATTTTTTTTATTAGGCCGTTTGTTTTTTTGTTATTGAGTTGTATGAGCTCTTTGTATATTTTGGAAATTAAGCCCTTGTCGGTCACATCACTTGTAAATATTTTCTCCCATTTCATAGGTTGTCTTTTCATTTTGTTTATGGTTTCCTTTGCTGTGCAAAAGCTAATGTTTGATAAGGTTCCATTTGTTTATTTCTGCTTTCATTTCTATTGCCTTGGTAGACTGACCTAAGAAAACATTGGTAGGATTTATGTCAGAGAATGTTCTCTTCTAGGAGTTTTATGGTGTCCTGTTTTATATTTAAGTCTTCAAGCCATTCTGAGTTTATTTTTGTGTGTGGTGTGAGGGTGTGTTCTAACTTCATTGATTTACATGCAGCTGTCCAACTTTGCCAAAACACCTTGCTGAAGAGACTGTCTTTTCTCCACTGTATATTCTTGCCTGCTTTGTCAAATATTAATTGACTGTAGGTGTGTGGGTTTATTTCTGGGCTCTCTATTCTGTTCCATTGATTTATATATCTGTTTTTGTGCCAATATCATGCTTTTTTTTAACATCTTTATTGGGGTATAATTGCTTTACAATGGTGTGTTAGTTTCTGCTTTATAACAAAGTGAATCAGTTATACATATACATATGTTCCCATATCTCTTCCCTCTTGCGTCTCCCTCCCTCCCACCCTCCCTATCCCACACCTCCAGGTGGTCACAAAGCACGGAGCTGATATACCTGTGCTATGCGGCTGCTTCCCACTAGCTATCTACCTTACGTTTGTTAGTGTATATATGTCCATGCCTCTCTCTCGCTTTGTCACGGCTCACCCTTCCCCCTCCCCATATCCTTCAGTCCATTCTGCAGGAGGTCTGTGTCTTTATTCCTCTCTTACCCCTAGGTTCTTCATGACATTTTTTCTTAAATTCCATATATATGTGTTAGGATACGGTATTTGTCTTTCTCTTTCTGACTTACTTCACTCTGTATGACAGACTCTAGGTCTATCCACCTCATTACAAATAGGTCAATTTCGTTTCTTTTTATGGCTGAGTAATATTCCATTGTATATATGTGCCACATCTTCTTTATCCATTCATCCAATGATGGGCACTTAGGTTGTTTCCATCTCCGGGCTATTGTAAATAGAGCTGCAATGAACATTTTGGTACATGACTCTTTTTGAATTATGGTTTTCTCAGGGTATATGCCCAGTAGTGGGATTGCTGGGTCATATGGTAGTTCTGTTTGTAGTTTTTTAAGGAACCTCCATACTGTTCTCCATAGTGGCTGAACCAATTCACATTCCCACCAGCAGTGCAAGAGTGTTCCCTTTTCTCCACACCCTCTCCAGCATTTATTGATTCTAGATTTTTTGATGATGGCCATTCTGACTGGTGTGAGATGATATCTCATTGTAGTTTTGATTTGCATTTCTCTAATGATTAATGATGTTGAGCATTCTTTCATGTGTTTGTTGGCAGTCTGTATATCTTCTTTGGAGAAATGTCTATTTAGGTCTTCTGCCCATTTTTGGATTGGGTTGTTTGTTTTCTTGTTATTGAGCTGCATGAGCTGCTTATAAATTTTGGAGATTAATCCTTTGTCGGTTGCTTCATTTGCAAATATTTTCTCCCATTCTGAGGGTTGTCTTTTGGTCTTGTTTATGGTTTCCTTTGCTGTGCAAAAGCTTTGAAGTTTCATTAGGTCCCATTTGTTTATGTTTGTTTTTATTTCCATTACTCTAGGAGGTGGGTCAGAAAGGATCTTGCTGTGATTTATGTCATAGAGTGTTCTGCCTATGTTTTCCTCTAAGAGTTTGATAGTTTCTGGCCTTACATTTAGGTCTTTAATCCATTTTGAGCTTATTTTTGTGTATGGTGTTAGGGAGTGATCTAATCTCATACTTTTACATGTACCTGTCCAGTTTTCCCAGCACCACTTATTGAAGAGACTGTCCTTTCTCCACTGTACATTACTGCCACCTTTATCAAAGATAAGGTGTCCATATGTGCATGGGTTTATCTCTGGGCTTTCTATCCTGTTCCATTGATCTATCTTTCTGTTTTTGTGCCAGTACCATACCGTCTTGATAACTGTAGCTTTGTAGTATAGTCTGAAGTCAGGGAGCCTGATTCTTCCAGCTCCGTTTTTCGTTCTCAAGATTGCTTTGGCTATTCGGGGTCTTTTGTGTTTCCATACAAATTGCAAACTTTTTGTTCTAGTTCTGTGAAAAATGCCAGTGGTAGTTTGGTAGGGATTGTATTGAATCTATAGATTGCTTTGGGTAGTAGAGTCATTTTCACAATGTTGATTCTTCCAATCCAAGAACATGGTATATCTCTCCATCTCTTTGTATCATCTTTAATTTCTTTCATCAGTGTCTTATAATTTTCTGCATACAGGTCTTTTGTCTCCTTAGGTAGGTTTATTCCTATATTTTATTCTTTTTGTTGCAATGGTAAATGGGAGTGTTTTCTTGATTTCACTTTCAGATTTTTCATCATTAGTATATAGGAATGCCAGAGATTTCTGTGCATTAATTTTGTATCCTGCCACTTTACCAAATTCATTGATTAGCTCTAGTAGTTTTCTGGTAGCATCTTTAGGGTTCTCTATGTATAGGATCATGTCATCTGCAAACAGTGACAGCTTTACTTCTTCTTTTCCGATTTGGATTCCTTTTATTTCCTTTTCTTCTCTGATTGCTGTGGCTAAAACTTCCAAAACTATGTTGAATAAGAGTGGTGAGAGTGGGCAACCTTGTCTTGTTCCTGATCTTAGTGGAAATGCTTTCAGTTTTTCACCATTGAGGATGATGTTTGCTGTGGGCTTGTCATATATGGCCTTTATTATGTTGAGGAAAGTTCCCTCTATGCCTACTTTCTGCAGGGTTTTTATCATAAATGGGTGTTGAATTTTGTCAAAAGCTTTCTCTGCATCTATTGAGATGATCATATGGTTTTTCTCCTTCAGTTTGTTAATATGGTTTATCACATTGATAGATTTGCGTATATTGAAGAATCCTTGCATTCCTGGAATAAACCCCACTTGATCATGGTGTATGATCCTTTTAATGTGCTGTTGGATCCTGTTTGCTAGTATTTTGTTGAGGATTTTTGCATCTATGTTCATCAGTGATATTGGCCTGTAGTTTTCTTTCTTTGTGACATCCTTGTCTGATTTTGGTATCAAGGTGATGGTGGCCTCGTAGAAGGAGTTAGGGAGTGTTCCTCCCTGTGCTATATTTTGGAAGAGTTTCAGAAGGATAGGTGATAGCTCTTCTCTAAATGTTTGATAGAATTCGCCTGTGAAGCCATCTGGTCCTGGGCTTTTGTTTGTTGGAAGATTTTTAATCACAGTTTCAATTTCAGTGCTTGTGATTGGTCTGTTCATATTTTCTATTTCTTCCTGATTCAGTCTTGGCAGGTTGTGCATTTCTAAGAATTTGTCCATTTCTTCCAGATAGTCCATTTTATTGGCATAGAGTTGCTTGTAGTAATCTCTCATGATCTCTTTTATTTCTGCAGTGTCAGTTGTTACCTCTCCTTTTTCATTTCTAATTCTATTGATTTGAGTCTTCTCCCTTTTTTTCTTGATGAGTCTGGCTAGTGGTTTATCTATTTTGTTTATCTTCTCAAAGAACCAGCTTTTAGTTTTATTGATCTTTGCTATTGTTTCCTTCATTTCTTTTTCATTTATTTCTGATCTGATTTTTATGATTTCTTTCCTTCTGCTAGCTTTGGGGTTTTTTTGTTCTTCTTTCTCCAATTGCTTGAGGTGCAAGGTTAGGTTGTTTATTCGAGATGTTTCCTGCTTCTTAAGGTGGGCTTGTATTGCTATAAACTTCCCCCTTAGGACTGCTTTTGCTGCATCCCACAGGTTTTGGGTCGTTGTGTCTCCATTGTCATTTGTTTCTAGGTATTTTTTGATTTCCTCTTTGATTTCTTCAGTGATCACTTCGTTATTAAGTAGTGTATTGTTTAGCCTCCATGTGTTTGTATTTTTTACAGATCTTTCCCTGTAATTGATATCTAGTCTCATGGCGTTGTGGTCAGAAAAGATACTTGATACAATTTCAATTTTCTTAAATTTACCAAGGCTTGATTTGTGACCTAAGATATGATCTATCCTGGAGAATGTTCCATGAGCACTTGAGAAAAATGTGTATTCTGTTGTTTTTGGATGGAGTGTCCTATAAATATCAATTAAGTCCATGTTGTTTAATGTATCATTTAAAGCTTGTGTTTCCTTATTTATTTTCATTTTGGATGATCTGTCCATGGGTGAAAATGGGGTGTTTAAGTCCCCTACTATGAATGTGTGACTGTCGATTTCCCCTTTTATGGCTGTTAGTATTTGCCTTATGTATTGAGGTGCTCCTATGTTGGGTGCATAAATATTTACAATTGTTATATCTTCTTCTTGGATCGATCCCTTGATCATTATGTAGTGTCCTTCTTTGTCTCTTTTAATAGTCCTTATTTTAAAGTCTATTTTGTCTGATATGAGAATTGCTACTCCAGCTTTCTTTTGGCTTCCATTTGCATGGAATATCTTTTTCCATCCCCTTACTTTCAGTCTGTATGTGTCTCTAGGTCTGAAGTGGGTCTCTTGTAGACAGCATATATAAGGGTCTTGTTTTTGTATCCATTCAGCTAATCTGTGTCTTTTGGTGGGAGCATTTAGTCCATTTACATTTAAGGTAATTATCGATATGTATGTTCCTATTCCCATTTTCTAAATTGTTTTGGGTTCGTTATTATAGGTCTTTTCCTTCTCTTGTGTTTCTTGCCTAGAGAAGATCCTTTAGCATTTGTTGTAAAGCTGGTTTGGTGGTGCTGAACTCTCTCAGCTTTTGCTTGTCTGTAAAGGTTTTAATTTCTCCATCAAATCTGAATGAGATCCTTGCTGGGTAGAGTAGTCTTGGCTGCATGTTTTTCTCCTTCATCACTTTCAGTATGTCCTGCCACTCCCTTCTGGCTTGTAGGGTTTCTGCTGAGAGATCAGCTGTTAACCTTATGGGGATTCCCTTGTGTGTTATTTGTTGTTTTTCCCTTGCTGCTTTTAATATGTTTTCTTTGTATTTAATTTTTGACAGTTTGATTAATATGTGTCTTGGCGTATTTCTCTTTGTATTTATCCTGTATGGGACTCTCTGTGCTTCCTGGACTTGATTAACTATTTCCTTTCCCATATTAGGGAAGTTTTCAACTATAATCTCTTCAAATATTTTCTCAGTCCCTTTCTTTTTCTCTTCTTCTTCTGGAACCCCTATAATTCGAATGTTGGTGCGTTTAATGTTGTCCCAGAGGTCTCTGAGACTGTCCTCAGTTCTTTTCATTCTTTTTTCTTTATTCTGCTCTGCAGTAGTTATTTCCACTATTTTATCTTCCAGGTCAATTATCCGTTCTTCTGCCTCAGTTATTCTGCTATTGATCCCATCTAGAGTACTTTTAATTTCATTTATTGTGTTGTTCATCGTTGCTTGTTTCATGTTTAGTTCTTCTAGGTCCTTGTTAACTGATTCTTGCATTTTGTCCATTCTATTGTCCATTCTATCTCCAAGATTTCGGATCAACCTTACTATCATTATTCTGAATTCTTTTTCAGGTAGACTGCCTATTTCCTCTTCATTTGTTAGGTCTGGTGCATTTTTATCTTGCTCCTTTATCTGCTGTGTGTTTTTCTGTCTTCTCATTTTGCTTATCTTGCTGTGTTTGGGGTCTCCTTTTTGCAGGCTGCAAGTTCGTAGTTCCTCCTGTTTTTGATGTCTGTCTCCAGTGGCTAAGGTTGGTTCAGTGGGTTGTGTAGGCTTCCTGGTGGAGGGGACTAGTGCCTGTGTTGTGGTGGATGAGGCTGGATCTTGTCTCTCTAGTGGGCAGTTTCACGTCTGGTGGTGTGTTTTGGGGTGTCTGTGGCCTTATGATTTTAGGCAGCCTCTCTGCTAATGGGTGGGGTTGTGTTCCTGTTTTGCTAGTTGTTTGGCATAGGTTTTCCAGCACTGTGGCTTGCTGGTCGTTGAGTGAAGCTGGGTGCTGGTGTTAAGATGGAGGTCTCTGGGAGATTTTCGCCGTTTGATATTATGTGGAGCTGGGAGGTCTCTTGTGGACCAGTGTCCTGAAGTTGGCTCTCCTACCTCAGAGGCAGAGCCCTGCCTCCTGGCTGGAGCACCAAGAGCTTTTCTTCCACACGGCTCAGGATAAAAGGGAGAAAAAGTAGAGGGAATTAGTAGAAGTATGAGGAAAGAAAGAAGGAAAGGAGGGTAGGAAGGAAGGAAGGAAGAAAGAAGCAAAGAAGGAAAGAAGGCAAGAAGGAAAGAAAGGAGGGAGGGAGGGAGGGAGGAAGGAAGGAAGGAGGGAAAGAAGGAAAAAAGACAAAGAAAGAAGATACAGTAAAAATAAAATAAAGTATAATAAAGTTATTGAATTAAAAAATTCTTATTTAAAAAAAAAAGGGACGGATAGAACCTTAGGACAAATGTAAGCAAAGCTATACAGACAAAATCTTACACAGAAGCATACACATACACCCTCACTAAAAGAGGTAAATGGGGAAAAATCATAAATCTTGCTGTCAGAGACCACCTCCTCAATTTGGGATGATTCGTTGTCTAAAGGAGGGAAGGAAGGAAGGAAAGAAAGAAAGAAAGAAAGAAAGAAAGAAAGAAAGAACGAAGGTAAAGTATAATAACGTTATTAAAATTAATTATTAAGAAAAAAAAATTTTAAAAAAAACCATGGACGGATAGAACCCTAGGACAAATGGTGGAAGCAAGACTATACAGACAAGATCTCACACAGAAGCATACACATACACATTCACAAAAAGAGGAAAAGGGAAAAAATCATAGATCTTGCTCCTAAAGTCCACTTCCTTAATTTGGGATGTTTGGTTGTCTATTCAGGTATTCCACAGATGCAGGGTATATCAAGTTGATTGTGGAGCTTTAATCTGCTGCTTCTGAGGCTGCTGGGAGAGATTTCCCTTTCTCTTCTTTGTTCTCACAGCTCCCAGGGCTCAGCTTTGGATTTGGCCCTGCCACTGCGTGTAGGTCGCTGGAGGGCGTCTGTTTTTTGCTCAGACAGGATGGGGTTAAAAGAGCCGCTGATTCGGGGGCTCTGGCGCACTCAGGCCGGCGGGGAGGGAGGGGCACGGAGTGCGGGGCGGGCCTGCGGTGGCAAAGGCCGGCGTGACTTTGCACCAGCCTGAGGCGCGCTGTGCGTTCTCCCGGGGAAGTTGTCCCTGGATCCCGGGAACCTGGCAGTGGCGGGCTGCACAGGCTCCGCGGAAGAGGGGTGTGGAGAGTGACCTGTGCTCGCACACAGGCCCCTCGGTGGCGGCAGCAGCAGCCTTAACGTCTCCCGCCCGCCTCTGGGGTCCACGCTTTTAGCCGCGGCTTGCGCCCGTCTCTGGATTCCGCGCTTTCAGCCGCGGCTGGCGCCCGTCTCTGGGGTCCGCGCTTTCAGCCGCGGCTCGCGCCCGTCTCTGGAGTTCCTTTAAGCAGCGTTCTTAAACCCCTCTCCTCACGCCCCAGGAAACAAAGAGGGAAGGAAAAGTCTCCTGCCTCTTCGGCAGGTGCAGACTTTTCCCCGGACTCCCTCCCGGCTAGCCGTGGTGCACTAACCCCTTCAGGCTATGTTCAAGCCGCCAACCCCAGTCCTCTCCCTGCGCTCCGTCCGAAAACGAAACCCGAGCCTCAGAGCCTCAGCTCGCAGCCCCGCCCGCCCCGGCGGGTGAGCAGACAAGCCTCTCGGGCTGGTGAGTGCCGGTCGGCACCGATCCTCTGTGCGGGAATCTCCCCGCTTTGCCCTCCGCACCCGTTGCTGTGCACTCCTCCGCGGCTTCGAAGCTCCCCCCTCCGCCTCCCGCAGTCTCCGCCCGCTAAGGGGCTTCCTAGTGTGTGGAAACTTTTCCTCCTTCACAGCTCCCTCCCACTGGTGCAGGTGCCGTCCCTATTCTTTTGTCTCTGTTTTTTCTTTTTTTCTTTTGCCCTACCCAGGTACGTGGGGAGTTTCTTGCCTTTTGGGAGGTCTGAGGTCTTCTGCCAGCCTTCAGTAGGTGTTCTGTAGGAGTTGTTCCACGTGTAGATGTATTTCTGGTGTATCTGTGGGGAGGAAGGTGATCTCCGCGTCTTACTCTTCCGCCATCTTCCGCCTTCCCCTTTGATGTGATTTTAAAAGGGGTTGTTTATTTACTTTCCCTTTCTGCTATTTCACTGTTAGTGTAAAGAAATGTAACTGATTTCTGGATGTTAATCTTGTATCCTGCTACCATGCTGAATTTATCAGTTCTAGTAGTTTTTGTGTGGAGTCTTTAGGGATTTCTATATATAGTATCATATCAGGCTTTTGATTTCTTATATATAACATCCTTCTTTCCAGTTTCCTTGACCAGTGGGGAATCTTTCTAGTTCCTGTTTAACACACATGGATGCCCTTTGTGGCTCCTACTTTTAGTGCAAATCATATTCTAGTTTCCTGAACATTTGTGCCCTGTGGTCTGGATTCCCCTGCAAATCTTCAACCTTCAGTTTCTGTTCACGCCATCCCTTTAAACTCTCACTTCAGTTTTGACACCTAAAAACTTTCTTTTCTTGGTTTTGAGCTTGACTGGGTATTAAATTATTTTCTGTTAAATGTGGGCCAGCATTTGTTTGTATTTACAGTTGAGGGAGGTGGTGGTGGTGGAGCATAGGGAGGTTTCATCCACATCAGCTCAGGTCCATTAATAGGAGTTCACAGCAGGGCATTTATGAATGAATTTTATGCCATAACATTATAGTAGAAATATTTACAAGTTTGATGATTCATTGCATTTTTTTCCCTAGAATTCTGGCAAGTTGGTGACCCAATAGATAATCATAAGGAAAGCCAAGACAAACCTCTGTGGCAAGCTGCATCCCTTGATAAGGAAACACTGAAGGATGGAAGTGGCCCAAAATTCAGAACATACAGAAAAATCATTTATCCAAGCACAAACTTTGTTTCTATAAGACAAAGACTCCCTAAATATGATTCATGGGGAAAGTGTTCAAAACATAATTTAAATTTTCTTAGTCAAAGTAGAAGCTATGTAAGAAAGAAAGATGATGAATGTAAGGCATATTGGAAATTATGCTTCCATTCTAATCTTGATAAAGCTCAACCTGGAGAGAAATTCTTTGAGCTTAATGAACATGGAAAAGCCTTCCACCATAAGCAATCCCTTAATAAAAGTCCAAGAATTCAAACTGGGGAGAAATTCTATAAATGTTCTGAATGTGGAAAAGTATTTATCCAGAAAGCAAACCTTGTTGTACATCAGAGAACTCACACCGGAGAGAAACCTTATGAATGCTGTGAATGTGCAAAAACCTTCAGCCAAAAGTCAACCCTCATTGCACACCAGAGAACTCATACAGGGGAGAAGCCGTATGAATGCAGTGAATGTGGGAAAACATTTATCCAGAAGTCAACTCTGATTAAACATCAGCGAACTCATACAGGAGAGAAACCATTTGTATGTGGTGAATGTGCAAAAGCTTTTAAGAGTTCATATCACCTTATTAGACATGAAAAAACACACATTAGACAAGCATTTTATGAAGCTATCAAATGTGGTAAGTCCAGCCTTACACATCAAAGGACTCATACAGGTGAGAAACCTGAGTGCAATAAACATGGGAAAGCCTTTGATGAGACGCCCACCCCCATTAAACATCAAGGAACTCATACAAAAGAGAAACCTTATGAGTGCAGTAAATGCGGAAAAGGCTTCAGGGGAAAGTCACACCTTTCTGTTCATCAGAGAGTTCATACAGGAGAGAAACCCTATGAATGCAGCATATGTGGGAAGACTTTCAGTGGAAAATCACACCTCTCTGTCCATCAGAGAACTCATACAGGAGAGAAACCTTATGAATGCAGAAGATGTGGGAAAGCATTTGGTGAGAAGTCAACCCTTATTGTACATCAGAGAACTCATACAGGAGAAAAACCCTATAAATGCAACGAATGTGGGAAAGCCTTCAGTGAAAAGTCACCACTGACTAAACATCAGAGAATTCATACAGGAGAGAGACCCTATGAATGCAGTGACTGTAGGAAAGCATTCAGTAGGAAATCAACTCTCATTAAACATCAGAGAATTCATACAGGAGAAAAACCCTATGAATGTAGTGAATGTGGCAAAGCCTTCAGTGTGAAATCAACTCTCATTGTACATCACAGAACTCATACAGGAGAGAAACCTTATGAATGCAGAGAATGTGGCAAAGCCTTCAGTGGGAAGTCAACACTCATTAAACATCAGAAAAGTCATACAGGAGAGAAAACCTATTAAGATACTTTACTGTGAGATAATTTCACTAGTTACACCTCATTATATTATATATCAATTCATCCTGGGGAGTAACCTTATAAATATCAAAAAATGTCAAAAACTTTTCATATATTATTTAATGTTCATTTAACTTAATAAAAGGCACAAAAGTATAATTCCAGAAGGATATAATAAATGTGATCAATTTTTCACGCAGAATTCTTACACAAGTGGAGAACTGTATACCAGAGAATTCAAAAGTGGCAAAACTGTGAATATATTGATGTGGAAAAGACTTTAGAAAGAATTTAAATATCCTTGCCTATCAGAGTATTTATGCTGACCTATCAGAGTATTTATGCTGAGGAAAAACAAAGAATTTAATGAGTTTAGAAAACTGTGTTAGAAATTATGAGAGAAATATGTTCCATAGTCTATACCACACATTTTGTGTGAAAGGTGCAGAGGTTGCAAACAAGCACTCAATAATTAAGATATGTTCACTGTGGAGTAGAGGATGACATTTTTGAAAGAAAAATATAAAGCAAAAATTGTTAATCCTAGCTAGGGCAAACTCCCAGTTTACTTCTTAAACAAAATAGAAAAATTGCTTCCTTAAGTGGTGTGACGGAGGATGAGTCATCATGATCCCTGAAACAAAGGAGCTCAAACAGGAGATCTCACACATATTCATCAACACCTTCAGTGCAGAAATGCAAACCCCTTACAGAAAAGGCATATATTAAGCTTTGACACACCTCACTTAGGAACAGTGCTTATAACTTAATATTTAAGGGTAATCATTTTATGGTTACATTTATGCCTCATTTTATTAGTCAGTAAAAGTTCTTTAATTTTCAGCTTATCTACCTTAACATAATACCATTTAAAATAGAAAAAAAATAAATTGAATATCCAATAGTCAATTGATTAAAAACTGACATATCAATAAGATAGAATAGTATGCACTAATGAAAAATTTTTTCATGTTTGAGGATTTGGAGAAATGTTCATGGTAATTGGCTAAGTGAAAAAACATAAAACAATGTACCACATAGTTTACATTATAAAAAAATACATCAAGGATGGATAATGCACCATTATATCAGTGACTCTGGATGGCAGAAAAGTAGCAGTTTTATGCTGAGTAAAATTATTTGCACATATATATGTATACAAATATATTTGTTTTATATTTGTATCTGTTGTAGGTGTGTGTGTATAGGTAGACACAGAACAAAAAGCTCGGAAGGAAATACAACAAATTATTAAGCAGATTATCCAGATTATCGTTTGGGTGGTAGGATTATTGAGTTTTTAATTTTTTAAATGTCGTCTGCAGAAACTACCCATAAAATGATCTTGTGCATAGTAGATTCTGTCTTCCAATCCATTTTCCCATTCAGCTTTGTCTTTAATATGTGACACAATTCTCTTCTTAAAATGACCCCATTTTCACATATGTCTATATATTCCCTATTCCTTTTCCATGTGGTTGTCTGAGTGTATGGTTTTGAGTATATGTTTTGCATCTTAAAAATGGGTATCCTGTGATTGTAATATCTGTATGTGATTTTTTTGGGTAAAAATAAGTTATCTCCATAGTTCTTTACACTGTAACCACTGAATACTGTTACATAAATTATCAGCTAACAAACTTTACAGGTGAGGAGAGAGGTAGTAAATGGTCCAACTGATAAGTATATGAATTCCAATTATACACTAGAAGACTGAGGAAATCACCACTGGATGGGTCTGCATGTGCAGTGGGCCACTGTGAATCAGGTTTAAGCGAGGACTCAGTGTAACACCTGTACCCAGTAAGCCCCCACTCTTAACAGGAGGGCCATGGTGATGCTTTGCATATCTGGGTATTAATGTCAACTCAGAAAGCTGTGTCCAATAGTCCTAAAAATATTCCCTTTTCCCCAATGACCATAGTCACCCAGATAAATGGCCATAGGTTCCCTCGGAAAGGGACTAAGGTAAGTATTTTATGTTTGCTACAATGTTGTAGGGTTCTTCCTATAAGGGACATGGGCACCTCTCTAGACAATTGGTTCCAGATCTAAAATTTGGCTCAGGTCTGGGAACTCAGCAAGGGACCCTCACTTTTTAATGAAGCATTTGCCCTCAGACTTCTCTCTTTGAATCTTGCCTTTTTTTTTTTTATTTTTCGCCGTACCAGCTGGCTTGCAGGATCTTAGTTCTCTGACCAGGGATCGAACTCGAGCCCCCTGCAATGGAAACGCGGAGTCCAGTGGTTAGTCCCTGGTTAGGCCAGGGAATTCCCAAATCTTGCCCTTTTCTGATTGTAATATTAAACTGCAATTCTGTTGGTGCCCATCAATCTTACTCCTAGGGATGCCAGGCTCATCATAGACTCATTACAACCAAGGAAAGAATTAATGAGCTTGAGAGAAAGTGTTTAGGCTTGTACCATTCAATATGGTGTTGGCGTTTTATAAATGCCCTTTAACAGACTGAGGAAGTTCCTTTCTATTCCTAGTTTATTAAGGGATTTTTTAAAATCATGAACATATATTAATTTTGCCACATTATTTTCCTGTAACCATTGAGATGATCATATGCTTTTGCCTTTATTCTGTTAATATATTTAATTAAATTGAATTCTGAATGTTAACCTTGCTTTCATTTTCAAATATTATTGGATTCCATTTGCTAAATATTTTGTCAAGGGTTTGTACATCAATATTCATGAGATTTATTGGTCTGTACTTTTCTTTCCCTTTAATTTCTTGGTCAGGTGTCAGGGTAATGCTGGTCTAAAAAACTTGCTGGGAATTATTTCCTCCTTATTTTCCTAAGGGGTTTGTATAGGATTGATATTATATCATTATAAATATTGGAGGACAATCTCCATGAGACCATTCTCACTTGCCTGGTAGAGCTGAAGGCCACTAGCAAAGCTTTTTTTTTTGTCCATCCCAACTCCAGTAAACCAGGTAGGATAATTTCCCTGAGGTTAAAGACTCTGCGTTTCAGACTTCGAGGGCCCACAGTATGCCAAGTAAATAGGAAACATCACCCCTCCATCTGCTTGTCTTCTGATGAACACACAAATGCCCAAGGGATGGGGAAAGTCCCAACAGCTTCCAGAAAGGAGAGGGAGGAGGAAGGAGACAAGGCTGGGCACGTCTCCCTAGCCACCCAGATGCTGGAAGGTGGAGACGGGATCTACAGAACAGCAGTGGCTGCCTCTGTCTGAACCCCAAGAACAAGGGGCTGCAGAGGGGCAGCAGGTGGGGCATCGTGTGGCTATCACAGCAGCTCGTTCCATCAGACCCGAATTGTGTCCCCAAGTCTGGGGTTTCTGAGAAGAACTCCTGGGCGCGCCCCCGAGGCCAAGCTCTCCCTGACCCACCAGGTCCCCTTGCCCTGGCCCAACTGGCCCGGCACGGGCTCACCTAGACACCTCCGTGTTGGGCTTTCTCCAGCTGCCATCCTGGCCTCCTCTTCTCCTTGTCCCAACCTGAAGGTCCTACCTGGTTGGGCCACGAGGAATCCTGTTAAGGGGAAATGACAGAGGACTTTCTAATTGACACATGAGGCATTCCGGAACCGAGGCCCATCCTTGCAGGGCAGAGATGGTCTGGCCTCGGTGACTGCCCCGTGAGCCCAGCTAGTGGGCCCTCAGTGCAGACCATCCACAAAGAAGGTGAGAGCACAGACATCCCGTGCAGGGTGCAAACGCCATTATGGATTCTTGACACTGAGCCTGAGGCCCGATTCATTCAGGGCCCAGACGCCCGTGAGCTGCAGCAGCCGACAGAGAGGGAGCCCCGGGGGGTGCGTTCCAGTCACCCTGTGAAGGGTCCCTCACCCACGGAGACAAGGTGGCTGTAGTTCTCCAGCATGACATCCTTGCAGAGGTTCTTCTGAGTGGCGTCCAGCTGCTGCCACTCCTCCAGGGTGAAGTCCACAAACACATCCCTGAAGGTCAACGTTTCCTGCAACAGCACACTCCTCCTTAGCCCACTGTCAAAACAAGGTGGGCAGTGGGGGGGGGGGCACTGGCATCTAGAGGGTAGAGGCCATCGATGTTGCTAAATATCCTCCAATGCACATGGCAGCCCTCCACAACACAGCATTATCTTGCCCAAAGGTCAAGAGGGCAGGGGTGAGAAAACCCGGGGTTGAGCAGTGAAATGGAATGATCATGAAAAGGACTAGAATGTGCTGTAATATGCGAAAAGAAGAAAAGAAAAAGGGATTCATATCAAGATAGATAAATAGGCACACATGATTTTCGGAAGAATGCATGAAAAAATGAAGGAGACACAAAGACAGGTGAGAGGGAAAATTATTTTTCACCTTTTGATGAACAAAGTTTTGTTTGAATTTTTTGCCATATGCACAGAGTACTTTTTAAAAGACTCAATTCAATTTATTAATGCTCTAGTCAGAACATGTTTTTAGAATTTTGGCATCCATATTCTTAAGTGAAAGTGGTCTTTCACCTTTTGCTTTCTTGTAGTATCTTCCTTGAATTTAAGTTAACTGGCATCATAATATGTACTGGATTCCTTTTCACCTTTTAACAGCCTGGAAAAGTTGAACACAGAAATTATCTGCTCTTTAAAATTTTGTGAAAGCAGCAATTAGTCCAGGATTTGGAAGAGCAAATTTAAAGTGTGAACACCTTTGATTCAAAAATCCTACTTCCAGGTGTATTCTCCATAAATACCTGTACTAATGGGCCAAGAGATACATAGAAAGTTGTTCATGAGGCACTGTATATAATAGAAAAGAAAATTAAAAATCTAAGTGTCCATTCGTAGAGAAATAGTTAAATGATACTTCTATACCATGAAATAGGAACTGAAATAATCTTTATGTACTGATGAGGAACAAAACCCAGAATATAATCAGGTGGGAAAAGCAAGATGGGTATGGGAGTGTGATGGCACTTGTGCAAAAACACATGTTACATATATGTCTATTTTTAGTTAACTTGATGTAAATGCATCTACAGCACCTTATCACCAAATTGTTAACAGTGGGCATCTGCGAGGAAGATGTGGTACTGGGGAGAGAAGTAGGGATCTTTTGGATACTGTTTTTATGCATATTGGAACATGAGACATGGATTTACTTTCATTATTTCAAACATAATGAAAAAGCAAAAAGTGAACTGAAAGTGAAGAAAGAGAAAAAGCAAGATGAGTCTATGTATTTAAACAATCTTCTCTGAGAAGGAAAAGAAAAAAAAGAAGAGCAGTCCCAAGAGTAAGAAGTAGATTTGAAAAGTCTTTTCCTTTCTATCTTGTTCCTTTTTTTTTTCTCTTTTTTTTTGGTGGGGAGGGGAAGGATTGGAGAATCTGAGGTGGATGACAGGTTGAACAGAAAACAGCCAGAGCTAAGAGGACTAATAGATTTTTCAAGGCTGCAATGTAATTTCCTAATTGCTGCCTCAAATTCACTGGAAACAAAGTAGGGGGTAAATTAGGAACTCACCTGGGACATGGCCATCTGGCTCTGCCCTGACAAAGGATGGAGATCTAGGAAGGCAGAATTAGGAGGGTCGAGATCAGTGCATACAGCCATGAGACCACCATCACCAGCTTAATAACAATCACTCTTGCCCCACAGCGGGGATGATCTGGACACGTGGCCTGGTAGCTCCAGCCTGTTCCCCTGGGACACGGCTAAGATCCTGTGGGTTTTCCACATGAATTTATTTTCTCTTCCTGGACAGATTTATGACTTGTGTTTAAAGACATCTCCTCGGAAGCCATTAACAACCTGACATCTCCTTTCTCTCAGGAATTCTATGCCTGGAAATTTATCGTAAAAAGGCAATCATAAATAAGCACAGGCTACAAGGATGTTAACTGTAGGTGTTTCCACCATTCAACAATTTGGAAGCAACTAAACCTCCAGCAAAGTGGACTCAGATCAAAAATTAGACACACAACATGGGAAATACCGCATGGGCTTTAAAAATGCAATGCAATCCTGTTCTCATTTCTTAACGTATTTAAAAGTAGGTTACCAGAAAGCAAGTGTAGTGTGATCTCCTTTGTTAAGCAATATGTATTTAGTGAGGAAGAGCAGTCCAGAAGAGCATTTATGAAAACGTTGACACTGCTTACATTCCAGTGGTAATTCCACCTTTCCTCTTTTATTTACTTGCATTTTTTCATTTTTCACAATATCATTTACTAGTAAAATAGAAAGGAGAAATTATTACAAATCACCTCTTATCACACTGAGCCCTGGAGGTGATAGACCCTGAGCAAAGTCTGGAGGACAGGGACAGCTTGCTGTGGTTTGGAGGAAGGAGACAAACCATAGCTGAGCGCAGGACAGAAGGGAGGGGCGAGGAGGGAGGAGAGGCGGGGGGGTAGAGGGAGGTTAAGGGCCAGGCATTGGTCACTTCCACATGGAGCTGGAAACCACTGACCTTGCGCCAGGCTCCTTCGGACCTACAGTGGGCCACCGCCACCCTGTTCCCGCCCCAATACTTCCTTATTTCCCATTATGTCCATTTGATCGCCACGCTCTCCCTTATTTGGCGGTGTTCAAAACACAGTTTCAGCAAGGAGCTTTTGTTAACCATTGCTACTGTAGCAATCCCTGCCTTAGGATCAGGACAACAGGGCTCAGCAAGATGCAGCTTAATGAGTCACTTCCCAGACCCAGTTACTAGCATCAAAATGAGAGGCAGCAGAGCTAGGTGATGGCCTACCTAGAGACCACGCTGAAAGGTCACAGACACACAGAAACCAAAGACACCTCTTGGTCATCTAGTCAGGGTAGAGGAGATTCAACAGAAAAGGAAAGAAGCAGCTCTATCCAGAACATGCCATCGTGCGAGTAATATGCTCTGAAGTTTATTTATTTTTTTAATACATAGAGATAACACAAAAGACAAAATAATTGAGTGGGCGGGAAGTATTGACAAGAGGAGGAATCTAACAACAGGCGGAAAAAGTCAGATTTGGAAGAGCCTCAGAGAAATAAGAAAACAGAAACCTGTGTGAAATGGACACTGTTTAACCACAAAGTGAGGGCAGACAAGGGCATGGTGGTACTTGGCCTGGTGGAGCTGAAGGCCACTAGCAAAGCCTTTTTTTTTGTCCATCCCAACTCCAGTAAACCAGGTAGGATAATTTCCCTGAGGTTAAAGACTCTGCGTTTCAGACTTCGAGGGCCCACAGTATACCAAGTAAAGAGGAAACATCACCCCTCCATCTGCTTGTCTTCTGATGAACACACAAATGCCCAAGAGATGGGGAAAGTCCCAACAGCTTCCAGAAAGGAGAGGGAGGAGGAAGGAGACAAGGCTGGGCACGTCTCCCTAGCCACCCAGATGCTGGAAGGTGGAGACGGGATCTACAGAACAGCAGTGGCTGCCTCTGTCTGAACCCCAAGAACAAGGGGCTGCAGAGGAGCAGCAGGTGGGGCATCGTGTGGCTATCACAGCAGCTCGTTCCATCAGACCCGAATTGTGTCCCCAAGTCTGGGGTTTCTGAGAAGAACTCCTGGGCGCGCCCCCGAGGCCAAGCTCTCCCTGACCCACCAGGTCCCCTTGCCCTGGCCCAACTGGCCCGGCACGGGCTCACCTGGACACCTCCGTGTTGGGCTTTCTCCAGCTGCCATCCTGGCCTCCTCTTCTCCTTGTCCCAACCTGAAGGTCCTACCTGGTTGGGCCACGAGGAATCCTGTTAAGGGGAAATGACAGAGGACTTTCTAATTGACACATGAGGCATTCCGGAACCGAGGCCCATCCTTGCAGGGCAGAGATGGTCTGGCCTCGGTGACTGCCCCGTGAGCCCAGCTAGTGGGCCCTCAGTGCAGACCATCCACAGAGAAGGTGAGAGCACAGACATCCCGTGCAGGGTGCAAACGCCATTATGGATTCTTGACCCTGAGCCTGAGGCCCGATTCATTCAGGGCCCAGACGCCCGTGAGCTGCAGCAGCCGACAGAGAGGGAGCCCCGGGGGGTGCGTTCCAGTCACCCTGTGAAGGGTCCCTCACCCACGGAGACAAGGTGGCTGTAGTTCTCCAGCATGACATCCTTGCAGAGGTTCTTCTGAGTGGCGTCCAGCTGCTGCCACTCCTCCAGGGTGAAGTCCACAAACACATCCCTGAAGGTCAACGTTTCCTGCAACAGCACACTCTTCTTTAGCCCAGTGATGGGCTTGCAGACGGAGACAGTATGTTACATCAAGTGCCCACTGTGTGCCCATCCTATGTCCTTCACACGTAGAAAGATTTCAGTCCTCCCCACCACCCAGGAGAACCCTGACAGATGAGGACAGGAAGGCTCACAGAGTGTGAGGTCACCTGCTCAGGATCACACAGGTAGGAATTAAGGATTAAAGTCCATTCAGTCTGGTTTCCGCACGCAGTTTTTAGACACTGCATTGCCTTTCTCTACGTAATTGTTCTTATGCTATTCACCATCCACAATTTGACACAGTATAGTATATAGGGTGCTTATGTAACTAAAATTATTTTAAACTCTATGGCAAAAGAGATCGAGTGTTAGAAATATTTTACCCTGGAAATTCATTCTTCCAACACATATTTATTGACTGGAGAGCAAGCTGATAAGTTCTAAGGATGTAAAGGTTAATAAAAACAAACACCTCCTGAATTGAAGGAGCTACATACAGTCTAGTAGAGGGAGAAAAACAACACTTACAAACTCATACATGAAAGGGTGGGAGGAAAGGAAGGAGGCAATGGCAGAGGTAGGACAGGGAACCCAGAAGAGGAAGAAGTCAGTTCTGCTTAGGGCTGACAGAGAAGGCTTTGAAGGGGATGTAGATCTAGAAGAAACAGTTCGAAACACAGCTACTCAATCATGACCAACAGTGCTGATTATCCAATCAATCATGAGTCAAAGAACAGGACTATATCTGGCCTGGTCAGCAGATTGAGGTAAAAAAGGAAAGGTCTGTACTTGATCTTATCACCACCAAATAAGAATTTACTTCTCTAAGTGCCTGGATTCCTATCAGAGAGCAATAATCCACCTATTTACATTCTGGATTCCATCCTGTCCCACCCACACTTGGTGGCTTTAAATTCAAGGAGACATTTTGCACCCACAAGGCCCCCATGGGCCATATGTGGCACCAGTTTACTCAGCTTTGCAGAGGGAGACAGGAAACAGTGGGCCAAAGGGCAGTGACGCCAGCAAGAGGAGTTCTCAGTACAATCCAGTAGCTCAACCTGCCCCTGCCCACCTGAGGTGCCCGGGAACAGGGCCACACTGGCAAGTGCAGGCAGTATCTGGCTTGGAAGCCAGAAGCTGCTCCATGTACCAGTATCTCTTGTAACAGGCCCCTGAGCACATCTTCCAAGGTCCTGGCAAAGGACATGCCCAGTTATGAGAGTTACACTGGACTCAGGAAAACCCAAATCGGTGGCTTCCTATCAGCAATTTTCAGTTATTCACAGTCCTCCCAGTCCAGGTGCAGTTTGTTTACCAATCAAGAGTCATTGTGGCTTTTACATCCGGGAAGCTTCCAGTTTAGGTTAAGGAAGCTGAACTAATTGTTCCAGTGGATGATGGAAACTGTAACAAGGTATCAAGAAATCCAAAGCGATATGAGTGAAGTCTTATTTAGCATCCTGCAGTACACTGCTAAACGTGATCTTAAATCTCAAGTGTGGTATTTAAATGGAGAATAAATGAGTGCTTCCTTGCTATATAAATAAAATGCTTGATTTGTACAGATTAAAAAGAAAAGAGCCATTTTGATCCTAAGTAACAACGCCTGGTAATACAGCTGTCATTCCACCATTATTGGGTTTCCAGGGACACAAAGCTAAAACCAGGTTAACTCAAGGTCAGATTTCCCTAATGAGGAGGAAGAATTTTATTCATGCTATACTTAGTGTTATGCTTCAGTAATGACAATGAAGAAAGTTAAAAACCCCTAACAGATCCTACACACACAGGGTCAGAATTTAGTTCAGAATGAAAGTATCTCAAATCGCTGTAGAAAAGAAGTCATTAGCAAAATCTGGCTAGGTATTTATGCAGGGAAAAAGCATACCATAAAGCTGCATTAGCTATCTCACTCCGAACTCCAAAATAAATTACAGATATGTCAGAGATTTAAATGTGTGCAGGATGACCATAAAATTACTAGTTGAAAGTTTTTATAATTCTAGAGTGGCGAAAGTCTTTCTAAGCCATCCCCAAATTCAGAAGACATATAGCTAAAGACTGGCAAACTTGATTACCTAGACATTAGAAATTTCTAAATAGCAGAAAGAAAATAATTTTTTAAATTCTCAAACATCAGTATCAAAGTGGTAAAAATATTTGTAAGCTACATAACAATGATCTAATTTCCTTCATACACTAAAATTCTAACAAATCTTTAAGAAAGAGACCACAACCTAATACAGTATAACTGGAGGAATGTGGAATAAATTTATAATAGTATACCATTTATCACCCTTCAGATTCTTTTTCTTCTTGAGATATAATTAACATATAACATTGTGTAAGTTTAAGATGTACAATGTGTTGATTTGATACATTTATATTTTGCAGTATGATTACCAACAGTCCAGTAGCATTAGCTAACACCTCTATCACGTCACACAATTATCATTTCTTTTTTGTAGTGAGAACAATTAAGATCTAGTCTCTCGGCAACTTTGACGTTTATAATACAGTACTGTTGACTATAATCACTATGCTGGGCATTAGATCTCCAGGATTTATTTATACCCTTCAGCTTCTTAAACATTCAACAGGTTGATAATACCTACTGCAGTCAAGTGTGTAGAAAAACACCAAAGAAGTTATAAACTATTTATTGCCTTCGGGGGGAGGGGGTGGAGCAACAGGTTAATATACATCAAAATGTATGTTGCAAATACTCTTTAATGCAGCAGTGCCCTTTCTAGGATTGTTACCCTAGACTTTTTGATGTCAGTTAAGAAAAGACAACTCAATAAAATAGACAAAAGATTCATAGCAACAAAAATATAAGCATAAACATACAAATAGATTATAAACCTCATTAAAGTTCAAATACATGCTAATTAAACAGCAAGATACTGTCTTTTACCTATAAGGTTGGTAAACATTCAAATGATAGAGAAGAGCCACTGTTCACGAGCGGCTCACTGTTCATGAGCTACTGTTCCTCCTATAGGAACATGAATACTCTCATAGAAGGCTGGTTGACAGGTAGTTTGGCAGTACCTATTACATTTTTTCTCATATTTTAACCAGGACTCTATCCTACTGAAATATTTATATGGGCATAAGGATGGTCAAGGCAGCATTATTTGTATTAGCAAAAAATAAGGGGAGATGACCCTCAATGTCCTGTGTTCCTGGGAATCTAATAATGGTGGCATGACAGCTATATCACCAGGCAACATTGATTCTGATAAGAATGAACCCTGATAGTCAACAAGCTGCATCTGGACTGGTGGATGACAGAGTGGTTAAATAAATTGTTATGGCTATACTCTAAAAACGGCCATTATAAAAATTGGCTGACATGAAAGGATGTCTGATATATTTTTGTTAAATGAAAAAAAGCAGAGTATGCATAGTAGTAGCATATTTTCATTAAAAATAACCCGTGCAAAAATTTTGGGTTTTTTTGTACACACACACACACACACACACACACACACACACACACACACTTCCACCTGGAAGGCAAACAGTTAGTAGAAGGGCCAAGACTGGTTTCATTTGTTGGAATGCAACAGAAAAGGAGGAATAAAAATGAGCCATAAGGAAAAGGTAAACATCTTCCCTTACGGCATCACCCACTTTTTTTTTTGGATTGTCTGTACTATCTTTCTATTTTTCTATCACATTTTTGGTCTTTTTTGTATCATCAGTTTGCATTTTCTGTATATAAATCCTCTGTGTACCATATGTACCGCCTTTCAGCCTCAAATGTCTTTTGACTGTACAGATTTTAACATTTTAATGCAGTCTAATCTGATAGTCTTTCTCTGTATGGTTTCTGGGTTTTGTATTTCATTAAAAATATTTCTTGCATTGAACAAGGTTACAGAAATATCCTCTTAAATTTTCATCTAATTTCTCAAATATATATGTAGTTCTTTAATCAATCTGGCATTTTACTTTCCTATGATGTAGAAGAGTCTAGCTTTGTTTCCATCCAGATGGAAACTCAGTTGTGCCACCATCATTCATTAACCACTCCTTTTCCCATAACTGAAATGACATTTTTATAATCTTGACTCACAAAAGCCTTTTGAAGCAATACATGAAATCTGGAAGCCACTAAAGATTGTGAAATTAGATCACATTTTAAAAATTTAAGTGTCTACTCTCCAAGATATGTAAACCCAGTCAAATGAGAAACCATGAAAAAATATTTACAACATACATGATAGAGGTCTAATTTACTTATTAAGTTAACATAAAGAGCTAGCAATCAGCAATCAAAGTAATTCCACACCCAAGAGAAAAATGTGCAAACAACTTAGAATAATCATCTGAAAGGAAAAAGTGCAAATGACATTTAAAAATATGAACAGACACTCAATTCAAGAAATGCAAATTAAAATGCACCACTCTTTTTTCCCCTCACAATGGCAAAAATCACTGTGATTGCCTGTTTATGGGAAAAGGCATCATACTGCTGCTAGGAGTACAAACTGCTACGTGCTATTTGGAGGGCAATTTGACAATCTTAAATCAAAATTCAAAATGTCTGTAACCACTGACCTAGAAATGTCACTTCTAGAAAGATATACTCATATGCATACAACTGGAATGTACATGGATATTCACTGCTATGTTGTTTATGGTAGCAAAAGCCTAGAAATATCCTAAATATACATCACTAGTAGAAAGGTAAATAATAAATGGCATTTCCATCCAGTAGAATATCAAGTGGCTATTTTTGTAAATAAGGTAGACCACTGGTTTGAAACCTTGTATAATTTTGTCCCCCAGGAGACACTTGGCAATGTCAGGAGACATTCTGGTTGTCAAAACTGGGGGAGGGAGTGCTACTGGCATCTAGCGGATAGAGGCCAGGGATGCTGCTATACATGGTAAAATGCACAGGACCGTCCCAAACAACAAAGAATAATCTGGCCCAAAATGGCAAGAGTGCCACAGTTCAGAATCCCTGGGATAAGCTATGTACAACTGCAATGGAATGATCATTAAGACAAGGACCACAATGTGCTTTAATTTGCAAAACAAATTTTTTAAGAGATTCATATATCTAGATAGAGATGCATACATTATCTCTGGAAGAATGTATGAAACACTGAAGGAGACATGGGGACAGAGTGAGAGGGAGAATTACTTTTTACCTTTTCTTGAACAAAGCTTTTGCTTGAAATTTTTACCCTGTGCATGCATTACTTTAAAAAATGTGTAATTCAATTTATTACTGTTCTATGCAGAATATTTTTCAATTTTGGGAATTCATATTCTTAAGCAAAGCTGGTCTATAATTTTCTTTTTTGTAGTATCTTCATCAAATTTTTTTTTTTGGCAGTATGCGGGCCTCTCACTGTTGTGGCCTCTCCTGTTGTGGAGCACAGGCTCCGGACGCGCAGGCTCAGTGGCCATGGCTCACGGGCCCAGCTGCTCCGCGGCATGTGGGATCTTCCCGGACCGGGGCACGAACCCGTGTCCCCTGCATCGGCAGGCAGACTCTCAACCACTGTGCCACCAGGGAAGCCCTCTTCATCAAATTTAAGTGGCTTCATAAAATGAATTGGGTGCCTTTTCATCTTACATTTAAATTTGTACTCCCAAATCCTTCATAATTACTACTTTCATTAATTTTCGAAGATCAGATAATTTCTGTGATCCAATTTTCCAGGCTTTTATTCAGCAATCTGATTTCCATGTGAATGCTCCACAACACTTATACTACTGAGCTTATAGGTATATAGAAAGCTGTTCATGAGGCACTGTTTATAATAGTAAAAAAAAATGAATAAAAACCCCAATATCTACGAATAGAGAAATAGTTAAATGATACATCCATACCACGAAATAGGAACTGAAATAATCTTTATGAATTGATGAGAAACAACACCCAGGATATAATCATGTGGGGAAAGCAAGATGGGTATGGGAATGTGATGGCATTTGTGCAAAAACATGTTACACATACGTCTATTTTCACTTAATTACACTGATGTAAATGCATCTACAGTGCCTTATCACCAAAATGTTAACAGTGGGCATCTATGAGGACAATTGAGGTACTGGGGGGAGAAGAAATACGGATGATTGGGCTATTATTTTTATATGCATTTTAAAACATTAAGCATCAATTTACTTTCATTATTTTCCCTAATTAAAAAGAAAAAAGTGAACTGGAAGAAAGGTAAGTCTATGTATGTAAACAATCTTCTCTTAGAAGGAAAAGAGGAAAAGATGAAGTGCAGTTCCAAAAGGGAAGTAGTTGGGGCTTCTGGGAAGATGGCGGAAGAGTAAGACGCGGAGATCACCTTCCTCCCCACAGATACACCAGAAATACATCTACACGTGGAACATCTCCTACAGAACACCTACTGAACGCTGGCAGAAGACCTCAGACCTCCCAAAAGTCAGGAAACCCCCCACGTACCTGGGTAGGGCAAAAGAAAAAGAATAAACAGAGACAAAAGGATAGGGACGGGACCTGGACCAGTGGGAGGGAGCTGTGAAGGAGGAAGGGTTTCCACACACTAGGAAGCCCCTTCGCGGGCGGAGACTGTGGGTGGTGGAGGGGGAAGGCTTCGGAGCCGTGGTGGAGAGCGCAGCCACAGGGGTGCGGAGGGCAAAGCAGAGAGATTTCCGCACAGAGGATCAGGGCCCACCGGCACTCATCAGCCCGAGAGGCTTGTCTACTCACCCGCCGGGGCAGGTGGGGCTGGGAGTTGAGGCTCGGGCTTCGGTCAGAGCGCAGGGAAAGGGCTGGGGTTGGCGGCATGAATACAGCCTGCAGGGGGTTAGTGCACCACGGCTAGCCGGGAGGGAGTCCAGGGAAAAGTCTGGAGCTGCCGAAGAGGCAAGAGACATTTTCTTCCCTCTTTGTTTCCTGGTGCGTGAGGAGAGGGGATTAAGAGCACTGCTTAAAGGAACTCCAGAGACGGGAGAGAGCCGCGACTAAAAGCGCGGACCCCAGGGACGGGCATGAGACGCTAAGGCTGCTGCTGCCGCCACCACAAAGCCTGTGTGCGAGCTCAGGTTACTATCCACACCCCCTTTCGGGGGAGCTTGTGCAGCCCGCCACTGCCAGGGTCCCGGGATCCAGGGACAACTCCCCCGGGAGAACGCACAGCTCGCCTCAAGCTGGTGCAATGTCACGCCGGCCTCTGCTGCTGCAGGCTCGCCCCACACTCTGTGCCCCTTCCTCCCCCCCGGCCTGAGTGAGCCAGAGCCCCCGAATCAGCGTCTCCTTTAACCCCATCCTGTCTGAGCGAAGAACAGATGCCCTCCAGCGACCTACACGCAGAGGCAGGGCCAAATCCAAAGCTGAGCCCCTGGGAGCTGTGAGAACAAAGAAGAGAAAGGGAAATCTCTCCCAGCAGCCTCAGAAGCAGCGGATTAAAGCTCCACAATCAACTTGATATACCCTGCATCTGTGGAATACATGAATACACAACGAATCATCCCAAATTGAGGAGGTGGACTTTGAGAGCAAGATTTATGATTTTTTCCCCTTTTCCTCTTTTTGTGAGTGTGTATGTGTATGCTTCTGTGTGAGATTATGTCTGTATAGCTCTGCTTCCACCATTTGTCCTAGGGTTCTATCTGTCCATTTTTTTTAACAATTATTTTATTTTAATAACTTTATTATATTTTATCTTACTTTTATTTTACTTTATCTTCTTTCTTTTTTTCTTTTTTTCCTTCCTTCCCTCCTTCCTCCCTCCCTCCCTCCTTTCTTTCTTTCTTTCTTCTTCTACTAATTCTTTCCTTCTACTTTTACTCCCTTTTATTCTGAGCCGGGTGGATGAAAGGCTCTTGGTGCTGCAGTCAGGAGTCAGTGCTGTGCCTCTGAGTTGGGAGAGCCAACTTCAGGTCACTGGTCCACAAGAGACCTCCCAGCTCCACATAATATCAAAGGGTGAAAATCTCCCAGAGATCTCCATCTCAACACCAGCACTCAGCTTCACTCAACGACCAGCAAGTTACAGTGCTGGACATCCTATGCCAAACAACTAGCAAGACAGGAACACAACCCCACCCATTAGCAGAGAGGCTGCCTAAAATAATAAGTCCACAGACACCCCAAAACACACCACCAGATGTGGACCTGCCCACCAGAAGACAAGATCCAGCTTCATCCACCAGAACACAGGCACTAGTACCCTCCACCAGGAAGCCTACACAACTCACTGAACCAACCTTAGCCACTGGGGACAGACACCAAAAACAACGGGAACTACGAACTGCAGCCTGCAAAAAGAAGACCCCAAACACAGTAAGATAAGCAAAATGAGAAGACAGAAAAACACACAGCACATGAAGGAGCAAGATAAAAACCCACATGATGTAACAAATGAAGAGGAAATAGGCAGTCTACCTGAAAAAGAATTCAGAATAATGATAGTAAAGATGATCCAAAATCTTGGAAATAGAATGGACAAAATGCAGGAAACATTTAACAAAGACCTAGAAGAACTAAAGAAGAAACAAACAATGATGAACAACACAATAAATGAAATGAAAAATACTCTAGATGGGATCAATAGCAGAATAACTGAGGCAGAAGAACGGATAAGTGACCTGGAAGATAAAATAGTGGAAATAACTACTGCAGAGCAGAATAAAGAAAAAAGAATGAAAAGAACTGAGGACAGTCTCAGAGACCTCTGGGACAACATTAAACGCACCAACATTCGAATTATGGGGGTTCCAGAAGAAGAAGAGAAAAAGAAAGGGACTGAGAAAATATTTGAAGAGATTATAGTTGAAAACTTCCCTAATATGGGAAAGGAAATAGTTAATCAAGTCCAGGAAGCACAGAGAGTCCCATACAGGATAAATCTAAGGAGAAATACGCCAAGACACATATTAATGAAACTGTCAAAAATTAAATACAAAGAAAACATATTAAAAGCAGCAAGGGAAAAACAACAAATAACACACAAGGAAATCCCCATAAGGTTAACAGCTGACCTTTCAGCAGAAACTCTGCAAGCCAGAAGGAACTGGCAGGACATATTTAAAGTGATGAAGGAGAAAACCTGCAACCAAGATTACTCTACCCAGCAAGGATCTCATTCAGATGTGATGGAGAAATTAAAACCTTAACAGACAAGCAAAAGCTTAGAGTTCAGCACCACCAAACCAGCTTTACAACAACTGCTAAAGGAACTTATGTAGGCAAGAAACACAAGAGAAGGAAAAGACCTACAATAACGAACCCAAAACAATTAAGAAAATGGGAATAGGAACATACACATTGATAATTACCTTAAATGTAAATGGACTAAATGCTCCCACCAAAAGACACAGATTGGCTGAATGGATGCAAAAACAAGGCGCATATATTTGCTGTCTACAAGACACCCACTTCAGACCTAGAGACACATACAGACTGAAAGTAAGGGGATGGAAAAAGATATTCCATGCAAACGGAAACCAAAAGAAAGCTAGAGTAGCAATTCTCATATGCGACAAAATAGACTTTAAAATAAGGACTATTAAAAGAGACAAAGAAGGACACTACATAATGATCAAGGGATCGATCCAAGAAGAAGATATAACAATTGTAACTATTTATGCACCCAACATAGGAGCAGCTCAATACATAAGGCAAATACTAACAGCCATAAAAGGGGAAATCAACAGTAACACATTCATACTAGGGAACTTTAACACCCCACTTTCACCCATGGACAGATCATCCAAAATGAAAATAAATAAGGAAACACAAGCTTTAAATGATACATTAAACAAGATGGACTTAATTGATATTTATAGGACACTCCATCCAAAAACAACAGAATACACATTTTTCTCAAGTGCTCATGGAACATTCTCCAGGATAGATCATATCTTGGGTCACAAGTCAAGCCTTGGTAAATTTAAGAAAACTGAAATTGTTTCAAGTATCTCTTCTGACCACAACGCTATGAAACTAGATACCAATTACAGGAAAAGATCTATAAAAAATACAAACACATGGAGGCTAAACAATACACTACTTAATAATGAAGTGATCACTGAAGAAATCAAAGAGGAAATCAAAAAATACCTAGAAACAAATGACAATGGAGACACAACGACCCAAAATATACGGGATGCAGCAAAAGCAGTTCTTAGAGGGAAGTTTATAGCAATACAATCCTACCTTAAGAAACAGGAAACATCTCGAATAAACAACCTAACCTTGCACCTAAAGCAATTAGAGAAAGAAGAACAAAAAAACCCCAAAGTTAGCAGAAGGAAAGAAATCATAAAAATCAGATCAGAAATAAATGAAAAAGAAATGAAGGATACAATAGCAAAGATCAATAAAACTAAAAGCTGGTTCTTTGTGAAGATAAACAAAATTGATAAACCATTAGCCAGACTCATCAAGAAAAAAAGGGAGAAGACTAAAATCAATAGAATTAGAAATGAAAAAGGAGAAGTAACAACTGACACTGCAGAAATACAAAAGATCATGAGAGATTACTACAAGCAACTCTATGCCAATAAAATGGACAACCTGGAGGAAATGGACAAATTCTTAGAAATGCACAACCTGCCAAGACTGAATCAGGAAGAAATAGAAAATATGAACAGACCAATCACAAGCACTGAAATTGAAAATGTGATTAAAAATCTTCCAACAAACAAAAGCCCAGGACCAGATGCCTTCACAGGCGAATTCTATCAAGCATTTAGAGAAGAGCTAACACATATCCTTCTCAAACTCGTCCAAAATATAGCAGAGGGAGGAACACTCTCAAACTCATTCTACAAGGTCACCATCACCTTGATACCAAAATCAGACAAGGATGTCACAAAGAAAGAAAACTACAGGCCAATATCACTGATGAACATAGATGCAAAAATCCTCAACAAAATACTAGCAAACAGAATCCAACAGCACATTAAAAGGATTATACACCATGATCAAGTGGGGTTTATTCCAGGAATGCAAGTATTCTTTAATATACGCAAAACAATTAATGTGATAAACCATATTAACAAATTGAAGGAGTAAAACCATATGATCATCTCAACAGATGCAGAAAAAGCTTTTGACGAAATTCAACACCCATTTACGATAAAAACCCTCCAGAAAGTAGTCATAGAGGGAACTCTTCTCAACAAAAGAAAGGCCATATATGACAAACCCACAGCCAACATCGTCCTCAATGGTGAAAAACTGAAAGCATTTCCACTAAGATCAGGAACAAGACAAGGTTTCCCATGCTCACCACTCTTATTCAACATAGTTTTGGAAGTTTTAGCCACAGCAATCAGAGAAGAAAAGGAAATAAAAGGAATCCAAATCGGAAAAGAAGTAAAGCTGTCACTCTTTGCAGATGACATAATACTATACATAGAGAATCCTAAAGATGCTACCAGAAAACTACTAGAGCTAATCAATGAATTTGGTAAACTAGCAGGATACAAAATTAATGCACAGAAATCTCTGGCATTCCTATACACTAATGATGAAAAATCTGAAAATGAAATCAAGAAAATACTCCCATTTACCACTGCAAGGAAAAGAATACAATAGCTAGGAATAAACCTACCTAAGGAGACAAAAGACCTGTATGCAGAAAATTATAAGACACTGATGAAAGAAATTAAAGATGATACAAAGAGATGGAGAGATATACCATGTTCTTGGATTGGAAGAATCAACATTGTGAAAATGACTCTACTACCCAAAGCAATCTACAGATTCAATGCAATCCCTATCAAACTACCACTGGTATTTTTACAGAACTAGAACAAAAAATTTCACAACTTGTATGGAAACACAAAAGACCCCGAATAGCCAAAGCAATCTTGAGAACGAAAAACGGAGCTGGAGGAATCAGGCTTCCTGAATTCAGACTATACTACAAAGCTACAGTAATCAAGACAGTATGGTACTGGCACAAAAACAGAAATATAGATCAATGGAACAGGATAGAAAGCCCAGAGATAAACCCACGCACATATGGTCACCTTAGATTTGATAAAGGAGGCAGGAATGTACAGTGGAGAAAGGACAGCCTCTTCAATAAGTGGTGCGGGGAAAACTGGACAGCTACGTGTAAAAGTATGAGATTAGATCACTCCCTAACACCATACACAAAAATAAGCTCAAAATGGATTAAAGACCTAAATGTAAGGCCAGAAACTGTCAAACTCTTAGAGGAAAACATAGGCAGAACACTCTAGGACATAAATCACAGCAAGATCCTTTCTGACCCACCTCCCAGAGGAATGGAAATGAAAACAAAAATAAACAAATGGGACCTAATGAAACTTCAAAGCTTTTGCACAGCAAAGGAAACCATAAACAAGACCAAAAGACAACCCTCAGAATGGGAGAAAATATTTGCAAATGAAACAACTGACAAAGGATTAATCTCCAAAATTTATAAGCAGCTCATGCAGCTCAATAACAAAAAAACAAACAACCCAATCCAAAAATGGGCAGAAGACCTAAATAGACATTTCTCCAAAGAAGATATACTGACTGCCAACAAACACATGAAAGAATGCTGAACTTCATTAATCATTAGAGAAACTGAAATCAAAACTACAATGAGATATCATGTCACACCGGTCAGAATGGCCATCATCAAAAAATCTAGAAACAATAAATGCTGGAGAGGGTGTGGAGAAAACGGAACCCTCTTGCACTGTTGGTGGGAATGTAAATTGATACAGCCACTATGGAGAACAGTATGGAGGTTACTTAAAAAAGTACAAGTAGAACTACCATATGACTCAGCAATCCCACTACTGGGCATATACCCTGAGAAAACCATAATTCAAAAAGAGTCATGTACCAAGATGTTCATTGCAGCTCTATTTACAATAGCCCGGAGATCGAAACAACCTACGTGTCCATCATCGGATGAATGGATAAAGAAGATATGGCACATATATACATTGGGATATTACTCAGCCATAAAAAGAAAAGAAATTGAGCTATTTGTAATGAGGTGGATAGACCCAGAGTCTGTCATACAGAGTGAAGTAAGTCAGAAAGAGAAAGACAAATACCGTATGCTAACACATATATATGTAATTTAAGAAAAAAAAGCTCATGAAGAGCCTAGGGGTAAGACAGGAATAAAGACACAGAACTACTAGAAAATGGACTTAAGGATGTGGGGAGGGGGAAAGATAAGCTGTGACAAAGCGAGAGAGCGGCATGGACATATATACACTACCAAACGTAACGTAGATAGCTAGCGGGAAGCAGCCACATAGCACAGGGAGATCAGCTCCGTGCTTTGTGACCGCCTGGAGCGGTGGGATAGGGAGGGTGGGAGGGAGGGAGACGTAAGAGGGAAGAGATATGGGAACATATGTATATGTATAACTGATTCACTTTGTTATAAAGCAGAAACTAACACACCATTGTAAAGCAATTATACTCCAATAAAGATGTAAAAAAAAAAAGGGAAGCAGTTGAGAGGTGTCTTTCATTTTACCCTTTTTTTTTTTTTTTTTTTTTTTGGTGGGGAAGAGAAGGATTGGAGAAACCTGAGTTCGATGACAGGTTGAACAGAAAACAGCCAGAGCTAAGTGGACTAATAGATTTTTCAAGGCTGGAATATAATTTCCTAATTGCTGCCTCAAATTCACTGGAAACAAAGTAGGGGGTAAATTAGGAACTCACCTGGGACACGGCCATGTGGCTCCGCCCTGACAAAGGATGGAGATCTAGGAAGGCAGAATTAGGGGGGTCGAGATCAGTGCATACAGCCATGAGACTACCATCACCAGCTTAATAACAATCACTCTTGCCCCACAGCGGGGATGATCTGGACACGTGGCCTGGTAGCTCCAGCCTGTTCCCCTGGGACACGGCTAAGATCCTGTGGGTTTTCCACATGAATTTATTTTCTCTTCCTGGACAGATTTATGACTTGTGTTTAAAGACATCTCCTCGGAAGCCATTAACAACCTGACATCTCCTTTCTCTCAGGAATCCTATGCCTGGAAATTTATCGTAAAAAGGCAATCATAAATAAGCACAGGCTACAAGGATGTTAACTGTAGGTGTTTCCACCATTCAACAATTTGGAAGCAACTAAACCTCCAGCAAAGGGTACTCAGATCAAAAATTAGACACACAACATGGGAAATACCACATGGGCTTTAAAAATGCAATGCAATCCTGTTCTCATTTCTTAACATATTTAAAAGTAGGTTACCAGAAAGCAAGTGTAGTGTGATCTCCTTTGTTAAGCAATATGTATTTAGTGAGGAAGAGCAGTCCAGAAGAGCATTTATGAAAACGTTGAGAGTGCTTACCTTCCAGTGGTAACTCCACCTTTCCTCTTTTATTTACTTGCATTTTTTTCATTTTTCACAATATCATTTACTAGTAAAATAGAAAGGAGAAATTATTACAAATCACCTCTTATCACACTAAGCCCTGGAGGTGATAGACCCTGAGCAAAGTCTGGAGGACAGGGACAGCTTGCTGTGGTTTGGAGGAAGGAGACAAACCAGAGCTGAGCACAGGACAGAAGGGAGGGGCGAGGAGGTAGGAAAGGAGGTGGGTAGAGGGAGGTTAAGGGCCAGGCATTGGTCACTTCCACATGGAGCTGGAAACCACTGACCTTGCGCCAGGCTCCTTTGGCCCTTCAGTGGGCCACCGCCACCCTGTTCCCGCCCCAATACTTCCTTATTTCCCATTATGTCCATTTGATCGCCACGCTCTCCCTTATTTGGCGGTGTTCAAAACACAGTTTCAGCAAGGAGCTTTTGTTAACCATTGCTACTGTAGCAATCCCTGCCTTAGGATCAGGACAACAGGGCTCAGCAAGATGCAGCTTAATGAGTCACTTCCCAGACCCAGTTACTAGCATCAAAATGAGAGGCAGCAGAGCTAGGTGATGGCCTACCTAGAGACCACGCTGAAAGGTCACAGACACACAGAAACCAGACACCTCTTTGGTCATCTAGTCAGGGTAGAGGAGATTCAACATTTCTGCTACAGGTAAGTGGGTTGTGTATACTATGGGACTGACTCAAATCCAAAAATAGCCCAGGGGACTTCCCTGGCCGAACAGTGGGTAAGACTCTCTGCTTCCACCGCAGGGGGCGCGGGTTCCATCCCTGGTTGGGGAACTAAGATCCCGCATGCCGCGCGGGGCGGTCAAAAACAAAAAACAAACAAACAAAACAAAAATAGCCCATGGCACAAGAGGGAAATATGATGTGTGCACAAATGTGTCAGGAGTGGAGAAAGTCCCGTGAGGCAGGTGGTCAATCTTTCCAGCCTGATCCTGCCTTTGCAGGCACTACCGCAGGGCAGCGTCCCTCCATCCGTCTGTAACTTTCATCCCTCTCCTCCAATAGGGGTTCAACTGACCACCATCACACAGCTCTTGATGGTGGCTAGAAGTTGAGTCACCGAGTCAGCCTTGCTCTCTCTCAGCTGAAGGAAGGGACAGAGGGCACTGCAGGTCCAGTTCTTCTAGGACCTGCTATCCTGTGAGCCCCTTCCCTCTAACCAGAGCATCTGGGTCTGTCCTGTGAGCCTTCCCCCTCTGCCCCTGGGGTCTGGGCTGGCGCTCCTCTTCCAACTCCCCTCAGAGGAGCTATTTTATTTCTAAGGAGGCAGGACCCAAGGATTCAAAGACAAAGGTACCTTTGCTGGGACCATCACTTCAGGACTATGTCTCTGCCTCTGACCCGAGGAGCTCACCTCCTTCTGAGGCCTCAGACTGGGTCTTCTGTAGTCTAACTAAGGAAGCCCATGGCAGATCAGCTGGTGTCTGAAGCTGCTGAGCCGTGGGCTCACTTATGAACCCTGACCCTGGAAAGGCAATGACCACACAGGCGATGCAATTAGCAACCTCCATGATGGAGCGAAGTTGAGGAAAACCCCAAAGTTTTCCTTGCCATCAGAAGGCACAGTGCCTCACTGTAGTTTTAAGAATTGACATTCAGTAAGAGCTCAATTACCGCCCGATAAGGTCTGGGCTCTGGAACGAAACTGACTGTCTGCTCTGCCGCTTTTATTCGTTTCATAAGAGGTCAGGGCCTACTGTGTGCCTGTTCTACGGGTTCTACTGTTCTACGTGAACAAAACTTCAGAGTTCCTCCATTTCGCGGAGCCATACTCTTAGCAGGGGAGATACAGACAGTGAGCCAGCAAAGTGATAAATTTAGGGTGCGTTTGTTGGAAAGGCATAAGCGTTATGCCGAAAAAACGAAAAAAGGAAAAGGATCCCTCCACTTTACTGTGTGACTTTGGTTAGGTTTCCCAGCCTTTCTGTTCTTGCTTTCTCTCTGTAAAACAAAGAGCATCGTAGTACATACTCACAGGGCTATTGTGAACAGACTACTGTGAAACACAGGGGTGCCCGGCATTTACTAGGAACTGAGGAAATGGTCGCTGAATGAATCAAGCAATGAACCAATCACTCGCTGACCCCCGTAGCCCCCCCTCCCCTCACCACCGCGGCCCTGTCACTCAACCCCCAGGGGCGCGACCTCATTGCCCAAGGCTCCTCCGACCTCCCCATCCAGCCCATCCCCAACTCCGCCTCCCCTTACTCCACCGCCAGGAACCTGAAGTCTCAGGGCAGATAACAACCGGAAGCGTCAACTCGCACCGCCCTCGGGGTCAGCAGGGCACTTCCGCTCGGCGTCGCCCCGGGAGCCCGAGCGCTGTGCACGCGCAGGAGCGGGCTTTGGGGGCGGGGGTGCAACACAGCCAATGGGCAACACGGCGCCTTTCGGGGACAAAGGATTCTGACGTGGTTCCCTCTGAGGTTAGATGGAGCGACGAGAGCGTGCGAGCATTTTCCGCGACGAGTCGTATGAGAATCTGGGGAGGCGTGTCGGGCGGCGGGAGGCGAGCGGGCTCCGCGCGGACTGTCGTGGCGATCCGAGTCCGCCGCCTCCGAGGCCGAGGCCCGCTCTCCCAGTCCGTTCTCCCGCGCGGCCCGGCCTCCTTGTTGCTGTGCTCCCTGGGGAGTTCCCGCCCCTCCATCTTCCAAAGCACGCTCTCCTCTTTCTTTAGATCCTCAGAATAAGATACCGGTAGTCGTGCCTGCTGCCTCCACGGCGGCACATGGGCGCGGCTATCTTGGGCGCGGGGTGGAGCCGTCGGAGCCGGACTCCGGTCTCAGGCCTGGGGTCGGGGAGCAGGGTTCAGGCTCAGTCGGGGAAGCAGCATGGAGGAGGGGCTGGGAGTTGTGCTGCAGGGCAGGCAGCATGCACAAATGAGGGGGAAACCATGATGCCTGATTCTCCTGAAATAAATGGAGGAACTCCGGTTTCTGGGACCTTGGGGATCCTTGGAGAATCTGGGCTTTGCCGGTTGGAAAGCACAGCATAAAGTGGAGGGAGAGCTGTTTCTCTGACGATGCCAGCCAGTGGCAACATGGCCTGCTAAAAGTTCTGTAGTGCCCTTGAGGAAAGTTTTCTGTTCCCTGTCGGGGTCTGGGGAAAGAGGCCAAGGGTGTGCCGTGTGCTTGTGGTACCTGCCTGGTCACCAAGCAGAACTCCTTGGGCTGGTCAAGGCAGGGTCTGGGCTCAGTACACCCAATTCCTTCTGTGCTACAGCCAACAGGTGCCAGGCACTGTTGAGAGAAGCAAGTGACAAAAGCAGTCATGGAAGCCAACATACATTTATTTACTCTTCCATCTGAACATACTGCTTTCTCCCTGTCTTTCCCTTTCGCCTCTGAGGAGGTGGTGGCATGTGTGATATTCCCAGGTTGGTTGGATGAATCATTGCCCAGATCTACAACCTGGAGTTCTCCTGGGAAGTGACTCTGTCCCAGTCTTGTGTAGAAGTCCCGGGAGAAGAGTGTGTTTTCTGTCAGGCACGTGACTGGGGACTTGCCCCCCACTGTGATTCTTTGTACCTTCTTAAATGTTGGCCAGGTTTAGGGATGCTAACCTATTTATTTCCAGAAGAGAGGTGACCTGATAAGTTTTTCTGACACCACTGTCAGGAGGCAGGAGAAAGTTAATAGAGTTAGTATGACAGTGTCCTGAGGACAGTAGAGAAACCCCCAGCTGCAGAAAGACCTGGTCATTGGCCCTGGTCAGATGCTCCCCATATCCTGACTGCAGGAATGAGTGCTTTCTCAGAAAGAGAAGGGGCTGGCGAAGGGCGTGCAATTGTTGCTCATGCCGTGCCAGCATGTCCTAGTGTGACTTGGGCATCCAGGAACCAAGAAACATGCCAAGGTGTTCTTCCAGCCCACACTCTGCCCAGCTGTTGGGATCTACCGATCCGTAGAAGAGAAGGCTTGCCTCCACCACTTCCCGGCCCTTTGGGCCTCTTGTACGTCATAGCTAAAGACCGCACATCCCAACGGGCTGTCAGGATTGTTTAAAGGAACATCTCTAGCGCTCCCAGCCCAGAATGTGTCCTAAGGCAGGCACCTGGTAAGTGGTGGTATTACCAAAGCAAGCTTGGGTCCACTCACCCACACCCCATAAAACTTATGTACTGACACCAGGTCGTGGTGAAGGAAAGTACAGCGTGTACTGCAGGGCACCAAGCAAGGAGTCCAGGCAACTAGTGCTCAAAAGGCCTGAACTCCCCGATGGCTTTCAGGGAAGGGTTTTTAAAGACAGAGTGAGGCAGGAGGTTGTGGGATGTGTGATCAGCTGATGGCCATTCTTCTGATTGGTTGCTGGTGAGGTAATCGGGGAGTCAACCTCATCAACCTTCTGCTTCCAACCAGTCTGGGGTCTAAGTGCTTGTGGTCAGCATGCAGTTAAGGTCTTCCACCTGATGGGGATTTCAGTATCTGCAAAACAGCTCACAGGGTATGGCTCCGGATATTATCTATAGCCCTTGGGGAGGAACTAAAGGTCCTTGACTTTGTTTAATGGCTAAACTATTATTTTGTCTTGCTTGACTGTTTTCCTTTGTTTCTGCATTTTCTCACTTCTCTGATTAAATTATTCTTTGAAACTTGGGGAAGACCAAGGAGGCTAGAGTTTTTCTACAGATGAGAAGCAGGTGGAGGACATGGGAGGGGTCTGTCCCGGGAAGGCCTCTAGGGTCCTGCTTGGTTACCGTGGCAGTTTCTGCTGTCCTCTCCCCAACGCCCCCTCTCCACAGCACAGGGGGCGTGCTGGTGCCAATGCTGCTCCTTCCTGCACTGTGTGCTTCCCTCCCCTTCACCACCAACCTTGCCCAGGGTCACCACTGAAAACGTCTTTTTTTTTTTTTTTTTTTTTTTTGCCCAGGGCCCAGGAGTGAACCCGGGCCCTTGGCGGTGAGAGCACAGAGTCCTAACCACTGGACCGCCAGGAATTCCCTGAAAACATGTTTTTAAATGGCAATTAGGCCTCTAAGTTAAAATTCATTGTGAAGTGTAACCCCAGCAGGCCCAGGTTACTCAAGCCCTTACGTTCCAGGAAAAGCCTGTCTCGGGAAGACTGGTCCTTGCCCCACTCCTGGGAGAGCACCACAAAGAGCCTGGCGTGTTCTGCCTAGTAGGGTATTTCTGTAATCCAGGCACCTCTGGTCCATCTGACCAGGTGCTTCATGCTAATGGTGTGACGTATGGTGAGGGTCTGTTTTGTATGTCTGAGGCCCTCGGCTGTGCTGTATTAGTTTGACATCTGGGGGCTGTAGACCGAGTAGCTAAAGTGAGTGACGTGGAAGCTGCATGCCTGCACGACTGACCTCCAGTCAAATCTCTGGACCCCTAGGCATGGGTGAGCTTCCCTGGCTGGCAACGCTTTGCATGTGTTGTCACACATCATTTCTGGGAGAATTAAGCATTGTCCATGTGACTCCTTTGGGAGAGGACAACTGGATCTCACCACTGGTTTCCACTGGACTTCACCCCTGCACCTTTTGCCTTTGCTGATTTTACTTTCACTGTCATAAATCCTAACTATGTGTATGGGACTTCCCTGGTGGTCCAGTGGTTAAGACTCCATGCTCCGAATGCAGGGGGCCTGGGTTCGATCCCTGGTCAGGGAACTAGAGCCCGCATGCCACAACTAAAGAGCCCGCATGCCACAACTAAGACCTGGTGCAGCCAAATAAATAAATAAATAAATAAATTTCTTTTAAAAATAATAATAATTCTGTATATAACAGCTCAGCAGGACTCACAGACTCTGAAAAGAACTAACAGCTTTTCTGAGTTCCGAGTCCTTCTAGGGAATCTTTAAGCCTGAGGGTGGTCCTGGGGAACCCGAACATACTGTTCCTGTAGATTCTGAGGTTGGTTTGTTTCAACCATCCCAGTGGGTGGACCTCATGAACACAGTGTGACTCCGCCCCCAGCAGTACACTTGCTTGGTGTTTGTGCGGAGGTTGCAGACCTGAGGAGCAGCAGCCGGAGGGCACTGCTGTGATTTTCCTGCCTCCGAGGAGCAGAGGTCCTGAGTACTTGCAGTGGGCGGCAGCTGAGGGAGCTTGCTGTCTTGCTGTGGTGCAGGGTTCTGCTGAGGGTCCCTGGTACTGCCTCTTCCTGGAAGTTTTCCCTGCAGTGACTGAGGTGACAGGTCCATCAAGCAATGTCTTGATGGCGTTCTGCTCTTTGAACTGGGTGAGTTCCTGTAGGAAAGGGAAGGCCAGTTGCAAGTGTTCATCTCCTGCTGCACTGCATCGCTGTGTGTGCCACTGCCTCTGCAGATTTCCCACAGGCAGGAGAATGTGCAGAGTGAATGGGGCTGGAATAGACAAAATGGGAATCCACCCCAGGGAACTGGTTGATGGCTCCAATATGTTGGCATGAAGCCAATCACATGACTGTCAGGTGGCACAGAGGTTAGAGCTTTAGTCTCTGGATGACTGTGTCTGTTAGTTGAGAAGTGTGTGTACCACAATAAACCCCAAAGGAGGAAGACTTCAGCTAGCTGATGACGATTCTACTTTCAAGGTCTTTCTGTTATTGAAAGATGTTGTAATAAGCCAGAGTATAATAATATGTACTGTGGACTTAGACTATGCCAGGCACTGTGCTATGTTATTTATATTCATTTGTAATTTAAAATTCTCAGTAGAATCCCTCACTATTATTATACCATACCTTCCAGATCGGGAGACTGAAGCATACAGATGTCAAGTGAGTTATCCAACGCTTCACAGCTAGTAAATGAAATAAAGAGTTAAGATTAGGCGGTTTGGCTCCAGAATGCATACCCTTGACTTCTATACCATTCAGTAGTCATGAGCACATCGTCATTTAAGAAAAGGATCTGGACGTTTACATGTCTTGGTGAATTTTGTGGAGTAAGTGGCAGAACTCAAACTAGAATTTAGGTGTCCTGACTCCAGATCCCATTCATTTTTCAAGGTGATTCGTCTTTTCCCCCCGTCCTCTGGAGCAGTACATCTTAGACTTGAATTTACATAGGGTTCCCCTAGGGATCTTGTTAAATTGCAGCTTCTGATTCAGCAGTTCTGTTGGGGATGCTGAGTGTCTGCATTTCTCACAAGCTCCCAGGTGGTGCTAATATGCTGGTCCTCAGAACACACTTTGAGTCCAAATAAGGTTTTACGGACCCCTCTGGTTTAGCAGCTATGACTTCTGCTTGGAACACACACACACACACACACACACACACACACACACACATGGAGACACAGTGATGAGGGAGTAGGATTGGGGTGCTCTCTGATCTCACTAGTGAGACCCCTCACTAATTCCCTTTTGGGGTTGAAGACTCTGAGGCCCATGGAGGGAGAGTATGCTTCAGGGAGTTGTTAACAGGCTGAGACTGGGACCTGTTCCACTTGACTTCCCAGCCAATGTGCCCCTCTCCTCCTTCCCTCCCTCTGTTGCACAGAAGCTTCTGGGGGAAGAGAATAGTAAAGGAATGGGCATTGTTCAATGATGGATTATTTAAGACTTTATAAGAACCACCAGGGTGATCTCCATTCTAGGCCTCCTTGTCTCCATGTTGTACTGAACACAGGTCTCAGCTGCCCAAGAGGACCCAGCTATACTGAGCCCAGGTCAAAAGGTCAAAATATTGTGTTGGTCAAAAAGTTTGTTTGGGTTTTTCCATAAGATGTTACAGAAAAACCCGAACAAACTTTTGGGCCAACCCCAATAGCTCTCCTCATAGGTCTGCATACCCATGCAGGCACCACTCTGGGGAAAACGGACCCACAGAGGTCTCTCTGATGGTCAGACACTATTTGTAAGCACACCCCTGTCTACAACCCCAGGGACTACCAGTAACTAGATACATGCTACAACTCTTGTATTAGTCTGGGTAAGCCAAACTACTGGAATAATTAGACGGAAAATATAATGGCTCAGACACAACCTTTCTTGCTCACATAAGAATCAACCATGGGTAGTCCATATTAAACGGTGGTGTTCCTCCATATAGATCGAGGCTGTTGGCATCTCTGCCCTCTTCAACATGGCTTCCAGGGCACTCTAGTTGTCATCATTCCTGGAAGTGAGAAAGAGAATGGAGGAGCACAAGTCAGGAGCCACCACTAGCTTTCAGGATCACCATGGTACAGAAAGTCAGGAAGTTTTTTCTGAGACCCAGAGGTCAAAAAACTGCAGAAAACCATTGCTGACAGCACAGGTGTCCCATGGCCCCAGGGTGGTTGGGTGATTAGCATAGCAAGGAGTCTAGCAGGTGCTGCAAAACTCACATCTGCTTACAGCAGAAATTAATACAACATTGTAAATCAACTATACTTAAATAAAATTAAAACCAAACAAAACTCACATCTGCTGAAAAATACTTGCCTACTCTTCCTGCTAGAGGAAAAGTATGGTTTCTAACTCCCTTCTTCCTTCCAAATTTCATGCAGAGAGGTCACATTGGCAAGCAAGTCTGAGAAATGTAATCTCAATGCTTCCAGCCCCGGCAGTACAGGAGAGGGGATGGCAATGGGAATGTCGCAGAGTGCCAACAGACAATACCTGGCACATCTTTGAAAATCCCATTAAAATTGAAAGATTTGTCTCCCTTTTCCTCCTTCCAGACTGAAGTTGATCCCTGTCGATGTCTCCAGTGTCACTCTGCAAACTGAAGCATCAACTGCTGAGGCAAGCAACAGTGGTTTGTGTCATGGAATTGTCTTCTTCTCCTGGCCCTGGACCCTATGGATATCAAGTGAGCCCTAATTTGTGCTCCCCACTATCTTTGTACACACTTGTACATGTATGTTCTTATAGATGTGCGGGTACATACACACAGACCCACATCTCAGACAGCAGATCCTCAAGTGCAAAGTACTGGCCTCCAAAGCCCTGAGCAGCTTCACAGTGGAGAAGCCCAAAACATTCATAGGTGTTAGGGCCAAGGAGGCTTCAGAGAGTTGGGAGAAATTCCTAGATTCTGCCCAAATGCCCCTGACCTCAGAGGCCAAGGCTGTAGTCATGGGGGCATTCGGGTAAAGAGCATCCTCCTGGGTACTGAGCTTGGAGATGGATTCCAGGATTTATTTTATATGACACCTCTGAGAGCATTCCTTTCAATGGAAAAAATTTTCTTCCCTTCCTGAGGGACCAGTCTACTCAGTAAAGACTCAGTGAACATGAGCAAATTATAATGAATGAAGACTCACATTTCCCAAGTTGTGTTCCTGTTGGAGGAATTCTTAAGTCACCGATTCTGACCTAGAGGAATCTTTTGCCAGAGAAAATAAAGCTAGAGAACCTAGATCAAGACTGGCAAATCTGTTGCCCTTATGCTGCCATTATATTCTACATACACGGCAGCTATCGTTTGTCAATAATGTGAATTGGGAGATTGGGATTGACATATATACACTAATATGTATAAAATAGATAACTAATAAGAATCTGCTGTATAAAAAAATTAAAAAAAAATAATGGTACTCTTTCTGGTCAAGGTCAGACAGGCTCTTAGAATTCTTCTCAACAGTATGTTCTAGTCTACCTCTACCAATCAGAGTTGGTAATTATGTTGAAACCTATTTGCTATGCCTGCCCTAGGTCAGCATTTCACAAAATGTCTTCCATGAAACACTGGTTCTCTAGCTTATTAACAATCATGATGTGAGTAAAAGGTTCTATGATCATAAAAACTTGGGAAACATTGTTTAGATGTGTTTTTTTTTTTTAATGGAGAGACTTCTACAACCACTAGGATACTATGTAGGTAGGATACTATATAGATCTCCCAAAAGGTCTGTAAAATACAGCATTTTCCAGGGGCTTCCCTGGTGGCGCAGTGGTTGAGAGTCCGCCTGCCGATGCAGGGGACGTGGGTTCGTGCCCCGGTCCGGGAAGATCCCACATGCCGCGGAGCGGCTGGGCCCGTGAGCCATGGCCGCTGAGCCTGCATGTCCGGAGCCTGTGCTCCGCAACGGGAGAGGCCACAGCAGTGAGAGGCCCACGTACTGCAAAAAAAAAAAAAAAGGTGAAAAAAAAGGTAAAAAAGAAATACAGCATTTTCCAAATGTATTTCACCATAGAACTCTTTCCAAAGAACGTGTTGGGAGACAAAAAGGATTATACATGGAATAATAAGAGGCTTTCTCTGGGTGGCCTGACAGTGGGCTAGGCGGGACCAGTGGCTCCTCCTCCCCCAGATAGAGTGAGGGACTGCTCATGATCTCAACTTCCCACAAGGTTGCTGGGCAGCTGTCATTTTCAGCATTCCCCTGAACATCTGGCACCTGAGCTCAAATACTTTTCCTCTGCTTACAATGGCACTTTCATGCTCATGCTGTGAAAAGGAAGATTGTCAGGGGTGGTCCTGGTCCAGCTGCACCCAACCCAAGCATGTCTCTCTACAGGATAACGAGAGAATGTGAGACTTGTGCTTTGTGCTGATCCATGTGTCTGTGACCCAGCCTGCCTCAATGATGCTTGCTGGTGATTGAGCCCTTTGCCTGACAGTGGTACCTAATGTGGAGTGAACATGGCAGAAAAGTTGAACTGTTTCACTTGAGGGGTGGGAAGCATCCTCTCTGGGGTTGAGGACAAATCACCAGTAGTGCTAATGATTGAATGGCCTCATTTTCTGTGGGCCACAAATGCCCCTGAACTGGCAGGCCATGTGAACTTATGGCCTTATGATTGTATGGCCACAATGTCTATAGGTCCCAAAAACACTGCTGAATGGGCAGTTCATTTGCTTCTTGGTGGCTAGTCACTGTGTAGTTAAAATGTCTAGGGGCCACAGATGCACACCTGAATGGGCAGATAATTTGGCTGTGTCACTATGAAAAATTGAGGCTGAGAGACAAGGCTGCCTGTTGTTAGATCTCTCGTTTACTCTACTTTTGAGCTTTTTTTTTTTTTTTTTGCGGTACACTGGGCTCTCACTGTTGTGGCCTGTCCCGTTGTGGAGCACAGGCTCCAGACGTGCAGGCTCAGCGGCCATGGCTCACGGGCCCAGCCACTCCGCGGCATGTGGGATCTTCCCGGACCAGGACACGAACCCATGTCCCCTGCATCGGCAGGCAGACTGTCAACCACTGCGCCACCAGGGAAACCCTACTTTTGAGCTTTAAAGATGAAAAGAAAGGGACAAGAGAGGGCCCCTCAAATCCGGACACCACTGTGGCAGCTGATGCAGCCCAACCCCTCAGATTTTATCATCATTCAGTGTACCAGATAGAGGACTTTTGGAGAAAGTCAGGTGCATGTAAAAATGTGACACTTTATGGAAATAGTAAGGCTTCCCCCAAGACTGGTACCATGAAGGGCTGAAGGAATCTGAGAGATTGGATAATTTGTCTAGATGAATCAATTAACTTTTTTTTTTTTAATTTTTGGCTGTGCCACATGGCATTCGGAATCTTAGTTCCCCAACCAGGGATCGAACCCATGTCCCCTACACTGGAAGCACGGAGTCCCAACCACTGCACCACCAGGGAAGTCCCTTGATTAACTTTTATCATTCCATTTCCCTTCTATTGCCCTGTTAGTTTTGCAGTCTTTAATTATTCTTTTTTCTTTTTTTTCTTGCTGTACGCGGGCCTCTCACTGTTGTGGCCTCTCCCATTGTGGAGCACAGGCTCCGGACGCGCAGGCTCAGTGGCCATGGCTCACGGGCCCAGCCGCTCTGCGGCATGTGGGATCTTCCCAGACCGGGGCATGAACCCATGTCCCCTGCATCGGCAGGTGGACTCTCAACCACTGCGCCACCAGGGAAGCCCCCTAATTATTATTTTAGTGGTTACCCTAGAGGTTACGACATACATGCCTCAATTTATGTCTTCTGTAGATTAATACTTTTACTGCTTCTTCCACAATTCAATGATAGAAAATATTTTAGGTCAATCCCCTCTTATCATTTATACTATTGTTGACCTGAATTTTAATTCTACATATATTTTAAGTCTCTCTATGCATTATTATAATTGCTTAATACAGTCAGTGTTCATATAGTTTTATCCACATATTTACTCTTTATTCTTCATAACGCTTTCACTTTTTATTTTTTAAGCATCATTATTTCCTAACTTTAAGAAATCCCTCTAGTGTTTATTTTAGTGTAGGTCTGCTGGCAATTAATTGTATCAGTTTTGGTTTTTCTGAAATCAGCTTTATTTCATCTTCGTTTAAAAGGATATTTTCCTTGAGAATAGAATTCTAAGTTAGCAGTTATTTTATTTCAGCACTTTAAAGATATCATTTCATTGTATTTGTTGAAAAGTCAGTTGCCGTTCTTATTGTTTCTCCTTTGAATGTAATGTGCCTTTTTTCTCTGGCTGCAATTAGATTTTCCTTTTTTCTCTTTTGTTTTCAGCAGTTTGACTATGATGTGCCTAGTTATGATTTCCTTTGTATTCATTCTGTTTGAGATTAGTAGAGCTTTTTGAGTCAGTGGCTTGATATCATTTGTCAATTCTGGTATCTTTTCAATCTGGTATTCCTTCCAATTAAACATATATTGAACCTTTACACCATGTTCCATGTCTCTTACACTCTTCCCATTATTTTTCGTTCCTTTTTTTCATAATGCTCCAGCCTGAATAGTCTCTGCTAACTCATTTCCAGTTCACTAAACTTCTATTATGCTATATCTAACATCTACTTAGTGCTTATTTTAAGCTGTGTTTTTTAGTTCTAGAATCCCCATGTGATTCTTTCTAATGTCAATAATTTTGTCACCTAATTTCATTTTATTTTTATGTGGACCATTTTAAAAGTTTTTATTGTATTTGTTACAATATTGCTTCTGTTTTATGTTTTGGTTGTTTTGGCTGCGAGGCATGTGGGATCTTAGCTCCCTGACCAGGGATCAAACCTGCACCCCCTGCTTTGGAAGGTGAAGTCTTAACCACTGGACCGCTGGAGAAGTCCCTGTCACCTAATTTCTTGAACATAGTAATCATAGTTTTTTTTTTAAAGTTGTATCTGATAACTCAAATATTTGGATCACTATTGGGTTTATTTATATCACCTATTTTATCTTGGTTTCCTTCATCTGATTCATGGCATGCCTGTTATATTTTTTTGTTGTTGAATGCCAGAAATTGTATATGAAGTGTTTTAAAAAATTTCTCTGGATAATGTTTCATCCTCTAGAAATAATTTACTTTTCTTCTGGGGGCCAGATATAGTAGAAGCAGATAACCTTGGCCCATCAAGGATTAAGATGAGGGCTTCCCTGGTGGCGCAGTGGTTAAGAATCTGCCTGCCAATGCAGGGGACACGGGTTCGAGCCCTGGTCTGGGAAGATCCCACATGCTGTGGAGTGACTAAGCCCGTGCGCCACAACTACTGAGCCTACACTCTAGACCCTGTGAGCCACAACTACTGAGCCCACGTGCCACAACTACTGATGCCCATGCTCCTAGAGCCCGTGCTTCAGCAACAAGTGAAGGCACCGCAATGAGGAGCCCATGCACCTCAACGAAGAGTAGCCCCTGCTTGCCACAACTAGAGAAAGCCCGTGCGAAGCAATGAAGAACCAACGCAGCCAAAAATAAATTAAATAAATAAATAAATAAATTTCAGAAAAGGATTAAGATGATCTGAGAATCTATTTCATCTTCATGAGGGCTGATGTATAACTGGTTTGCCTCTCCTAGGACAAAGCCATTCAGGATTTTTACCTGAAAGCCTGGTAGACCCTGATCTCTAGTTTTCTAGTTTTTGTCTCTATTACTATGAGACTTCCAAAAGCTCTGCTTAAGTTTTTAGCTTTTTAGTTGCTGCTTTCTGCTTGACTTCATGACATCTTGTCTTGTGTAGTTTAGAAATTGAACTATGCTCACAATTTGGAGCTCAGTTTTCTGTGGTTCCTTTTTTTTTTGTTGGATCTTGACCTTCAAGTCTTGGCTGCCTTAATAACAAGCAGTAAATCCAATTTTTGTGCCCTACTTCATGAGACTTCTCAAAGCTATGAATCGCTATTTTCTGCTCTTCACCTTGGCTCTTCACCTTGGCTCTTCACCTTGGCTCCACACAGCTTAGGAACTGACAAATGCCTCAAGGGAGAAAGAAGCAGCTCACCTCAATGTGTTTCCCTTTACTTAATCATCTAGACCTCTCTAATGCTGGTTTCCTTGCTTTATCTCTGATGCCTTTAAAAAGCTGTGATCTTTTGGTGTTTTGTCTAGTTTTCATAGTTTCTATCAGCCAAAGAATTGGTATGAGAGAAGATAACCTGTCACATTTGGAAGAAAAAAATCCTTGCTATAGAATTTCTATAGATATCAGTTACCAGTTGAAGAAAGATTCCTTCTATCCCTGGTTTGCAAAGAGGCTTTAATATGAATGGATGTTACATTTATTAAATGCCTTCTCTGTATCTATTGAGATGTGATTTTTCTTCTTTATTCTATCATTATAACATTGCATTCATTGATTTATGAATATTACATTCCCAGAATAAACCCAGTTTACTAATGACCTATTATCTTTTAATATATTTATGGAGTTAATTTACTAATGTTTCATTTAGAATGTCATGAAAAAGATTGAACTAAATTTTCCTTTCTTGTAATGTTCTTGTCAGCTTTTGGATCAAAGTAATGCTGACCTCATAAAACGAGATGGAAAAGGTGCCCTTCATTCTTCTCTTTGAAAGAGTTCCTTTTCTTTTTGTTTTGTTTTGTTTTTGCGGTACGCGGGCCTCTCACTGTTGTGGCCTCTCCCGTTGTGGACCACAGGCTCCGGACGCGCAGGCTCAGCGGCCATGGCTCACGGGCCCAGCCACTCCACGGCATGTGGGATCTTCCCGGACCGGGGCACGAACCCGTGTCCCCTGCATCGGCAGGTGGACTCTCAACCACTGCGCCACCAGGGAAGCCCTGAAAGAGTTCCTTTTCTTTGGAAGAGTTTGTGTAATATTGGTGTTAGTTCTTCCTTAGCTCCCTGATAAAATTTGTCAAGTAAGCCATGTGAACCTTGAGTTTTCTGTATGGAAAAGTTTTAAATTATGGATTAAATGTTTATAAATAGATGCAGGAAAATTTAGATTCTCTACTCATGTGTCAGTTTGTTACAGTATTTCCTTAGAATTTAGCTCATTGCATCTCAGTTTCATATTTTTAGTAAAAGCTTTTCATAATCTTTTCTAATGACCTTTTTAGTGTCTGTAAGATCTGTGGTGATATTCCCTTTTTCATTCCTGATATTAATTTATTTGTGACCTCCCACCTTAATCCAGCCAGGTATTGAGCTAATTTAAGTCCAAGCTTCGTTCCTAGGAATGATCTATTTCAGTTCACACTTATTCCAGTTAAAATCTTGGAGTGTTTATAAAGACCTCTCTGCATTGGCATGCCCTGAACTTTCAACGACCACGAGAGTGCTGAAATCGCTGAGTTGCAGCTCTCACTTGTAGAATGCGCAGAATGGTGATCACTTTGAGAGGAAAGCCAGCCGTTCTTGGCTTCCTTCTACTTCTGGGTCTTAGCTGTACAAAGTCTTAATGCCTATGATTCTATGATGCCTTCAAACAGTTGTTGTTATATTTTCCCCAGGTTTTCTAGTTGTTTTCCCTGGGATAGTTGGTCCAAAACAAGTAATTCATCTTTTGTTAGAATTTTTTCTTACATGATGTTAATATTATACCTCAGTTATATTGAGAAAACTAAATAAAAATTCTTCTCCAGTGAACAAGGATCACATTTTTTATAGCGTATCTTGTCTTCAGATACACATACTAAATATAAGTACTTTGAGGTCTTTTTGTTCAAAGGAATCCTTTTTTACATGAATCAAGCTTTGTCACACTTTGTCAAAGTTTTACCTAACGGAATTATCTAGTGGGAAGAACGTTGGCTTTAGTGCAGATACCACAAGAGGTACTTTCAACATCCATTCTTGACTCCTTCTAACTTTCCCTCCTTTTAACAGTTATTGGAAGTTAAGAAATAAAACCCCTCAGTTTTCTCACCTACCTTATATTGAGTTGGACTCGTGACAGTTCTGTCCATTAATGATTAAGTGGAATTATATGGAGAGGGCATCTTTCTCAAATTAAAAAAAACAAAGCCTGGAAAGGAGAAAACTTTTTTACCATTAACCTCTTTATCTTTGCTTATTTTTGCCTAGAATATAGATAATATCTGGTAGGAGCCCAGTCATTTTGTAAGAACAAGAAAAGAAACATGAGAACAAACTAAGAAGTGGTTAAATAGTAACAATCTGGGTCCCTGACAGGATTATTGAGCCATTGCATCAGTCCCAGACTGGCTATCATCAGACTCCTTATTAGAGGAGCTAACTAAACATCTTGTTTTTCCCAGGCCATTGTGAGTCAGCTTCCCATTATTTGCAGCTGAAAATATTTCTAACTAATAGAGACTGAGATTCAGGAGAACTTGGTTCTAATTCTAATGTGACCATAGTGAAATGTCTATGCAAAAGTAAATTGTATTTCTGTATACCAGCAAAAAGACATTTAGAAAATGAAATTAAAAGAAAACATTTTATCCCTAGTGCCCAGATCTTGATCTTTAACCGCCATTCCCACTAAAAGGGAACCAGAGATTTTTAGAGAAATATCTGATTCTGGGTCTGGACCTAGAAGAATACATGATGAGCATAGGTTATCTTCTTGTGCTAGAAAAGACACACTTAAAGATTAATGTCTAGGGCTTCCCTGGTGGCGCAGTGGTTGAGCGTCCGCCTGACAATGCAGGGGACACAGGTTCGTGCCCCAGTCCGGGAAGATCCCACATGCCGCAGAGCGGCTGGGCCCGTAAGCCATGGCCGCTGAGCCTGCGCGTCCGGAGCCTGTGCTCTGCAACAGGAGAGGCCACAGCAGTGAGAGGCCCACGTACCGCAAAATAAATAAATAAATAAATAAAAGATTAATGTCTAAAGGACATAGGAGGCATCATGAAGGGCCTTCACTGGCCACATTTGATCATTTGAGCACCAAGATGAAAATGGCTGCAATTTGTTGTAATACATTAAATAAATACAAAACCATGAGTTCATACTGATACTCCAAAAACAGTCAAATGAAAAAAAGATGAAAGAAAAAGAGAAGAAAGCTCTTTGTCGTTGTCTTAGAATGAGTTCTGGGTTAACAAAAATGGAAAGTTACATACAGAAGGTTTATTGGGGAGAAACATCTGTAAGAGGTTGAGGAAGATAGGATTGGACAGAGGGAGAATTTACCCTCAATGCAGTTGCAACTGAGGCCTCAGACAGTCTTACAGGGAGCTCTGGAGCTGGGATGGCCCTTCAGAGTTGTCCCAAATGGAAGGCTGGACCTTTGTGTTCCTGCATAAGACACTCATTTAATACTGCCTGCTCCCTGAGCAGAGGTGGGGAGGTGAGGGCATAACTTTGAGTGAGGCAGTTGCCTGTAGCTGAGGGTAGTTCCCAATGAGAGAGATAGCTGTGAGGTCAGTAGCTGATTTTCCCAGAAACTGGGGGATAATGTATTGGCCCCAAAAAAGAGATTTGAGTGGAGCAACACAGTATTCACTACAGCAATTATTTATAGAAGAATGCCACCCAATAAATAGAGAAAGAATTAAATAATTGATTCAGGTAAGGAACCTCAAGAGATGTTACCTTAGTCAGCTTAAGCTGTTAAAACAAAATGCCATAAACTGAGTGGCTTATCAACAACAGAACTTTATTTTTCACAGTTCTGGAGCCTGGAAATTGGAGCTCATGGTGCCAGTATGGTTGGGTTCTTGGTGAGGGCCCACTTCTGGGTTGTAGCTAGCTGAACTTCTTGTTGTATCCTCACATGGTGGAAAAGGAGCAAGCTAGCCCTCTGGTCTCTTCTTACTAGGGCAGCAATCCCATTCATGAGGCTCCACCCTCCTGACCTAATCAACTTCCAAAGGCCCCACCTCCTAACACTATCACATTGAGGGTTAGGATTTCAACATATGGATTTGGGGGGGACACATTCAGTCCGTAGCAGATGTTAAATGCATTTGATAAAAGGTTGTTTGAACAAGATGCTCACATAGAACCAAAATGTTATTCTACAAATTATTTGCTAATTGCATCCTTAATAGGGGGTTGCATAGTAGCACCTATGAAATATTCTTGGCAGTTATTAAGTATTTGTGTTAAAAATGCTTAACCTGGGCTTCCCTGGTGGTGCAGTGGTTAAGAATCCGCCTGCCAATGCAAGGGACACGGGTTCGAGCCCTGGTCCGGGAAGATCCCACATGCTGCGGAGCCACTAAGCCCATGTGCCACTACTGAGGCTGCGCTCTAGAGCCCATGAGCCACAACTACTGAGCCCACATGCCACAACTACTGAAGCCCGCGCACCTAGAGCCCGTGCTCTGCAACAAGAGAAGCCACCGCAACGAGAAGTCCGCACACCGCAGCGAAGAGTAGCCCCCGCTTGCTGCAACTAGAGAAAGCCTGTGCACAGCAACAAAGACCCAATGCAGCCAAAAATAAAATAAATAAATTTTAAAAAATGCTTAACCTAAAACTGATCAAACTTCTGTACCTAACTTCAAGTCTGTAGAAAATACAGGAGAGAAAAGAAAAGTTGAGATGAGATCATAGGAAACAATCAGATGACATGGAACATGGGACATTCTACAAGTCAACTAGCACTGTTTCTTCAAAAAGTCAGTATTAGGCTAACAGGTCATGGCAAGGTGATGATGGTGTAGATTTGATTTCTCTAAATACTGTCTTAAAAATAGAACCATTATGATAGCAAAAGAAAAACTTCACAGACTACATTTTGAACAAAACAAGGTGACAAGCATCCCCAGGAACCTTATAATGCAAATGAGTGAAACCAAGACATTAATAACAGAAAGATCTTTGCACAGGTTTAGCAGTACGGAAGAGTACCAGAGGGAATATAGGGTCATTCTGATGGTCCATGATCCCAAGAGCACTGAATTCCTCAGTGTTTACTCCTCAGCTCACTTACTTACTGCCTCAGTTTCTACCACAGGGGTTACCCCTACCCCTAGTGTCCTCACCTGACAGATTGTCCACTTGGGTCAAGACCCTTTAAGATTCTTCCAGCTGGATGCCTTCTGTGGCATCCACTTGGCCCCTGGGAAAACCCAAACCCTCTCACTCCACCAAACTCTGGACATGCAAACTGTCTTCACCACTGCTCTTTCTTCATCTTGCCATTTCAGGCTGCTATACCAGGCTCTGCTCTACAAGTTTATCTAGGTGGGAGAAGTCATCAGTCATTATCTTCACCAACACTCCAAAGTCCTGAGGACAAGTTTTACCAACAACTCTCTCAAGTTGCACCCAAGAGACAGGATTGGTCTGTGAATTTCTGCAGCTCAGCAGCTGGGGAAGAAACAGATGTCAGCCTCCCCATCTGAAAGGCAACCTCCATTATTCTGAGTTATCTTGGGACTCCCCTTCTTAACTTGAGGTGGTGGTGGTGAGATCCAAAAGAAAGCAGCAAAGTAATCTCTAAAGCAAGATTTCCTTTCAAAAAATACTTTTTTTTTTTTTTTTGCGGTACGTGGGCCTCTCACTGTTGTGGCCTCTCCCGTTGCGGAGCACAGGCTCCGGATGCGCAGGCTCAGCAGCGATGGCTCATGGGCCCAGCCGCTCCGCGGCATGTGGGATCCTCCTGGACCGGGGCACGAACCCGCGTCCCCTGCATCTGCAGGCGGACCCTCAACCACTGCGCCACCAGGGAAGCCCTCAAAAAATACTTTTAAGAAAGAAATATCCAACCTACTCTCACAAAGGTTGAAGGAAAATGATGGACTGATAACCCAAGAACTTGGCCACCTTACAGTTAAATTTTCCAGAGTATGTCTAGACACCACATAAGAGAATGAATCTTCCAGAAATTAATAGATATAAATAAAATATTTGTACTCTTCCCATTTTATCTTTGTACCTGCCTGTAGGATGGGATACCTAGTATTTTGTAAAGCCAAAATAACCTTATTTTTAATTTTTAAAAAAATTTAATTTAATATTTTTTAACATCTTTATTGGAGTATAATTGCTTTACAATGGTGTGTTAGTTTCTGCTTTATAAAAAAGTGAATCAGCTATACATATACATATATCCCCCCTCTTGCATCTCCCTCCCACCCTCCCTATCCCACCCTCTAGGTGGTCACAAAGCACCGAGCTGATCTCCCTGTGCTATGCGGCTGCTTCCCACTAGCTATCTGTTTTACATTTGGTAGTGTATATAAGTCCATGCCACTCTCTCACTTTGTCCCAGCTTACCCTTGCCCCTCCCCATGTCCTCAAGTCCATTCTCTACGTCTGCGTCTTTATTCCTGTCCTGCCCCTAGGTTCTTCATAACCATTTTTTTCTCAGATTCCATATATATGTGTTAGCATACGGTATTTGTTTTTCTCTTTCTGACTTACTTCACTCTGCGTGACAGACTCTAGGTCCATCCACCTCACTACAAATAACTCAATTTTGTTTCTTTTTATGGCTGAGTAATATTCCACTGTATATATGTGCTACATCTTCTTTATCCATTCATCTGTCGATGGGCACTTAGGTTGCTTCCATTTCCTGGCTATTGTAAATAGAACTGCAATGAACATTGTGGTACATGATGCTTTTTGAATTATGGTTTTCTCAGGGTATATGCCCAGTAGTGGGATTGCTGGGTCGTATGGTAGTTCTATTTGTAGTTTTTTAAGGAACCTCCATACTGTTCTACATAGTGGCTGTATCAATTTACACTCCCACCAACAGTGCAAGAGGGTTCCCTTTTCTGCACACCCTCTCCAGCATTTATTGTTTGTAGATGTTTTGGTGATGGCCATTCTGACTGGTGTGAGGTGATATCTCACTGTAGTTTTGATTTGCATTTCTCTAATGATTCGTGATGTTGAGCATCCTTTCATGTGTTCGTTGGCAATCTGTATGTCTTCTTTTGCGAAATGTCTATTTAGGTCTTCTGCCCATTATTGGATTGGGTTGTTTGTTTTTTTCATATTGAGCTGCATGAGCTGCTTGTAAATTTTGGAGATTAATCCTTTGTCAGTTGCTTCATTTGCAAATATTTTCTCCCATTCTGAGGGTTATCTTTTCATCTTGTTTATGGTTTCCTTTGCTGTGCAAAAGCTTTTAAGATTCATTACCTCACATTTGTTTATTTCCATTTCTCTAGGAGGTGGGTCAAAAAGGATCTTGCTGTGATTTATGTCATAGAGTGTTCTGCCTATGTTTTCCTCTAAGAGTTTTATACTGTCTGGCCTTACATTTAGGTCTTTAAGCCATTTTGAGCTTATTTTTGTGTATGGTGTTAGGGAGTGTTCTAATCTCATTCTTTTACATGTAGCTGTCCAGTTTTCCCAGCAGCACTTATTGAAGAGGAGGTCTTTTCACCATTGTATATTTTTGCCTCCTTTATCAAAACTAAGGTGACCATATGTGCGTGGGTTTATCTCTGGGCTTTCTATCCTGTTCCATTGATCTATATTTCTGTTTTTGTGCCAGTATCATACTGTCTTGATTAGTGTAGCTTTGTAGTGTAGTCTGAAGTCAGGGAGCCTGATTCCTTCAGCTCCGTTTTTCTTTCTCAAGATTGCTTTGGCTATTGTGGGTCTTCTGTGTTTCCATACAAATTGTGAATTTTTTTTTCTAGTTCTGTGAAAAATGCCATTGGTAGTTTGATAGGGTTTGCACTGAATCTGTAGTTTGCTTAGGGTAGTATAGTCATTTTTACAATGTTTATTCTTCGAATCCAAGAGCATGATTTATCTCTCCATCTGTTTGCATCATCTTTAATTTCTTTCATCAGTGTCTTATAGTTTTCTGCATGCAGGTCTTTTGTCTCCTTAGGTAGGTTTATCCCTAGGTATTTTATTCTTTTTGTTGCAGTGGTAAATGGGGGTGTTTCCTTAATTTCTCTTTCAGATTTTTCATCATTAGTGTATAGGAATGCAAAATATTTCTGTGCATTAATTTTGTATCCTTCTACTTTACCAAATTCATTGATTAGCTCTAGTAGTTTTCTGGTAGCATCTTTAGGATTCTGTATGTATAGTATCATGTCATCTGCAAACAGTGACAGCTTTACTTCTTTTCTGATTTGGATTCCTTTTATTTCTTTTTTTTCTCTGATTGCTGTGTCTAAAACTTCCAAAATTATGTTGAATAATAGTGGTGAGAGTGGGCAACCTTGTCTTGTTGCTGGTCTTAGAGGAAATGGTTTCAGTTTTTCACCATTGAGAACGATCTTGGCTGTGAGTTTGTCATATATGGCCTTTATTATGTTGAGATAAGTTCCCTCTATGCCTACTTTCTGCAGGGTTTTTATCATAAATTGGTGCTGAATTTTGTCGAAAGCTTTTCCTTCATCTATTGAGATGATCATATGGTTTTTCTCCTTCACTTTGTTAATATGGTGTATCACATTGATTGACTTGCGTATAGTGAAGAGTCCTTGCATTCCTGGGATAAACCCCACTTGATCATGGTGTATGATCCTTTTAATGTGCTGTTGGATTCTGTTTGCTAGTATTTTGTTGAGGATTTTTGCATCTATGTTCATCAGTGATATTGGCCTATAGATTTCTTTCTTTGTGACATCTTTGTTTGGTTTTGGTATCAGGGTGATGGTGGCCTCGTAGAATGAGTTTGGGAGTGTTCCTCCCTCTGCTATATTTTGGAAGAGTTTGAGAAGGATAGATGTTAGCCCTTCTCTAAATGCTTGATAGAATTTGCCCGAGAAGCCATCTGGTCCTGGGCTTTTGTTCGTTGGAAGATTTTTAATCACAGTTTCAACTTCAGTGCTTGTGATTGGTCTGTTCATATTTTCTATTTCTTCCTGATTCAGTTCTGGCAGGTTGTGCTTTTCTAAAAATTTGTCCATTTCTTCCAGGTTGTCCATTATATTGGCATAGAGTTGCTTGTAGTAATCTCTCATGATCCTTTGTATTTCTGCAGTGTCAGCTGTTACTTCTCCTTTTTCATTTTTAATTCTATTGATTTGAGTCTTCTCCCTTTTTTTTTCATGATGAGTTTGGCTAATGTTTTCTCAATTTTTAAAATTTTCTCAAAGAACCAGCTTTTAGTTTTATTGATCTTTGCTATTGTTTTCTTCATTTCTTTTTCATTTATTTCTGATCTGACGTTTATGATTTCTTTCCTTCTTCTAACTTTGGGGATTTGTTTTGTTCTTCTTTCTCTAATTGCTCTAGGTGTAAGGTTAGGTTGTTTATTTGAGATGTTTCTTGTTTCTTGAGGTAGGATTGTATTGCTATAAACTTCCCTCTTAGAACTGCTTTTGTTCCATCCCATAGGTTTTGGGTCATCGTGTTTTCATTGTTATTTGTTTCTAGGTATTTTTTGATTTCCTCTTTGATTTCTTCAGTGATCTCATGGTTATTAAGTAGTGTATTGTTTAGCCTCCATGTGTTTGTATTTTTTACAAATATTTTCCAATAATTGATATCTAGTCTCATAGCATTGTGGTTGGAAAAGATACTTGATACGATTTCAGTTTTCTTAAATTACCAAGGCTTGATTTGTGACCCAAGATATGATCCTTCCTGGCAAATGTTCGATGAACAATTGACTTGAAAGTGTATTCTGTTGTTTTTGGATGGAATGTCCTATAAATATCAGTTAAGTCCATCTTGTTTAATGTATCGTTTAAAGCTTGTGTTTCCTTATTTATTTTCATTTTGGATGATCTGTCCATTGGTGAAAGTGGGGTGTTAATGTCCCCTACTATGATTGTGTTACTGTTGATTTCCCCTCTTATGACTGTTAGCATTTGCCTTATGTGTTGAAGTGCTCCTTTATTGGGTGCATAAATATTTACAATTGTTATGTCTTTTTCTTGGATTGATCCCTTGATCATTATGTAGTGTCTTTCTTTGTCTCTTGTACTAATCTTTACTTTAAAGTTTATTTTGTCTGATATGAGAATTGCTACTCCAGCTTCTTCTGATTTCCATTTGCATGGAATATCTTTTTCCATCCCTTCACTTTCAGTCTGTATGTGTCCCTAGGTCTGAAGTGGGTCTCTTGTAGACAGCATTTATATGGGTTTTGGTTTTGTATCCATTCAGCCAGTCTACGTCTTTTGGTTGGAGCATTTAATCCATTTACATTTAAGGTAATTATCAATATGTATGTTCCTATTACCATTTTCTTAATTGTTTTGGGTTTGTTTTTGTAGGTCTTTTCCTTCTCTTGTGTTTCCTACCTAGAGAAGTTTCTTTAGCATTTGTTGTAAAACTGGTTTGGTGGTGCTGAATTCTCTGAACTTTTGCTTGTCTGTAAAGGTTTTAATTTCTCCATCGAATCTGAATGAGATCCTTGCTGGATAGAGTAATCTTGGTTGTAGGTTTTTCCCTTTCATCACTTTAAATGTGTCCTGACATGCCGTTCTGGCTTGCAGAGTTTCTACTGAAAGATCAGCTGTTAACCTTATGGGAATTCCCTTGTGTGTTATTTGTTTTTTTTTCCCTTGCTGGTTTTAATATTTTCTCTTTGTATTTAATTTTTGATAGTTTGATTAATATGTGTCTTGGTGTGTTTCTTCTTAGATTTATCCTGTATGGGACTCTCTGCGCCTCCTGGACTTGATTAACTATTTCCTTTTACATATTAGGGAAGTTTTCAATTATAATGTCTTCAAATATTTTCTCAGTCACTTTCTTTTTCTCTTCTTCTTCTGGGACCCCTATAATTCGAATGTTGGTGAGTTTAATTTTGTCCCAGAGGTCTCTGAGACTGTCCTCAATTCTTTTCATTCTTTTTTCTTTATTCTGCTCTGCAGTAGTTATTTCCACTATTTTATCTTCCAGGTCACTTATCCGTTCTTCTGCCTCAGTTATTCTGCTACCGATTCCTTGTAGAGAATTTTTAACTTCATTTATTGTTTTGTTCATCATTGTTTGTTTGCCCTTAAGTTCTTCTAGGTCCTTGTTAAACGTTTCTTGTATTTTTTCCATTCTATTTCCTAGATTTTGGATCACCTTTACTATCATTACTCTGAAATATTTTTCAGGTAGACTGCCTATTTCCTCTTCATTTGTTTGGTCTGGTGGGTTTATACCTTGCTCCTTCATCTTCTGTGTGTTTTTTTGTCTTCTCATTTTGCTTATCTTACTGTGTTTGGGGTCTCCTTTCGCAGGCTGCAGATTCGTAGTTCCTGTTGTGTTTGGTGTCTGCCCCCAGTGCCTAAGGTTGGTTCAGTGGGTTGTGTAGGCTTCCTGGTGGAGGGAACTAGTGCCTGTGTTCTGGTGGATGAGCCTGGATCTTGAATTTCTGGTGGGCAGGACCCTGTCTGGTGGTGTGTTTTGGGGTGTCTGTGATCTTATTATGATTTGAGGCAGCCTCTCTGCTAATGGGTGGGGTTGTGTTCCTGTCTTGCTACTTTTTTGGCATATGGTGTCCAGCACTGTAGCTTGCTGGTCGTTGAGTGGAGCTGGGTCTTAGCATTGAGACGGAGATCTCTGGGAGAGCTTTCGCTGTTTGATATTATGTGGAGCTGGGAGTTCTCTGGTGGACCAATGTCCTGAACTACGCTATCCCACATCAGAGGCACAGGCCTGACACCCGGTCAGAGCACTAAGACTTTGTCAGTCACACAGCTCAGAAGAAAAAGGAGAAAAAAAGAAAAGAAGAAAGAAAAAATAAAATAAAGTTATTAAATTTAAAAATAATTTTTAAAAATGAAAAAAATTTAAAAGTAATAAAAAAAGAAAAAAAAAAGAGAAGGAAAGAAGAGAGCATGCAAGCCAAATAACAAATCCACCAATGAAAAGCACCAAAAACTGTACTAGAAAACAAAACCACCACCACCAACAACAAAATAATGGGCAGGCAGAACCCTAGGACAAATGGTAAAAGCAAAGCTATACAGACAAAATCACACGAAGAGGCATACCCATACACACTCACAAAAAGAGAAAAAGGAAATATATATATATATATCGTTGCTCCCCAAATCCACCACCTCAATTTTGGGATGATTCATTATCTATTCAGATATTCCAGAGATGCAGGGTACATCAAGTTGATTGTGGAGATTTAATTCACTGCTCCTGAGGCTGCTAGGAGAATTTTCCCTTTCTCTTCTTTGTTTGCACAGTTCCTGGGGTTCAGCTTTGGATTTGGCCCCTCCTCTGTGTGTAGGTCGCCGAGGGTGTCTGTTCTTCGCTCAGACAGGACGGGGATAAAGGAGCAGCTGATTCGTGGGCTCTGGCTCACTCCGGCCAGGGGGAGGGAGGGCCATGGAATGTGTGGTGAGCCTGCGGCGGCAGAGGCCCTCATGACATTGCAACAGGCGTGCTGTGTGTTCTCCTGGGGAAGTTGTCCCTGGATCACGGGACCCTGGCCGTGGTGGGCTGCACAGGCTCCTGGGTGGGAAGGTGTGGATAGTGACCTGTGCTTGCACACAGGCTTCTTGGTGGCGGCAGCAGCAGTCTTAGCTTTTCATACCCATCTCTGGTGTCTGCGCTGATAGCCACAGCTCACACCCATCTCTGGAGATTGTTTACGCGGTGCTCTGAATCCCCTCTCCTCGCGCACCCTGAAACAATGGTCTCTTGCCTCTTAGGCAGTTTCAGACTTTTTCCTGGACTCCCTCCCAGCTGGCTGTGGCACACTAGCCCATTCAGGCTGTGTTCATGCAGCCAACCCCAGTCCTCTCCCTGGGATCTGACCACTGAAGAAGCCAGAGCCTCAGCTCCCAGCCCCCACCCGTCCCAGCCAGCGGGCGAGCAGACAAGCCTCTCAGGCTGGTGAGTGCTGTTCGGGCACCAATCCTCTGTGCGGGAATCTCTCTGCTTTGCTCTCTGCACCCCTGTTGCTGTGCTCTCCTCCGTGGCTCTGAAGCTTCCCCTCCACCACACCCCATCTCCGCCAGTGAAGGGGCTTCCTAGTGTGTGGAAACTTTTCCTCCTTCACAACTCCCTCCCAGTGGTGCAGGTTCCATCCGTATTCTTTTGTCTCTGTTTTTTCTTTTTTCTTTTGCCCTACCCAGGCGCGTGGGGAGTTTCTTGCCTTTTGGGAAGTCTGAGGTCTTCTGCCAGCGTTCAGTAGGTGTTCTGTAGGAGTTGTTCCACATATAGATGTATTTCTGATGTATTTGTGGGGAGGAAGGTGATCTCCAAGTCTTACTCCTCTGCCATCTTGAAGGTCTCTCCAATAACCTTATTTTTTATAGACAGATTTTTTTTCTAGAAATAATACATATAGTCCTTTAAGCTGACAGGAAATGACACTAGGTGGTAACTCTAATTCACCTAGAAAAATTAAAAGTTCCAGAAAAAGATAAAATGTAGGTAAATATAAAATGCTATATATATTTAAAACATTTTCTTAACAAATTTAAAAGAAATAAGGTTTCATAAAATAATAATTATAAGCCTCTTTTGTTCAGCTTGTAACATATAAAGATATAATATATGACAATAATATCACAAAGAAGGGGGAGGAAGAAATGGAGCTACGTTAGTGTAATTTTTCTATATTTTGCCAAAGGTAAGTTAGTATTAATATGAAGTAGATAGTGACAAGTTAAAATACATATAGTAATCCCTAGAGCAACAACTAAGACCGTAACTTAAAAAAAATAGTGAAACAATTCAGCAAAGGAATTTACATGGTATAATATAGAAAAATGTATAACAGCAAAGAAGAAAGTAAAGGAGGAACAGTGAAACAAAAAAGACATGGGACAATAAAAAATAACAAAATGGGAGATGTAAATTCACCATATAAATAATTACATTAAATGTGAGTAGATTAAGCATTCCAGTCAAAAACCAGACATTGTTAGGACAGAAAACAAGATCCAACTTTATGCTGTCTGTAAGAGACACACTTTATTTTGGAGGACACAGGTACATTAAAAGTAAAAGGATGAAAAAAGATATACAATGCAAACAGCAACTAAGAAAGTGTTGAAGTGGCCATGCTAATATCTGACAAAATAGAGTTTAAGACAAAAAAGTATTATCAGAGTTAAAGGAGGATATTTCATGATGATAAAAGTGTAAATTGACCAGGAATCTATAACAATTATGAACCTATATGCACATGACAATAGAGCCCCAAAATGCACTAAGCAAAAGCTGATAGAACTGAAAGGAGAAACAGACATTTAACAATCATAGCTGGAGATGTCAACACCCTACTCTAAATAATAAATAAAAATCTAGATAGGAAATCAGCAAGGATATAAATGACTTGAACAAGATTAGCAAACTTGAACTGACTGACATCTATAAAGCATTCCATCCAACCAAAGCAGAATACATATTATTTTCAAGTGCAAATGGAACATTCTCTAGGATAGACCATATTAGTCCATAAAAAGTCTCAGTAAATTTAAAAGATTTGAAATCATGCAAAGCATATTCCCTGGCCACAACAGAAATGAATTAGAAACCACAAAGAATGAAATTTGGGAAATTTCCAAATATTTGGAAACTAAGTAACAAACTTCTAAATAACTCTTGAGTGAAAGAAAAAAATCAGAAAAGGAATTTAAAAATATGTTGAAGTGAAAGAAAATGAAAATATAACATATCAAATTTTATGGGCTGCAGCTAAGGCAGTGCTTAGAGGGATATTTTATAGCTTTAAACACGTATATTAGAAAAGATAGAGAAGATACCAAATCAATAACCTAAGCTTATGTCTTAAGAAATTAGAAAAAGAAGAACAAACTGAAACAAACAGAAGGAAGAATATAATAAAGATTAGAGGAGAAATCAATTAAATAGAAAACAATAACAAAAACAAAACTTTTGAGAAAATCAATGAAACCAAAAGTTGGTTTTTAGAAAAAAATCCACGCATTTGAAAAACCCTTAGTTAGACTGACTAAGAAAAAAGGAGAGGCACAAATTACCACAATCTGGCATGAAAGAGGCATCATCATTATTGATCTTTCACTATTGATGAAAAGAACGGTTGGGGAATACTATGAACAACTTTATGCGAACAAATTAGAAAATGTAGATAATATGGACCAATTATTAGAAATATATAAATCACCAAAACTGATAGAGTATAGATAAAACTGATAGAAATAGAGAATCTGAATAGACTTGTAATAAGTAAATGCAGTGAATTTAGTAATTAAAATTTTGCCCACAAAGAAAAGTTGAGGCTCAGATTGTTTCACTGGTGAATTCTATGTAATATGTAAAGAAGAATTAACATTGATTCTCACAAACTTTTCTAGAAAACAGAGAAGGGAACACTTCCCAATTCATTGTATGAGACCAGTATTACCCTGATACCCAAACCTGATAAGGATAGCACAAGAAAAAAGTAAACAATACTGACTGATAACCTTCATGAACATAGATACAGTAATCCTCAACAAAATATTAGCAAACCAAATCCAACAGCATATTAAAAAGATTATACACCATTACCAAGTGGAATTTATTTCAAGAATGCAAGATTGACTTTATCATCTCAAAATCAATTTGTATAATAAATTGTATTAGCAAGTAATGGATTAAAAATGCATGAATCATCTCAATAGATACAGAAAAAACATTTAATAAAATCTAACATTCAAGATAAAAACACAAACCAAAACCTGTCAGCAAACTAGTAATAAGCAGGGACTTCTCAATTAGGTAAATGGCATCTATGAAAAACCTACAGCTAAAATCCTATGTAATAATGAAAGACTGAATGCTTTCCCTAAATTGGGAAAAAGGCAAGATGTTTACTCTTGCCACTTTTATTCAACATTGAACTGTATGTTCTAGCCAATGCAACAAGAGGAAAAATTAAAGGTATCAAGATTGGAAAGAAAGAAGCAAAACTATCTTTCTTTGCAGATTATAGGACCCTGTATGTAAGAAAATCCTACGGGAATCTACAAAAAGCAATTACTAGATCTAATAAACAAGGTGAACAAGGTTGTGGGACACAAGATTGATACACAAAAATCAATTGTATTTTTATATACTAGCAATGAACCATCTGAAAATGAAATTTAAGGGAAGGATTCCATCCACGCTAGCACCAAAGACAATAAAATACTCAGGAATCAATGTAACAAAAGAAATGCAAGACTTGTACACCGAAAATACAAAATATTGCTGAGGAATTAAAGAAGATCTAAGTAAATGGAGAGACAGTCCATGTTCATAGATTAGAAAACCAAATTCTGTTAGCTAGATCTATAGATTCAACTCAATCCTTACAAAAATCCTAACTGGCTTCCCCCTGCCTCCCAGAAATTTACAAGTTGATCCTAAAATGGCCCAGAATAGCAAAAGGATTTTTGAGAAAGAAGAAAAAGGTGAAGGACTTTCACTTCTTCATTTCAAAAACTTACTAAAAAGCTACAGTAATCAAGACAGTGTGGTACAGGCAGACAGTGGTACAGAATCAAGACTCCAGAAATAAACCCTTATATTTATGGTCAGTAGATTTTTGACAATTGAAATGCCAAACCCAATAATGCCAAGAGAGAAGAGGAGACCAAGATGGTGGAGAAGGAGGAGGTGGAACTCAACTCCTCCTATGAACACATCAAAAATACATCCACATGTGGAACAATTTTCCCTGAAAACTAACAGGAGACTGGCAGAACTACTCCTGTACAGCCAAGGCTGTAAGAAAGATCCACACAGAATCGGATAGGAAGAGAAGAGAAGTGATTAGGGTGGGACTGTGCCCCTAGGAGGGGACTCAGAAGAGGAGGGGGATTACACAGGTAGAGATCCTCCCTGGGGAGTGGTGGTTTGAGCCACAGATTGGGTGCCTCAGCCCTTGGGTCTGACACTGGGAAGATGAGTCCCCTTGGCTGGTTGGAGGGTCAGTGGGACTAACAGGAGGGCTGTGGGAAGCCTGGACTTCACTCATGAAGAGTGAGCACACATTTACTCCTGAAACAGGGTAGAGAGGGCAGATTGAATCTTCATGGGTCACTGGCCAGTTTCCCCCACCACCCTGGTGTGCACCCCAGTCTGAGCTGAGTGACAGCTTCATGGCACAGCTCCACACTGGGGCAAGGACTGCTGCAGCCGAGGATAAAGGTGGCCCAGTCCCAGAGGAGCATCTGAGCAGGGCAGGGGCAGCCATTACTGGTGCTTACACAGGCAGGGCATCAAAAGCGGTCAGGGTCACTGACTGTGGCTTGACCCCCACAGCCTGTACCCCAACCCATGCCCAGCACCTGCATCAACTCCTGCCCCAGCGCTGCTCCCCTCTGGGGCGAGGGTGCTGGTGCTGGGAATGGGGAGAGCACACACTTAAAGGGAATGGAGCCAGCTGGGACTCAACCCTCAGGGTTTCTACTCCAGCAACTTGAGATCCAGTCCCAACCCAGAAAGGGCAGGGATGGCCACTGAGCAGAGGAGAACCCTCAGCTCACACCTGGCTCAGCCCCTAGCCCCTCAATCTCCAGCCCTACCTCCTATCAAGGTGATAACTGCCTGCACACCCTGGGGAAAGATGTGACTTGTGTTCGTGTCAGATCCAGTTCTTCCTTCAAAGCCACAGGACACATGCAGGCAGTATAGTGTTGCTCCCACACAAGGACACCCCTTCAAGACCGCAATAGGTAACTGTTTCACTTACTTTCATAGAGACAGAGAAAGTTAAGCAAAATGTGAAGACAGAGGAATTTGTTTCAATTGAAAGAGCAAGAGAAAACCCCTGAAAAAAGCAACTAATGAAACAGAAATAAACAATTTACCAGAACAAGAATTCAAAACATTAGTAGTAATAATGTTAACTGAATTAGGGAAAAGAATAGATGAACACAATGACAATTTTAACACGGAAATAGAAAATATTAAAATGATCCAGTCAGAACTGAAGAATTCAATAACTGAAATGAAAAACACACTAGAAGGAATTAACAGCAGACTAGGTTATATAGAAGAACACATAAGTGGTCTGAAAGATAGGATAATAAAAATCACCCAATCAGAACAGCAAAAAGAAAAACAAATAAAAAAATTAGAAAGGGATCTTTGGACAATATTAAGCATACCAACATTTGCATTATAGGGGTCCCAGAAGGAGAAGAGAAGAGAAGGAGGTAAAAAATGTGCTTGATGAAATTATGGCTGAAAACTTTCCAAAAAAGAAGAAGGAAACAGATATCCAGGTATAGGAAGCAGAGAGTCCCAAACAAGATGAACCCAAACAGACCTACACCAAGACATAATTAAAATGGCAAAAGCTAAACATAGAGACTAAAGGCAGCAAGAGAAAAACAAAGAGTAATATACAAGGGAACCCCTGTAAGGCAATTGCCTGATTTTTCTGCAGAAACGTTGCAGGCTAGAAGTGAGTCACATAATATATTCAAAGTGCTGAAGGGAAAAACCTGCAACCTAAGATACTCTACCCAGCAAGATTATCATTTAGAATTGAAGGAGAGATAAAGAACTTCTCAGACAAGCAAAAGCGAAAAGAGTTCATCAACACTAAACTGACCCTAAAAGAAATGATAAAGGGTCTTCTCCAAGTGGAAAAGAAAAGGCTATAACAAGAAGTATCTATAGGAAAAGAAATATCGCACTAGTAAAGACAAATATATGTTAAAGGCTGAAGATCAACCAGTTATATAAGCTAGTACAAACATTAAAAGACAAAAATTGTAAAACAACTATAACTACAATAATGAGTAAGGGGATGAACATGAAGATGTAATATAGGACATCAAAAACACAAAATGTGTCAGAGGAGAGGAAAAATGCAGATCTTTTAGAATATATTTGAATTTAAATGACTACCAGTGTAAAACTAGTAGATATAGTTATAAGTCAACATATATGAACCCCATGGTAACCACAAATCAAAAACCTAGAGTAGATACATAAAAACCAAAGAGAAAGGAACTCAAGCATACCACTAAAGGAAATCATCAAACCACAAATGAATAAACTAGAAGACTTAGAAAAGAACAGAGAAGAACTACAAAACAACAAGAAAACGAGTAACAAAATGGCAATAAGAACATACCTATCAATAATCACTTTAAATGTCAATGGACTAAATGTCCCAATCAAAAGACATAGGGTGGCTGATTGGATTAAAAAAAAACAAGACCCATCTATATGCTGCTTACAAGAGACTTACTTCAGAGCTAAAGACACACAGAGACTGAAAGAGAGGGAATGGGAAAAGGTATTTCATGCAAATGCAAATGACAAGAAAGCAGGTGTAGCAATACTCAGACAAAATAGACCTTAACACAAAGTCTATAACAAAAGACAAAGAAGAACATTATATAGTGATAAAGGGGTAAATATTAGAAGAAGATCTAACGCTCATTAACATATATGCACCTATTACAGGAACACCTAAATACATAAAGCAAATATTAAGAGACATAAAGGAAGAAATTGACAATAACACAATAATACTAGGGTACTTAACACTCTACGCATATCAGTAGACATATCATCCAGACAGAAAATCAATAAAGAAACAGTAGTCTTTTAAGACATATTAGACCAGTTGGACTTAATAGATATTTACAGGACATTCCATCCAAAAACAGCAGAATGCACATTCTTTTCAAGTCCACATGGAACCTTCTCCAGGATAGATCACATACTGGGGCACAAAACAAGTCTCAACAAATTTAAGAGGTTAGAAATCATACCAAACATTCTTTCTGACCACAACAGCGTGAAATCAGAAATCAATTACAGGAAGAATAGTGGGAAAAGCACAAACATGTGGAGACTAAACAACATGCTACTAAGAAACCAATGGGTTGGGCTTCCCTGGTGGCACAGTGGTTGAGGGTCCACCTGCTGATGCAGGGCATGCGGGTTCATGCCCCGCTCTGGGAGGATCCCACATGCCGCGGAGCAGCTGGGCCCGTGAGCCATGGCTGCTGGGCCTGCGCATCTGGAGCCTGTGCTCCGCAACGGGAGAGGCTGCAGCAGTGAGAGGCCTGTGTACCGCAAAAAAAAAACCCCAAAAAACAAACAAAAAAAATGGGTCAATAAGGAAGTCAAAGAGGAAATCAGAAAATACCTTGAGACAAATGAAAATGGAAACACAATTTTCCTAAATCTATGGGATTCAGCAAAAGCAGTTCTAAGAGGGAAGTTTATAGTGATATAAGCCTACCTCAAGAAACAAAAATCTCAAATAGACACTCTAACCAACCATCTAAAGGAATTAGAAAAAGAAGAACAAACAAAGCCCAAAGTCAGTAGAAGGAAGGAAATAATAAGGATAAGAGAGGAAATAAATAAAATAGAGATCAAAAAACAATAGAAAAGATCAATGAAACCAAGAGCTGTTTTTTTTGAAAAGGTAAATAAAATTGATAAATCTTGTCAGGCTCATCAAGAAAAAAAGAGGACCCAAGTAAAATGAGAAATGAAAGAGGAGAAATAATAATCAATATCATAGAGATACAGAAAATAATAAGAGAAATTATGAACGGGTATATGTCAATAAATTGGACAACCTAGAAGACATGGAAAAATTTCTAGAAACATAAAATTTTCCAAGGCTGAATCAAGAAGAAATAGACAATCTGAACAGACTTATCTCTAATAATGAAATTGAATTTGTAATAAACTCCCAGCAAGCAGAAGTCCAGGACTGGATGGCTTCACAGGGGAATTCTACCAAACATATAAAGAAGAGCTAATACCTATCTTTCTCGAACTATTCCAAAAAATTGAAGAGGATTGAATACTCCCAAATTCATTCTATGAGGCCATTATTACTCTGATACCAAAAACAGATAAAGACACTACAAAAAAAGGAAATTACAGGCCAATATGAATTAGATGCAAAATCCTCAAAAAGCTATTAGCAAACTGAATTTGACAATGTATAAAAAGGATCATACACCATGATCATGTGGGATTTATTCCAGGGAGTTTCAATATTTGTCTACAAATAACAAATGTTGGCAAGGATGAGGAGAAAAGGGAACACTTGTACACCTATAGTGGGAATGTAAATTGTTGCAGCCACTATGGAAAACGAGTGTGGAGGTTCCTCAAAAAACTAAATATAGAATTACCATATGATCCAGCAATTCCACTGCTGGGTATATATCTGAAAAAAACCCCAAAAACACTATTTCAAAAAGATGCATCACCCTAACAGTCATAGCAGCACTATTTACAATAGCCAAGATATGGAAGCAATCCAAGTGTCCATCAACTGATGAATGGCTAAAGAAGATGTGGTACATATATGCAATGGAATATTACTCAGGCATAAAAATGAATAAAATTCCGCTACTTGCATCAGTGTGGATGGACCTAGAAGATATTATGCTTAGTGAAATAAGTCAGGTGGAAAAATACAAATACTTTATGTTATCACTTATATGTGGAATCTAAAAACTAGGGACTTCCCTGATGGCGCAGTGGTTAAGAATCTGCCTAACAATGCAGGGGACACGGGTTCGAGCCCTGGTCCAGAAAGATCCCACATGCTGCGGAGCAATGAAGCCCGTATGCCACAACTACTGAGCCTGCACTCTAGAGCCCGTGTGCCACAACTACTGAAGCCCGTGCACCTAGAGCCTGTGCTCTGCAACAAGAGAAGTCACTGCAATGAGAAGCTCGCGCACCACAACGAAGAGTAGCCCCCTCTCTCCACAACTAGAGAAAGCCTGCACACAGCAACGAAGACCCAATGCAGCCAAAAATAAAAAAATAATAAGTAAAATAAAAAAACAAACGAATGTATATAACAAAATAGAAACAGACTGACACGTAGAGGACAAACTAATGGTTACCAATGGGGAGAGGTAAGGGGGGGAGGGGTAAAATAGGGATATGGGATTAAGAGATGCAAACTACCATGTATAGAATAAATAAGCATCAAGGATATATTGAACAGCACAGGGAAATATAGCCATTATTTTGTAATAACTTTAAATGAAGTATAATCTATAAAAAAACTGAATCACTATGCTGTACACCTGAGACTAATATAATATTGAAATCAACTATACTTCAGAAGAAAACAGTGCCAAGACAATTCAATGGAGAAAGGGTAGTCTTTTCAACAGATGGTGCTGGGATAATTGGATATCCATATGTAAAAGGATAGATTTGTACCCTTAATTCACAACATACACAAACATTCAGTTAAAATGGGTCATAGACCTAAATGTAAGTGCTAAAACTGTAAAACTTTAAAAGGAAAATGCAGGAGAAAATCTTGGTGTTGTTGGGTTAGGCAAAAATGTCTTATATATAACACCAAATGCAAAATACATGAAAGAACAAATTAACAAATTGGACTGCATCAAAATTGTAAAACTTTTGTGTTTCAAAGGACATTATTAAGAAATTGAAAAGACAATCCACAGACCAGAAAAAAATATTTGCAAATTGTATTTCTGGCAAAGGACTGTGTCCAGAATGTAAAAAGAACTTTTATAACTCAATAATAAAAAGACAACTAAATTTTAAAACGGGCAAAATTTTGAATACACATTTCACCAAAGAAGACATACAAATGACCAATAAACACACGAAAGGTTGCTCAACACTCATTAATCTTTAGGGAAATGCAAATAAAAACCACAATGACATACCACTTCATACCCATTAGAATGTAAGGATGTGGAGAAATTGGAACATTCACACATTGCTGGTGAGAATATATAATAAAATGTGACAACCACTTTGGAAAAAACCAGTTTGGCTGTTTCTTAAATAAAGTTACCATAAATTCAGCAATTCTCTAGGTATCTAATGAAGAGAAATGAAAACATAACATAGAAAGACTGTATCTTGACCTTCAATGTTCATAGTAACATTATTCATAATAGTTGAAAAGTGGGAAGAATTCAAATGTCCATCAACTGACATATGAATACAAAATGGGTTATATCCACTCAATGGACAAGTAAAAGGAATGAAGTACATATACATGTAATAACATGGAAGAAGCCAGAAGCAAAATAACATGTATGGTTCCATTTATATGAAATGTCCAGAAAAGGCAAATCTATAGGGATGGAAAGCAGTTTAATGGTTGCTTGGAGTGAGGAGTTGGAGTGGGGATTGCAAACATCATACAGGATATTTTTGGAGTGATGGAAATGTTCTTAAACTCGATTGTGTTGATGGTTTCCCAATTCTATAAATTTACTAAAAATTATTGAATTGTACATTCAAAATGGGTGAATTTTGTGGCATATAAATTATTCATCAATAAACCTGTTTTTTTAAAAGTCAAAGCAGGCATGGTTCATACCCATGAGATGCAAGGTGCCTGACATTTAGCTGAGGTAACAGACAGATCTCTAAATGTAATATTTTAAGCTAATTTCATTTATAGAAATATATTCAACGTGCTATGGTTTTCTTTCCCATTATATTTCATACCTGATGTTAAAATTCAAAATTCTTCTTGGGAAAGGTGGATTTAAATAATAGTATCCTGAACTCTCCTCTCATTATTGTGTGTCTCTCTCTCCATATATATATCCCATTGTAATAGTGTAGGAGAAGGCAAAATGGAAAGGCAACGTGCAGTCCTTACTTTTGAATAGTTTATATATAAGTTCCTACTCATTCTTTCTCTTTGTCTTTTTTTCTTTGTCTCTTTCTATCTTTGGCTCTGTTTTTTCCTTCGGGTGGAAGATACTGAATTATTGGCTTGAAATAAATATGGGAGAATAATTTGATTCAGTAGTTGTTGGCCTCTGTACAGAGAAAAACAAATGTATTTGCTTGGCTAAACTTACTGCATGACAGATTTTTAAGGAGTGGGTGTAGGATGGAAAGATTATTTGAAGGAGACCTGAAAATAACAGATATGAAACTTGGTTGGAATTCTTCACAACTCTCACAGCACGTAGCTAAGATGTTGGTTGAAGTAGCTTCCATAATTTGCTTACTGAATTCCTGGACATGAACTGTTTTATCAGTTTGGATATTGCAGAAACTTAATGGAATTTAGAATGCCAGAACAAAGGCCTTCAATTCAGAAAGATAAACCAGAATTTACTACTGGGATCTCTTAGGCTGTCTTGGAGAGATTTAATTTTTTTTTCAATTTTTATCATCGGATTTTCTTAGGGACACAGAAAAAGAGAAGCCCCTTACCCAAGACTGTACCCTTATTCTCCACAATTCTTAATTTCACATTTTTGATGTTGGTGTGTGAGATGAACTTTCATGTGATTAAGGAAAGTAAAGGATGAACTGTGGCCACATGGGGGCAGCAGACACTTGGCTTTTCTAGCTTTCTCTCCTGGAACTGTGGTAAATGGAGAGATCGATTCTCTTTGATCTAAATGCCTTTTCCAGACTGCCCGACTAAGAGAAATGACTATCCTTAAAATACTAATAACAGAAACTGCACGAGTTAATTAGAGGTTGGGCAGGAGCTTGCTTTTTTTTTAATGAATTTTTCAGTGGTCACTGAGAGCAAGGGACTGTTTTTTAGTCATTGGATATCCTCAGGGCAATCATAGTGCCTGGCGTTTAGTGAGGGCTCAATAAATGTTTGGTTTTCATTAGTGTTTTTAGAAGGTAACTGCTACAACTCACCAAAGCATAAACTCTAAGCTCTTGGACCACCGCATACAGAGGGGGCTATATCTCTTTAGCTAAGGGTGCTCACACTGTCTAGAAGATCTGCACAGTTTCTGCAGTTCTACTGTCATGAATCTATACATAATTCAGTCCCTGGCTTCTCAAGGAACCTTATAAAATCAGTGATTCTGGGGGCAAGAACATGGTGCTGGGGCAAGAACTACAGTGGAGGTCTGAGGTTGGGAGGGCCAAGGTTGCCATCCTGTGTGTATCACGCCCTTCGTCCTGCCTGTCCCCCTACCAGCCTTAAACATCAGGGCCTCCTAGAGGAAGTGAGACACTTATGCCCACCCTGCCAACTGCCTAGCTCTTTAGCTCTTTCACTGGCTCTACCTCATTTGTTTCACCCATTTGTTGAATGCCTACTCTTCCTTAGGTGCTCCTCACATATATCTCATTTAATATTTCACTACATTGTGGGAAAGCTGGTTCATGTCTTATTTATTAAAAATAATTTTATTTATTTGTTTGGCTGCATCGGGTCTTATTGCAGCATTTGTGATCTTTAGTTGCAGCATGTGGGATCTAGTTCCCTAACCAGGTTTCGAACCCAGGCCCCCTGCATTGGGAGTGTGGAGTCTTAGCCACTGGACCACCAGGGAAGTCCCTGTTCACATTATTTTTGCAGGTGCTACTCTTTCTGCCCAGAATACCCTTTCCTTTTTCTCAATCTAATTCCTATGTGTCTTTACAGTCCAGCTAAAAGCACACCCTGTTCTGGGAACCCCGGTACAATTTAGATGTGGCCTCAATAGACTCTCATAGCACCTGGTCTTACCCTGAGCACAGTGCTAGATCACAGAGCTCCTCTTCCTCTCCTATGAGACCATAAACTCCCTGAGGCCAGAGCTCTGCCTCATTTGGCTTTGCCTTCCCAGAGTCTAGCAGAGTTTCTGGCACCTTGGAGCTGCTCCATACGTGTTTGTGGAATGAGTAAATGAATCAATCCATTTATCACTGAATGAGATGTTTCCCTTCCCTTCCTTTCCCGAGTTAAAATGCCTTGATATTTAAAAAAAAAATCTTCCTTACAAAATTATTTTTAAAACAAGCAGTCAGCTTTTACCTCCTACACAAGGGACATCAGAAAATACCAATGAACTGTAATTTATAAGTGGGACTTGCTGAAGGAAGAAGCTTGTAGTGTAAACTTCTCAACATCCCAGGCTCTGTGCAGTCCTATGGTGATATGGGCCTAGCTCCAGGCATGCAGCCCTGGGAGATGCCCCCTATCGGGCTTCCAGAAGCCTCTCAGTGTTCTAAGGATGCTATTTGTCAATTCTCACAGCATCTCTGAATGATAAGCAGGAGGAATGGAGAATTTCTTTCCTTCCTTCTCTCTCTGTCTTTCTCTTTCTCCTTCTTTCTTCCCCCGCCCCTTCTTACAGTTGGAGAGTTACAACACAGAGAAAGACCTAAGCAAATTGCCTAGCATCACTTAAAAGAGAACAGTCAAGCCAGGACACACTCTGGTGCTCATTCCACAAAGCTGTGCTTCCTGTAGCAGAAACAGGTCTGTGTTTTAATGAATTCGTGGCATATGGGCCATAATAATCAAAGTGCCTGGCATTTCCTGGAATTTATGATCAGGTGGGGGATAGGTTATTTCTACTTTTGAATCAATTCTCACATGCCTAGCTCTGGAGTTAAGAAGCTTGACATAAGTGAAAATAGTTTCTGGAATAAGTAAGGCTTTTTTGTTTGCTTTTTCTACTATCTGGGCCCATATCTTCTCTTTCTCACCTCAGACCTCATCCCTACCCATGAACAGCCATAACTCTTTCTTCCCTGGCATTTTAATAGTGAGTGCAAGATATTGTCCTCAAAGTCGGTGTCATGGGGGAAGAAACATTATTTCGTTTGTTAGCTTCTCTGTGAAGAGAAGTTCACAGTCCTTCATCAACCTACAGTTGTTGCACACTTGCTTGTAGACAAAGAACTCTCCTTCTGTCTATTTTCTTTTTCTGGTTTCCAAAAAGCCTTGTCGAGCCAGGTAGCAGTGAATGTCTGTGAATTCCAAACTAGCCTGACCAATGTTTTCTATGTTTGGCGGTCTTCTGGAGTTTTCTTGAGTGTAAGAACAGTAGCTGGATCCCGAGGATCTGTTTGGTCCCACTTGCTGAGAAAGTTGCCATTGAGTATTTGTTGTGGCCATTTAATTCTCAGTAAAGTTTACACCAATTGATGCAGTGAGCTTAAGCAAATACCTGTGCTACTGATATTGATGTTTGTGTTATGTTCTTGAAGTGAATTGAAGTTCCCCCTAAGCCTGACCTTTTCTTCTCCAGCAAATCTCTGGTTGCAATGATGGCAGATTGTTTTTCCTAAGAACTTCAAATTGAGTTTCTCAGGAGTACCTTTGAAAGGAGATTTTTCCATGCTTTTTTTTTCCTTTCTTTCTAATATCTTATGTGTGCAGTTCTTACCAGCTTATAAGAACTCTTTAAAGTGGAATCCCTGAATATGTCTGTGAAGTGCATTCTTTTCTAAGACAGACTGTCTTGGGAGCTATTTAGAGCCCACATCATTCTGTTTCAGAGCTGAATGATGCACTTTTCCAAGCATATTCTTAACTCAAACAACAAAAGCCTGCAAGTTTGTTGAATATTTCCAGGCCCAGGCAATTTGTCAGTGAACGGTAGATCTTCAGGATCTTCTCTCGCACCAGCAGCCCTCCAGAAGCATCCCTGGAATTTCCAGAATGAGTCCTCAGCATGTTGAAGCCACTGGCATGACCCTAGGTTCACTGGCATCCAGGAAAGTCCTTTTCTCTGTGTTAAAGTTACCCCTGCCATACACCTTGGTTAAAATATTTGGAATTCCTAAGCTAATATAATAATGAGGAAACTTCTAGGTTTCAGAGGTCCCAGTTCAAATCTAAACATCAGGAAAAGTAGAAAGTAAGTCTCCTGGGTTTGGAATTCATTATAGATGTGCAAGTCTTGGGGTGTATGGGGGCACACAAAGCCCTCCTCTAACTGAGGAGAGACAGATGCTGGGGGAGAAAAGAGAAGCATCTCCCAGGGAACTCAATTCAGGCAGGTACACAGTATCTGCATCGGATCTTGTTAGTATCTGATGGGGCAAGAGGGTTCCCATGGCAATTCCCTGAGGTTAATCAGCTGTGACAGGAGAAAGTGATAGCCACATGATTCATGAATGTGTATAACCAAACTGTCCCAGGCAAAGTTCACGGGGTCACATAGAAACCAGTGTCTGAGGTCAGGTTTCAGGCCGCTGCATGTGCTGTCCTCTGAGCAGACAGAAAGAGAAGCAGTAAGTGTCGACCTGAATAATACCCCCATCCATGATTCAACACCACTTAGGATGGAATTTGTTAGGGGCATAAGATGAAGTGTTTTTTCTCTTTCTTTCCTTCTTTCCTCTCCTAGGAGAAAAATAGAAAGCTCATAATTTTACTTGGATTTCATTGAGAGTAGACTGGTATCATTTAATTGATTTGGATCTTATAGGGCTTCTCAGATTCACAACTGACTTACCTGGTTTGTGAATTGGTTATTTTAAAACTTGAATGATGCACGGTAACATTCCACAGTTCACCGTGGGAAGAATTTAGAAGGGGAAAAAAATGACCCATGGTGTAAGGCCGTAGGCATGTCAAAATCAGAATCTGTACTAGCTAAAATAACTTCCTCTTGAATCTCAGATTACCTTGGGAAAATGTATGATTTTCTGTACCAGTACTTCAAAACATTTAAGCTTCCGTAATGCCTGCTTGATTTAATTCCAAATGCATTACCTTCTACAGATAGAACATGAGAGCAGGGATTGACTTTGTAAATAGTGTAGATCAAATGAGGCCCAGTGACTTGCCCAAGCTAATAAGTGCCGAAGCCAAGACCAGAAAATCAGAATACAGGGTTTGTTTTTCTTTTTTAATTTATTTATTTAATTTATTTATTTTTGGCTGTGTTGGGTCTTGGCTGTTGCGCCTGGGCTTTCGCTAGTTGCGGCGAGCGGGGGTTACTCTTCGTTGAGGTGCACAGGCTTCTCATTGTGGTGGCTTCTCTTGTTGTGGAGCACCGGCTCTACACGTGCGGGCTTCAGTAGTTGTGGCTCGTGGGCTCTAGAGCACAGGCTCAGTAGTTGTGGTGCACTGGCTTAGTTGCTCTGCAGCATCTTCCTGGACCAGGGCTCGAACCCGTGTCCCCTGCATTGACAGGTGGATTCTTAACCACTGTGCCACCAGGGAAGCCCCGGGAATACAGGGCTTTATCTTCTGAGCTAGTTTACCTTAGTTTTTACTCCCTTTGGCTGCCCAAACAGTGTTAAATTTTGAGGTGATACATTTATCAGATGGATTCTACTTCAGTCATTCAGTCGTATACTTTCCTCTTTTTCTTACAAATAGTAGTACAGGAAAGAAATGTTGATATTACATTTTCAGATTTGTTATTTACATTTTGTATCACATGAAGCACAAGCAAAATTGAAGTCACTTTTGTGTGCTTTTATAGTGTTAGGTTTAGAAATCTTATCTTAGTAGAATAGACATGTTTATAAATGTTCTTGAATTTTTTTGAGTAAATCTAGTGTTATAAGAAACTGCTCTTCAAGCCAGTAGTTTAAAAACTTGCTTTCCTATAAGCATAGGCTTAGAATAAGCCGAAACCAGATTGAGCAGGCTTATCAACTGAAGTTCAAGAGGCATTGCTGATCTCATTATAACACATTTCTATTTTGACAGTTAAGTTAGTGAATTCTTTACTTTAAAATGGATTCTGTTAAGAATGATATATTAAACAATGAGATTGCTTAATCCAGCATAAGTTTTGCCCTGTATTTTCAACTAGTCCCACAATTGGTAGGGAAAAGTCCTGGTTTATAATAATGAGACAGTCCCTTTTACTCTTTTAATTTATTTTTTGATTTTTATTTTCAAGTAATACTATTATATTTTTGCTTGTAGCGGAATTGTGGAATGCCTTTTATCCTTTCACAGAGAATGGAAATCCTACTCATGTTCCATGAATATGTTCAAATACTAGTTCCTTTGTGAGGCATTATTGATTTCTACCCCTCCACAGATACTGGAATAGATTCCGTCCTCTTCAATATTCTCAAGGCTGTTTCATTACACATCTATTCTGGTACTTAATTTAAATCTGCCTTCTGAGTTGATTTATTTGTTGGGCCCCTCTATGTATTAGGTGCTAGTCTGGGCCTAGGGATAGAACAGTGAATGAAATAGACTGAAGTGAACGAAATAGACAGTCTCCAGTCTCATGGAGATTATGTTCTAGTGAATAAATGAATAACCATTGAGAAGAAAACAAAACAATGTAAGAGAGTTAGGGAGTGCTAGAAAGAGATAGGTTACTATTTTTTATTGGGTGATTGGGGAATGCCTTGGCGGGAAGGTGACATTGGGTAAAAATCTTAAGGAAGGGAGGAAGTGAGCCATGCAGATATTTTGGGTAAGAGCATTCCAAGCAGAGGGAAGAAAGGCCCTAAGGTAGGATGGTGCTTGGCGTGTTTGAGGAAGGGCAAGGAGGACAGAGACGTAGAGTGAGTGAGGGGGAAAGCAGAAGATAAAATTGGACTATGGAAAGGACTTGGGTTTTTACTCTGGTGGGATGTGAAGCCACTGGAAGGTGTTGAGTTGAGGAATGACAGGGCTGCAGTGTTGATAGACTGTTGATGGGCAAAGAGTGAAGAGCTGATAGTGGCTTGCACTGGGAAGTGGTGAGAAGGGATCATCTGGATATAGTTTTTGGGTAGAGCAGAATTGTAGAATTGATGGATTGGACATGGGGTATCAGAAATCAAGGATGACTCCAATGTTTCTGCCCAGAACAGATAGAAATACTGAATTGCTAAATCCCAGGATGGGTAAGATGGTGCAAGGAGCAGGTGAGGGGGGCAAGATCAGGAGTTTTATTTTGGATTTGTTACAGTTTTTTTTTTACTTTAAAAATAATTTTAATTGAAATATCACATTCTAACAGAAAAGTGCTCATTGAATTTTCACAAAGTGACTGCATGCATAACCTGCATCTGGCTCAAGGAATAAAACACTATAACAGACACAGAAGTAGAGATTTCAAGTAGGCATTTGGGTATACAAGTCTGTAGCCCAGCGGAGAAATAAATTTGAGATTTGTCAGCATATAGATGGTAGTTAAAGCCATGAAACAAGATGAAATCACCTAGGAAGAGGATGTGGATAAGGAGGGGCTTTGAGGACCGAACTGTGGGAACTTCTAACCTTTAATGATTGGGGAGATGAAGAAGACAACAAAGGAGACTGAGAAGGAGCAGACATGGAAGTAGGAGGAGACACCAAGAAAGAATGAGAAGGAAGAGCACCTACTAAGTATAAGATTTCTGCTAGGTATTGGGGATAAAGCAGTGAACAAGATCGACCATGTCCCTGCCCTCATGGACCTTATGTCAAGTGGGGTATACAGACAGGTTAAAAAAAAATCATCCATATCATCTATCATCTCTCTCTCTCTCTGTGTCTCTTTCTCTTGGTCTCTCTCTCTCCCCCCCCCTCATTATGGAGTATAATACAGGCTCCGAAGGAAAAGCATAATGAAAATATATACAGGGCGTATCTGATTTAGTTAGGAAAGGCTTCTCTGAGGAAGTGATATTTTAGTCGAAGATTGAAGGATAGAAAGGGATCATCCAAGATAAAATTGGGGGGATATATTAGTTTGATAGGGCTGCCATGACAAAATACTATAAGCTGGGTGGCTTAAAACAACAGAATTTTATTCTCTTGCGGTTCTGGAAGTTAGAAGTCAGAAATCAAGGTGCAGCAAGACCAGGTTCTCTCTGAAGGCTCTAGGGAAGAATCCTTTCTTGCCTCTTCCAGCTTCTGGTAGCCCCAGGCATTCATTGGCATGTGGCAGCATAACTCCAATCTCTGCTTGTGTCTTCACATAGCCTTCTTCTCTGTGCATATGTCTCCGTCTCCTCTCCTCTTATAAGGACACCAATTATTTGATTTAGGGCCCACCTTAAATCTAGCATGATTTCATCTTGAGATCCTCAACTAATTAAATCTGCAAAGCCCCTATTTCCAAATAAGTTCACATTCAGAGCTTCTGAGTAGACGTGAATTTTGGGGGAATACTATTCAACCTACTACAGGGGATGACCAGAAGAAATAATATGTCTGAAGCAGTGACGTGCGGAAGTTGGCTCGAATGCACTCTTAAGAGCTGATTGTTAAATTTTCAGCAATTTTGTTATTTGGTTGACTTTACATCAGTAACTTGAAATTGGCCGTGATGGGAGTATTTACACCATGGAAATTGTTGAATGCTACAAATCAGATTTGTTTATTTTTCTTCTGGAGAGGCAATTGTTAAACATTCAATCAGTGCACTACTGTTTTAAAGACCTTGAGTCCAAAAAGAGATGTGTCTCACTAATTATTAGAGAAATGCAAATCAAAACTACAATGAAGTATCACCTGACACAGATCAGAATGACTATCATCAAAAAGTCTACATGTAAATGCTGCAGAGGGTGTGGAGAAAAGAGAACCCTCCTACACTGTTGGTGGGAATGTAAATTGGTGCAGCCAATCCTCAAAAAACTAAAAGTAGAGCTACCATATTACCCAGCAATCCCACTCCTGGGCACATATCTGGAAAAGATGAAAACTCTAATTCGAAAAGATACGTGCACCCCAATGTTCATAGCAGCACTATTTACAATAGCCAAGTCATGGAAACAACCTAAATGTCCATTGACAGATGAATGGATAAAGAAAATGTGGTATATATACAATGGAATATTACTCAGCCATAAAAAAGAATGAAATAATACCACTTGCAGCAACATGGATGCAACTAGAGATTATCATACTAAGTGAAGTAAGTCAGAAAGAGAAAGACAAATATCATATGATATCACTTATATGTGGAATCTAAAATATGACACAAGTGAACCTATCTACGAAACAGAAACAGACTCATAGACATAGAAAACTAACTTATGGTTACCAAAGGGGAAAGTGGGGAGGGATAAATTAGGAGTTTGAGATTAACAGATACACACTACTATGTGTAAAATAGATAAACAAGGACCTACTGTATAGCACAGGGCACTATATTCAATATCTTGTAATAACCTATAATGGAAAAGAATCTGGAAAAGAATATATATATATAACTGAATCACTTTGCTATACACCAGAAACTAACACAACATTGTAAGTCAAGTATACTTCTATTAAAAAAAAAGACATGTGTCTCCTATGGCTGGACCATAATGAAGTGTGGCTGGAGGGGAGGTGCAGACCAAGTCATACAGGGCCTTGAAAACCACAGCAAGGATTTTGGATTTTAACCCAAGTATATCTAGGGGCTATCTGAGAGTTTGAATCAGGAGAGTTGCAGGGTCAGATTTGTGTTCTTGTTCTAGTTGTTTATATGCCAGTCTTTCCTCTCAGAGAGAAAGCTCCTTTTATTTTCTGCTTGTTTTTTTTAAGAGTGCAAGCTCCTTGAGAGGGATTTCATCTTCATTATTTTTAAAAAAATTATATATATATTTATTTATTTTTAGCTGCATCAGGTCTTAGTTGCAGTATGCAGGATCTTTCGTTGAGGCACGTGGGCTTCTCTCTAGTTGTGGTACGCGGGTTCTCTTAGTTGTGGTGTGCAGGCTCAATAGTTGCGGTGCGTGGGCTCTCTAGTTGTGGCACATGGGTTCTGTAGTTGTGGCACACAGCCTCTCTAGTTGTGGCGCGTGGGCTCAGTAGTTGCAGCACGTGGGCTTAGCTGCCCCGCGGCATGTGGGATCTTAGTTCTCCGACCAGGGATCGAACCCACGTCCCCTGCATTGGAAGGTGGATTCTCAACCACTGGACCACCAGGGAAGTCCCTATCTTCATTATTTTTTGTATCTCCTGTAAAATTTTGCACACAATAGACAATTTATAAATGCTGGTTGATCTAATGGAGTTTCATAAATACCATACAGATTGGTAAAAATAATGGTTAGTGAAGCCAGCAAACATGATCAAACAGGAGTATGTCATGGAGGAATTACAAGACAGTTGTGTCATTATTATATGCCATCCATTTAGCAGGCATGCACTTAGAACTTACTGTCTACAGGCACTGTGGTGAGATTGCAGTGGAGAAGACAGATTCCTACCCATAAGTTGGAATCTTGTAGAGAACACAACAAAAGCCTGTTTGAGCCCCTTGTGACAAACTGTATGACAAGGTAAACATTAGAGGATCTCCTGAATTTTGGGGGCTTGGGGAAGCTCCCTTAGGAAACACAAGTTTTAGAGTACTGTGCTCTGAGTTCAGTATTGCCCTCTAAAAAGGGTGGTAAGCACGCTTGGAGGAATAAGGGAGCTGAAGGGTTTGTGCTTTTGAAATGACCCTGGAGGCTTGTTATACCCACTACTTGCCCACATTCACTATTTCTGTCACCTTTATCCGTTTGGGCTGTGGTAGGCAGAATTCTAAGATGGCTCCCCATGAGCCTTGCTCTTATATAATCCTCTCCCCTTTGAGTGCGGTTGGAACCTGTGAATATATTACTCCTGTGCTGATGTTATGTTATGTAGCAAAGGGAGGTTATCCTGAGTGGGCCTGACCTAATCAGGTGAGCCCTTTAAAAGCAAAGAGTGAGGACTTCCCTGGTGGCGCAGTGGTTGAGAGTCCGCCTGCCGATGCAGGGGACACGGGTTCATGCCCCGGTTCGGGAAGATCCCACATGCCGCAGAGCGGCTGGGCCCGTGAGCCATGGCCACTGGGCCTGCGCGTCCGGAGCCTGTGCTCCGCAACGGGAGAGGCCACAGCAGCGAGAGGCCCGCTTACCGCAAACAAACAAAAAAAAGCAAAGAGTGTCCTCTGGCTGGCTGCCAAAAAGGAGGGCAGAGTTTTGAAGCACAAGAACCAAGGTGGAGAAACACAAATATCATATGATATCACTTACATGTGGAATCTTAAAAAAATGATATAAATGAACTTATTTACAAAACAGAAACAGACTCACAGACATAAAAAACAAACCAGAGGGGATAGTGGGGTGGGGAGATAAATTGGGAATTTGGGATTAACAGATAGACATTACGATATATAAAATAGATAAACAACAGGGAACTACTGTATAGCACAGGGAACTCTATTCAATATTTTGTAATAAGCTATAATGGAAAAGAATCTGAAAAATATATATACATAAAATTAAATCACTTTGCTGTACACCTGAAACTAATAAAACATTGTAAATTAACTATACTTCAATTAAAAAATGGTTAAAAAAAAGTCAAGGCACTGAGAAATAATGATGTATTTCTAAGAGCAGGGCATGGCCCCCCGTTGAGAACTAGCCAGGAAATGGGGACTCCAGTCCTACAGCTTGCAAGGAACTGAATTTTGCCAACAATCAGAATGAGCTTGGAAGTAGATTTTCTCCCCAGAGCATCCAGACAAGAACCCAGCCAGGCCAACACCTGGATATCAACCATGTCACACCCTGAGCAGAGAGCCAGCCATGCTGTGCCTGACTTACAGAACTGTGAGGTCCTAAATTTATGTTGTTTAAGCTGCTGCATTTGTGGTAATTTCCTACCTAACGATAGAAAACTAATATAAGGACCTCCACTCTGGAGGTCCAGCTCAGACACAGTGAGGACAAAATTTCTTTCACTCCTACTAAGTTGAAGAGAGGAAAGCTTAGTGCTAGTTTGCAGCACAGGAGCTGAGAACAAAGAAATGTGCGTGAGGCTCCTAAGGGGACAGGAGTGACATTATTTTACAAGGTGTTATTACATATGATTATGGCTTCACAACTGTCCTGCAAATTACAATCACATTTACGGTTTTCTGTCCTAGTTCTTATGTGTTGTGCTGTTACAAATAAGGATAATGCCAGGATTTGCATGTAAGCCCTGATGCAAATCCTGGCCACGGAAAAGGGTCTCATGAGACACTGCATCGTGTTCTTTCAGAATCCAAGTTGCTCTCTTGGAATGTAGTTGTTCTCTTTTTGCAGGTTAGGCAGGGGCTCTTGAGGATGTGGGGCCTTGGAGAGACCTCCAGACTTCTATTTGCTATATAGAAGCAGCAGCTTTCACAATGGAATCCTAGTGACAGAAAGAGAATCGCAATGTTTCTAGAGGTTTCCAGTCTGTGTAGGGGGAATAGCTTGGCCCTTGCATGAATGTATCTCAGAAGAGAATTTCTGATTCAGTGATCCATGATAGACATTTATTTTACTTTGTATGTATTGATATAACTGGCTTTATGAAGCATGCTCTGATGAACAATGCTGACGAGTGATAGATGGTCCATGGCTGCACTTTGAGTTAGTTTTTTGATGTCCATTTCCTTCAGACCCTCCCTAAACATGAGTTCTGACTCGAATTTCATGCTACCTAGCTTCTCTCATTTACTGAAGGTTAGGTCTCTATAGGAATAAGCAATCTTACTTGATTCTATGTAAAATCAATGCATGTTGTAGGTATAGATGATGGGGGAATGGCTTGTAGGAAATCTTTAAAGGAAACAAAAGCATCTGCTCCCATGCAGATGTCTTTGAAAAATAATATAATAATGACATAATACCTTTCCTTTCTATAGCACTTTTGAATCAAAAGCAGTTATTATCTCTATTTCACATATACATAAACAGTGAAGATCAATAGCTTCCCATTGAGAAAAAATAAATCTGAAACTAGATATGTGAATGAGAAGAGAATTATCAGAGCAGAGCACTGGGTAACAATACCAATGCTAATGATAATGATGAGGACAATGATTTTGGAAGAGTGTTGGAATGAGAGGGACTTTCCCAGATGCGTAATATTGAAAACCACACAACTCAGATGGGATTTGAATGCAGCCAAAACTCAGATTGGGACTTGAACCCACAGATTGGGACTCAAACCCACTACCTTTTAATTGAAATTGCACACCTGGTCTCAGGACTTAATGAAGCTCAGGTTCTTTATGTCTCAGCACAGAAGGAATTCAGCCAGAGGCAAAGTGATAGGTAAAAAGTGGATTTATTTAGAGAGATACACATTCCATAGACAGAACATGGTCCGTCTCAAAAGGCGAGAGAGGCCCTGAAATATGGCGTGGTTAGTTTTTATGGCCTGAATAATTTCATAGGCTAGAGTGGGAAGATTATTCCAACTAATTTGGAGAAGGGGTGGGGAGTTCCAGGAATTGGGCCACCGCCCACTTTTTAGCCTATTATGGTTAGCCCCAGAACTGTCATGGTGCCTGTGGGTGTGTCATTTAGTGTATGCTAATATATTAAAATGAGCATATAATGAGGCTCAAGGTCTACTGGAAGTTGAATCTTCTGCCATCTTGGGCCTAGTTGATTCTAACCAGTTTATGTCATACCCACAACGGCTCTGTCATTCTTTAAGGGTCGTGCCCTGCCCCCTTCCCTCCTGTTTCAATATGGATCTTGATTAAAAAATTTTTTTTTCATTTCAGATAACTTCTAGTAGTGGACTGAGAAGGAAGGATATCTCCCACTTGATAAAGATAAATTCAAAGGGGCAAACTGAGTTTTATTAATTTGACCTAAAACATTTCTTGCAAAAAATATTTCCTGGCCTGGTAGTATAGGGGAGGAAATCTCTTTCCCCCTCTATCCTCCTGGAGCCTGTGAATCAAATTGATAAAATACCAATTAACAAGAGAAAAAAACAATTTTAATTATGTATGTGCACATGAGAAATCACAAAGAAAACTGTAGCTCAAGTAGGTGGCCAGATGATGGAAGCTTTATATACCACCTTAGGCTAAACAAAGGAAAAGGGGTTTGGGGCTTCTGGGTTGGGGAGGTAAATTATGGGAAGGGGAGGGGAGGAAATGTGTGGTAAATAAGGGTTATCTTGTATGCAGATAAGAGTCTCTCAGGTGCTGAGTTGTCTCCTGAGAAGTAGCTCTCTTCCTGATGGGAGACAGCTTTACAAATGGAAATTTCCTTTATAAATGTAAATTTCCTATACAAAAGGGGAAATTTATACTCTATTTTCAGGCAGTGAGGGGGAGATAAAGAGCTTTCCCTGTGTCTGCTGGTTCTCAATTGACTCAAAATAATCCATATGTCAAAGATGCATATTTTCGGGTGGCATGTTCTGATCTCTTCAGTAGGCACATATCAACTTTCCTTTAGAAGTGGCTTTTTCAATGTCATTTTATTTTGCACATATTTTTTCCACATATTTTTGCCTCTTTAAGTTAAAGATAGAAGAAAAAACCTGTCCAGTCGATTTACAGCAATATTCCTTTATACATTACTTGAGGTAAGACATATGTGGGGGAACACTTGGGCAGAGACAGAAGAAATCCAGGTCAGTTCATTCAACAAATAACTATTGAACCAACGGTACAGATAAAGTCCCTGCCTTCACAGAGCTTACAGTATAGTGATGAGGAGATAGCAATTTAAGAAAATGAAACTTAATAAGAAAATTTAAGGTGGGAAAGGGGATCAGAATATGTCATCCCAAAGTATGCCACTTTGGTATATTATTTTGAGCTGAAAGCAATTAAGAAACAGTAGACACAGGAGGATCTCTTTCCCTTCTCCCTTTCTGCCTTAAAGCAGGGCAAAAATTTCCATTTGTAATGGTGTCTCCTTTTCACAAAAGAGGAAGAGGAGAATACTCTTAATCACCAGTGATGACTCTTATCACTGGAGATGGCACTGACTTGAATCTACATAACAAACCTTACTAAACAACCCTCATCTAGCATTAGTTTCCCCCATATATTTACCTTCCCACAATTTATAGCCCCTAGGAGCTCAAATCCCTTTTTACTTTGACTAGTTACTGTTCCACAATTTATCACTCTTTTGTTAAAATGGTAGCTAAGCCCTGGAGTCTAACCGGGGCTTAGATAAAGTCTAACACTTCGGAGTTTTCACTTCTTTTCTGTATAGCACCTCCCCCCAACATAAAATTAGAAATATGAATTAACTATGTATGCCTTTTTCTCCTGTTAAGCTGTCTTTTGTCTGTTTAATTCAAGGTCTCAGGTACTGACCCTAAGAGGGTAGAGGAAAAGTCCCTCCCACCCCTATAGTGATAACTGTTATGAAGATAAGAAAAGAAAGTAATGAGATAGGGGATTGAGGAAGGTGACTTTTTAAAGTATTTAGGGAAGGCTCCTCTGAGGAGATGACATCTGAGTTCAGACCTGTAAGATGAAAAGGAATAGGCCATACCAAGACCTCAGGAAACGCATTCCAGGCAGAGGGAGTAAGAAGTGAAACATTCCCGAGTTAGACATCAGCCTGGAGTATTTAACAGGCAGAAAGAAGGCCAGAGTGGTTAGAGGGTTAGAGCAGAGTGGACGAGGCGGGGAGCAGAACTAGATGAGGTCAGAAGTGTTGGCAAGGACCAGACTGTGTGGCATCTGGTAACTCAGTGGTTCCCACACTTCAGTGAGCATCAGAATCACCTGGAGGGCCTATTAAAGATAGGTTATTGGGCCCCATCCTTAGAGTTTCTGATTCTGAGAATCTGGAGTGGGTCCAATAATTTTCACAGGATGAATGAACTCAGGTTAGAATGACCTGAGTTCTTATCCTACTTTGCTTCTTCTTGAATGAAACCATTGATGTCACTGAGCCTCAATTTCCTACCTGAATATTAAACATCAGAAATGAAAACTTCATAGGGTGTTAAATGATTTCATATATGCGCTAGAACTGGGAAAACTTAAAGTCTTATGATTCTTAACAAAGATTACATTTCTGGGTTGCAAACAAAGGAAATCAAAAAGTAGTTGTGGGCTGTGGTAAATGAAAGGATGTAAGTAAAGAAGAAGGAGGAGTCATGGGGAGTTACAGGCAGGCATGATTTTAAAAGAATTTATTTTATTCACTTATTTTTGGCTGTGTTGGGTCTTCGTTGCTGCCCAAGGGCTTCCTCTAGTTGCGGGGAGCGGGGGTCACTCTTTGTTGCCGTGCGCGGGCCGCTCACTGCAGTGGCTTCTCTTGTTGCAGAGGGTGGGTTCTAGGCGTGCGGGCTTCAGTAGTTGTGGCACACAGGCTCAGTAGTTGTGGCTCGCGGGCTTTAGAGCACAGGCTCAGTAGTTGTGGCACACAAGCTTAGTTGCTCTGCGGCATGTGGGATCTTCCTGGACCAGGGCTCGAACCCATGCCCCCTGCATTGGCAGGCAGATTCTTAACCACTGCACCACCAGGGAAGCCCCAGGCATGATTTTTTTTAATTAAATTTAAATTAAAAATTTTGTTAAATTGAGAGCCCAACTTGGGCCAGAGATTAGATTTTTAGACTGAACTTGAATGCCTTCATGAATTTACTTATTCATGGAATTATGTGACTTTGACCTTTTGAAAAATAAAATACCTTCTTAGAGGCTCAAAAGACTTTTGTCAGATGAGACCAGTAAGAAACTCTTAAAACCTTTTCGAAGTGGAAATGATTCAAAGTACCTAATATTTCACCCATCAGGGGAGAGGGTTTGGTGAGGGTCACCCTAGGGGCTGTCTTTGACTGTACCCTTAATGCTGATAACAGCTGGGAATTTAACCTAAAGATATTTGAGCATAATGTGTGTGTATGAGAAGAGTCAATATTTATTAATTTTAGATAACACAATTGAGAAAGACTGGAGGTGGAAAAGAGGTGTGTGTGTGTGTGTGTGTGTGTGTGTGTGTGTGTGTGTGTGTGTTTACATGTATGTAGGATACTTCTGTTTCCAGTCTGATACCATTCTGAGGAAATCTACTTGATCTGTGGAGAAGTTGGAGAGGAGTGTGGTAGTTAAAGCATCCCTATTTTCTTAAATGCCTTTTATGACTGGTGTCAACCAGTCCTCACACATTTCTAGGGACAGAGAGACCAACAATCTTATAGTTTTATATTTAGGAAATCCCTATGTGTCTTGGTTTGGTCACAGCTTAATAGTAACCCCAAGTGTTTTACGTTTGAGCTGTTTGAAACTAGAACCTGATGGCAGAGGGACTTTCTCTGAAGGTTTCTGAGGAAAGGGTAGACTCCTGTCTCGTAGGAATAGTGTCTGTGTCATGCTTTGTGGATGTGAGCCAGATCAGAATTTCAAGATACATGTTCTCAAGAGAGAGAGATGGGGCTGGAGAAGGCTTTGCTTGGGTATCCCTTATTGGAATTGAGATATTCCAGGAACCCGTCACACTTTCAATTCTGATCAGTTAACAGGGATTGAGACTGACACCTAGATAGGTGGGGTGGGAACCCAGGAGCAAAAAGGGGGTGATGTCAGAAGTGGTGGGCTGGTGTTGCCAACAAAAGAATGTCACTCACCATCTGGCTCTGCAAGGATTGAGTTATTGGCCACTGCAGTTGCTGACCTTTAGAACCCTCTGAAAGGAGTTCAGGGTGGAGATCAAGAATGAGGCATTCTGTGCTCTGGGAAAACTGGCAGAAGAAGGCTTCAGATGGTTAGATATTTTCAGGAGAAATTTTTATGAACCCCATTTCTTGCATCTTCCCATACTTAGAAAAGCACTAAAACCATTAACTAAGATATCTGTCCCTCATGACTAGCAGCAACCTGACGAGATGTGTGCTTGGTTGCATGTACCCCCTTTGCCAGTATCACATATATACTAACATCTCCCCTTACCTCTCTGGAACAGTTTCTCAGAGCTCTCTGAGATGCTGTGTCCCAGGCTGTGGTCTTCAGTAAGACACTGAATACATTCGACTCACAGCTTTTACATTGTGCTTTTCTTTTTCAGTCGACAGTGTCAAAGGCAGACTTTGACCAAAGTTTGGCTTGGAGCCCTCTCCTTCACCCCAGATGCAGCAGGTCCTACATGATGGTGGGGAAGGGTTTGGGTAGGACTCGGGTTACTTAGGCTAGATACTGGCTCCACTGTGGTGTCATTTTGAAGAAACTTTTTTGTTTTGTATTGTACAGAATAAATAGCTACCTGATATCACGTTCTTTTGACATTTCTCTCCTGTGTCCAACAGCTACATAATGTGCTTTTCCCCTCTGGAGGTTGTACTGGAGGACTCATTCTCCTCATGCCTCCTCTCATCTCTCTTCCTGCTCTCAAAACTCCATTGTCAGCCTCCATGAAGTAGGTCATTCCAGGATGGATGATTTGTGGTGCAGGGAACTGCTGGCGAACCAGGGAGGTCTTAGGCAAGGAACTTGATCTATGGAGTCAAACAGAGCTGGATCAAAAGTCTAACTCTGTGCTTCCAGGGTCTGTAGCATCAGGCACCCCTGTATCAGTCAGGATTAGGACAACAAAACAGAAATTACTCTCGGTATTTCAATCAATAAGGGTGATAGCACAGAGACTTGGGTGCTTATGTGACTGTTGGAAGGGCTGGAAGAGCAAAGGTCAGGGAAAGCCACTGGTAGCTCTCAGATTCCCTGCTGGCTCTCAGAGACTCAGGAAGTTGCTTCAGCTGTTCAGCCAAGGAATTGCAGGACACTGCCACCAGTGGTCGCAGCTGCTGGCTCCATCAGGGAGGGTGATTAGCAGAGAAACATCTGGAGGCTAATGAAAAGAATTCATATCTGTTGATACATATAGGTCTACCTGCTGGTACCTTTTCTCCACCTACCCAATTTCGTGCATATCCATTTCATTAGGGGAACCTAAACTGAATCCAGAATCCTATTGGCAAGGAAAGCTGGGGAATGTGGTTCCCAGATTGCTAACCCCTGAAAACCAGGCAAGGTATAGAAGGAGGTACAAAGAATGCTGAGTGCCAGCACTGCCCAGCACAACTGGACTACACAGGCATTATGTCCCTGAGCCTGTGTCGTCATTAGTAAAATAGATATCATAATATTCACAACTACAGCTATCACACACACACACAAAATGTGCACAAAGTAACTGTGATACAAAGCTCAAAAATGATTTGTCCCTTTTCTTCCAATGGAAAAATCATCATAGGATCACAGAAATCCAAAACACTTTTTGAACGAAAAACTAAAAAAGAACTTTTGTACTATTTATTCTTTTAAAATATAAGAATAGGGCTTCCCCGGTGGCACAGTGGATAGGAATCTGCCTGCCAATGCATGGGACATGGGTTCGGTCCCTGGTCCAGGAAGATCCCACATACGGTGGAGCGGCTGAGCCCCTGTGCCACAACTACTGAGCCTGTGATCTAGAGCCCACGAGCCACAACTACTGAAGCCCACGCACCTAGAGCCCGTGCTCCGCAATGAGAGAAGACACCACAGTGAGAAGCCCGCGCGCTGCAATGAAGAGTGGCCCCCACTGTCCGCAACTAGAGAAAGCCCATGCGCAGCAGTGAAGACCTAACACAGCCCAAAACAAAAATAAATAAATAAATTTTAAAAATTAGAAAAAATAATAAATAAAATATAAGGATAATGAAGGCATTCAGAGTATGCCTCCCCAAAATATGCTACTCCAGCATAAAGGTTGTTTTGAGCTGAAGGCAATTGAGAAGAAGCAGACACAAGAAAAACTCTCTGCCCTCTCCTTCTTTACCACGAAGGGCAAGAAGAGTCTTAATCCCTGGAGACAACTCTAGACTCTTATCAGCCCAGAAAGGGCACCAGAAGAATCTACATAACAAACTTTACCAGCTAGCCCTGATTTTCCATTAGTTTCCCCATGTATTTGCTGTCCCACAGTTTTTTGCCCCCCAAAACTCAAAGTCCTCTCCTTTGTCTTGTCACTTCGCTAAAATGTATTGTTCTTTAGTTAAGATGCTATATAAGCCCAAGTTCTAACCACCTCTTTGAGTTACTCATCACTGAGTATTCCTGTGTATATGCACAATGCACATGTTAATAAACTCTGTTTATTATCTCTTATTAATCTATCTTTTGTCAGTCTAATCTGCAGAGCCCCAACTGAAAAACCTAGGAGAGTAGAGGAAAAAAGTTTTTCCTGTCCTACAATAATCAATACTGATTGTAAAAATTTTGAAAATACCATCAAAGACAAAATGCACTGGACAATTAAGGAGATGATTTTATGCAGACTATTGCAGTAAGGAGAATGTTCATTAATAACGAACATCTCAAAGAAGAAAGAGAACACCTGAAGTTTTACACAGGCAAGTCGTAAACAAGGGAGTCATGGGGCAGGGTAGACAGGGAGTCTTGTGGGAGTCAGGAGGAGCCACAAGGAATGGTGGAGGTGGGTCTTTATCTCTGAATACCAAGGGCAGGTGGTCCTTTGCACTTACTCTTTTCTGGAAAGGGATGGTGAAATTCTTAACCCTTGCTGCTTTCTAGGAGCACAGGCTTCAGATAAAATTCAGTGCAGTCAATCTCCGCTTTTGTTCAAGACAAATATCATGAGGCAGTTAACAACACAGAGGTGATCAGAAACTTCCTGAGTGGAGGAAGCAGGGTCTAAGAAATAGTCTTTCCAGGACTCTTGTTGGCATTGTTCCTGTAAAACCAGTGAAACCATCTGTTGAGATTTGCTGGCAAAGATAAGTTGTTTTAGGATCCTGGAGACCAGGCATTTCAAAAGAGGGTTGCCCCAAGTGAAAAAGAGAAACACCAATATAAAAATAAAAAGTTATGTTGAAGTGTCAGGAGTTGAACACTAAGGGTAACCAGTCCACTAGATTCCAAGAAATGGGTGGAGGAAAATATTTAGCTCAAGAGTCAGGAGAATTGCAGACACCTGACAAATTTCTTTGTTGGCCTCTCAAATGTGATTATATGAAGATGTCAAAGAAATTTCGGGAAACAAGTTTAGAATAGTTGCTTCCACTTACTGTGCATGCACCCTGTCTGGAAGCCAGAATTATGTGAGCACCACTTGGTTAGGCAGCACAGCTCACTGACTTTCTTGAAGCTCTCAAGTTAGTATGTTCATGCTCATGGCCATGTTGTCCACAGTCTTGGTTGCCTCTCATATAAGGGCATGTGTGGCCTGATCATTTCACTGGACATCCTTAAGTGGTCCAGGCAGTGGCTTGTCCATGCAGAATTCTAGCCCATGCCTGGTCTGCTGGGGTAGTGAGTCCTTCAAGGTTTTTATGGAGTCTTGCTGATTCAGCTTGCAAGTTTTCTTCAAGTCCTAGGGGAAAAGGCCAGCTGCAAGGGAGCCCAGGGTCTCAATAGGGATCTGGGTAGTCAGGTTTTAGCTCTTGGTGACTCTGAGTCAGGCAGGAGGGAGAAAACTTGGATATGTTAGTTTGGAGGGTTGTAACCAGATTTTGAAGAAAACTGGAAGAATGGACAATGTGTTAAGAATGGACAATTTGGGTAAGGTAATAGGATCCAGTCCAGTTTGCAGGTAAGAACCCAAACTGGTTTTTCCAGAGGGAGAGGAAGTCAATTAAATCTCCCGTCAGACAAGGTAGAGTTTGAATATTTACTATTTACCTGTAATTTACAAAGAGATGCAAAACAGTTCAAAGACAATGAACAGGACCAGAATCTGATAACCCAAAGGGTGTGCTATAAAAGATGCAGTGTTCTCCATTGAAACAAAATTTTTCTCTGTAATACTGAAGAGTATTTACTTACCAATTCTGTGAACATTTGTTATATAGTTGAGACCATAATGAATATTCAATTCAGTATTTGGATTTATTTTTTGTGTGCTTTTTTTCCCTCTCAAAAAGGAATTCTTTAGAAAGGGAAAATATTATATATGTCTAGAATGGCAAATCACTCTGAAAACAGAATCTATTTTCAGTGCCAAAAAGTTAACAAAGTTCAAAAATCAACAGGACAGGGCTTCCCTGGTGGTGCAGTGGTTGAGAATCCGTCTGCCAATGCAGGGAACACAGGTTTGAGCCCTGCTCTGGGAGGATCCCACATGCCGCGGAGCAACTGGGCCCGTGAGCCACAACTACTGAGCCTGCGCGTCTGGAGCCTGTGCTCCGCAACAGGAGAGGCCGCGACAGTGAGAGGCCTGCACACTGCAATGAAGAGTGGCCCCCGCTCGCTGCAACTAGGGAAAGATCTCGCACAGAAACGAAGACCCAACACAGCCAAAAATAAATAAATAAATAAATAAAAATTTAAAAAAATCAACAGGGTATAAATTGGGAAATAGAGGGGAAGGAAATGATACTACAAAATGCCAAATATTTATGTACTGGATGCTCACAAGTACTTTTCACATATTTATTTTTGCATCCCTCCAGCAGGAACATAGTCATCAGCACTGAGAAGCCCTTTATTGAAGTATAGGAATGAGTGTTTTTTGATCTTAATTGGAAACAGAATTTTGTCTGCCTCAGTGAAAGGAGAAACTGAAGAAACACAGCAGCCATTGTTCCTGCTAATTTGATGTTATGATTCAATACAGGGCTGGAAAACTATGCCCCTTGGGGCAAATCCAACTTTTGGGGAGAAAAACACCTTTTTATCTACCCTCTTAGGTTCAGTGCTCAGAGACCTGCAAATTAAACTGACAAAAGAGAGATTAGCAAGAAAAAAAAGACAGGTGTTTATTTGCATAGGTACTCAACAGTTTGCAGAAAAATGTGACTCAAGGCGGTGGTTAGAGTTTGGAGCTTATATATCATCTCAATAGGAGATGGGGAGGGGCAGGGGGTACTTCTGGGAGGACAAATGACTTTTTAGAGAGGGGTTGGGGACAGAGAAAGGGTACTAATGGAAACACAAATGACTTTTTGGAAGAATAAATGGGTCCTTAGGAACATAGATGGGAGTTATGATAGTTTATGGTAATGTCTGTTTGAGTGTGATGTCAACTCCTCCTCTCCTGGAGAAGAGAAGATGGAATTTGCTCCTGGGGAGAGATTTGTGACAATTGAGTTCTTGTGGGAGGCTCTGCTTTTAGGCTGATAAGGAATTTCTGGAACTCAAATGCTTCAGCTCAAAATAATTCTTAATGCCAGGGTGACATCCTGGTCCCTTTCATGGCCCACTGCCTGCTTTTATAAATAAAGTTTTACTGGAATACAGTCATGCCCATTTGTTTATACGTCTATGCCTATTTTTGCCATAAAAGTAACAGAGATCTTATGGTTCATAAAGCCTAAAATATTTACTGTCTGGCTCTTTTCAGGAGAAGTTTACTGATCCCTGATTTAGATATATACATATGTTTGTATATTCCACAATTTGTCCCTGAAGATGAAATAAATCTCATACAGATAAAAACCATGTACACAGGAATGTATTGTGTGGCCTGGCTGTTGTTAATAAGCTTCAGTTTAATACATGATGATGATTATCCTTTTGAGCTCCTACTATGTGCCAGGCCCCATGCTTGAAGTACACACTTTACCTCTGCTCTCCGAGGGCTTTTCTAGCAGAACAAGAGGCCGGAGGGCCTGTAATCTGAGGCAGCCTGTGGAAATGTTAGAACAGAGAAGAGCCAATCAAGGGAAGAGCAGACATAGTCAAGGGACGGACTCTGTAAGGGTCATCAGGGAAGGATTGTGGAGGAGGAATGATTTAAATGATGTATGGAGGGAACTGATAGTACATAGACAGGTAAGGATGGGAGAAAAGACCATTCCACACAGGGGGAACACCATTCATTCACTCATTTATTTAACAAATATTTATAGTACACCAAGCAAAATTTCCATTTTCACAGAACTTATAGTATTTTGAAGCAAAAAAAAAAAAAAAAAAAAAAAAGCCCTAGTAGGAGAATGCAAGGTGTTTTAGGGACCTATTGCATTGTCTTCTGTGACTACAGAGTATGGTGCAGGGGATGGGATATTGGGAAGCCATCTTGTCTGGAAAAATAAACAGTGATCAGATCATGGGAGGCCTTTAATGCGAAACTGAGAACTGCATTTTGTTTTGCATTTTGTTTTGTATTGTTTTGCTTGTTTCTGGTTTGGCAATAGGGAATCACTGGAGGTTTTGAAGATGATCTATGTGCTTTATGTTAATTGACTGATGTGCTTTTGTAGATAAAACTCTCTGGCTAAATATAAGACAGAGTAGGAAGAACTGGGCACAGGGAAAGAAGCCACTTCAGAGGCAAGAGTTAAAAAGGATCTGAAGTAGGATACAGGTGGTTGCAACAGACAGGGAGCAGGAAGGAAACGATTGCAGAGATAGAATTATTGTAATTAGTAAACTGACAGAACATAGAGCTGTTCAGATGTTTTAAGCCAGAGAGAGAAGTTATTGCTATTAGAGAGATTGGAAGTACGGGAGGGGGAGGTTGAGGTGTGGGTTATTATAGATTACTTACCTGCTTCCCTCTGCCAAAGGACAATCTAGAACTTCACAGTTCCAAGATGTGAGTTTCATCTGGATAAGTCTGCTAAACTAATTATTTTTAAAAAATCATTCAAACTAGCTGTTTCCAGCTCTGATTTTGAGACTTCCCCTCTAAAAAATAATAATTTGAAGCACATTCACAATATCTTTAACAGTTTGAAACCTATATTTTTTCCATTTTAATTTAAAACAAAAATATCAGCTATCCAACACTTTCAGGAATGGGATACATTAGCAAATAAAAATTGTAGCACTCAATTCTTCAGACGTGGCAAATTAATGTCAGATTGACTGTGAATTTTATTTTTCATACCGATATTTTGGCTTTCTCTAGAGAGAGCCTCTGTAATTTTTACAATGACAGTTTCCATGCTGAATGAGTTAGTCATGGCATTGTCCTTTGCATGTCTGCGAAAGAAGAGGCTGTAAAGACCTGGGAGTAAAGAATCAGTCTCAATACAGGGAGCAAGAGTTGCTTAAAGGGAGGAATCAGAAAGACATGGGCTGACTCCTGACTGTCACTTGCTAGTTGTGTTAGGCTCTATACAGCTAGCTTGACAGGTTAGCTAGTCTCTTGATGCCTCTGTCTGCTCGTTTTAAGATGGAAATAAAAATATCTATTTCAGATGGTTGCCATGAGAGTTAAATAATCAAATGCAGGTATGAAGTAGCCAGTGTGGGGCCTGACCTTGGTCAACGCCAGCTATGGTTATATTTCTATTGGACGTTCTCAGCCCTTGGTCCATGAGCAGGGCTACTATTTTCACAGGCTTGTACTCTGTGTGCCTCTGCTCAGTCAACCCAAAGGATTCCTGTTTTTGTTTTCTGCACACCATCAACGTAGTGAAGCAGAAGCTTGGTGTGAAAACAGGAAATTCCTTTTAGAGATGTTACCCTTTGTATTCTGATTTTTCTCTTTTAAGGATACGGTGTTAGCCCTTCTGTCTCTTTTGGGGAAATTGTTTACGTACGGGAAAGAGAGATTTGTTTCTTGACAGGTTTGATTTTTTACTTCCCAGTAGGGTTCTGTTCCCACATTTCCAAGTACTAGAGCTAATCACTCTTACTTAAGCTCAGATATTCAGAAGGTGTATTTGAGGCTAGTGTTAGGATGGGATTTCTGATGATTGATGTTTTATAAATGTCTGTGGTGAGTTTCTGTGTCTTCCCTATGGATATTTTAACAATTTGAATATGACCATCCCTTCCCACTATCACTTTATACCTTGGAAGTTTGGGGTTAACCTTCTGAGTATTTATATCACCAGGTGATATAAACAGCCATGCTTTCTACATTCCACAAAAACTTGGTATATTATTTAGGATGCTCCAGAGAAGCAGAACCAATAGGATAGATAGATAGATAGATAGATAGATAGATAGATAGATAGATAGATAATTATAGGAATTGGCTCATGCAGCTATGGAAGCTGAGAAGTTACCTGATCTGCTGCCTGCAAGCTGGAGAACCAGGAAACCTGGTGGTATACCAGTCTGAGTCCGAAGGCCTGAGAACCAGAAGCACTAACGTCCAAGGGCAGGAGAAGATGGATGTCTCAGCTTAAGCAGAGAGAGTGAACTTTCCCTTCCTCCCCCTTTTTGTTCCACTCAGGCCTTCAATGGATTGGATGCTGCCCACCTGCATTGGTGAGGGGAATCTTCTTTACTCAGTTTACTGATTCAAATGCCAATCTCTTCCAGAAACACTCTCACAGACACATCCAGAAATAATGCTTTGCCAGATATCCAGGCATCCCTTAGTTCAGTCAAGTTGACACATAAAACTAACAATCACAATTGGCCACCTATCGAAGGACTTTCCACCTTCAGTTGTGTGTTTTGTGAGGAAAAAAATGCCTTAAATCAAGTTGCCAATAGCCAATATTATAGAAAATAAGGCCTTTCCTCATTCCCTCACCACTTCCACGAGCACAAGTAAAGTGGTGGTAAAATAGGTAAGAAAAGTACCTGTTTTGTTAGGTTGTTTTCAAATGTACTCCCTTCTAGTTTCTTGAGTCCTTTCAGCTTGGTTTCCATTGGATTTGGGAATTTGTGAGGAAACATGCTGGGGTTTTTGCTCTGGGCAGGTACTTGTACTCTTGGCCTTATGATATGAGAAGTGTGGGAGGGCAGATCAAGGGCTGTGGCCCTGAAACTCATGTCATTGAAAGCTGGATAACTGATCCAAGCCAACGACTTAGAAGAAAAAAAAGGACTCTGAATGCTAGAAAATCGATCAGTTAAAATCGATCATCTTTCCATAATTGGAGAAATAATTGACATAAACAGTCATATATGTGTCAGTTGACTGTCAAAGCAAAATTGTTTCCTCCTCATCACGCTTTCAGAGAACTGGCAAATTCTACCATTCTGGAGAGTATTTATCTTTGTGATAAAGAGATAAAAAGAGATGTGTCTCTACAAAATGTAAAATAGATAGCAAGTGGGAAGCAGCCGCATAGCACAGGGAGATCAGCTCGGTGCTTTGTGACCACCTAGAGGGGTGGGATAGGGAGGGTGGGAGGGAGATGCAAGAGGGAGGAGATATGGGGATATATGTATACGTATAGCTGATTCACTTTGTTATACAGCAGAAACTAACACAACATTGTAAAGCAGTTATACTTCAATAAAGATGTTAAAAAAAAAAGAGAGATGTGTCTAGAACAAGATCTAGGAGGGTTTTCCTGTCTTATGCTTACTTTGAATTCAGAGCACAATGTGCTTAAGGATGGTCAGCTGTGAGGGGGAAGTTATAAACTTTGCTCCCTGCCCATCTCTGTTTCTGTACCGTTTTGAGCATGCTCTTCTCTAGGGGTTCTTGGTACATTTAGGGGCAGAACGTGACTCTGTTCATTCTCATTTGTATTAAGGCATGTTCACCTTTTATACAGTTCTCATAACTGAGTTTTAAGTCCGACATTAGCTGATCTATTGTTGTAATTGTATGTATTAACTTTCCCTTCCAACTTAATTTCATATGCATATTTTTCTCATATGTATTCTTTGAGGATAACATCTCTAAAAACTCCTTATATTCCCTGGTACCTTTGTGTGAATTAACTCAGCAAAATACTTCAGTTCATTTGTTTAAGTGTATGACCATAGCTTTCCTCTTTCTCAGTGAGAAATAATTCTTTTCTCATCTCTTTCATTTTTTTAAAGATTTTTTTTCATGTGGACCATTTTTAAAGCCTTTATTGAATTTGTTACAATATTGCTTCTGTTTTATGTCTTGGTGTTTGGCTGTGAGGCATGTGGGATCCTAGCTCCCCGACCAGGGATTGAACCCACACCCCCTGCACTGGAAGGTGAAGTCTTAACCACTTGGACCGCCAGGGAAGTCCCTCATCTCTTTCATTTAATATCAAACTTTCTTATTCATCTCTGTGTTATGTAAGGGCCTAATCAATGACCCACAAAAGATTATTCATGCTAGTGAAGAAATTGACCTTGTCAAAGGTGCCTTTAAGTAGAGAAAATGTGACAGCTTCCTCACAGGCAGTCATGGTTTGGACGTATTGGTTTTTGTTCCCTGAGATCTAGTTTTCTTGTTTTGTTTTTAAATTTGAGTTTTTTACAGTTTGTAAACAACCATCTCAGCTCCTGCATACACAACACATATGTACACACACTCACACAACACACACCAGCTTATTTGGTTAATGAAATTAAGCTACTGGATGGTTAGGTTTTTCAAAGTTGAGTCAGTTGTCTGACACTTAGGGAGAAAAAAGCTTTGATGGGATCAGTTTGTTGCTCAAAGCCAGGCATGAGGGAGCAGGTTCCACAAGTCCACAGCAGCTATCCCAACTCTTGCTGATACATGTCACAGATTTCAGCAGAAGAAAAACCTTTACTCAAGGATGCTGTGATAATGCCTCAAACAACTGTGGAATGATGGTTCTGCAAACCAGAAATGGATATGTTCTTCTTGTAGTCATTTATTGCTCTCACAGAAACAATATGTTCAATGGTTATTTGAGTAAATAAGTCCTTACTTGTAGAGACAAGATGAAGCAGTCTCTCAAAAGAAGTATTTTCAAAAATCAAAAAGGTCAACACTGGGACTTCCCTGGTGGCGCAGTGGTTAAGAATCCGCCTGCCAATGCAGGGGACATGGGTTCAAGCCCTGGTCTGGGAAGATTCCACATGCCACGGAGCAGCTAAGCCCACACGCCACAACTACTGAGCCTGTGCTCAAGAGCCCGCGAGCCACAACTACTGAAGCCCACGCGCCTGGAGCGAGTGTTCCGCAACAAGAGAAGCCACGGCAGTGAGAAGCCCACACACCACAACGAAGAGTAGCCCCCTTGCCGCAACTAGAGAAAGCCTGCGTGCAGCAACGAAGACCCAATGCAGCCAAAAATAAATAAAATTTTTAAAAGTTATTTAAAAAAGAAAGTCAACACTTGTAATAAAAAAGAACTATGCTAAAATCCACTGCACAGATTTTTGTAGATATTTGATTGAATATTGATATCTTGGACCACTAAATATAGAGAACAACCATTAGCAATGTTACTGATTGAGATCATATTTCTATTTTTATTATTAATTAAAAATAGTATATGTATTTGGTTGCGCCGGGTCTTAGTTGCGGCACGTAGGCTCCTTAGTTGTGGCTTGAGGACTCCTTAGTTGCGACAGGCTGTCTCCTTAGTTGTGGCATGCAAACCCTTAGTGGTGGCATGCATGTGGGATCTAGTTCCCTGACCAGGGATCAAACCCGGGCCCCCTGCATTGGGAGCACAGAGTCTTAACCACTGCGCCGACAGGGAAGTCCCAGGACCTTATGTTTCAATGAAGGGCATCAACATGAAAAGATACTGTCACTATATGATAGAAGTAACTGGGTACTATGGGGTCCAGTAGAGCATCAGCCCTACAGAAGTGGGAGATGATTCAGGAAGCCTTCTAAAGGTGATATTGAGTCTTCTTTTTCATTTCCAGAGTTTTTTAAAAAATTGAAGTACAGTTAATTTACAGTGTTGTGTTAGTTTCAAGTGTACAGCAAAATGATTCAGTTACACATATATATTCTTTTCCATTATAGGTTATAACAAGATATTGAATATAGTTCCCTGTGCTATACAGTAGGCCCTTGTTGTTTACCTATTTTAAATATAGTAGTGTATATCTGTTAATCCAAAACTCCCAATTTATCCCTCCCCCACCTTTCCCCTTTGGTCACCATAAGTTTGTTTTCTATGTCTGTGAGTCTATTTCTGTTTTATATATAAGTTCATTTGTATCATTTTTTTAGATTCCATGCATAAGTGGTATATGATATTTGTCTTTCTCTGTCTGACTTACTTCACTTAGTATGATAAATCTCTAGGTCCATCCATGTTGCTGCAAATGGCATTATTTCATTCTTTTTTATGTTTGAGTAATATTCCATTGTGTATATATACATGACATCTTCTTTATCCATTCATCTGTCGATGGAGACATCGAGTCTTGAAAGATGAGAAGAAGTTAGCCAGATGGAGAAGGAGAAGTCACTGTAGACAAACATTATTGCTTTTGTTGTGGTGGTGATTAAGAATGAAAAATTCCATCAGAGTTGGGTGCTTGCATACACACTCAATTATAAATGGTACCTCTAGAGAGTTGAAAAAGGCTTTTGAATTTTCACATCTAGAGATCCTTAGGAGCTAAATGTTTTTTAAAATTTGATAGTAAAAACTTACTTTATTCAACCATCTTTCCTGTACATGAGCAAAAAAATCAACGTATTTTATATATTCTATAACTTACTCCTATAGAACTATGAAGTTTATGTTTCTATTTCAACTAAATAGCCATTTACAAGACACTTATGTGGAAAGCATTAATATTGCAGGACTGCTCCATAGAGTTGGGCAGACTGTACACTGCACACCTCCAGTGGGCGCATCTACATAGAGCAGGATGCATAGCCTGCACAACTATTATATGGGGGCCCTACTTTGGGACAAAATGATAAATAAGAATCCTGAACTCAGATTTATAAGAGGAAGAATAGGACAAATGCCAAAAATGACTCTTTTCTCTTTATAAAGCTTCAAAGGGCAATGAGGTCACAGTTAATTGAGGCTTCTTGGGAGAAGATAAACAGGTAGTATTCTAGTGGAGATGGAGTTGGTAGGGAAAGAAATAAGGAAAGGAGTAGGGAGAGCAGCATGAACCAAGAAGGGTGTGAGAAAAGCCTGAACAAATTGATTGATGAGCATGTGGTCCCTTTAGGATGTAAGACAGATTAAGGAACATTCAGTAGAGGGATATTTGGCTGGAAAAGGGCCATATTATAGAGGAACTCAAAGTCCTGGCAGTGATGTTGACACAAATTTGGTGAAGGAGATCAAGCAAACATTGCAAACCGCTGACCCCATGGTGTAGCACTTGTATGATTATACACTGCCTAACCCTAAGGGTACTGTTTATGTTGTGTTCTACATGAATGGTGCCTATAGGGTTTTGCAGTACATAGCCTACACAACCATACACAATGGCTCTGACCCATAGGCTCTATTCAGCTGCTAGAGGTGTTTGGCCCCTACACCAATGGCTTGTATACATATTTTTTCAATTATGTAATTAGTTGCCAATATTTAAAATATGTCATGTAATAATATGGATATCAGTGTATTACTGTACACAGGTAGTGTATTCCATCCTTAGATTCAGCCATTTCTCCAGGGAACCTGAGTTCCTTTTATTAGAGAGTAGTATTTAAAAGCCAAGATCTGGGCACTGGGAGTGCTCATTGGTACTGAGATGTCATTGCTTCTAGACCCTCTCAGCAGACAGAGAAAGGAAATATATGTATGTATACTAACTCCTGTATACACAAATATCTATAATTCTGTATCAATCTATCTATAAATATCTATCTACCTACCTTCCCACTTACCTACCTACCTGTATTCATACTGATATTTCTGATTCTAATCTAGCACCCCAGCACCTCTGGGTTTATTCTAGCTTATCCCACTTGCTTATTTGTAAGTTCTTTCTCTGACAGGGAGAAATCTGGGTCCTATTACCACAATTTGCTTACTTATTTGTTCAACAATAAAAATGTAAAGTAGTTTTAGAATTGTTGCTGTGAGAAACAAAATTATCAACTAGAATACAGTGTTTATGTAAAGTTCTTTTTGTATTTAGCCTTAGATTGTTCAGTGAAAACACTGTTTTCACAAGTTAATCAGAAATGCTTGAATAAATAGATAAATGGGGGAGGAGAGACAAGTCTTGCTTACAAAAGAATTCCAAATAATATAGGTGGATACTCCCTCCGAGGGTGGGCTAGACTTAGTGGCTCATATCCAAAGTAAAGTAGGGAAAAGGAAAAATAGTAACCCTACAGTGGAGAGACATGGCAAACACTACATTAACCAAGTGATGTGAAGGTTGGCATCATCAGTAATAAGTGAAGTTGATAATATATACCAACTGATACGATGTGATAAGAAAGACACTTCACCTCTGTGGTATTCTTCCCCAAAACTAATAATACCAGTATAATCCTGAGAAAAACATCAGACAAACTCAGACTGAGGGACATTTTACTGGATATAAGGCCAGTATTCCTCAAGAGTGTGAAGGTCATGGAAAACAAGGAAAGACTGAGAAACTGTCAAAGACCAGAAGAGACTGGGGAGACATAAATAAATGCAATGTATCCTGGATTGGATCCTGGAACAGAAAAGAGAATGTTAATAGAAAAACTGGTGACATCTAATAAAGTCTACAGTTTGGTTAATAGTAATGTACTAATGTTGGTTTCTTAGTTGACAAATGTACCATGAAAATGAGAGATGTTGACAATAGAGAAAATTGAATAAGGAGCTCTGTACTATCTTTGTAACTTTTCTGTAAATCTAAAATTATTCAAAAATAGACCTATTTTTAAAAAAATGAATGAGGTTGGCTTTTCTTCTCTCACAGCCTTCAGTGAAGTCATGTCATGCATTTGTAATATACTGAAATTCATTTGTCACATGTTTCATTCCATCCTGGGATGCCCTGATATCTTGGTTGACGTTTTTTACTTGCATAAAGTTTACTTTTTGTTTTGTAAAATTCTATGGGTTTTTACAAATGCATAGAATCATGGATCCACCACTCTAGTACCATACTGAAGAGTCAGTCCCATAACAGAAAAATTTTCCTGTGCAATCCACTTGTAGTTAACTTGTCTTCTACACCCCAACCTCTGGCAACTACTGATCTTTTTGCCATCCCTATAGTTTTACCTTTTGCAGAATGACATATAGATAGAATCATACAATACATAGCCTTTTGTATATGGCTTTTTTCACTTATAAAAATACATTTATGATTCATCCACATTGTTGCATGAATCAAGTATGTTCTTTTTATTGCCAACTAGTATTCCATTGCATAGATATAACATAGTTTTTTTTTGTTTTTCTTTTGTTTTCTCTGATAGTTGTGGTTGTTTCCAGTTTGGAGTGATTATGAATAAAATTACTCTGAACATTAGCATACAGGTTTTTTGGTGTGAGTATAGTCTTTCAGTTCACCTGGGTAAATACTTAAGAGCAGAATTGCCAGATCATGTGATAAGTCTATTATATGAGTGTACATTTATAAGAAACTGCCAAATTTTCTTCCGAAGTGGCTGTACCACTTTGCATTTCCACCAACAATAAATGAGATTCCTGTTACTCTGTCTTTGACAATATTTGGTATTGTTGTCAGAGGGACCCTAACCCCACCCTTAAGTTCAATAATTCACTATAAGAACTCACAGAACTCAAAAAAAGCTGTTAAGCTCATAGTTATGGTTTATTACAGTGACAGGATACAGATTAAAATCAGCAAAGGGAAGAGGTGCATAGGACAGGGTCCAGGAGAGTTCCAAGTGAGAAGCTTCTAACTGTCCTCTCCCAGAAGAGTCATGGACAAAGCTAACTCCTCTCAGCAATGATGTGTAACAATACACACAGATTATTATCAACCAGGGAAGCTCACCTGAGCCTTGGTGTCCAGAGATTTTATTGGGGCTCAGTCACATAGACACAGATGACTGCCTGTGTGGCCAATCTTAGTTTCCAGCTCCTCCAGAGGGGAGCTGGTACCACATGACCCAAAGCCCCACCGTAAATCACATTGTTAGAGTATCTGGTGTGGTCCAAGGCTGCCCCCCCACCAAGTAAAACAAAGACACTCATCAGGTGGGGCTACTAAGGACTTAAACATTACCTCCCTAGAGCCATGGACACAAGCCAGACTTTTGTTTGGGTAAGGTTAATTCTTAATGATGCAAATAAGAACTTAATATTTTCTAATCCATTATCTGAGTTTACATGAAAAAAAAACAGAAGCTTTTTCTGTAAACAAAAATAGTTAACTTTTCACTAAAAAGCCATAGTACTGTGGTGAGTGTGTTTGCGTGTGTGTGTGTGTGTGTGTGTGTGTGTGTGTGCGCGTGTGTAGAAAGAAAGAGTAGTGACAAGGAGGGAGGAAGAGGTAAGGAGAGACTGAGATTATAGTAATAATATATTTAGGAAACTTTCTCAGATTGTATTACTGTCATTTATATGTTTGGTTTTCTTCTTCATTTTAGTTGCTAGGAGGTATGAGATGAAGTTACAAAGTCTTTTGTCTATTGTTTCCTCTTTTACAAACTTCTGATATCAATACTGTTGAGGTTTTAGTTAGATTGTAAATTTGTGTTTTACTTTATTTCATTGCATCTTTTATTATTTTAAGGTTGATAGGACACAAGCATCCTGGACAAATTTTTCAAGTGTCATTGTTAGGTCATTGTCAGATTTCAAGCACAAGATGAGAAACCAACACTTGTATTTGTCTTGCCTTTTTCCAAAATCCTAGTGAAACATCCAAATAGATATTTTTAAAAATATTCATCCATAAAAGCTCTGAAAAAAGAAGGATATCATCAGTGGACCAGAACTTTTAAGTAATTTTTGGAAGATGGAAAGTGGAAAGGTTCCTAATTGATGAGAAAACCGAAAGAGGACAGCTGCCTGGAGAGGGCCCCCTTCTCCCCCAGAGACCCAAAGACATACCAAACTCTGAGTTCACAAGCACAGAGAGGAAGAATGGTCATAATTATAGTAAGGAGGTACTCTAGTGAAGATATAACTTGTATGTTTAGTGCCTCCAAGTCCATAACAGCACCTTCTGCATACAAGATGGTGCCCCTTCTTGGCAAATGAATTACAAAATGGCATGTCTTCCTCATGGGTTTGCCCACACCAAGACACAGAGTTTTGAAAGGCGAATATAACTGATTTCAGTCCTATTCACTGCCTCAGTGGGATGTCTCTGTTCAGGGAAAAACCTCTACAGCCTTAGCTGGTTGCCCTGTTTGTTTTTTTGTGTTTTTTTTTTCTGTTTTGTTGTGTCTGCAAGATAGGTACGTGAGAGTTCCTCTGTCTTTCCTAGGGAAGGTGATTTTTCAAGTGCTACGTGGAAAGGTTCCTCTAAGGTAGCACAAACAGCATTGTATGTTTTTCACATCTGGGCCCTCTTCAGAGGCTCTCAAATCTAATATTCACTTCCAGTTCTGTCTGAGATGGAGTAGCCCCATTCCTACCACATCCTATCTCTTACAACTTAAACAAAAAAAAACAAAACCCTGGAAATAGCACACAAACAAGCATAAGAAGAATCTGAAATGTGGAAAGAAGATGGTAGATGGTCCAGGGACCTCAGGACTTGAGGAACAACATGGTAGTGAGTTTCCTTGGCTTCCTTATTGCCTCTACATTCTGGACAATGGCTGCAGAAGCCTCCAATCTGGAACTTCCAACAGGCACAGAGCAAAAAAAAAAAGAAAAAAAAAGAAAAGGAACAAAAAGCTCCAAGAAAAGCCTAGTTTCCCTAGCCAAAGGAACAGGAAAAGGGTGGCCTTCCAGAACAGAAAATCTTTTTGATAATACACACCCTACTCCAGGGGGGCCAAACAGGGAATTGATCTTCCACCCAACCCCCCTCCTTGGCCCTATGGAAACAGGCAGTGGCATTCCAATGTCCCTACCCGGTGGTGTTAGGGGGCCGAGCAGATTACATTATGTAGGACCTTTTAGGTGATGGTAAAGACTTGGAGTTTTACTCTGAGAAACCAGTTGATGGTTTTGAGCAGGGAGTGACATGATCTGACTTAGTTTTAACAGGATCTGCCTGGGGAGTTGAGGATAGACAGGGAAGGGGCAGAAACAGGCTGTATTTTCTTTGTTGAACTGCAAGACAACTCAACAAAGTTGTCAGGGCATGTTTTATCATGGCATTTTTTGGTTAAGACAACTGAGACTCAGAGAGGTAAAGTAGCATGTTCAAGGTCACACAGCTAGTATAGGACAGAGCTGCATCTAGCACCCGGACCTTCAAACTTCTGTGAAAGGAGTAGCTAAATTTACAGAATGCAATATCACTTCAGGAAGATTTTTAAAGAATCCCTACTAAAATGCTGCCAAGTATTTGTGAAAATTGCATCAGAAAGGGGGAAGGGGGGAAAGCAGAGATTAAAAAAAAAAGGGTGGAAGGATGCTAAATGTAGGCCTGCACTGTCTCCCTTCCACCATTAGATGGCAATTTTCTATTTGTTACGGAGGAAATGGCGCCACAGTTTCCTGGGCAGTTGACAGAAATGAAAGAATTACGAAATGAAACTAATGAATAAGTGGATTGAGGCTTTGAAAAAAAAGAAAATTCAATTGATCCAGTACATGTGTGGGATGGTAAGAGAGCGGGATCTGGGATTTAAGAGCAGTGGTAGAATGAACAAAATAATTTAACAATCACTGCTGACAGCACAAATTAGAACATTGATTTTCAAACAGCAGGTTGTAAAGAAGAGCAGTTCCTAAAATCAATTCAGTGAGGGGCAACTAACAATCTTTTAATTCAAAAGAACAAAATAGAAAACGTTGGAATGCATTGCAGATAGTAAGATCAGAATTAATTTGTGACTCCTGTCTGGTTTTATAATAATAAATACATATGTATTGAGCCATAATGCAAAATGTATTAAAAAAATTTTTATCATGAGTACGGTCAAAAGAAGTTTAGAAGACTCTGGGCTAGATGAAATGTAAATGAGCAGGATTGCACCTACTTGAAACACATGATTTTGTGGAGGTGTTTATCTTGGTTTTAAACTTCCTTTTTTCTCTCCTCCCCACCCACATCCAGTCTCAGGGCCTGTTATGGGCTGAATTTGTGTCCCTCCCACCAAATTCACACGTTGAAGCCCTAACCCCCAGTACCTCGGAATGTGACTGTATTTGGAGATAGGGCCTTTACGAAGGTGATTAAATTAGAATGAGGCCATTGGGGTGGGCCCTGATCCAATCTGACTGGTGTCAAAGGAAAATTTGAATACAAAAAGAGACACCAGGCACGTGCATGCACAGAGGAGAGAACGTGTGAGGACACAGGGAGAAGTAGACCATCTACAAGCCAAGGAGAGAGGCCTCAGGAGACACCAAACCTACCAACATCTTGATCTTGGACTTCTAGCTTCCAGAACTGTGAGAATATTAATTTCTGTTGTTGAATCACCCAGTTTGTGGTATTTTGTTATGGTAGCCCTAGCAAACTAATACAGAGTTAGAGTGTGATATTTTGTTTCTGAGACCTGGGACAAGAAAAGACCTGGGCCAACTGAATGTCCTGCTGCTTTCCAAATGAGAGTTTCTGGATTCAATTCAGTTCTTCACAGAGGAAAGCGCATAAGCTCTTATGCCAAATGTACCTGCATTCTCCATCATTTTAATAAAGGTGTAATTTTGGCTTAGTTAACCTCTCCAAGATGAAATTTCTTCGTATATAAAATTGCACTAATAATACTTTTCCTGCAATGTTGATGTAAAGATTAAATGATATACAATTGGCTCCCCATATCCACAGGTTCCACATCTGCAGATTCAACCACCTCTGGATCAGAAATATTTGGGAAAAAAATTCCAGAAGGTTCCAAAAAGCAAAACTTGAATTTGCTGCATGCCAGCAACTATTTACGTAGCATTTATATTGTATTAGGTATTATAAGTAATCTCGAGATGATTTAAAGTATATGGGAAGATGTGCATAGGTTATATGCAAATATCCTGCCATGACATTTTATATAAGGGACTTGAGAATCCATGGATTTTGGTGTCCACAGGGGGTCCTGGAGCCAATCCCCTGTGGATACCAAGGGACAGCTGTAATTATCTAGAATTTCTAGCAGTTAATAAATCATTGTAGTTTTTCCTGCTGTCGTCATTGTAGTTGCTTGTTAGTGTTATGTATTCATTTTGTGGCTGTTCCAATTTCTGTCTTTCCTTGAAAGTATGTTGTCTTCTGGAACATTCACTAAAATGGTTAAGAGGTAGAAAGTGGGCATGAGAGAAGTTGAAATGACCAAAATTATTTGATCCAATGTAAAAAGGTTTGACTCGGGTAGAGGAGTTGTTGCCACATGCCACATGTTTGACTAGGGGAGAGGAGTGGTTGCCACCATGTGATGCAGCACTAGTTCAGGAGATTAAGAGGTTAATTAGTAAATGGATCAGAGATTTTAATAATAATAAAAATAATAGACAAAAACATGAATGAATTTCTTTTTAAAAATTTTGGGATAATTGTGGATTCATATACAGTTGTAAGAAATAATACAGAGAGATCCTGTGTAGCCTTTAGCAGTTTTCCCCAATGATAACATCTTGCAAAACTATAGTACAAACAGGCAGATTCATAGAGACAGAAAGTAGAATAGAAGTTGCCAGGGGCTGAGAGGGGAAATGGGGAGTTATTATTTAATGGTTATAGAGTTTCTGTTTTGAGTGATGGAAAAGTTTTGGAAATAGATAGCAGTGATGGTTATATCACACTGTGAATGTGCTTAATGCTACTAAATTATGCTGTTAAAAGTGGTCAGAATGGCAAACTTCATGCTATCACAATAATAAAAATTTATCACAGTAATAAAAAGAAACCTTGTTATGGACTGAATGTTCTCTCCCAAAATTCATATGTTGAAGCCCTAACCCCTAATGTGATAATATTTGGAGGTAGGGCCTTTGTGAGTTAATTAGGTTTAGATGAGGTCATGAGAGTGGGGCCCCCATGATGGTATTAGTACCCTTATAAGAAGAGGAAGAGACACCAGAGTTCTCTCTCTTGGCCATGTCAGGATACAGCAAGAAGGTAGCCATTTGCAAGCCAGGAAGAGGGCCCTTACAATAAACTGAATCTGTCAGGACCTTGATTTTAGATTTCATAACCTTCAGAACTGTGAGAAATAAATGTCTGTTGCTTAAACCACCAGTCTATGGTATTTTGTTATGGAGGCCTGAGCAGACTAACACACCTACAGTACAATATCACAACCAGGATACAGTCAAGATACAGAACAGTTGTATCACCACAGGGATCCCTCATGTTGTCTTTTATAGTCACACTCTCCTCCCTTATCCCTGACCTATGGCCACTACTAATCTGGTCTCCATTTCTATAATTTTATAATTTCAAGAATGTTGTATAGATAAAGCCATGTAGTATGTGACCTTTTGGGATTGGCTTTTTTCTCTCAGCCTAATTCCCTTGAGATCCATCCAAACTGTTGTTGTATCGATAGTTTGTTCCTTTTTATTGCTAAGTGGTGTTCCATTGGTATGGACGTATCACAGTTTGTTTAACAGTCCCCCACTGAAGGACATTTGGGTTATTTCCAGTTTTAGATTATTATTAATAAAGCTTATATGAACATTTGTATACAGATATTTGTATGAACATAAGTGTTCATTTCTTTGGGATATATGCCAAATAGTGCAATTTCTGGGTTGTATGGTAAGCCATGTTTAGTTTTCTAAGAAGGTGCTGCCCTCTTTATCAGAGTGGCTGTACCATTTTCTATTCCCACTAGCCATGTATGAGTGATCCAGTTTCTCCACATCTTTGCAAACATTAGGTGTTTGTACTATTGTTTTTTATTATAGCTATTCTGGTATTCAAATGTTGAACCAGCCTTTCGCACTTAGAATAAATCCCACTTGGTTATGGTGTATAATTACTTTTATATATTGCTGGATTAGATTTGCTAATATTTTATTGAGGACTTTTTGTGTTTAAGTTCATGAGAGATATTGTTCTACAGTTTTTCTTTTTCTTTTCTTTTTCTTGTTACTGTCTTTGGTTTTGGTATCTGGGTAATATTAGCATCATAAAATGAGTTGGAGAGTTTTCCCATCTGCTATTTTCTGGAAAAGATTGTGTAAAATTGGTGTTAATTCTTCTGTAAATGTTTGGTAGAATTCCCAGTGAAACCATTCAGGAGCTTTTTAATTACAAATTCATTTTTTTCAGTGCTTATAGGACTGTTTAGGTTGCCTGTTTTATTGAGGTTGAGTATGGTAGTTTGTGGATTTGGAGGAACTGGTCCCCTTCTAAGTTTTCAAATTTATGAGCATACAGTTCATAGTATTCCTTTATTATCCTTTTAATGCCTTCAGGATCTGAAATGATATCCGATGTTTTATTTCTTATATTGATGATATGTGTCTTCTCTCTTTTTTCCTCTTTGTCAGTCTTGCTAAAGGTTTATCAGTTTTTATCAATTTCTTAAGAAGAACTTTCTGTTTCATTGATTTTCTGTCTTATGTACCTGTTTTTAATTTCATTGATTTCTGCTCATATCTTTATTTTTCCCTTCCTCTGGGTTTATTTTGTTCTTCTATTTCTAATTTCTTGCTTTTACCCATTCTGATGTTCTTCTTTCCGTTTTGAAGTTCCAAGCCTTCTTCTCTTATCATCTTTGCTATTTAGAGAAACTTCTTTAGCCATTCTTTAAAGGTAGGTTTGCTAGTAACAAATTTTCTTAGTTTCCTTTGACCAAGAATGCCTTTACTTCCTCTTAATTCCTGAATGATATTTTCACTTGATATAGAATTCACAATTGACAGATCTTTTCTTTCACTACTTGAAAAATATTGTGCTATTTCCTGCTGGCCTCCATGGTTTCCTTTGAGAAATACCCTGTGATTCAAATTGGTATTCCACTATAAGTAATGCATTATTTCTCTCTGGCTGCTTTCATGATTTCTCTTTTTTTCCTTTTTGGTTTTCAAAACTTTTCAGAAGTTTTGTGTCTTAACATGAATTTTGTTAGGTTTATCCCTGTTTGAGTTTCACTCAGTTTCTTGAGTCTTCTTGAATTCACCACATTTGGGAAGTTTTCAGCCATTATTTCCTCAAAAATATTTTCAGTTCCATTCTCTCTCTCTCTTTTCTGCTATCCCATGATACAAATGTTAGATCTTTTGTTATTACTCCATTAGTCTCTGAGACTGTTCATTTTTTTCTCTTGTTGTTCAGATTGGGAAAATTCTATTGATGTGTCCTCAAATTCACAGATTTTTGCTTCTGTCATCTCCACTCTTTTTATTATTGTATTTTTCAGTTCTGTAATCTCTATTTGGTTTTCTCATATAACTTGTATTTCTTTGCTGATATTTTCTATATTTTTTCATTTGTTTGAAGAGAATTTGTAATTGCCTGTTGAAGCATTTTTATGATGGTTGCTTTAAAATTCTTGTCAGATCATTCCATCATCTGATTCATTTCCATATTGGTGTCTATTGATGGTCTTTTCTCATTCATGTTGTGATTTTCCGGTTCTTGGTATGATGAGTGACTTTTTAATTGTATCCTGAAAACTTTGGATACTATATCAGTAGACTCTGGATCCTATTAATTCTTTTTTTTTTTTTTAAACAGTCGGTCCCCTGGTTGAGTTGTAGCAGGAGGGCTGAGTGGTGTATATGTTCAGCTTCCCTCTGGTGCCCGATGATACTACCCCAGCAAAAGTAGGCAGTGACTCCACTGCCATATTTTAGATATGTGGGCTGGAAGTTCAGCTCCCCCCTTGGCTCCATGGACACCTTCCCAGTGAAAATAGGGCACTGACTTATGACATCTCATTACCTCCTAGTGTGGATATAAGCTCAGCTCCCCGCTGGTTCCCACTGACATTAGTGAGGGGTAAAGCCAAGGGTTGGCTCACTGCTTTTTTGCTACAGGGTAGAGGCAGTAGCTTGGCTTTGTGCTGAGCCCCTCAAACATACAGGGAGAGGAAGGGGAAAGTGGAATGCCAACAAACCTCACCTCTCACCACCTCCTTCTGCCTTGTTGATGCCTGGTAGGGATGGAGGTTCATCTCCTGACTGGGTCCCACTGATACTAGAGGAGGGAGAAAGCAAAGTTTGGGTTAGCTCACATCTCGCCACCTCATTCAGCCTCATCATTAATGTTGGGTGGTACTGGAGGCCCACCTCTCCACTGGGACCTGCTGATGGGAGCAGACGGGAGAGAAAAGGAACGCCTGCTAGCCCTGTTTCATACCACCTTATTCAATCTTGTTGCTACTGGGTTGCTGTGGAGATTCAGCTTCCTACTGGACAATGCTGACACAAGAAGCAGGAGAATAGTGGATGGTGTAGCACTGACTAGACCTGATTAGCACCACCTTGTCCAGTGTCATTGATGCCAGATGGGGGTGGATACTTAGTTCCCCACTGCTGGGCCCTGCTAACACTTGGGATGGGGGGAGATCAGAGTACTGACTAGTTTCATTTCTCACTGCCTCGTTAAGTCCCCCTACTACCGAGTGGGGGTGGAGGCTCAGCTCACTGCTGGATCTGCTGATACTACCCTATGGTGGGGGGAATCAGAGCACTGCCTGCTTCCTTGCACAGGGATAGAAGCTCAGCTCTCTGCTCAGCCCCATCAGTACCCCTGCAGGGAAATTAGAACACCACCTGCTTCTTCCAGTGGGGCTTGGAAGATCCCACATAAGGAGACGTGCTTTTTTTCTGTTGGTTGGTTGGAGTAGTGCCGGTGTTGCCAAAAGAGTTTTCTGTTGTTTTGCCATCCTTTTTCTGGTCCCTCAACTAGGGGTATCCAGCTTTTCTTGAAGCTTTTTCTTTTATCTGTACCTGTTGGCAATTCTTGGTTTGAGGTTTCTACCGGGCCCTGTCTGGGATATAACGGAGGCAGTAAGGAAACCCAGGGATCTCCCCTGCGTTGTCATGTTTCAGGTCCCTGGGAAGTTTGACTTCTTTCCACCTTTCAGAGTCTTCCTAAGCTTGTTTGTTGTGTTATAGCCAGGGTTTCTTAGTTGTAAAGGGAAAGCCCTGGGAGGAATGAGGCACTCCATCTTGGCCCAAACCAGAAGTTCCTTGTATTTCTTTTTAATATGGGAGTAGAGAAAGCTTTTCGAACTGACTCAACATTTAGAATCAATCAATAAAAGATTAATACATTTTCTTACATTAAAAACACATAATCATAATCAAATGTAAACCTGGAGAAAATATTTGACATGTATATGACAGACAAAAGATTAATTTCCCTAATAAATAAAGAGATCTTAACAATGAAGACAAAAAAGTCTAAAATCTTGATAGAAAAAATTGTCAAATGGCAGAGTTCGCAGAGAAATGCAAATGAATATTTGAAAAGATGCTTACTTTCACTCATAATAATAGGAATGCCAATTAAAACTACACTGTTACCATTTTACCAAAATCACATTGGCTAAAATCCTCAAGTTTGACAGAACACACTGTTGACAGGCCTGTGAAGAAACAAGTACTCTCATACGTTGCTGGTGGGAGTGCAACATGGTACAATTCCCAAGGAAGGGAATTTGGTTTATCTAACAAAATTACACTTACTCCTTGACTTAGCAATCTCACTGCTAGGAATTTACCTGGTAGGTATGCTTCTATAATTATGAAATAATAAATGCACAAGATTATTTATTGTGGCATTATGTTTAATAATGAAGACTGGAACTCTGAAATGTCCACCAATAAAGGACCTATTGAATAAACAAAGGTATAGCCTCATAATGAAGTATTATACAATTGTATAAAAAGAATGAGAAGTTGACTATGTACTGATATGGAGGTTATTTTGCTAAAAAGATGTGCAGAGCATTTATATAGTGTTTTATCTTTTCTATATAAAAGAAAGGAAGTAAGAATATGTGTATATGTTTGCCCTCCCCTCCCCCCAAATACCAGAAACTAATAGAAACAGTTACCTGTAGAGAGCTTGGGAAGGGGCTGAAGAGGAGAGAATAGGAATTGGAGAGAGAATTCCCTGAGTATGCCTTTTTATATAGCTTGACTTTTGAAATATATAAATGTTTAACTTCCCAAAAATGCAATGAAATAAAAAAGAAGACAAAGCAAAGCCTAAAATTGGAAAGAAACGAATAAACCTGACTCTATATCAAAGGTAACAGAATTGCTCAGAGACAAGAATTATTTCAAATAATTTATGAACATAGTATTTCAACTGTACTGAAGTCAAAAAGAAGTGAAAAGAATCTTAAATGTTACTTTGTAGTTTTATTGTTAGTGGTAGCATTGGTATTGAAATTTTGAAACTCATGTAGGTGTATGTTTGTATTATAGATAAAGCAAATAAGTAATTATGTTAATTATATATAGAACTAAAATCTTCAGTATAATAGGAAATAAATACATGTATAAAATAACTTTTGAAAAAGCCTTATAATGTTAAATTTGAATGGAAAGTATCAGTATGATCTCATGATTAATATATATCATATATATCAAGCATGATATCATGATTAATATATATATAATATATGTTATTATATATATAAAAATATAAAACGTATATATATTTTTCAGGACCAGCGACATAATTTGTGTGACCCAGTGCAAAACGAAAATGTGGGGCTATTTGTTCAAAAACCAGGAATAAAGTGCCATTAAAGGTAAAACATAAAGGCTTTTCCTTTCTTCTACAGTCTCTCACTCACTCAGCTTGTCATGGTGTTTTTTATTTGCCATTTAATGGTGTTCTAAGTAAAGAAAAATTAAAAATTTAAATTATTAGCATGAATTTTACCCTTAGTCTTTATATTGTACAATGTCAGTTTTAAAAGCAAATGTAAGAGCATTTGACTTGCATGTGGAATAGCTGAAACGTCACAATTTGTATTTTGTGACTTATCCTGGAGACTGTCTTGAGCTGGCCGGAAGAGACTAACACAAACCAGATTTAGGAAATGCGAAGGAGGAAGAAAAGGTATCCCTTTGCATGGGATACTTAGGAGGCAAGTACAGATGCTCCCAGGCCCCCAGGGGCCCTGCCCTGTGACAATGGGGCATGACTAATGTGATATGATGTACACCCCGGGCCAGGGGCAGGGAAGTCAAGCCAGCCATTTCCCCTTCCTATGGGCCTGCTGCTCCAACTCAACAGCTAATGGGAGACCTCCAAGCATACTGGAACTTTAGTGCTGGGATACACTAGTGATCTGGATTGGTGGTGGGGGAGAGGCTATCCTTGCTTGGTCACCTGCTAAATGTGATGTGGCACTGCTAACCTGGGGTGGGGACACCACCACCATGCCTTGTCCCAAGATGTTGTGGGGCAAATGCACCCAACCCTACCTTCCCTACACTCATACCCAGGCTCCCATTCGGGACAGAGGGCAGCCAACAGTGGTTGCTAGGAAGGGTTGGAGATGGGGAGGCTGGGCAGGGCCCAGGGCACCAGGAGGCACAGGAGCAGCCCCTGGGAACCTGTCCTGGGGACCCAAGCATGAACTGAGGCTCCAAGCCCCTGGCGCATGCTCCATTATCACATTGGACTCTACTGACCAAATACAAATATAAAGATAAAATTGCAAATAATTTCAAGACAGTGATTACAGAGTATTAAATTCCAAGCACACGGCCCTTCTGGGCACAAGTGCCTGTATGACTGTCCTGGTAGCTTGCCCATGAAGCTGGCCCATCTATTTCATAGCGCTGTTCACTTCTCTGGTCTAGAAGCAATGACATCCCAATAGCAATAAGCTTACATTGAAACCAGATCTTGGTTTCTAAATTCCCTAATAGAAGGAAACAGTGCTTCTTGGAGAAATGGCTTATTTCTGGCTTGGTACAGACAATATATAAGGTGAGGCTGGGGCTTCTTATGCCAGAAATTAAGAAAGCACCAAAAGACCAATGGGAACAGTTGAGCATCAAGAGGAAAAATGAATGCCTTTGCTTATGATGATTGAATAAATTAAAACCATGAGTATCATGAGTCCATCATGACACTCAAATGAGAGAAAAAACTCATCAGTGATTGGTGATGACTAATTATACAAACACTTTATTCTGAAAATTGGCAACCAAAGGAAAGAGTTAAGCGTTTACCCCGACTTTTAAGGAAAAACTTGTTTGTCTCCTTTTGATTCTTCTTTATAGAAGAATGCCAGCTAACAGTTGCAAATGAATTTTTACAGTAGCATCATTTTGGCATCTTCCAAGAATATAATCCATTCAGGCAAGGATCATTAAGGAATGCTAAAACAATTGGGTGACATTGATGGAGGCCGTATACTTATGTGGTATCTAAGTATCACCCCTCAAGTTCCTTTTTAATTACAAAGAGAAAAACTTAGCTTGGTTGTCATGACCTTAACCCTGTGATCACAGTTAACACCACTTACAGTGAGGTAGACTGAGGCTATGTGGTGTAATATGATGTGATGCAATATGAAGACCACAGTGTCACCTAGGTAGCATTCTTGCCAAAAATGTTTAACCTGAATCTAATCAAGCCTCTAGACCTAACATCCAGTTTATAGCCTAGTTTACTAGGCTGCCATAACACAGTACCACAAACTGAGTGGCTTAAACAACAGAAATTTATTATCTCACAGTTCTGGAGACTGGACGTATGAGATTAAGGTGTGGGTAGGGTTGGTTCCTTCTGAGGGCTGTGAGGATCTGTTCCATGCCACTCTCCTAGCTTCTGATGGTTTGTTGGCAATCTTTCATCTTCCTTGATGTGTAGAAGCATCACCTTGATCTCTGCCTTCATGTTCACATGGTGTTGTCCCTGTGTGCACATCTATCTCCACATTTTTCCTTTTATAAGGACACCAGTCATTTTGGATTAGGGACCCACCCTACTCCAGTATGACCTCATCCTAACTAATTACGTCTACAACGACACTATTTCCAAATAAGGTCATATTCTAAAGCACTGGGGGTTAGGGCCTTATAGAGGAGGAAAAATAAATTTCCCTCTACCTTTCTAGGTTCTTGGCTGAGACCTCCCTGTAATAAAAAGACAGATGAACAAGAGAAAAACAAACGGAAGTTTAAGAACATGTATACTGCCTATTTACATGGGAGAGACCCAGGAAAGCTGAGTAATCCCCCCAAGTGGCTCAAGCCACCACCTTAAATACCATCTCCAGCTAAAGACAAAGACAGATGGGAGGACAGGGGAGGCAGTTATGGTAGGCTACCAGGAAAAGCACAAGGAAAATGAAGTAAAAAAGGGTATGGTTGTTATGAATATTTGAGTCCGTGCCTTCTCCACTGATAAGAGTTTCCAGAGGTTTAGTCATCATCTCTTCCTGGTACAGAGAGGGAGACACCCTTACAAATGGAGACCTCCCTTATAAATGTAAATGTCCCTTACAAAGAGTAACTTCTACTTGGTTTTCAGAGCTTTTCCTATGTCTGCACTTTCTTAAAAAATAATCAACCAAAAATAATCCTTATGCCGAAGAGGCAGATTTTAAGGTGACAAATTCTGCACACCTTCAGCTTCAACATATGATTTCAGGGGACAGACACAATTCAACTCATAACAACAGGAAATCTAGGAGAGAGAAGAACAAGTTAAATATCACCACAAGGAAATAATCAGACAAGTCCAGAATGTGAGACTTCCTATGAAGTCTCTTCAGAAAGATAATGTCATTTATAAAAAGAAGTAGGGGGACTATTCCAAAAAGACTAAAGAAACCAAATGTATGAATTGTGATTGGATCCTGGTTTAAAAAAGAAACTTCTATAAGACATTATAATGGAAATTGGGGTGATTTGACTATGGTCTGGGTATTCTAAGAGTTAAATGATATTATGGAATTACTGTTAATTTTCTTAGGGGTGCTCGTTCTGTGATAGCTATATATGAGAATGAACTTATATTAGGATATGCAGGCTAAAGTGTTTGGGGTGAAGTGTCATGATGTCTCCAATTTACTTTTGTTTTTATAATGCAGTCTTTTAGGAATTTTATCATTTTATTTAATTTTTATTTTATATTGGAGTATAGGTGATTTACAATATTGTGTTAGCTTCAGGTGAACAGCAAAGTGATTCAGTTATACATATATCCATTCTTTCAGATTCTTTTCCCATATAGGTTATTACAGTAGAGTTCCCAGTGCTATACAGTAGGTCCTTGTTGATCTATTTTATATGTAGTAGTGTGTGTATGTTAATGTCAAACTCCTAATTTATCCCTCTCCCACCCCCTTTCCACTTTGGTAACCATAAGTTTGTTTTCTATGTCTGTGAGTCTGTTTCTGTTTTGTAAATAAGTTGATTTGTGTCATTTTCTTAGACTCCACATATAAGTGATATCATATGATATTTGTCTTTGTCTGACTTTCTTCACTTAAAATGATACTCTCTAGGTCCATCCATGTTGCTGCAAATGGCATTATTTCATTCTTTTTTATGGATGAGTAGTATTCCATTGTGTGTATATATATATACCACATCTTCTTTATCCATCCTCTCTTGATGGACATTTAGGTTGCTTCCATGTTTTGGCTATTATAAATAGTGCTGCTATGAATATTGGGGTGTATGTATCTTTTCGAATTAGTGTTTTTGTCTTTTCTGGGTATATACCCAGGAGTGGGATTGCTGGGTCACATGGTAGTTCTATTTTTAATTTTTTAAGGAACCTCCATACTGTTCTCCATAGTGGCTGTATCAATCTACATTCCCACCAACAGTGCAAGAGGGTTCCCTTTTCTCCACACCCTCTCCAGCATTTATTGTTTGTAGACTTTTTGATGATGGCCATTTCTGTCTGGTGTGAGGTGATACCTCATTGTAGTTTTTTTTTTTTTTTTGTGGTACGCAGGCCTCTCACTGTTGTGGCCTCTCCCTTTGCGGAGCACAGGCTCCGGAGCGCAGGCCCAGCGGCCATGGCTCACGGGCCCAGCCGCTCCGCGGCATGTGGGATCTTCCCGGACCGGGGCATGAACCTGTGTCCCCTGCATCGGCAGGCGGACTCTCAACCACTGCGCCACCAGGGAAGCCCCCTCATTGTACTTTTGATTTGCATTTCTCTAATAATTAGTGATGTTGAGTATCTTTTCATGTGCTTGTTGGCCATCTGTATATCTTCTTTGGAGAAATGTCTGTTTAGGTCTTCTGCCCATTTTTGGATTGGGTTGTTTGGTTTTTTTTGATATTGAGCTGCATGAGCTGTTTGTATATTTTGGAGATTAATTGAGCTGCATGAGCTGTTTGTATATTTTGGAGATTAATCCTTTGTTGGTTGCTTCATTTGCAAATATTTTCTCCCATTCTGTGTGTTGTCTTTTTGTTTTTTATTTATTTTTTAAAATTTTTATTGGAGTATAGTTGCTTTACAATGTTGTGTTAGTTTCTACTGTACAGCAAAAGTGAATCAGCTATATGTATACATATATCCCCTCTTTTTTGGATTTCCTTCCCATTTAGATCACCACAGAGCACTGAGTAGAGTTCCCTGTGCTCTATAGTAGGTTCTCATTAGTTATCTATTTTATACATAGTATCAGTAGTGTATATATGTCAATCCCAATCTCCCAATTCATCCCACACCCCCCTTTCCCCCTTGACACCCATATGTTTATTCTCTACGTCGGTGTCTCTATTTCTGCTTTGTAAATAAGATCGTCTATACCAATTTTTTCAGATTCCACATATATGCATTAATACATGATATTTGTTTTTCTCTTTCTGACTTACTTCACTCTGTATGACCGTCTCTAGGTCCATCCACGTCTCTACAAATGACCCAATTTCGTTCCTTTTTGTGGCTAATATTCCATTGTATATATGTACCACATCTTCTTTATCCATTCGTCTGTCGATGGACATTTAGGTTGCTTCCATGACCTGGCTCTTGTAAGTAGTGCTGCAATGAATATTGGGGTGCATGTGTCTTTTTGAATTATGGTTTTCTCAGTGTATATGCCCAGTAGTGGTATTGCTGGGTCGTATGGTAGTTTTATTTTTAGTTTTTTAAGGAACCTCCATACTGTTCTCCACAGTGGCTGTATCAATTTACATTCCCACCAACAGTGCAGGAGGGTTCCCTTTTCTCCACACCCTCTCCAGCATTTATTGTTTGTAGATTTTCTAATGATGCCTATTCTAATCGGTGTGAGGTTATACCTTATTGTAGTTTTGACTTGCATTTCTTTAATAACTAGTGATGTTGAGCATCTTTTCGTGTTCCTCTTGGCCATCTGTATGTCTTCTTTGGAGAAATGTCTATTTAGGTCTCCTGCCCATTTTTTGATTAGGTTGTTTGTTTTTTTGATATTGAGCTGCATGAGCTGTTTGTGTATTTTGGAGATTAATCCTTTGTCAGTTTTTCGTTTGCAAATATTTTCTCCCATTCTGAGGGTTGTCTTTTCATCTCATTTATGGTTTCCTTTGCTTGCAAAAGCTTTTGAGTTTAATTAGGTCCCATTTGTTTATTTTTGTTTTTATTTCCATTACTCTAGGAGGTGGATCCCAAAAGATCTTGCTGTGATTTATGTCAAAGAGTGTTCTGCCTATGTTTTTCTCTAAGAGTTTTATAGTATTCGGTCTTACATTTAGGTCTCCAATTTACTTTTAAATAGACCAGCAAAAAAATATATATACATACATAAAGCAAATATGTATGTACAGTGTGTATATAGATAAAGCAAATATACCAAAAGGTCAGCATTTGTTGAATTTAAATGGTGGGTATATGGGGTGTTCACAGTACTATTTGTTCTACTTTCCTGTATGTTAGACATTTTTCATAATAAAATGTTGACAGCAAATAAAGAAAAAAGTTTTTTTTTTAAAGAGAAGATTCTGCCCACCAACTCTCAATTGAAAATGGAAAAATTCAACAGGCTTAAAGTACAGAAGGCGAAAATCCAGTTAGTGAAAAGGAGAAATTCGCCGTCAAGGTTGTTAAACAGTTGGGCTGCTTTCCAATTGATTCCTTCCCTCAAAGTCTTCATTACTGGGAGTTGGAAGCTAGAGTACAAGGCTCTCAATCAAGATGATTTGAGGGCCCCCCAAAGACCTGTTGACCTCTAAATATCTCCCCTGCTGGCTTCCCATGTGGCCTGAAATCCCTGTAACCTGGGTCAGTTCTTAGGAATAAAGTATTTTCTCACTATTCTGGGGCCTCCTTTTAAAATGCAAAGCTAGGAGGATGCTGGGGCCCATTAAGTGGGAACAATTGTCTTCGGAGCCAGTGCCCGCCCAGAGGCCCTCCATTCTAATAGCTCCTTTCCCAACCTCTTACCACCGCTGTGACTGGACAATACGTGCTCTAGGAAACTGAAATTGGACAATGTGTGCTCTAAGCAACTTCTTAGGTGAGGATACCATTTCAAGAAAGCTTACTTTTCGTGAATAAAATGGGGTGCATAAGGTCATTGCTGTTTTTACTTTGTCAACTGGGTGGCCTCTGAAAGCTTCTTAAAACACTTCAAAGGAAGCCTTCTCAACTCTTCCAGCCCTCCACCCCTTCCCTTTGTAACTGAATTCTTACTGACCCCGAAGCTTTTCACTGAATGAAGAGTTTCCAAGGGGTCTAAAAAATACCTGAGACAATTAGAGAAATGAAAACCAGGGGGTCAAGATGAATTGACCCTTGGCGGAGGATTTACATAAATAGGTCCTAACCTCTGGCTGTGAATAAAAGATAATGCCCCATTAGGGTCAGAACCACAGTTCAAGGGCGTTTGCAGGGCCAAGCCTGGCTTCTCTGCTATGTCAGGAATTTCAGGAATGCCACTGATCATTGTGTGTTGGCAGAGCGCAGGGGGTTGCAGGCCGGATAACAGAAACCCAGCCCTGCCCACTGGGTGAAGCTGCAGCTCTCCCACACAGCGATCTGCAAATCGAGAGCGTGAGAAACCTGCAAGTGGAGAGAGGAGCCAGAAGTAATGCCTTCGAAAATGGAACGGATGCCTTCTCCTGAAAGGTGACTAAATTCATGTTTTGGATGGTGGTATTAACCTGTAAGATTAGAGGGGAGAAAGGGCATGTCCCCTGAGAAGAGCCAGTTCGCTCCCCTTACCTGTAGATCAGATGACCCCGTGCTAGCCTCCTGCAGCCTGAAGGGCTCCACCACGTTTCCTTCTGCTGCTACCCAATAAAGAAGTCTTACAAGGGTGTTACAAGACAATTTTTAGAAAAAAGGTAAAATCCTGATCCTTATACAGACATAAAAATGAACATGTGTTAAAGATTTTATTTTACTCGTAATAACTGAGGGAACTAGGCACGTGTTATAACTGATTTAAAAAAGAAGCAGCCCAGATTTATAGGGAGTAAAGAATGTTGAAATGAATTACAAATGGAGGCAAACGTTCCCCGCCCCCAGCCCCCCACAATGAAGGAGGTAAGTTGAACCAGGCAGGACAGAATTCACATGTCTATCCCTTCTCTACAACTTACAGAGTTATAGAATAGCTCCTGTAGGAAACAAGTGCTTTAGGCAATAAAGAGTTTTCCCCTGAAGTATGAATTTTCTCTACAAGGGCAAGAAATTTTGCTTTCTACATATTGCCTTAAGAGAAGTGTCCCCTCTATCTGCTTACCTCTAACCCCTGCCCTGTCTCCGCGCTCCCCCCTCCACCCCCCAGAAAACCGTATGTGTACTTTTTAACCAAAGACTGAGGTGGGCTTGAGAACCTTTGGCCAAAGTTGATTTCCCTCTTCCACAATTTTCTACCTTATTTTATTTCTTTGTCACATAAAAATGCATAGAATCCTGGTTGGGTTGTTCCTTGGCAAGATGAGAAGGATGACGAAGATGCTGCTTTGCCCATGTCATCTTGCTCTCTGTCACACCTCTTGCACTAAAGAGAAATCACAAGGAGAATGGGAACTTGGGATGGAGAACCCACTTGCTCTGCAGCTGTTTTGGCCAGCAGATGCCTTAATCCTGATGGCCATTTTGGGCTTATTTTGCTGAGAGTCTCCAAAGTGACCCATTGCATCATGGAGACAAAGAGCAGGGATATCTTGGATTCTACTGCTTAGAAAGTATGTCTTTTTTTCCCCTGTTGCATCAAAGAGATCTGTCAAGCTTTCTAAAAGTACTAACTCTGACCTGATATCTAAAGTAACAGATGGAAATATGGGCTCTTTAGATGGAGCTCTTTCCCCAAACCTGTATCTAAGTGAAGAGGTAGAGATTCAAAACAAAACCATGTTGGAGAATTACTTCTCATTCCTGGATTTAATGTCTTATTTTTATATTGTTGCATAAGAAATTGACTCTAAAAAGCATCTGTTTTCGAATTCGGGAAATATTGTTCTAGGCTCATTTATTTAAAGACAAACAACCAAAAACACCAAACCCACTAGCCCAGGCTTTCATTGACCACCTCCTCCCCCATTTTCCTCTGGAGCAGTGATTTTCGGGCCACTGCATGAATTTCAATCTATTATCTAACGAAGAACGCCGAGGCTGGTGATACTGAGAAAGCATGAGAGAAAAAAAGATATCACAGTGACAACACACTTCTGCAGAGTTACATCCGAAAGCAAATAAGTGACCTACTTACTGTTCTGTAAAGCACAGGGCAGATTCTCACGTGGAAAAATGCCCTCAGAAGTACATGGTATGGGTAAAAGAATTTATGCAGGGCTGTCTTCACATAGGCATGCAGGTATGTGAGTGTGGGTTAGCAGACATTCCTTTCTGACTCATTACCCATTTTGCCCCTGCATTCCCCATTCCTTAGTGCTTGAGGCACTTTTTTTTTCCAGATTTCCCTAGGCTGGGACAGAGATTGATGGTATCTTGGAGCTCTCTAAAGAGAAACTGTGCCCCTTTGCACTTTCCTTTTGTGGCTAATCATTAAGACTTGCTGCCAAGCTCTGTCATATGAGCATGGCACAGCTGCCTCTGAGCTGAGAGCTCTTACCTGTCACAGGCTCTGGTACATGTAGACTCTCCTGGCAGTCTGTCAGTCGATACATATTTTTTAAAAATATTTAATTTATTTATTTGGCTGCGTCAGTTCTTAGTTGTGGCACGCGGTATTTTCGTTGCCACATGTGGGATCTTCATTGTGGCATGTGGGATCTTTAGTTGTGGCATGCGAACTCTTAGTTGCAGCATGTGGGATCTAGTTCCCTGACCAGGGATTGAACCTAGACTCGCTGCATTGAGAGCGTGAAGTCTTAGCCACTGGACCACCATGAAAGTCCCAGTCAACACATATTTATCAACTAGACAGACAGTGAGACAGACAGTAATTTAGGGGAGAAAAACTTTTACTCTCTCCTCTTCTGTTCTATAGCTGGGACCTGCGAATTAAAGTGACAAACAATAGATTCACAGGAGAAATTGATGTTAATATGTTTTTCATTCATGGGGCCTTCACAGAAAAGAAGTGAAATCCCCCAAAATTTATCAAGCTTGAGTGCTTATATACCATTTTAACAAAGGGTGATAAACTGTGACTAGGTAAAGGAAAGGGGGTTTGGGCTTTCAGGGGCAATAAAATGTAGGAAGGTGACTAGGAAATATGTGGGGGAAATTAATGGTGGACAAAGGCTATTAAACAGGTTTGCTTATGCAGACTCATCTTGGTACCTTCTCTGTCTCAGTGATGTGTTTTTGTCCTCTTCCTGGTATGGGAAAGGGGGACATGTTCACAAGGGAAACTTGTGAGAGAACTCTTCTTGTGATTGCTTTTTCTCAATTGTCTTCAGTTCAAAATAATCCTTATGCCAAAGTGGCATAATTTGGGGTGTCATATTCTGATCCCCTTCAGTGAGAGGCATCAGAATGTTTTACAGGGCTTTAAAATATAATACTTGTATCACTGGAATAAGGAAGTGAACTTCCTAGCATAGCCTAGAGATCCGGAGGCCGTGGTAGATGAGGCCAACTTCCCCCATTTGAGTAGAGGACTCAGAAGCCTGGGGAAGGCAAAAGCAGGGATGGGAGTCAAGGAGGAGGAGTTCCAGGAAGGGCCTGAGAAAGAGGGTCTTTGATCAAGCATTACCTGTAGGCCACAGCTGCCCCTATTGCCCCAAAGCTACATCCTGAGGCGGGATGAAGAAAAAGTCAAAGTTTAGCAACTTATATTCTGAAAAGAGACTGAGGGAGAGAAGAAGATGGAGAAAGGAGTAATGAGATGTGAACCCACTTTTGTGCCTCAAATTCCTGGGAGTTTCTCATTGGTTCCTGTGTTCTGTTGCTGTCTACCGTCTGCAAAGGAAGGATGAAATCGATTGCCTTGCAGGCATAGATATAATCACCAATGAAGGGGATGCTACCCTAGAACATGCTACCCTAAAATATGCCATTTTGGCATAAAGATGATTTGAGTTGAAGGCAATTGAGAAGCAGCAGACAAAGGAAGAACTCCCCCTTTCTGCCTAAAAGCAGGGCATAAATTTCCCATGGTAAAAGTGACATAAACTTCCATTTGTAAAGGTGTCCCCCTCTTCTATACAAGGAAGAGGACAAGACTCTTATCAGAGAGCAACTTGAGTCTGTATAACAGATTCTACTGAACAACCCTATCTACCATACATTTCCTAGTCACCTTCCCACAGTTTACTGCCCCTAAGAACCCAAACCCCTTTTCCTTGTCTAATCATTTCTCCACAATTTATTGCCCTTTGTTAAAAGATCTAACTGCCTTTGGGTTTCACTTTGTTTCTGTGAAGCCCCTGTGCACATAAAAATATTAGCATCGATAAAGAAACATATGCCTTTTCTCCCGTTAATCTGTCTTTTGTCAGTTTAATTCACAGGCCCCAAGAACAGAGTCTAAGAGGGTAGAGAAAATTTTTCCTCAGCTATACCACCATTAGTATTCCTTTGTTTGACTTTGTTTGATTGCTCAGGAAACGAGTTATTGGATTTCTTTCCCCCTGTTTCTATTAAACATATGGTTTACCATTGTGCTGGCTGAGTAGCAATTAGAGATCTCCATAGAGGCTCCTCTAACATGTTGCTTATTCTGGAAGACAGCTATTAAGACCCTCATGACCATGTGTTTAAAGTGTGCTGCCCTGAGGGATGCTGCTTTGTACCTTGGCAGTGTTGCCTTACTGAGTCCCAGCAGTCCAGGAAAATTCCTTGGATTCAGACTTTCCCATTATTCTGGAAAATTCATTTTTTCCTTTCTCCCACATGGGCCTGCTTAGACAGAGTGACTATAGACCACTGACTATAAAGTCATGGTCAATTAAAGAAAATGACTTCTCCATTTCATGCCTTCAGGGTTAATAACAGAGGCCCAGGGACTCCTGAGGTGTCCGAGGGAGGCAGTAGGCTAGTCTCCCAGTGAAACCAAGTAGAGAAAAGCAAAGAGAGGAATCATCATGGGGGCTGTTGTTTGAATTTTATGTTTGCAATTTAATTCTATAAATCAAATAAGGGAAATTCACACTGGTTCTGTATAGCACGTGATAAACCACAGCATTGCTACCAACAAATTTTTTCTCTCTTTATGATCAGTGGCCTCATCAAAGTGCATATTTTGAGTTTTGCAATACCTGACACAGAAGTTGTAAAGAAGAGGAGTTTTTCACAGGTTAAAGAGATATAAGGAAAGCAGCAAGATCTTATATCTGGAACATTTCTGAGGGGTATATGTTTATTAGAGTATCCAGTTATTCTATGACTAACTTCATTTTCTATGGTTTTTCTTAAGAAAACATTTGTGGAAGTATTCAGTTATGATCACAAACTACTTCTTGTGAATTATCTGTGATGACTACATTGATTTCCCCTGAAGATTTATACAGCCAGGATGTTTGAAAGCTTGGACATCATCTCCTCTGACATAAACAATTTTCTGTGAAACCTTTCCATGTTAACTTGTAGTACCTGATTCTCAAGCCTGATATACAATTAATGTATTCTCTTCTCCCACAAAATGTGTTTGTCGCTGTTTTGCTGTTATCCTCAAAGTATACACTTTCTTCTCCTAACCGTGGGCCCCAAATCCCACACAATGAGGGCGAACCACAGAGTAGCAGAGAGAAAAGAACATTGCTTTTCTTACATGAAGACTTTTCATCCAATTCCACCTCTCTGTTCTGTGGATACTATTTGGTGTTGGGGAAATAGTAGCATTCACAATTTGGTCTTCTAGATTTAATTTATACTACTTCAATTGGTGCCTTAAAAAAAAGCACCTCAAAAAAGCAAAATGGGGTGCCCTAAATGCTGGGTTTTCTCCGCCTTTGGTCCAAGGGGTACCCAAGGCTCAGTGTATATTCATCATCACCAAAATATTGCCTTGTAGATATTTTTGAGAGCCAGAGATGAGTTTATAATGTTTTACAGGCCTGGTTTGGAGCTCTACGTCCTTTTCCTTTTTGGTAGTCAACTTGTTATATCTGTGATGAAAACAGTCACTGTGTGTGCCTAAGTACATTCAGAACCAGAAACCAACAAAAAAAATCAAGATTCCAATAACTCAGGAGAACCTACCAGATTCGGACCATCTGACAGTCTCATCTCGACACCTACCAGTCTTCACTGATCAGAAAGGTGATCAGAGCCCTGAGCTCTTGATTTTATCACAAAGCGTTTTTTCTTTGTGGGTACCTTGGATCTGGAGATAGAGCATCCGGCGATCAGATAAAGCCATGTGGAGGGCTGAAAGTTTGCTGGAATGATGCTTGGGGCACAGTTTATGCTGTTGGAGCATTTCCTGTGTGCACTTTGAAACCTCTGAACTCAGTTCTTCAAAGTGAGAGCTACCTTATTCTGTCTTTCCGCTGAACAATGCATCTGCCACTTATCATCTTGGTTTTTTTTTTGGCCACCTCCACCCTAATTGACTTAGCTAACATTGATTTATCAAAGCAAAAGCATGGCCCTGACTGAGTCATAAGTTACACTTTTACCTGACATTATCTGGACCTTTGGAAATGAAACATGCAAATAATGGACGTTTTGTGAACAGGTCTACACACACGCACATATATGTGTCTTTCTGTTTGCTTCATTCATCATGTTCTCTATACTCCCACTGTTTTTCTCCATACTCCCACTGTTCTTCTCCCCCCTCGCACCCCTTCTCACCCATAGTAGTTTAGGAGAGAGTTATGTTTTCTCATGAGCCAAAAGGTCATTTTTCAAGTTGAGCCCTGTTAACCTCAGTGACAAATGCTTGTTTTTCAGAAGTTTCCTCTTTGCAAAACTCTGTTTTCAGGACAGAAGATTTATTTCGCTTTAGAGAGCCAGTGTGGTAAGAGGAAACTGAAGCTGGTCTCTGGGTGTGTGTTTGTGCTAATTTGCTGTACAGTCAAATGTGGATATAGGTCAATAAAAGCTGTTCTTTGATCTATTGCTGCAAAAGATTCATTGTAAATACATTACTGGATACGAGGGTTATGGCTGTGTAACTGCCCCTTGCAAACAGTGCCGTGCCCTGTGCCATCCTTTAGCACGTACAAGAAGTGAGACATCTGGCTTCAACCTGCCTGGGTTTTTTTTTTTTTGAGGTAAAAAACAACAAAATTTACCATCTTAACCACCTTTTTTTTAATATTTAACAAATTTAATTTTTTTTAACATTATTTTGGTTCCAAAAATACCTGGCATGGTGGTTAAATATAACAACTGTTGCATCTTAACCATTTTTAAGTGTACCTTACAGCAGTGTGAAGTACAGCCTCCCTGGGTTTTACTTTGCTGATTTATTTATTTTTAATGGGTAGCCACGATATCATTTCATTTCTGGGTATCCCCATAAAAGGATAGCATTCGGGCAGAGAAATAACCTTAAAATAACAATAACAGCAACAAACACTTAGCAACAAGAAGTGAATAAAACGAAACAAGGCCAATATTCCTACAGCTAACTCTTTTGAGTTAATACCTGTTATTATTATGTGTCTAGCACTGGCCAAGGCATTGTAAAGAATGCAATGAGATATGATCAGTGACCTCAAGAGGTTTACCCTCCTCTTATGGGATGCAGGTATCAGAGTAAATCACGTTCACTAAAATAGGAATCAAGGCTTCAGCCATATCTCCCTTACTCAGTGATTGTATATGGAGACACATTTCCTTTTACCCATAAATGCATAGTCTGTGTAATTAAGTAGCGAAGCAGAGCAGCCAGTTGAAAAGGTCATTGTTTGAAGTCATAGGCCCTATCTAGGTGTGACAAGCAACCCATGGTGGCAGGGGATTTGGAACCAACCTCTGCTGAGGGCTGGTTGGGCCAGCGTGGCCCATAGGAATCTCAGTGGGAGAACAGGGAAAAGGCTTTGTGAGATTGATGCGATCTTGACTGTGAATTTCAGGTTTCCATGGTCAGCCTCTAAGCCTTTCTCCTCTTACCTGCCTTGTGAGACTGGAGGGCAAACTGGGTTCGAAAACCAAAAGATACAACCGCTTCCCCCCAGATTGCTTGATTGTCAAGACAAATAAACATTCCCCTCCTTCCCTTCCTTCCTTCCTCCCTCCCCCCTTCCCATATTTGGAGATATGTCTGGGTGTGGGATGAGCCGTTGGGAAGAGGTGGATCATGAAATCCCTAACACAAAGCTGGTGTGTGTTCCATGGATAAAGACCCCACCTCTCAGATCTCATTTAGACGACATCCCTGCAATGTTTACACTGCTTGCTGTCATAGTCAGCCTTCAAATACAGGCCATTCACTTAAGCCAAGTTGATCCTCTAACAAGTGATAATTCATACGAAAGCATTTGTAATGCCTAATATGCCAAGAAAATATGAATGGTATGGTTTCAGTTTTTATATTATTAAAATCAACCTTTAAATGTCATTTCTCTGCCGTTTTCCTGTAAAAAAAGCAGCATCACCCACCCTGGGTCCTGGGGGGAAAGATGGAGGAAAGGAATTGACTTTCTCTGGTTCACACTGGAAATCAAACTGGGCCCACCTCTCCTGCAGTCTGAGTCAGTGACTCTCATTTGCTTTTATTTTTTCTTGTTTGCTTTGACCTATTCTGCAGTCAGCACATACAGGTGTACAACGCCCCCACAAGCAAACGCACTCGATAAAGCGTATTGTGCTACATCATTGCTATAGTGATAACCTTGAATCTGCTCTAATCTGTGAAAGAGCACATCATTCAGAACATCCCATACTTTATTATTAACAGATTACTTATGACTCACCTCATAAATGACCCCAACAACACCCGTGATTGTGACTCAATGTTCCCAGCGTCAGTCTGATGCTCTGGCAACAGAATTGTTCTGTTTCCCCTTGCATTGACTCCAGTTCTGGGAGGCTTCCAGATCCTTTCAGTTCAATGATTTCTATTCAATTCCGCAGACATTGAGCACCTACTGTGCTCAAGTACTCAGCCTGTTCAGGGGACACAGACATAAAGCAGCCCTGGTTTCCACCTTCCTGATGCACACAGTCTAATGACGAGTTTTTTCCGTGATGCTGTCCCCAACTTTCTCTCTTCTTCTTCCATTGGTGCTTTCTGGCCCCAGCTTTCTCCTATCTGTCCACAACTGAGGTCCCAGGAAGGCTTGTAAGGGACCTTTCAGGGGTGTCTGAGACTCCTCTTTGCTCTCATAGACCTCTGGATTTCTGTTAACCATTCCATTCCAAAGTACACTGTATTGCATCTTAGCCAATGTGCCAGGTGCTATGTACTTAGCCCTGTCTAATCCTCACAACCCTATGAAGTAGGTTCAGATGAGGAAACTAAAGCTAAAAAAGCCAAGTAGCCTGTCCAAAGTCACATAAGCAGTAGCAGAAGAGCCCCGGCCTGAACTAGGCAGTCTGATTCGAAAATCTTTGTACTATTCTAAGAGTGAAGCAAAACTTGATACCCACGACTTATAACCATCAACAAGTGTGTGGCATTTAAGCAAATATTCTGACCATGATTATTTGAAGACCCTATACTTAAAAATTTTTTTATTGAAATATAATTGATTTACAATGTTGTGTTAGTTTCAGGTGTACAGCAAAGTGATTCAGTTGTACATATGTATATATCTATTCTTTTACAGATTCTTTTCCCTTATAGATTGTTACTAGATACCAAGTATAGTTCCCTGTGCTACACAGTAGGTCCTTTTTGGTTATCTACTTTATAGACAGTAGTGTGTGTATGTTAATCCCAAACTCCTAATTTATCCTTCCCCCTCCTTTCCTCTTTGGTAACCATAAGTTTGTTTTCTATGTCTGTGAGTCTATTTCTGTTTTGTAAATAAGTTCATTTGTATCATGTTTTTAGATTCCACCTATAAGCGATATCATATGATATTTGTCTTTCTCTGTCTGACTTGAAGACCCTATACTTTCTTCCATTTCCAGATATCCCTGATTCACGATTTTGGGTCTTAAGAATATTTTATGACTGCTATGTCCACTAAAATCTTAATACACTTATGGCAGGGATTAAAAAAATACAAATAACTTTTAAAAGACCCACTGCTTACCACCACCACCCCACCATTCCATGAGGTGAACCAGGATTCTAGCCTAATTGGCAAGCAAGCACATTTCCTATGAGGTCCATCAACCTGTTGATGACATAGGGCCCCTGCCAGAGCCTACACAGTGGATTCAAGCATGGGGCAGAGCCTTGGACTCTGAGCAAATGTTTCTGTGGAGAAACAGCCTTCACTGCATATGTAAAAAGGCTTGGATTTGCTTTGTTTTGTTTCTGTTATGAGAAATGGCCAGAGGGTGGCCTGATGTGCCAGGTAAGGTAGAATCAATGAGAAGCAATTTACCAAATGGAGATACCAATATTATCTGTGTGGTTAATCTGTAGCACCTACCACCTTGTGACCCTCCATGAAGCTTTAAATCCTGTAAATTCAAACAGATTTTTCAATCCACTTTGCATTTAAAATCGCCCAGATCTGGGAGAAATTTGTTGTTACCATGGTAGCCAGCCTACATAACAGAAAGTTTTCCAATGTACTATTTTCTTTGCATGGGCTTCAGTTAATAACTCGTGGAGAGCTTCTACAGACCCTTAATATGCTGAGATCCACAGTCTAAGAGCTGGGCACGTTTCTCCCCCACTTATGAAAGGCTAAAGCCAAGGACTGGACTGGCTGTGCAGGGAACCTGGAAGGTCCCTTGACCTCTGGTGTGAGTGCTGTTAGGCGGCAACCAGAGCTGGCAAAAAACCCCAAAGGAATACAAACCTGCCATGTGTTCAAGAATACTCCTGCACACTCAAAAAGATAGGCCCAGTGTGGGAAGCAGCAGTGCTTGTCTTCCTGTTAAAAAGCCCACTGATGAAGCCGGATGCCTTGCCCCGGGTCAGTGAAGATTATATTGTTTTATCCTACTCTGCACAGAGAAAACAGATTAAGAAATGGAATTAGGCACTCCTCCTACACTTTCCCCCAGGATCCTCTCTGTTCTGATTGCCTATTGACCTGCTTTCCAAACTGGACTGCTAATTTCAAAGGGGCCAGGGCTATGCTTGTCTTGTTCATCCCATAGCAAGGACTTAATCAATATTTGCTGAAATGATGAAATGGCTGAATGAATGAGGCTTTGAAAATGCTCATTCGATGAAAAATTGATAATAGACCACCATTTCTATGGAATTCAGTGATCTGATTAGAGCCGGCATGGAGAGAAAGGGAAGCTGTTGAAAGAAACTGAGGCTCCGGGATGCGAAAGCATCCTCCCACTTGTGACAACATGGGTGGACCTTGAATGCATTAAGCTAAGGAGGATGTCACACAGAGAAAGACAAGTACAGTATGATCTCACTTGTATGTGGAATCTAAACAAGTGAAACCTATAAAAAACAGTAAAATGGTGGTTACCAGGGAATGGGGGGCAGGGGTATAAGAGTGATGGTGTTCAAGGGTACAGACTTGTAAAGAATAGTAAATGCACCATAGAGATCTAATGCACAGTATAATTAATATAGAAAATAATACTGTGCTGTAATTATATAATGTGATAAATAGAGATACATGGGCAAACATATTACAATATATAAATGTACACCTTCAATTCGTACTATGTTACATGCAAAATTTATTCAATAAAAGTTTGAGGTATCACATACCATCAAAAAAACAAAGAAATTGAGGCTCCAGGGGCATGCCATTTTACTCAAAGATAGAAGAGCTGTGGTGAGCGCTAGGAGAGGAACATCTTGGCTGATCAGAGGCAAATCAGTGGGATTTAGCTGCCCAGGTGATCTTTGTGCTTTGGGGGAGCAGAGAAGCACAGTGGAAAGGAGGGTGGGGATACAATCTAGACTGAAGTGAAATCCTAGAGAATCAGAAACTCCCTCAGGGAGTTAAGAGAGCTGACTTGCAAGTGGAGCAGGGAGCATGAGAGAGGAAATGGGCTGGGACAAGGAGAATGGTAGATGCCCTGAGCAGCATCCAGCTAGTTCCACGAGCAGCCAGGTGTTCCTTATGCCCAAGGCAACCCTGAGACAATTTCACAGTCAAGAGATTTTGCATCAAGGAGCTGACTCTTTAGTGGTGAGGGTCCTGGTGGGACTGCCTGCATGGCAAGCATGCAGACCCAGGATAGGCAAACTGGGGTCTTTGGGCTAAATCCAGTCTGCCACCTGTTTCCGTAAATAAAGTTTTTTTTCTTTTCTTCTTTAAATTTTTTATTGCAGTATAGTTGATTTACAATGTTGTGTTAGTTTCTGGTGTACAGCAAAGTGATTCAGTTATGTATATGTACACACACATATATATATTCTTTTCCATTATGGTTTATTACAGGATATTTAATATAGTTCCCTGTGCTATACAGTAGGACCTATTGTTTATTTATTTTATATATAGTAGTATGTATCTGCTAATCACAAACTCCTAATTTATCCCTCCCCCAACCCCTTTCCCCTTTGGTAACCATAAGTTTGTTTTCTATGTTTGTGAGTCTGTTTCTGTTTTGTAAATAAGTTCATTTGCATCATATTTTAGATTACACATATAAGTTATATCATATGATAATTGTCTTTCTCTTTCTGACTGACTTCACTTAGTATGATAAACTCTAGTCCACCGTGTTGCTGCAAATGGCATTATTTCATTCTTTTTTATGGCTGAGTAATATTCCATTGTACATATATATACAATGGAATATATATATGTGTGTATATATATATATATATATATATATATACACCACATCTTCTTTATCCATTCATCTGTTGACAGATACTTAGGTTGCTTCCGTGTCTTGGCTGTTGTAAATAGTGCTGCTGTGAACATTGGGGTGCATGTATCTCTTTGAATTAGAGTTCTCATCTTTTCCGGATACAGTAAGTCCCCTACATACGAACCTTAAAGTTGCAAACTTTCAGAGATGCAAATGGCTGTTCGCACGTCCAGTCACGTAAGTTAGTTCATGTGTCTGGTGTACACTGTCAGCGTGCGTGCATCCTCTACAAGTGGTTGTGCTTTTGTGTACTTTACAGTACTGTATAGAGTACAGTAGTACAGTATCTTTATTTCAAGCCCAGGATGTCTGAAAGCAAGTGTAAAGGCAGTGGTGATGTAGCTGGTACAGTACTACCCAGACATCACTGGATCCTTTTTTCAAGAGGCTAGATAGAACTGAATCCAGCAAGGAACCAGAACCTGTGCCATCAGCGTCAGGCGTGAGTGAAATTGCAGCTTGCTTTCCGTCTCCTATTGCTGACGATCCTTCAGCTCTACCATCTCCCACCTCCTCTCCCTCCTCCAGTCAGTAACTCTTCTTCCCTGTTCACTCGATGCCAGCCCCTGGATGTCAGCTGTTGTACTGTATTATGGTACTTTTCAAGGTACTGTACTATAAGATTAAAAATGTTTTCTTTATTTTTTGTATCTTTTTTTTATGTATTATTTGTGTGAAAAGTATTATAAACCTATTACAGTAAAGTACTATATAGCTGATTGTGTTAGTTGGGTACCTAGGCTAACTCTGTTGCTTATGAACAAATTGGACTTGCAAACTTGCTCTCCAAATGGAACTCGTTTGTATGTAGGGGACTTACTGTATGTGCCCAGGAGTGGGATTGCTGGATCATATGGCAACTCTATTTTTAGTTTTTTAAGGAGCCTCCATACTGTTTTCCATAGTGGCTGCACCAATTGTAAATAAAGTTTTTTGGCTCATAGCCACTCCCATTTCTTCACATATTATGGCTGCTTTCCTGCTACAATGGCAGAGTAGTTGTAACAGAGACCATATGGCCCACAAAGCCTAGACTCTTTACTATTTGGCCCTTTATAGAAGAAGTTTGCAGACCTTGGTGTAGACAATCAGTTCAGAGGGCCTCTCTGTGTACTCCGTGGTGATGAGAGGGGAGTAGGTCGAGCACGTTGTGTGGAGTGGAAGTGGCCTGCTTGTCCTTGACTCTGGTCTTAGTTCATTGCAGACAAGTCAGTTATGGAAGCGTGCTGTACCAATCATGGTGTGGCTTGTAATTACTACCCTTTCTATTTTTCAGGGTCTTGTGAGAAGCAAATGGGTGAAGCTGTGGGAAAATTACCCACAAAGTGCTCCAGTAAGTTGTCCCCCCAGGACAGCCAGTTCAGGCATTAAGGAGTTATTTGTCACATGGGGCAGGCATGGAATTTTTGTGTTATACACCTTCTCCTAGGAAATCTGCAGCAAAGCCTCTATCCCATGATTTTTTGTCCCATTTTTTTATTGTGATAAAATACACAGAATATAAAATTTATCATCTTAAACATTTTAAAGTGTACATTTCAGTGGTATTAAATACATTCATAATGTTGTGCAACCATCACCACCATCAATTTCCAGAACTCTTCTCATCTTGTAAAACTGAAAGTCTCTATTCATTAAAAATAACTGCCCATTTCCGCCTCTCCCCCAGGCCCTTGAAACCACCATTCTACTTTTTGTCTCTATGATTTTGATTACTCAAAGTATTCAAAATATGAGATACTTCGAGTATCTCATGTAAGTAGAATCATACAGTATTTGTCTTTTTGTGACTGACGTTTCACTTAGCATAACGTCCTCAACGTTCATCCTTGTCATAGCACATGCCAGAACTTCACTCCTTTTTTCTTTTTTAAATAAATTTATTTATTTATTTTTGACTGAGTTGGGTCTTTGTTGCTGCGTGCAGGCTTTCTCTAGTTGTGGTGAGAGGGGGCTACTCTTCATTGTGGTGCACGGGCTTCTCATTGCAGTGGCTTCTCTTGTTGTGGAGCATGGGCTCTAGGCGTGTGGGCTTCAGTAGTTGTGGCACGTGGGCTCAGTAGTTATGGCTCATGGGCTCTAGAGCATAGGCTCAGTAGTTGTGGTGCACAGGCTTAGTTGCTCCGCAGCATGTGGGATCTTCCCAGACCAGGGCTCGAACCTGTGTCCCCTGCAATGGCAGGTGGATTCTTAACCACTGCGCCACCAGGGAAGTCCCTTTCACTCCTTTTTAAAGCTGAATAATATTCCATTGTATGGATATACCACATTTTGCTTATTTATTTATCTATGGACACTTGGGTTGCTTCCATGTTTTAGCTATTGTGAATAATGCTGCTATGAACATGGGTTTACCACTACCTCTTTGAGACCCTGCTCTCAATTCTTTTGGATATATACTGATTTTCTTGATTGGATTTCATCATCAAAAATTAGGAGTTTTTCATAAAATTTGAAATTCAGCCATTATTCCTAGAAATATTTTGTCTGCCCCTTTCTCCCTCTTCTTTCTTTCCAGCACTCCCATTATGCATATGTTGGTGTGCTTAATGATATCAACTGTCTCTGAGACTGTTCATTTTCTTCATTCTTTCCTCTTTCTTTTCTTCAGATTGCATAATCTCTTTTGATTTATCTTCAATCTCCTTGATTCTTTCTTCTGCCAGCTCACATCTACTGTTGAGCTCCTTTAGTAACTTTTTCATTTCAGTTATTATACTTTTCAATGCTACTTTTCTCTTTGGTTCTTTTAAAAATGTGTGTCTTTTTTTTTGGCTGCACAGCATGGCTTGCGGGATCTCAGTTCCCTGACCAGGGATTGAACCCAGGCCCCCTGCAGTGGAAGCATGGAGTCCTAACCACTGAACTGCCAGGGAATTCCCTAAAAATGTGTATTTCTTTATTGATATTCTTTATTTCATGAGCCGTGTCATCATACCTTAATTTTTTAAAACATGCTTTCCTTTAGTCTTTGGACATATTTATCATAGCTGCTTTGAAGTATTTTTCTACTAAGTTAAACATCTTGGCCCCCTCAGTGGCAGCTTCTATTGCCTGGTTTGCCCTATGCATGGGTCACAGTTTCCTGTTTGTTTTTTTTTTCCTTTCTTTCTTTCTTTTCTTTTCTTTTCTTTCTTTCTATTTTTTTTTAACTATCTTACCATTTGGGGGAAAATTGGACATTTTACAGAATATGTTGGTTTAACTCTGGATTCTGATTACCCAGGTCCACTTCCCTCCTGCCCCCCTCTTACCAGCCTTTTTGTTCTTGTTGCTCATTTTATGTTGTTTGTTTGCTTATTTGTTTAGTGACTTGCCTGGACTAATTCTGTAAAATCTATTTCTCTTGCAGTGTGCAGCTTGTGATATAACTGCTCATGTTTTTTCCTCATTCTTATTTTAAGCGTGGCATCCTGGAGGTCATCCGTGGTCAGCAGAGCTTATTGGTCAGTCAGTGATTGGCCAGAGGTTGAGCTTATGCCCCCTGAGCCAGTAAGCCTTCCACCCTTTGCTGTTGGATCTGTGTGTGGCTTGGGGACTGCTTTCAAAGTTCAGAGACTTTACAAGTATGTTCCACATTCAGTCAGGGACTGGAAGCTCACAAGTACCCTTTCTGGATGCTCCTAAGAGGGCACAGTCCTGCATATGCATGCAGTTTTCTGGAGCACCAAAGAAGAGTATGATTTTAGCAGGGTGCTCTTTGCCTATCTTTTTCCTGGCTCTCCCTGTCAAATTTCTGGCTGGTCTGCCATTTTTTTGCCTGTCCTAGTATCATGTAGCTGTTAGTCTTCTCTAATTTCTAGCCAGTATAATCTCTAATGTTTTCAACATTACTCCTGGGCATAAATTTCTCCACGCTCTGTTCCAAATAAAGTCATCCCTCTTAGGCAGAGCCTCAGACCTGCCAGCCTTCACAGTTTCCCATGCCCTATCATCTCCCCCCACCCCAAGGAGAGTTTGAGCCATAGGGACATATATGGGCTACTGTTCTTCCTGGCCTGCTTTTCCCTGCTAGAGTCAACCCTTTGTGCTACAGATCTGGAGCTGTAGGGGAGACGTGCAGAGGGGAGCCACTGGCCACATGCCACCCCACCTAAAGTGGAACCTCCACACTGTGGAACCAGAACTGAAGGAGGGTGGGAGCTGCCGGTCTTCGTGGGCTGCCTTACGCATCCAGAATAGATCTTCCACAATACAGAGCTGGCGGGGATGGGAGCAGTCCCTGGCTCAAATGTTGCAGGCTCCCATTGTTCTTACTGAGATTCAGTAGATTTTATTGAATAAATGCTTCTCAATTTATTGTTGTTTTTAACAGTTTCCCCCAGTTTTATCACTGTTTTTCTGGGGAGAGCATTGCTGAATTCCTTATACAGCCACTGTGGAAGTCCCACCTCCTATCCCATGATGTTTTCACAGCAACAGCTGAATGCTTCCTATTCTGTGAAAACATCAGATTCATGGAATTTGGTGGGGCGGGGGCGGGGGGGATCATCAAAGTTCATGTGGAGACTCACAGGTTAGTTCCCTCTGGCTGTATTCCCTGATGAGGCACACTGTTTGTACCCTTTACTGAGGTGGATGGTTTTTGTTATACCCTCTGGGGCCCCTACTGATTCTTTGCCTCTCTGTTACAAGTGTTTGGCAGAGTGGATAGAATTTGTGTATCTCTAGCTCAGGGAAGATTGACAACCTGATAACAAAGGACTGTTCATACCTTTTCATGGGACCCTGGTTAGGCTCTCCTGACCTTTGCATACACTTCTCACCAGGTTCAGTGAGCACACACCCAGGTCATCTGTGGCTCCATTCCCTGCATCTTACTCTCCTCCCACTTGCCTAGATTAATTACTCTGGATACCTTTGGTCCAGCAGGCATCACACAATAGATATTGCTATTAATTGTTTATGCCTCTGCCTCCTCCTTGCCAGATTGCAGCACCTTCGAGGCAGAGAATCTCGTCTTATCCAGGAGAGTACCTGATATATTATTGAAGTGGTAGTATTTACAATAGTAATAACTAAATATTATTATGACGATGATATCTAAAATTAAGTGCTAACTATGGCCCAGAAACTGTTCTAAACACTTTACTAACTCACTGAAGCCTCACAACCAGCCTATGAGGGGTGTATTATTATTATCTCCATTTTGCAGATGAGAAAACTGAGGCACAGAGCATGTATGTAATCTCTCAATATACTATATCTGCTAAGGGAATAATAATTAGTATTTATTTAATTGAAATATAGTTGATTTACAACGTTGTGTTACTTTCTGATGTACAGCAAAGTGATTCAGTTATACATATATGTATATATTCTTTTTCATATTCTTTTCCATTAGAATAATAATTTTTAAAAAAATGTCAACTGCAGAAAAGGCAGCCAAGCCATCTCAAGTCTCAGATATAACAAAGCCCAGGGATGCAAGGGAGACAATGGAGTTTGCTGGTCTTGCTCTGATGTTAGGGGAACAATGATTTTGTGTTTCTAGGGCTTTGAAGCACACATCATCTCCCCCATGTGTCAGTCTGTGGCTCAGATACTTCATCCAGAGGCTTTGGGGTGCTACCGGGGATGGGGGTTTGAGGCTCTTCCTTGCTGCCCTCCTCTCAGAATTGCCAGGGCAACCTCCTGAGGGTGGGCTGTTCAGGTCAGGAATGAGCTCCTTGCAAGGGGCACATGCACTCTCAGGCCTGAAATCTTTTGTCATTTAAACTTCCTTCTTGGTTGTGCAGCAGCAATGTATTTTTGAGACCGCACATTTTACTTTCTTTCTCTCTTTTTTTTTTTTAAGTGAAAGCTAGAAACGTGTGACTATCCTGGAGCCATTTCTAATTTCTAGCTTTTTGGAAAAAATGTGAGTAAGAAGCATCCACTTGAGGGATGCAGGGGTGGAGATTCACACCAGTGTCAGAGCCCTCACGTTACGCCTTTTGTAATTGACTTTAGACATGACTATACATTACCTTTGCCATGGTAGCCCCACAGCTTTGCCTACACTCAAGCCATAATGTGGCAGAACCTGCAGGAAAAGCATTGCTCTTTGCTCGTGGCTGTGACCATTTTATTGACTAATTTCCAGCCTCAGAGGGCCCACAGCATCAGGCCTTTCACTCTGCCCTTCTTCCTAGAGGCCAGAGACCAAAATAAATGTGACAGTTTGAGGATTTTCCTAGTGGTTAATTGCTGCTCACTCCACCCATAGAAAGAAAAACTGGCAGGGATTTTATCCTTTGGGGTCGCAATTACTTTTTGAACAGGGGCAATTGCAACTGTGGAATGGCTAAGTCAGGGAACTTCCTCTGTCTTTAAGATAAAGATGCTATGGGCTCATGTCATTGGTGACCTGGAGCCTCCCCTTCTACCCCCAAATCTCCTAAAGCCCTCTTATCGGGGTGTGGGTACCTGCCCCGTATTTCCAACTCCTTCCTCTCAAAAGCCCTTTCCCGTATACAGCTGAAGTCGGATTGTTCCATTTTTATGAGGTTGAACTATATGAAATGGCTGATATTTGATCACTTTTTACCTACAAAATGGTTCAGCCTAATTCAGTTTAGAGGTTTTCTTTTGAGCAGGAGAGAGAGAGAAACATCACAGTCAATATGAACTGAGAACCGGAGATGGTGCTACTTCTTGGAGGAGAGGCCTGGGGCCAGAGGCAAGGGGTGGACGGGGGTTCCCAGCCCCGTTCCCAGGTGTGGGCACTGCAGCTGGTGCACCCATGCCTTGACTTCACCCTGGAGAGAAGATGCTTACTGGAGTGGGGAGGACAAACGCCGAGGAACATCAACTTCACTGATGATGAGTCATGAAATCCTACAAAGTCAAAGCAGCTTGTTGCGGTTGAAAAATGCAAACGACTGTGTCTTCATCAGAGTTAGAAAACATTGCCCATATGCACGTGTAAAGGAGCACTTTCAACCTGCTGTATTTCCCTTGCTTGGGCAAATGCTGAGCTTTGATTTTTTTTTCTCTCTCTCTCATGTTCTTTATGGCAGTTGCTTTCCTAGATTAGAAAGGTTTGCATTTTCTCACAACTTTCTCTCATGCTGAGCATGGCTATGACATTACTCGAATCAAAGTAATAACCAAACCCCAATAGCTCTGCTAGAACATGTAGAGACTAGCCGGTTGGGGAACGAATGTAACCTTTTAATCTGCTAAGGAATGGGTTCTAAGTTGATTCATGCCAATGAATAACTAGGAAAACAAAGATCACAATTTGAAATGGTGGACCCTTGCTTTTCTTCCTTAGTGTCACAATAAAGTGTGATTCGTGCTCCTGTTGGTTGCAGCATAGGACACACAGGCTCTGTTGGGATTTATTTAGCTAGAGGCCACTGACAGAATTCCCTGGATTTTGTATCTTCTTCAGTAACCTACATGCTAAAAAGGATAGACTCTTTTCTCCTTGCGTCCTCATGAAATTTGCACCAAATAGCCAGAGAAACCCGAGAAGGTTTTCAGTTCTTGGGCAGTGTTCCCATCAACTGCTGGGCCCAAGGACCTGCAGCAGTGTCGCAGATGCTGGCTGTTTTTCGTGCAAACCACAAATCATCCAGTGCCACGTTAGTGATCTTGATCCTGACCCTGGCTCTGCTATAGAAAACCTCCTGTCACTTGAACCCAGACCCCCAGAGCTCTCCTGGAAATAGTTTACTAGACTGGGTAAACCAATGCTCTCTACTCATCTCCTGTAAGGATTCTTATCACCTTAGTGGTGTAGCATTTGTTGTAGCCATTTGTTGTAGTTCAGCTAATCTGTAGTTCAGCTAACTAACTAACCAGTTTCTTCTTCTGCAAACTGGTGTAATAACACGACCTTACAAAGATGTTGCTATAAGCATTAAGATTAGATTAGTTAAGGAGGGAAGGATTGGGAGTTTGGGATTAGCAGATGCAAACTATAATATACAGGATGGATAAACAACAAGGTCCTACTGTATAGCACAGGGAGCTATATTTAATATCCTGTGATAAACCGTAATGGAAAAGAATATGAAAAATAATATATATGTGTAACTGAATCACTTTGCTGTACAGCAGAAATGAACACAACATTGTAAACCAACTATACTTCAATAAATTTTTTTAAAAGGCTAAAAGATTAGATTAGTTAAAGAGCCTGAAACAGGGGCTGACACATAACAGATGCTCAAGAAATATTTATTATCCTCAACTAAAAGCAACTCACTAATTTCAAGCATTTACTTTGTGATAACATATGAAAACTTAAATCCAGTGATTTCTACTTCACTTTGCTAATGGTTTGCTAACCATCCCGGGACTTGGACCCCACATCAACCTTCCTGGGCCCCAAGCTCAAGCCTCACAGCCTCACATTACGAGCTGGGGACCTCCTGGTGACTTTCGTCAGCTCTCTTCTAGGGCAGCTGTTCTCAAAAGCATGCTGTGGGACCAGCAGGAAGAGCAGCACCCAGGAACTTGTTAGAAATGCAAATTCTTGGGTCACATCCAGAGCTACTGAGTCAGACACCCTGGGGTTGGGGCCTAGCAGGTTTTGACAAGCTCTGCAGGTGATTCTGATGCACTAAGTGTGAGAACCACTGCTGCAAATGTGAGCCATGAGGAGAGGTAAGGGCATGGAGGAAGGCTTGGCTTCTTTTCTCTGGGGGTCCCTTCTCCTTCCTTATCTCGAGATTTTAAAAAAAGCAGCAAGAAAATCCCCTTGCTATTGCCAGAAGAAGATGTCAGGAAACACCTTTCATTCAGCCCCTCAGTTCCCAAATGTTTTCCCTCTCCTCCAGAGACCTCGAGTTACAGCTCTAGCAGGTCTCCTTGGCTCCTGTGTTCTGGGTGCCAGCAGTCTGCCTCTGCATGTTGGGCTTTAGGTGAGAATAAATTTTTCTCTCATCTCCTTTCCCTTGTTATCGGAGTCAGACATATTGAGGCATACCCCTTAAAGGCTTAACTTCCCTGCCCTCCCAATATGCCTAGCTCTGTCCTTTTCCTCATTGATGCTTGCAGTCCTAACCCCAAGGAGGTAAGGAAAATGGGGTGGACTGGAAAAAGGGGAGGAAGATGCCTAGCAAAATGGGACCACCCTGGGTTTTGCTGTTAGGTGGTGAGTAATAATTCTCAGTCCAACTTCTTGTCCTGGATTTTCTTTTTTCTTTTTTTTTTAATTGAGGTATAGTTAAATTTACAATGTTGTGTTAGTTTCAAGTATACAGCAAAATGATATAGTTATACATACACATACACAAATATATCTATTCTTTTTCCGATTCTTTTCTGTTATAGGTTATCACAAGATATTGAGTAGAGTTCCCTGTGCTATATGGTAGGTTCTTGCTGTTTATCTATTTTATATATAGTAGTGTGTATATGTTAATCCCAAACTCCTAATGGATTTCCTTTCAGGTTGTATCTGAAGTACCTTCGAAGCCATCCTTCTACTCCCTCCCCACCCACCCTCCGGGAGCCACTCCTTCCTAGTCTATTTACTAGTCCCTCTGTTGCTGAGAAGATTAAATCAGCAAATAGAAGCTCATCTGAAAGCATTAGGCAGCCCCTAGGAGGGGAGTGAAAAAGGCTGGTTATAATTTTTCCCGAGTGCAGTTTTTGTTCTGATGGAAACAAAACAGAACAAAAACAACCAAAAAACCCCACAAAACAAATATTGAACAAAAAATGAAAAAGGTTTGCCTTTTCTGTAACACACATCTGTGTCACCTCTCAAAAGTCATAGCAACCATCTACTTTCCTGAGACATGATCCCATTAAAATATTAGCTCAGTGAATGGTGATGAGAAATGAAAATTGGATGTGTTCTTATGGTTACCAAAGGGGAAACGGGGGGGGGGAGGATAAATTAGGAGTTTGTGATTACCAGATACACACTACTATATATATATAATAAACAACAAGGACCTACTGGATAACACAGGGAACTATGCTCAGTATTTTGTAATAACCTACAAGGGAAAAGAATCTGAGAAAGAAGCACTTTGCTGTATACCTGAAACTAACACAACATTGTAAATCAATTATACTTCAATAAAAATTTAAAAAAAGAAAATTGGATGTGTAAAACATCATATAGAATATATATGTTTTAGTATTTATTTTATTATGAGAATTTCAAACATAAAAATAAGCAGACAGAATAATATAATGAAACCCCCCTACCTATCACCCAGCTTCAACAACTGTCAGTTCATGGCCAGTCTTGCTTCATTTGAGCCCCATCCACTTCTCTCCTTCCCATATATTTTTTAAAACAAATCTCAAATGTCATATTATGTTATCCATCACTATTTTAGCATGTACCTCTAAAAGGTAAGGACTTTAAAAAAATATAGTCACCATTATCAGACTTTAAAAAGGTAACAAAAATTTCTTAATGTCATCAAGTATCCATTAAGTGTTCAAATTTCCAATTTTCTCATAAATAGCATAAATTGTTTTAATCATGATCCAAATAAGGTCCACACATTGTAATTGGTTTTTTGGCTTTTAGGTCCATTTAAATCTACAAGTCTCTCTCTTCTTGTAATTGATTTGTCATTTAACATGACATGTTCTCCTATCTTCTGAATTTCCTGTAAAATGTTATTTGAACCAGACTTGATCATATTCAGGTTTGACTTTTTTTTTTTGCAAGAATGCTTCATATATGGTATGGCATATAGCACATTTCACAAACAAATATTAAGGATTATAGGCTTATCAGCTATTTTGAATTACACGAATCACCATTTTATCTCTATCCTAGCATATTCTTGAGAATCTGTAGTATCTCCTAGTATATTTTAAGTCAATTTCAATGCTTCAGAAATTTGTGAATTTTTTTTTCTGTAGAAGAATTCTGTGTCTCTGGCTATGTGGAGTGGGAGGGCATTAAGCTCTAAATCAGACCAAAGGCCCTTTCAGTAAACAGTTAAGGGCTTTGCTCTTTGATTTTTTTTTTTGTAAATGGCTCTAGAAAAGTTTTCCAGAGGTAAAATCCAGCATAAGTCAAACAAACAAACAGTCATGTAATTTTCATCAGGGTTCTAATTCAGAATGTCTAAAGGTTTTCCAATCAGCAATAAGATATTCATCTATAACAATAATTTTATTTTCTTAATGTTTTCTACAACCTCAATTTCCATATCTAAAACTGGATGATCATTGAGAATGCCACCCAAATCTATTAACTAATTGTAGAAGGGTGCCTCCTAAAGGCTTTATCTTCCTAAAAGTTTAACCTGAAAAAAAACAGCTGGTCCAAATCATGCTTGCAAATGAATGTGTGTCCATGTTGTCAGGTCACAAGAAAAGGAAATATGATACTAAAAGAGCAAACAACTATCTGTAAAGCTGATTTAAATTTCTATTAGCTTCAAATGTGTGCTTGGAAAAACCATTTTCCCAGCTGTATTAGTTCTCAGTGGCTGCTGTAACAAGTTACTATAAACTTAGTGGCTTACAACAATACATTTTATTATCTTACAGTTCTGGAAGTCAGACATCTAATATGGGTCTCATTGGGGTAAAATCAAGATGTCTGTAGGGCTGTATTCCTTCTGGAGGCTCTAGGAGAGACTCCATTTCCTTGCCTTTTCCAGCTTCCAGGGGCCACCCACATTCCTTGCCTCCTGGTCCCTTTTCTCCATCTTCAAAGCCAGCAACATTAGGTTGAGTCCTTCTCTATTTCCATCACACTAACCTCCTCTTCTGCATCCCTCTTTCACTTTTAAGGACCCTTGTGATTACATTGGGCACACCCAGATAATCCAGGATAATCTCCCTATTTTAAGGTTGGCTGATTAGCAACCTTAATCCCGTCTACAACCTTAAGCCCCCTTTGCCTTCTAACATAAAATACTCACAGGTTCCGGGGATTAGGCTGTGGACATCTTTGGGGGGCCACTGTGCTGCCTACCATACTAGCCAAACAGTGTGTGAGATCAAACCAAATAGCTGGGCTAAATACTTGAAGTTATTTGTTTTTGCGAACTGTCTCATATTCCTTTGAGTAAGGCAAGATATAAATAAATAACCAAACCAAATGCTGTTTCAATATTGAAGATAAACATAAATAATTACCCTAGTTTGTACCAAATAATGAACATGTGTCTATATCTTGCATCCTTGTTTCTGTTTATTGCCTTTTATTTTCCAAAAGAAACCTTAAAGTTAAGTAAACCTCTCTGGATTTCCAATTTAAAACATATTCTTTAGCAGATGTTTTCATTATCTTTAGTTTTCAGAAATTCTATTTTAATATGTCTGGGTATAGACATGGGTTTATATATTTGGGTTTTTCTCAGCTTCTTGAATCTGTAGGTTTGTTTTTCACCAAATCTGGGAAACTTTCAGCCATTATTTCCTTGATTTTTTTTCAGCCCCATATTCTTTCTTTTCTTCTTCTGAGACTCAGATGACGTGAATGTTAGATCTCTTGTTATTTTCACATAGGTGTCTGAGGCTCTGTTCTCTCTCTCTTTTTCCAATGTATTTTCTCTCTGTTATTCAGTTTGGGTAATTTTTTTGATCTATCTTAACTTTCACTGATTATTTTCCCTGTCATCTCCATTTTGCTATTGAGCCCTTCTGATGAGTTTTTAATTTTGGTCAATGTATTTTTCAGTTCTGAAATTTCCATTAGTTTCTTCTTTATATTTTCTATTTCTTTGCTGAGACTACTTTTTTTATCTGTTTCAAAAATGTTCATAATTGCAAATTAACCATTTTTATGATAGCTATTTTTGTAGGTTAGGGTTTTCTACATATACAATCATGTCATCTGGGAATAAAGACAATTTTATTTCTTCCTTTCTAATCTGTATGCTTTCTATTGTTTTTCCTTGCCTCACTGCACTAACTAGTAATTACAGTACAATTTTCAATAAGAGTTGTGAGAAAAGATATCCTTGCCTTGTTACTGATTTCAGGGAGAAAACATTCAGTCTCTCACCATTAACTGTAATGTTAGCTACAGGTTTTTTCTAGAGACCCTTTATTTCGTTAAGGATGTTCCCTTCTATTCCTGGTTTGTTGAGAGGTTTTATCATCAATGGATATTGAATTTTACTGAAAGCTTTTTCTGCATTTATTGATATGATCATACGGGTTTTCTTAGTCTTTTCAAATGTTTAAAATTTTTTAAATATTGATTTTTGAATATTGAACCAGCTTTGTATTCCTGGTATGAATCCCACTTGGTCTTGATATTCTTTTTATATACATGACTGGACTCAATTTGCTAATTTTTAAAGGATTTTTGCATCTATGTTTGTGAGAGATATTGGTCTGTATAGTTTGGTTTTGATTAGGATAATGCTAACCTCATAGAATGAGTTGGGAAATGTTCCCTCCTCTTCCATTTTCTGTGAGAGATTATGTAGTATTGATATTGTTTTTTCCTAAATGTTTGGTAAAATTCACCAATGAAATCATCTGGGCCAGGAGTTTTGGGGGGGAAGGTTTTAAACTATCAATTCAGTTTCTGCAATACATGGCTATTCAGGTTATCTCTTTGACCTTGGATGATATTTGGTAGTTTGTGTCTTTCATCTAAGTTATTCAGTTTATGGTCATAGGAATGTTCATAGTATTCTCTTATTAACCTTTAAGTATGATTGGCTGTGATCTTCCTCTTTTATTCCTGATATTGATAATTTGCGTCTTTTTAAAAATTTTCTTGGTTATGCTGGCTAAAGATTTATCAATTTTATTGATCTTTTCAAAGATCTAAGTTTTGCTTTTATTGAGTCCTCTCTCTTTTCAATTTCTTTGACTTCCCTAATTTTTATTACTTTCTTCCTTCTGCTTGCTTTAGGTTTAATTTGCTCTTCTCTAGCTTCCCAAAGTCTAAGCTTAAGTTATTGATTTTAGATATTTCTTCTTTTCTAACATTTTCATTTAATGCTATGCTGTAAATTTCCCTCTAAGTACTATTTTATCAGCATCCCGTGCATTTTTTATTATGGTACAATATACATAGCATAAAAGTTACAATTTTAATGATTTTTAAGTGAGAAATTTAGTGGCATTAAGTACATTCACAATGTTGTGCAACCACCACTATCCTTTTCCAGGACTTTTTCATCATCTCCTCCCAGCCCCGCTAACTTCTATTCTACTTTCTATCTCTATGAATTTGCCTTTTTCAGGTACCTCAGATAAGTGGGATTATTAAATATTTGTCCCTTTGTGTCTGACTTTTTTCACTTAGCAGAGTGTTTTCAGGGTTCATCCATGTTGTAGCACTACAAATTTTTATACATTCTATTTTCATTTTCATTTTAGTTTAAAATGTCTTAAAATTTCCCTTGAGATGATTTCTTTTGACTCTCTAGAGATGGGTTACTGAGAAGTATATCATTTAATTTATAAATATTTGGTGATTTTCTGGATATCTTTCTATTATTGATTTTTAGTTTAATTTTGTTATGGTCTGAGAATGTACTTTGTATGATTTCTATTTTTTAAATTTGTTCAGCTTTGTTATATGTCCCAGAATGTGGTCTATCTTGGTGGATGTTCCATGTGCACTTGGAGAGAATGTGTATTCTGCTTTTATTGGATGGAGTCTTCTATAAACGGCAATTTGGTCAAGTTGCTTGATAGTGCTGTCCAGGTCATCTATATCCTTACTGAGTTTCTGTCTACTTGTTCTATCAATTACTGAAAGAGGTGTTGAAGTCTTCAACTATAATTGTGGATTTGTCTGTTGCTCCTTTCAGATCTATCAGTTTTTGACAGTCTTGTTTGATTGTTTAGGAAGTCTTCCTCATTTTTTTGGAAAATTTGATTCTTTTTTGAATGAGGTAGAGGGTGACAAAACTCATGGGAAAAAAAATCTTTTCTTGAACTGAAACTGGAAACACAGTGTCTTGAACTTGTAGTTACTTGGTCATTTTGGTAAACCATTTTGTTGTTTTTACCAGGACTCTCTAGTATTAAAAGAAACTGCCTGTCTTATGGAGTTTTCATATGCACAGTTGGCCGTCAAGGTCTTCATCATGTGGCCAATGATAAATTTAGGATTAGTAGAGCCACTTCAGTGGTACAGATTTGCCAAACTAAGACTCTTAAATATTTCAAGGTTCTAGCAACTGGTTTATGTCCCAGAAAGGAGATACAGAGATGGTGGCTTCCCTGGAGACAGGGACATTGGAGAGGTGAGAGTTTTTCTGTGGTTGCTTTGTATGTATCTAAGTATATATGTATTTGTCTTCTGCCGACTGCAGTCAGCAGCTGCCGACTACAATGCACTCACCATCTCTCCTTTAGCTTGTCACATAGACTGTATGCCTCTTACAAATATGGCATAGCTATGTGGTTTGTCCTTGGTCTCAACTCTCCTGTAGTTCTGAGACCCAGAACAGGATCCAGAGTATAAGCTACAGTTCCCTCCAGTTGTTTTGTTCCAACAAGGGTTCACACTGTGTCTTCAGGGCAGTGTCACTGGAGTTTGGAAAAGAAAACTCTAGTCCCTTTGAAGGAAACCTATCTGCTGTTCCATGCATTAAATAAGGCTGTAAATGCTTTTCTACTTCCCCCATTAAGAGGTAGAGTTGATTTTCCCTCCTCTTCAGTCTGTGACTTGCTTTGTCCAGTATAATACAGTATAAGTGACACTGTGCAACTTCCAAGGCTGGGTCTTAAGATACCTGAAACTTCTGTTTTTGTGTACGTGGAAGGCTCCCTCTTAGAACTCATCTGCCATGTTATGAGAAGGCCAAGTTACATGGAGAGGCCATGTATAAGATATTTTAACTGACAGCCCCAGCTGAGTTCTCTCAGCCTATAGCCAGCACCAACTGCCATCATGTGAGTGAGCCATTTTGGATGTTTCAATGTAATCAAGTCTCCATATGTCTGCAGCCCCAGCAGACATTATGTGGATATGCAACAAAGGATTAATCTTCCCCAAAGAAAGGTTTGGTCCTGCTCAGCTTCTGAGAGGTATCTCTAAGACCTTGGAGTGTCCTGTCTGGCAAGAGTGTCTTTGTTTACCTGGGGGCCATGGGCCATACCAGATAGTTTTTGCTAATAATGTGATTTATTGTAAGGGACTTGGGCCATGTGGTATCAGCTTGATCTTTGAAGGGGCTGGAGACTAAGGTCAGCCATGTAGGGGGTCAGCCAAGCCTATGTGACCGAGCTCCAGTAAAATCTCTGGACACCAAGTCTCAGGTTAGCTTCCCTGGTTGGTAATATTCTGTGCATGTTGCTACACATCACTGCTGGGAGAAGTAAGTTCTGTCCATCCAACTCCACTGGGCAAGGACAACTAGAAGCTCCATGCCTGGTCTCTCCTGGACCCTGCCCTATGTGCCCTTCCCTTTGCTGATTTTAATCTGTATCCTTTCACTGTAATAAATTATAACTCTGAGTATAATGGCTTTTCTGAGTTCTGTGAGTCCTTCTAGTGAACCTGAGGGTAGTCTTGGGGACGCCCAAATGCTGGCGGAAGAGAGGAACTGCCCAGCTAAGCCTAGCCAACCTATAGAATCATGAGCAATAGGAGATGGTTGCTGTTCTCTTAAACCATTATGTTTTGGGTTGGTGTGTTATGCAGCAATAGATAACTAAGACACCTGTCTTCTCTACTGGATGATAATATTTTTGAGAGCCAAGATAATTCTGTAATTTCCACTCCTTTAGCATAGCACCTTATGTGTTGCAAGTATAAACATTTGTTAAATCGTTAAATTGGAGTAGTTAGAAACATCTTTGTGGACTAACTGAGGGAGACTGAGATAGGGGACTTGCAGAGTGATTGCATTATTTCCATCTGTATATAAAAGAAAGGAATCTCCACTCCTTTTGTATGAAATCTAAAGATACTTGCAGTTTTTCAGGATTGCTGTGCTAGTAATGATTTGTTCTTTCTTCTTTCAGAATAGTTGTACCATAGTGTAAAGAATACTGCTTGGAATATAACAGTTCAGTTCCCAGTTCTGCCTTTTCTCACTACTTTTATAAACTTGGGCAAGTCTCTTGACCTTACCAAATCTCATCTTGAAGCAGAGATAATAATGGCAGTTCCACAGGGTTGTCGTGAAGTTTTTTTTGCGGTACGTGGGCTTCCCACTGTTGTGGCCTCTCCCGTTGCGGAGCACAGACTCCGGACGTGCAGGCTCAGCGGCCACGGCTCACGGGCCCAACCGCTCCGCGGCATGTGGGATCCTCCGGGAGCGTGGCACGAACCCGTGTCCCCTGCATCGGCAGGCGGACTCTCAACCACTGCGCCACCAGGGAAGCCCTGTCGTGAAGTTTTAATGCATGCAAAAAGTGTTTTGAGAAATGTAAAGTGCTATGTAGGTATAAAGTATCATTGGAGACTTTGGATTGATGGTACTTGCTTAATTTTAATTTTTTTAGCCCTTCTAGCCCATCATTTGTCATAAATACTTTTATTTTTATTTTTAAAATTTATTTATTTATTTTTGGCTGCGTTGGGTCTTTGTTGCTGCGCGCAGGCTTTCTCTAGTTGCGGCGAGAGGGGGCTACTCTTCATTGCGGTGCGCGAGCTTCTCATTGTGGTGGCTTCTCTTTGTTGCGGACCACAGGCTGTAGGCCGCACGGACTTCAGTAGTCGTGGCACGTGGGCTCAGTAGTTGTGGCGTATGGGCTTAGTTGCTCTGTGGCATGTGGAATCTTCCCAGACCAGGGCTCGAACCCATGTCCCCTGCATTGGCAGGCAGATTCTTAACCACTGCACCACCAGGGAAGTCCCATAAATACTTTTAAATATGACTGGCATCTCAATAGCATAGGGAATATGAAAATTTGTAAAATAGTAATAAAACAACTTCTAAATAGTAGTTTTCCCTCTTTTTTCTTACATCACATCCTCACCACCACAAACTACTCCACTGAATTTTTTTTCAGAAAAGAAATGGAGAAAAATAATCAGAAAATGTGGCATTGAAACAGGATTTCTTCTTTTTCCCAAACATGTCACATCTTCCTACCTCATCCTTTCACCTCTCTTATCGACATGCCTTTTAATTCAATGAAGAATGACTGCAAGGTATTGACAAGATACTATTTGTTATGCCCCAATAGCCACAGTGAACTCTGGGCCCTTCTTACTGAGTTAGTTTTGATAGTGTCAGGTGGTGATGCCCCCAGCGCTTTAGAACTGGTCCATAGGCCTATGAGAGCCACATTTGGGTTCTTCAGGTTTATACCTGCAGCTCAGAGAATAGAACCCAAAAGGGCTTCCAAAACCTTGCTGTGAACTTAACGATGCTGTAATTCCCCAGGGTCTTCCCCAGTTATGTTGCTTTGATGCCATTTATAAAACATTGGTTGTCTTCCTGGATCTCATAAGGTGCTAGCTGCCCCCTACATTTACATGCATCCTATCAACTGCAATGATTTTGAATATCTGCCAGTTTCTAACATGAATAAAAGATTAGAGCTGGAAGGAACTTTAGAGATTGGAGCCCTGACCCAGAAATTGTTTGTCATGACTTGACAGGAGTCAAGGGCTAGGAGTAATGGCTTATCGGAGTATGTGAACAGGTTCTAAGAGTACAGAAAGAAAGGGTTTAAACCAGAGCCTGAAGACATAGTGGTAAGTTCCAGGGATGGGGTGGGGGAGCATGGGAATGAGAATCACTCAAAGCAAGTTAATATGCTGGATGAGAAATCAGAATTGAAAGGTATTTTGACAGCTTGGAAAAATTAGCTGAAACAAAAACCAGGCAATTTCCAGAAGTAAATAAAAAATATTTCACATAGATTCCAAAATCAAGCATATAGGCATATAAGGGAAACCAGGTTTAATGGAAATTCAGTAAAACACTTAGGTTTCAGCTGCCAAGAAGGTCAGAATGAGTCAATCGTGTAACATCATTTTTTTACAATATGAATACAGTCTTAGGATGTGTGAGTTAAGCCCAGAATAAAGGAGATAATGGTCCCATTCTCCTCTGCTTGAGTTATGTGTAAACTGTATTCTGTTCTCAGTGCCATATTTTAAATTGTATGGATAAACGATACTGTATTTAGAGAAGGAATGCAATATGGTGAAAGGTTTAGAAACCACTTCACCTGAGGAATGGTAAGTTAAACTGGGCTAGTTGCCAGGTAGCAGAAGATAGTTGGGGAAACATATCAGGTGTTTTAAATAATTTGAGGGATTGTTATATGAAAGAAGAATTAGGCATATTCTTATGGGTCTTGAGGATAGAATTTTGATAATTGGATGGAAGCCATAATGGGCAAATTGGAGCTCAGTGACGGTGAGAACTCTACAGTGAAAGTTGCCCATACGTGAGAGATTTAGTATGAAGGGGATACACTACTCACTGGGGAAGTGCTCAAAAAGAGGCTGAATGGCCCCCTACCCGGAACTCTGAAAAGTGGATTCCTATACTGGGTGGAGGGGAGAGGTTGAACCAAATGATCTTCAAGATCCCTATCTCTTTCAAGTTTCAGAGATATCCAATGGCGGCCTAGCACTCTAACTTGCCACATAATTATGCAGTGGACTGGCCAGCAAAATGGCCAGTAGGTCTAGTGCCAGAGTAGAATGCCCATACGACTCAGGCATAAGGTCCTGAACTTAACTATAAATTTCTTGAAGGCAGAGATAGCGTCTCATCTGTTTGTGTAGCAGTGTCTTGCATGTAATAAGAGATGCTTTTCAAATGTTTGTAGAATGAATGAATGGACAAATGAATGTTGGGCCTATATTAGTCCCCTAGGCCTACCATAACAAATTACCACACACGGTGGCTTAAAACAACAGAAATTTGTTCTTTCACAGTTCTGGAGGCCAGAAATCTGAAATTAATGTATCAGCAGGGCTGCACTCTCTCAGAAGGCTCTAGGCAAGAATCTATTCCTTACCTCTTCCAGCTTCTGGTGCCTCCATGGTCACATTGCCTCCTCCTCTTCCGTCTGCCTCTTCTAAGGATACTTGTCATTAGATTGAAAGTCTACTTGGATAATCTAGGATGATCTCCTCATCTCAAGATCCTTAACTCAATTACATCTGCAAAGATCCTTTTTTTCAGTAAGGTCACATTCACACGTTCTGGGGATTAGGACATGGACATATTTGGGGGGCCACCATTCAAGCCACTACACTTATTTTTAATGGTCATTAAACTATCACCATTATTCAAACAATAATGCTTGGCCTCTGATGATACTTTCTATGTGCAAAGCAGAATAGTATTGAGAGATTCTCAACAGAGACAGTGTAGTGCTTAATAAGGTAACTCTTGGATTCAGACAGACCTGAATCTGTTACCAATGTTGCTACTTAGTAGCAGTGTATCTTTGGCCAAGGTGTTGAACTTTTCTATATTTCATGTTCCCTATCCTAAAATGAGAATTGTAGTACCTATCTCATAGGTAAATATAAATGTTCCATGAAATAATGTTTGAAAATTACTTAACATAGGACCAGGCATATAGCTGACTCTCTGCAAGTGGTCAGTATTATTGATTAGTATGAGCTCATTCCTTTTCCCTGGTTTCAGACTGCCTGAGGTGTCAGGCTTTTGTTATTCCTTAGAAATTTAATTGAAATCAACCTGTGCTTATGGAGGATTGACTCTGCACAATACACTATCATATGTAATAGGTATAAATGATAAACAAGACAGACACTGTCCTGCCCTCACAGACCTTAGAATGTGATGGCATCAGTGGTTAATAAAATATGGAATTATAATACAGCATTGCCATTATGACAACTGGGGAAACATAGAAACTGGAGAAGTCGATAGAAGGGGCACCTAACCCAGGATCTCTGTATATGGGAGGATACTTATATTTGTAGAAGAATGCCCAGCTGGGGCTGATCTGGATTCAGACCTTGGCCATGTCTAAGGAACTGGTGGATCAGTAGTTCCTCAAGTATTTACTGGTATGTGTTGATTTTGCCTGGGGAGATATGTGCTCTTTGGGTCTGGAGAGAAAGATGGGGACATGAGGCAATCGTCTTAGTTTAGGTTCCCCTAGAAGTAGACTTGAAGACAAGGATTTGAGTGCAAGTAGTTTTGAGGGGAGATAATCCTAAGAAATACTAATAAGGGGGTAGGGAAGTGAGACAGGTAAGAAAAGAGTCACTGAATGAATGATGCCTTATCAAGCCAGTTACCACTGTGGTTAACTGGAGTTTCCTTGTATTGGGGAACTCTAGAAGCTGATGTAGAACATAGGCCTTGGAGTTATCCACACCTATTCCTGTCAGTCATTGGCTGAGGACTGCACCCAAGAAGACTGCCTGCAAGCAGGGCAGGCAGGCTACTGAAGAAGGCCTCAGGCAAAGTGATGCAGCTGTTGGCCATCGGTAAGGCCTGAGGAGATATGGGCATGACACAGAGGGCATGTGACACAGGAGGAAAACATGGTATGTGTCCCAGCTTGTGGCCAGCGAGGAAGTATGTGGCCCATGAGCAGAGGGGCTTCTGGCAGAAACTAAAGAAGGTTTTCTCATGAGGCTTCCTGTCATACTCGGGAAAAAAATAGTGCTTCTTAGGGACCAGGTGACAAAATGCAGCACAGAGCTGGGAGGAGGGGCTTTTCCGCCATGAATGCCTAGAACGCAGTGTGGCGCATCAGAGTAAGGACTCAAAACAAACCAGTTCTGTTCAAATACCTCATGATCCACAGCTTTGAGGAGAAGCAAAAGCTGCTTCCATGGCATGGAAAATGATGCTCTTCTGGAGAACACTGAAGCTGGGGGAAATGGTGAAGGGAGGACTATTTTTGGCTTCACAGGTCTTCGGGACTCCAAAACCAAGGCCAAGGTGGGTGAAGATTTTGTGAACACATATAAAATTTTTCTAAGAATTCTCAGAAGTAAGTGGGGAGACTTTGGGGAGAAAGGTGTCCTGGTGCGGGTGATGGGACTGAACCAGTGGGATTTGAGTTTCTACTGTCTACACAAAGAATTGGGCAGCCTGTGGAAATTTAAGTTACACGTGACTCCCTTCCTATACCTCCTCCAAAAGAGGCTGCTAATACTTATGGACCACCTATTAGGGTGCCAAGCATTCTACAGATCTTATCTCATTTATTCGTTCGATAAACCCAATGCATGGGTGAGAAAATTGAGGTTCATTGAGGGTAAATAGTTTGCCTACTAAACACAGCTAGTAAATGGCAGACCTGGTATTTGAGCCCTAACTTGTTTGACTTGGGAACCCATGCTTTTTTTACACTATCTCCTTATGCTACCTGGTAACATAAACACATCTGCATGTGTGGTTTTGCACATATATACAGTTTGAACCCAGAAATGGAATTCAAATTAATAATCTTAAGAAGCTGAAACCATAACCATATTTTGAGTTATATGAGATGCTTAAGTTATGCAAGACAGTTTTTTTTTTTAGGAACAACCCCAGCAACATTTAAAACAGAAGAATAAAGAACTGAGGATGAAGGGAGTAAATGTCATTATTATTCACTGACATGAAAAAAAATGAGAAATGAAAGAATGGCACACCTCTGCCTTTTCTCCTAAGGTGAATAATAGCTATTTGCTTTACAGTGACTTTTTTTTCTATAGGTGGATGAAATCTGGGTCCATATATTGAAGGATCGCTTTTCTGCCTGGGATATAGTGAATTTTTTCAGGGCTAAAAATTCCCTTTCTAAAATGGTTACCCAAACCATTTTTAAAACAGAGACCACGTGCTCATATTGGGATTTCATTCTTGTGCTAAAAGCTCTGGCACTGTGTCTCTGACTGCTATTATACCTATGAGAAGAGTTGACTTTATTTTGGGGGTTGAGCCCATTTGTTAATCCATGATGCCCTTGAGAAGAAGGGGAAGGAAAAGAGAAATGGGGTTTGGAGTGTGGGAGTGAAGAAACTTATGCTCTCAAGTATCTGGAGTGAGCAAAATCTAAGTGAGGCCAAGTAAGACATTTAAAGAAAGTGTTGGGATCCTATATTCTCCTTGGTTTTGGCAAGAAAGATGTCAAAGATGTAAATAAGTGGCTGAATAAATACATGGAGAAAATATAAACCTGAGCCTTCTTTCATAATGTGAGTGTATCCTCAAGGAATGGAAACTAATTTTATTATTACTTTGATCCATAGTTAATAAAATTACAGATAACATTAACTAAGCATTCATTATATAGGAGGCAGTATGCTTTTTTTCCCCCACCAATTTGTGATTTTTTGTTTGTTTGTTTTGTTTTGTTTTGTTTTTGGCCACGCTACGCAGCTTGTGGGATCTTAGTTCCCTGACCAGGAATCAAACCTGGGCCCTCGGCAGTGAGAGCGTGGAGTCCTAACCACTGGACCGCCAGGGGATTCCCAGGCAGTATGCTCTGTTATGTATCTCAGTTATCTCAAGGGCACCCCAAAGCAGGCTTTATTTTTAAGTGAGGAAACTGGGACTTAGAAAATTTACATGACCCAAGGTCTTACAACTTCTAAATGGTAGAGTTGAAATTTGAACTCAAGTAGTCAGACTTTAGGACTTGTTTTCCAAGATGAGTATGTTATACTGCTTCCCTGTATGCTAAAATAAGACCATGGTCCTGGTCATAAAAATTTTTTCTTGAAGTGTAGGGTTGCATATTTTTGGACTATCTTCTAGCATTGCTCACCCCTGTGAGTAAATTTCTGAAATATTTATTCAATTTATGTGTCTGTCTTGTCCATCTCTGTATTTCCAGCACCAGGACAGTTAATTACGATACAGAATAGTTACTGAGAAATTTTTGTTGACTGAATAAACTCTTCATTCCTCTATTTCTCTCTGTTAATGGGGGTGGGGGGAACCCAAGAGTTGCTGAGGAATGTAATACATTTTTTTTTTTTTTTTTTTTTTTTTGCAGTACGCGGGCCTCCACTGTTGTGGCCTCTCCCGTTGCGGAGCACAGGCTCCGGACGCGCAGGCTCAGCGGCCATGGCCCACGGGCCCAGCCACTCCGCGGCACGTGGGATCCTCCCGGACCGGGGCACGAACCCGCGTCCCCTGCATCGGCAGGCGGACCCCCAACCACTGCGCCACCAGGGAAGCCCTGTAATACATTTTTAATTGGTTGGTTTCTAAAACAATGGTGTCCTGTCCTGATAGCTCTTTACACTTGTAATATCTAATTATTCCGAAGGCAACATTTGTTAGCTGCCTTATTTTAGGCAGAATGTCAACTCTTAGATGTGAATTATATTTTCATATTCATAGGGTTCAGAAATGTACCTTTTGAAGCATTCATGGGGGTGGTACTTTAAATGTACTTTAAAAAAGCTGCACTCAAAGGAACTAATTTGGGTTTTGCTTTTGGCTGACAAGCTTTTCCTAGGTGTGGCTGAGACTCTAACAAATCTACCCTTCCAGTAATGTATGCATATCATAGGGTGCTATACGAGGAGATGCCTTTGTGTGCTCCTTCCCTTCCCTTGGAACCTTAGGAAAGGAGCCTATGTTCGATCTTTCCATACTCTGCAGTTGTGTGACCTATAAAATGTTTTGCTGACATGCATTCACAGTATCCAAGATGAGGTTTATGGTGCCAAGTACAGTGCACGGTACATGGTAGGCCCTCAGTAAACGCTGGTTGGGTGATTAACTGAATGAATGAATGCATGAAGATATGGTTTGAATCAACTTGATATAATTTGAAGAGACAGAAATGCTCTCCCTTTGCCTGAAGATGACTAAAACCCTCATATGCCTCCATTTGGGGGCTAAAGCTTTGGAAGGCAGTTAGAATGCAAATATACTGAATGAGTTCCTAACCCACTACCTTGAATGAGTATTCTGGATTTAGAACTTTCCAAGCTCTAGATGAAAAGGAGGATTCAAAAAGATGGGATGCGGGACAGGTCCATTTTGATGAGGAATAGGGGATGTGGGGAGGTTCAGAGAAGCTATGTGCAGGATAGGAAATCAACAGAAGGGAGGATACCATAATAAGACTGCAGATAGAGAGGATAAGGGGATTTCAGAGGCACCAAAAGTCATTCTCGCTTCCCATTCACCATGTGGGTCCACTCAGATTGTCACGTGTGGCAAGCAGAATGAGACTGCAGCCCAAAGGGACAGGCTGCTATCCATGACTTTGGAGCAAGTAGTTTTAACTTGGTGAGAGTGTCATGTGTATGTCTGTGGTACATGTGGGACTGAACGCTTGGCAACTCCAGTTCTCTCAGCCCTCCCAGAGTGAGCTGAACCTTTGCTGTTAGCCAGCCTCCAAGAGGGACTGTGATGATCCTCTCCTCTTGATATTTATGTTCTTGTGGAGACTCTTCCTACACTGAATAGGACATTGAAAAAATGATGGTGTGTGACCTTGGAGGTTAGGTCATAAAAGACAACACAACTGCAACTTTGATCTCTTGGACAGCTTGCTCTGGAGGAAGTGGGCAACCGTGTCACGAGGACACACATGCAACCCTGTGGAGATGACTGTGTACAGAGGAACTAAGGCCTCCCACCAACAGCCAGCACCAGCTTACCAAGCATGTGAGTGAGCCCCCTTGGAAGTGAATGCTCCAGCCTGAGTTGAGCTTTGAGATGACTGCAGTCCTGGCTGACATCTTGAGTGCAACCTCATGAGAAACCCTGAGCTACAACCACCCAGCCAAGCCAGCCCCAGATTCTTGACCTACAGAAACTGCAAGATAATAAATATTTATTGTTGTTTTACATCACTAAGTCTAGAGTAATTTTTTTTACACAGAATTAGAGACTAATACACTTTCTTTGTCTTAAAGTCTGTGATCATAATTGCTATTGTACTTACTATTCTGTCAAATGGGTATCAGGTCTTCCAGATCTCTTTAAAGGTGGTGGTTTGTTCTTTTTTTCAAGCTTCATATTAATAGATAAGAATATAGGGATGTACAGCAAGGACTCTAGAGTCAGGCAGACATTAATTTAAGTACTGGTTTGGCCACCTGTGTGACTTTCATGACGTTACTAAATCAAACTCAAATTTATTATGAGCATTAAAGGAGCAAATGCATTTCAAGTGCTTAGGGTAGTTTATGGCTTATGGTAAGAGCTCAATAACTGTGATAGTTATTATGGTTAGTAACTGTATAAAGAGATGCTTCTAAGGGCCTTGCTTTACAAAGTAACTGAAGTATGTTTTGTACCTTAAGTGGGGAATTTGGTTTCCATTAGAATTATTAAATCAATTTATTGAGGTATAATTTGTATACTGTAAATGCACCCATTTTAAGTGTACGATTAATGATTTTTTTAATTTACTGAGTTGTGCAACTATGACCATCATCCAGTTTTAGGATATTTTTTCATCATCCCAAAAAGAAATCTTGTGCCCAGTTGCAGTCAGCCCCAGGCAACCACTAATCTACTTTCTGTCTCTATATATTTGCCTTTTCTGGATATTTCACCTAAATAGAGATGTACAATTTGTGGCCCCTGATGTCTGGCTTATTTCTCATAGCATGTTTCTGAGGTTCTTCTATGTTGTAGCAATTATCAGAACTTCATTTCTTTTTATTGTCAAATAAAATTCCATTGTTTGGATATACCACCTTTTGTTTATCCATTCATCCATTGATGGACACTTGCGTGGATTCCACTTTTTGGCTTTTATGGATAATGCTCTCTGAATATTGGTGTAGAAATTTTTTGTGTGGGCATATGTTTTCATTTAGCTTGGGTAGATACCAAGGAGTGGAATTGCTCGGTAATATAGTAAAGGTATGTTTAACTTTTTAAGAAATTCCAGTTTTTCAAAGTGGCTGCACCATTTACATCTCCCCCAGCGATGTATGAGAGCTCTTATTTATCCATATCCTTGCAACATTTCTCATTGTCTGTCTTTTTGATCATAGCCATTCTAGCAGATACGAAATGGTATTTCATTGTGGTTTTAATCTGCATTTTCCTAATGACTAATGATGGTGAGCATCCTTTCATGTGCTTATTGGTTATTCATATATTTTCTTGGGGGAAATATCTATTCAAATCATTTGCCAATTTTTAATTGTTGTTTATCTTATTATTGTGTGTAAGAGTTCTTTGTATGTTCTGTATACACATCTTTTACTGGATATGTGATTTGCAAATATTTTCTCCCAGGCTGTGGCTTGTCTTTTTATTTTCTTAATGGTATCTTTTGAAGCACAACAGTTTAAAATTTTGATGAACTCCAATTTAACAATTTTTTTCTTTTATGGGTCATGTTTTTGGGATCGTATCTAGGACATTTTTATAGAACCTAAGGTCTTAAAAAATTTTCTCCTAAAGGTTGTTATAGTTTTAGCTCTAACATTTAGATCTACAATTCATTTTGAATTAATTTTTGTGTATAGTGTTAGGTAAGGGTCTAAGTTCATCTTTTGGCTTATAGATGTCCATGTGTACCAGCACCATTTGTTGGAAGGACTATCCTTTCTCAATGAATTGCCTTGGTACCATTGCTGAAAAATCAATTGACTGTAAATATAAGAGTGCAGTTCTGGACTCTCAGTTCTGTTCCATTTATATATGTCTATCCTTAATGCAGTATCATGTTGTCTTGATTGCTGTAGCTTCATAGTAAGCCTTTTTTTAAACTTTTTATTTTATATTGGAGTATAGCCAATTAACAATGTTGTGATAGTTTCAGGTGCACAGCAAAGCAACTCAACCATACATATACATAGTAAGCTTTTAAAGTTTTAACATGAAAGTCTGCCAGATTTCTTTTAAAAATTGTTTTTTAGCTATTCTGAGGCTTTTGGTTTTTCATATAAGTTTTAGGATAATCTTATCAATTATAGAGAGAGACACATACACATTGCTGGAATTTTGATGGGGACTGCACTGAAACTATTGATTAATTTTGGAAGAACTGCCACTTTAGCAATATGGAGTCTTCCAATACATGAACATGGAATGTCTCTCCATTTATTTAGATTTTCTTTAATTTTCCTCAGCAGTGTTTTATAATTTTCAGTGTACTTGTCTTACAATTCTTTTGTTAAATCTATTCCTAAACTTTTATTCTTTTTGATGATATTATGAATGGAATTGTTTTCTTAATTTCACTTTTGGATCATTTATTCCTCGTATATATAAAGATATAATTGATTTTCATACATTGATATTGTATCTTGCAACCTTGCCGAACTTGTTTATCAGATAGTGTTTTGAGATTTCCCTAGGATTTTCTATTCACAGGGTTATGTCATCTGTGAAGTTTTACTTCTTTTCAACCTTAATGCTTTCTACTTCTTTTTCTTACATGATTGCACTGGCCAGACCCCAAGTGCAATGTTAAATAGAAGTGGTGAGATGGACATTCTTTCTTTGTTCCTTATCTTAGGAGGAAAGCATTCAGTCTTTCACCATGAAATATGATAGCTATAGAGTTTTCACAGATGCCCTTTCTCAGCTTGAGGAAGTTTCCTTCTATTTCAGGTTTGTTGAGAGTTTTTTTTTATTATGAATGGGTATTGGATTTTGTGAAATGCCTGTTCTGTATCTGTTGAGATGATCATGTAGTATTTGCCCTTTATCCTCTTAATATGGTTTGTTATGTTAATTGGTTTTTGGCTTTAAACCAACCTTGTATTCTTGGGATAAATCCCACTTGGTTGTGGTGTATAATCCTTTTTATATTTAACTAGATTTGGCTTCCTAATATTTTCTTGAGGATTATAGTGTCTATATTCACGAAGGATGTTGCTCTTTAATTTTCTTTTCTTGTGATGTCATTGTCTGGTTTTGGTATCATGGTAGTGCTGCCTCACAGGAGTCGGGAATTATTCCCTCTTCCTGTATTTTCTGGAAGTTTGTGTAGTATTGGCATTATTTCATTTTTAAATGTTCGATAGAATTTATCATTTAATCCATCTGGTCCTGAGTTTTGCTTTGTGGGAAGTTTTTAAATTACTAATTCTATTTCTTTACTTGTTATATGTCTATTCAGATTTTCTACATTTCTGAGTCAGTTTTGCTAATTTGTGTCTTTTTAGGTATTCATACATTTCATTTAAACTGTCTAACTTGTCATAAAGTTGTTCATGGTATTCCCTCATAGCTCTTCTATGTTCTGTAAGGTCAGTAATAATGTCCTCTCTTTTTCATCCTGATTTTGGTGTTTTGTGGGTTCTCTCTTTTTTCTTGGTCAGTCCAGCTAAAGGTTTATCAGTTTTGTTATCTTTTCAGAGAATTAACTTTGGTTTAATTGATTTTTCTTTACTGATTTTCTCTTTCGTATCTTATTGATTTCCATTCTAATTTCTGTTTACTTCTTTCTTCTTGCCTTGTGTTTAATTAGCTCTTTTTTGGGGGTGGGATTCATAAGGTAGAAGCTTACTATATTGATTTGAGATCTTTCTTCTTTTCTAACATAACTGTTTATGGATATAAACTCTTTAGCTTTAGCTGCATGCCATATATATATATATTTTTTTTAATTTTATTTTATTTTTTTGTGGTATGCGGGCCTCTCACTGTTGTGGCCTCTCCCGTTGCGGAGCACAGGCTCCGGACGCGCAGGCTCAGCAGCCATGGCTCACTGGCCCAGCCACTCCGCGGCATGTGGGATCTTCCCGGACCAGGGCACGAACCCGTGTCCCCTGCATCGGCAGGTAGACTCTCAATCACTGCGCCACCAGGGAAGCCCCCATATATTTTTATATGGTGTGTTTTCATTTTCATGCAGTTCAAAAATCTTTTTCTTTGTAATTTCTTCTTTGACCCATGAGTAATTTAGAAAAGTGATATTTAATTACCAAATATTTGTGGATTTCACAATTTTTTGTTTTTTTATTTCAAATTAAATTCCATTGTGTTTCAGAGAATATGCTTTAAATTATTTCAATCTTTTTCAATTTGTTGGTACTAGTTTTACTGCTTAGAATATGGTTTATCCTGCAGAAAGTTCTGTGTGTACTTGAAAAGAATGTATATGACATTGTTTAGTGGAGTGTTCTATAGATGCCAGTTAGGTCAAGTTGTTTGATAGTGTTGTACCTATAAGGTACAGCAAGTCTTATATATCCTTGCTGATTTTCTGTCTAACTCTTCTCTCAATTTGGGGGAATCAAATATTGAAGTCTCCAAATTTATGGCTGAATTGCCTATTTCTTCATTTTTGTATCGTGTGCGTAGGCATAATTATGGCTCCCCAAAGATGTCCAAGTTATAATCCTTAGAATCCCTCAATATGCTATGTTACATGGCAAAAGAGAATTAAGGTTGCAGATGGAATTAATATTGCTAATCAGCTGACCTTTATAATATCTGAAGTAGCTCTTAGTCTAAAATGAATCATTATTCCTTTCTGCCCACAAAACCACACAACCAATACCAAATAAGGAAACCATGCACTGTCTTTATAGAGTAAGGGAATAAGATCCAGTATCCCATTCATTATGTCAAGCAGCAACAGATTTGGGCTCTTCTTCAGCCTTTTGTGTGACATTGAGCAAACTACTTAATTTTACCGAGCTTCCATTTTGTATCTTTAAAATGTTTTATACCTATTGCAGGATAATGTATATTAAATATTGAGCTCCTCAAACAGATGTTAAAAAATATAGAGAAAATAATCTAAAACTCATTTTGTGCAATGAGAGGTAGTGAGTTTGAAAACATTCACTACCTGGGCACTGGGAGGCAGCAACTCTTTTTTTAAAAAGTGGAAAGGGTAAATAAAACACAGAGAAAAGCTTGAGATTGCTTATATCTCACAACAAATGACATTCATGACCAATTCTGATTTTCCTTCACATTCTGTACCTTAAGCATCTAGGGAAAACTGCCTCACTCAGGCATCTGAAAACCTTTTTGCTGCCATGGTGCAGCAGAAACTCCTCCCCCACGCCATCTCTTTCTTCATCATTTGACTTGGAAAATTTAAGATGATAATTTTATTTCTGTGACTTTAATACTGAGAGTGAGCCCTTCAGAGAATCCAACTAGCACCTCCTTTTCTGAAACCCCTCTGTGTGTTCTTAATTCGGGCTTGCTACTGTCAGCCTACTCTCCAGCACCTTCCCTACCTCACTGCACCCCTGCTAACACACACCCACTGACACAATTTACACCCACACAATGACTCCAACATAAAGTGTAGGCTTGTGAAGCAGCAGACTTTTTGAGAACCACAAATGCAGACATCAAGGCAATCTCCAGTTACATAAATTGCAGGGCCCCATGCAAAAGAAAAATGTGGGGCCCTTTGTTCAAAAAGCAGGAACAAAGTGCCATTAAAGATACTAAATGGTACTAACTTGTCCTTTCCTCTGTGGTCTCTCTCTTTCTCTTGACTTGTCATGATGTTTTTTATTTGCTCTTTAATATGATTCTAAATAAAGAAAAATTTAAAAATTGAAGTATTAGCATGAATTTTACCACTCATCTTTATATTGCCCAATGCTACTTTTAAATGCAAATTAACCTGTATGTCAAATCACCAAAATTAGACAATTAGTATTTTGTAGCTCATAGGTGCATATATATTTAATTCGTACCAGGACAGTAGAAATACTACACAAAATGACACCAAATATTTTTTTTTGCTCGTATCTCTTTGGCTTTATCGTCTCATTGGGCTTCACTTACAAAACATAAGGTCAAAAATGAAATTATTAAAAATTTGAAGACAAAGCCAAATATTTTTATCTCACTTCTTGATGTGCTCACATTCTACCAGCACTCTACCTTCAGCTTATGGATGAGTAAGGAAAAAGTGAAAAGAACTGTGGGTTGCCCTATCTTTCCCTTTTCCTTCTGTGTCATCATTTTCAGAATAAGTGGTTGGCTAATGCAGCAAAGTACTAAGAGTAAGAAAGGGTATAATAGGGCCCATTGGTTGTTTGTGTTTCTTAGAATACCAATGCCATCTTAGCAATTTCTAGTTCAAATGGTAAATGTGGCTTCTACAGGCTGTCAGTGCCCCTACTTTACTCAGTCGTAGATGTAGCACACTTACCTCGTACTCACTTTTAGTGTCACTGAACTCCTGATGCAACATGAGTCTACTGGAGCTCTGTGCTCATGAAATATCATGAATGTTATATGAGAATGGGGTGACAAGGAACAGTAGACACACACATTGCCCATATATTCCCTGCTCACACTCATGCTCCATTGTTCTATCAGATTTCCCTTAGAAGACACAAGTTTGAAGATAAAATTACTAAGAATTTCAAGACAGTGGGACAGTACAGCATTAAGCCAAGCACAAGACCTTTCTGAATGTGGGGCCCTGTATGACTGCACAGGTTGTACACCCGTGAAGTTGGCCCTGAAGAAATCTTTTCATTCAACTTCCTCCCGTTTAGCAGGCATGTCAGCTTTTCTGTTAACTTCCTCTCTGAATCATTTTCTGAAGCAGTGTATAAATATACGTTTGTATCCATCACTGTTAGTTGGCATGCCGAGGTCAGGTGCTCAAGCAGGATTGTTCTTTCTCATTTGCCCTGCAAACTGCACGCAAGCTGGTTGTTTTAGGAGGCTCTCTGGAAGAGAATACTCCAGCCCTTCGCTATCCCCTATTGTACCATGAAATTACACTGATGGGTTCAAAGGATGCTGAAAGTGGCCTGAGGGCTTTGGCCTTGATGTCACCCAGGAGGTCCTGTGACTTCCCTATACAGAGGTTGTAGCTGGCAAGCACTCCGGCCTCATCTATTTTTTCTTGTATTTTATTATTTATTATAGTATAATAACAGCTTTATTAAGATATAATTCACATACCATAAAATTTATCCTTTTAGAGTGTACAGTAGTTTTCAGTATATTCACAAAGTTGTACAACCATTGCTACTATCTAATTCCAGAACATTTTAATCACCCCCCCAAAGAAAATCCATATTTATCAGTAGCCATTCCCCATTCCCTCCCCTGCTCCCAGGCCCTGGAAACCACCAATCTATTATCTGTCTCTATGAATTTGACAATTCTGGATGTTTAATATAAATGGAGTGATATAATATGTGGCCTTTTGTGTCTGGCTTCTTTAACTTAGCATAATGCTTTCAAGGGTCATTTATGTTATAGCACATATCAGAACTTTATTACATTTTTGGCTGAATAATATTCCATCATACGGATATACCACATTGTGTTTATCCATTTATCATTTGGGTTGTTTCCACTTTTTTTTCTAACAGCACAACATCTTAATTAATTAATATCTGACACACCTCTAAAGTACTTTCCCTATGTTTTAAGCTGCATAGTATATGATCACCTCTTTATATTACAATGATTTTATAATATATTTTTTATAGAGAGAATACAAAGATAGTCTTCCGTGTAGTATGGATGATTAAAATTTTTTATTATTGATGGGTTAGTAAAGTTCGTTTGGTTCTTATGAAAATGCTGCCATAAACATTCATGTACAACTTTTTGTGTGGACACATGCTTTCAGTTCTCTTGGGTATATAACTAGGAGTAGAATTACTGGGTCATGTTTAACTTTGTGGGGAACTGACAGACTGTTTTCTCTGTGGCTGCACCATTTTACATTCCCACCAGTAGTGTATGAGGGTTCCAATTTCTCCCCAATCTTGTCAGCACTTGTTATTATCTGTCATTTTGATTATAGACGTTCTGGTAAGTGTGAAGTGGTATCTCATTGTGGTTTTGATTTTTATTTCTCTAATGACCAGTGATGTTGAGCATCTTTGGATGTATTTATTGGCCATTTGTATAAATTTGGAAAAATATTGTAAATATTTTATTATTTAGATAAATATTTACTCAAACATTTGCCCAGTTTTTAACTGGGTCATCTGTCTACTTATTTTTATGTTGCAACCTCGTTTGTTAAATTTATTCCTTTTTGTTCTTTTTTGCTGCTATTCTTTTCTTTTTTTAACATCTTTATTGGAGTATAATTGCTTTACAATGGTGTGTTAGTTTCTGCTTTATAACAAAGTGAATCAGTTATACATATGTTCCCATATCTCTTCCCTCCTGCATCTCCCTCCCTCCCACCCTCCCTATCCCACCCCTCTAGGTGGTCACAAAGTACCAAGCTGATCTCCCTGTGCTATGCAGCTGCTTCCCACTAGCTATCTATTTTACGTTTGGTAGTGTATATATGTCCATGCCACTCTCTCACCTTGTCACAGCTTACCCTTCCCTCTCCCCATATCCTCAAGTCCATGCCCTAGTAGGTCTGTGTCTTTATTCCAGTCTTATCGCTAGGTTCTTCATGACCTTTTTTTTTTCTCTTAGATTCCATATATATGTGTTAGCATACAATATTTGTTTTTCTCTTTCTGACTTACTTCACTCTGCATGGCAGACAGTCCATCCACCTCACTACAAATATCTCAATTTCATTTCTTTTTATGGCTGAGTAATATTCCATTGTATATATGTGCCACATCTTCTTAATCCATTCATCCGATGATGGACACTTAGGTTGCTTCCATGTCCTGGCTATTGTAAATATAGCTGCAATGAACATTTTGGTACATGACTCTTTTTGAATTTTGGTTTTCTCAGGGTATATGCCCAGTAGTGGGATTGCTGGGTTGTACGGTAGTTCTATTTGTAGTTTTTTAAGGGACCTCCATACTGTTCTCCATAGTGGCTGTATCAATTTACATTCCCACCAACAGTGCAAGAGGGTTCCCTTTTCTCCACACCCTCTCCAGCATTTATTGTTTGCAGATTTTCTGATGATGGCCATTCTGACCGGTGTGAGGTGATACCTCAGTGTAGTTTTGATTTGCATTTCTCTAATGATTAATGATGTTGAGCATTCTTTCATGTGTTTGTTGGCAATCTGTATATCTTCTTTGGAAAACTGTCTATTTAGGTCCTCTGCCCATTTTTGAATTGGGTTGTTTGTTTTTTTGTTATTGAGCTGCATGAGCTGCTTGTATATGTTGGAGATTAATCCTTTGTCAGTTGCTTCATTTGCAAATACTTTCTCCCATTCTGAGGGTTGTCTTTTGGTCTTGTTTATGGTTTCCTTTGCTGTGCAGAAGCTTTTAAGTTTCATTAGGTCCCACTTGTTTACTTTTATTTCCATTTCTCTAGAAGGTGGGTCATAAAGGATCTTGCTGTGATTTATGTCCTAGAGTGTTCTGCCTATGTTTTCCTCTAAGAGTCTGATAGTGTCTGGCCTTACATTTAGGTCTTTAATCCATTTTGAGTTTATTTTTGTGTATGGTGTTAGGGAGTGTTCTAATTTCATACTTTTACATGTACCTGTCCAGTTTTCCCAGCACCACTTATTAAAGAGGCTGTCTTTTCTCCACTGTATATTCTTGCCTCCTTTATCAAAGATAAGGTGACCATATGTGTGTGGGTTTATCTCTGGGCTTTCTATCCTGTTCCATTGATCTATATTTCTGTTTTTGTGCCAGTACCATACTGTCTTGATTACTGTAGCTTTGTAGTATAGTCTGAAGTCAGGGAGCCTGATTCCTCCAGCTCCATTTTTCGTTCTCAAGATTGCTTTGGCTATTCAGGGTCTTTTGTGTTTCCATACAAATTGTGAAACTTTTTTTTCTACTTCTGTGAAAAATGCCAGTGGTAGTTTGATAGGGATTGCATTGAATCTGTAGATTGCTTTGGGTAGTAGAGTCATTTTCACAATATTGATTCTTCCAATCCAAGAACATGGTGTATCTCTCCATCTATTTGTATCATTTTTCATTTCTTTCATCAGTGTCTCATAGTTTTCTGCATACAGGTCTTTTGTCTCCTTAGGTAGGTTTATTCCTAGGTATTTAATTCTTTTTGTTGCAGTGGTAAATGGGAGTGTTTTCTTAATTTCACTTTCAGATTTTTCATCATTAGTGTATAGGAATGCCAGAGATTTCTGTGCATTAATTTTGTATCCTGCTACTTTGCCACATTCATTGATTAGCTCTAGTAGTTTTCTGCTAGCATCTTTAGGATTCTCTATGTAGAGTATCATGTCATCTGCAAACAGTGACAGCTTTATTCCTTCTTTTCCAATTTGTATTCCTTTTATTTCTTTTTCTTCTCTGATTACTGTGGCTAAAACTTCCAAAACTATGTTGAATAATAGTGGTGAGAGTGGGCAACTTTGTCTTATTCCTGATCTTAGTGGAAATGGTTTCAATTTTTCACCATTGAGGATGATGTTGGCTGTGGGTTTGTCATATATGGCCTTTATTATGTTGAGGAAAGTTCCCTCTATGCCTACTTTCTGCAGGGTTTTTATCATAGATGGGTGTTGAATTTTGTCGAGAGCTTTCTCTGCATCTATTGAGATGATCATATGGTTTTTCTCCTTCAATTTGTTAATATGGTGTATCACATTGATTGATTTACGTATATTGAAGAATCCTTGTGTTCCTGGAATAAACCCCACTTGATCATGGTGTGTGATCCTTTTAATGTGCTGTTGGATTCTGTTTGCTGATACTTTGTTGAGGATTTTTGCATCTATGTTCATCAGTGATATTGGCCTCTAGTTTTCTTTCTTTGTGACGTCTTTGTCTGGTTTTGGTATCAGGGTGATGTTGGCCTCATAGAATGAGTTTGGGAGTGTTCCTCTCTCTGTTATATTTTGGAAGAGTTTGAGAAGGATAGGTGTTAGCTTTTCTGTGAATGTTTGATAGAATTTGCCTGTGAAGCCATCTGGTCCTGGGCTTTTGTTTGTTGGAAGATTTTTAATCACAGTTTCAATTTCAGTGCTTGTGATTGGTCTGTTCATATTTTCTATTTCTTCCTGGTTCAGTCTCGGCAGGTTGTGCATTTCTAAGAATTTGTCCATTTTTTCCAGGTTGTCCATTGTATTGGCATAGAGTTGCTTGTAGTAATCTCTTATGATCCTTTGTATTTCTGCAGTGTCAGTTGTTACTTCTCATTTTTCATTTCTAATTCTATTGATTTGAGTCTTCTCCCTTTTTTTCTTGATGAGTCTGGCTAATGGTTTATCTATTTTGTTTATCTTCTCAAAGAACCAGCTTTTAGTTTTATTGATTTTTGCTATCATTTTCTTCATTTCTTTTTCTTTTATTTCTGATCTGATCTTTATGATTTCTTTCCTTCTGCTAACTTTGGGGTTTTTTTGTACTTCATTCTCTGATTGCTTTAGGTGCAAGGTTAGGTTGTTTATTTGAGATGTTTCCTGTTTCTTGAGGTAGGATTGTATTGCTATAAACTTCCCTCTTAGAAGGGAAGTTTTTTTTGCTGCATCCCATAGGTTTTGGGTCGTTGTGTCTCCATTGTCATTTGTTTCTAGGTATTTTTTAATTTCCTCTTTTATTTCTTCAGTGTTTGCTGCTATTCTAAATAGAATTGTTCTTTTAATTTCATATTATTCATTGTTAGTGTATACAAATGATTTTGTATATTGATTTTGTATCTTGCAACCTTGCTGAACTTGTTTATTCTAATAATTTTGGTGTCTATTCCTTATGATTTTGTATATATAAGGCCACATCACCTGTGAATATATTGTTACCTCTTCTTTTAAAATCTGTAAGTCTTTCATTTCTTCTTCTTACCCGATTGCCCTGGCTATAACCTCCATTACAATACTGAATAGAAGTTGTGAGGACGGACATTCTTGTCTTGGTGCTGATCTTAGGGAGAAAACATTCAGTCTTTCACCATTAAGTATGATGTTGGCTGTAGGTTTTTGTAGATGTTCTTTCTTAGGTTGAGTAAGATCTCCTCTACTCCTAGTTTCTTGAGTGTTTTTATAATAAAATTGTGCTGGATTTTGTCAAATAGTTTTTCTGCATTTATTGAGATGATCATGTGTTTTTTGTCCTCTATTCCATTTATATGGTGTATTGCATTGATTGATGTTAGACTAACCTTGCATTCCTGTGATAAATGCCACTTTTTAATATGTTGCTAGATTCAGTTTGCTATTTTTTAAAGGATTTTTGTATCTATATTCATAAAAGATATTAATCTGTAGTGTGTTTAGTGACTTTTCTGTATTGATCCTATAAAATCTATATTATTTGTTATGTGTGGCTACTGAAGTCTCTGCATGGTTAGCATAATGATCAACTATCTACAGAGCAGAGATTTTCTTAAATGCTTTGAATCAGGAAGTCTCCTAGCATTTTCTGAGGGGCTCTGTACATGTGTTGGGGCATACTTTGAATGCTGTAGTAGGCAGTTTTGTACCTCTGTGTTAGCCTTCACTTCCTGCTTGTGCAGAGCCTCAAGATAAGCCAGCGGTGAGAGTTTAGGGCCTTCTGAGGTCTTTCCTAGGCATGGGAACAGCCCAGAACACTCATGTGGCTGTCTAGATTTCTGAGAATATGTCAGAGCTTTTCAAAGCACCTTATGGAAATATCATTCCCCAGTTTTTTCTTTTAACTTTTTTGGTCAGCTTCTTTTGAACCCAACTTTTAATACCATCTCAGGCAGCTGTGATGTTAAACAGTTGCCAATGATTATTTTTACAAATGCCCTGCAGGTAGGCTGTTTGCACAGAGGAGGTTCTGAGCCCACCTCCTCTCATGGGCACACCAAAATCACAACTATCTGCAGAACATCCTTGATGAAAAAGACTGGAACCTACCAAAAAAATATCTTCTACAATTAAAGACATAAAGAAGGAATCACAACAAGAAGGGTAGGAGGGGCAGACTTGCTATATAGTTAAGTCCCATATCCATGGTGGGTGACCCACAGAATGGGGAATAATTATATTGCAGAGGTTCTCCCAAAGGAGTGAGAGGTCTGAGCCCCACTTCAGGCTCCCCAGCATGGTGGTCCTGCACTGGGAAGATGAGTGCCCAGAGCATTTGGCTTAGGAGGCCAGTGATGCTTACTTTCGGGAGTCCCAGTGGGTTGGGGGAAATAGAGATTTCACTCCTAAAGAGCATGCACAAAATTTCATTCATTGGGACCCAGGGAGGGGAGCGTGGGTCACACCTACCTGCTGACCTTGGAGAGTCTCCCAGAGAGGCAGGAGGCAACAGCAGCTCACCCTAGGAACATAGACACTGGAGGCAGCCATTTTGGGGAGCTCCTTTTACCATGTGGACACTGATGCTGGCAAGCACCATTGTGGAATCCTCCCTCTAGGTCATTAGTGCCAGAACCTGGCACTGTAGGTGCCAGTGCTGAGATGCCTCCAGACAAGCAACTAACTGGGCAGGGACACAGCCCTACCCATCAGCAGACAGGCTGCCTTAAGACTCCCTGAGCCCACACCTGCCTTTAGACATGGCCCTGCTCACTAGAGGGACCAGGACCCAGTTCCACCTACCAGTGGGCAGGCACCCCAAATCCCCTAGGCCCTGGCCCTTCCCTCCAGGGAGCCTGGTCTAGCCTCTTGACCAGCCTTGTCCACCAGGGGGCAGACACCAGACTCAAGAAAACCATAATTCCACAGCTCATGGAACCAGCCTGCCTATCAGCAGACCAGACCCTGCCCTAGGACCAGCTGAGCCCTGGCGCTGCCCGCTAGTAGGCTAACACAAGCTTCAGGGCACCCCAGACCTGGTACCCAACTGTGTCAGGAGCTACCCCTCCCGCCCCCCTGCAATACCAGCTCTGGGACCCCTGGGTCCTGCAACCAGACTCCAGGACCTGGCTTCACCCACCAGTGGGCAGGGAACAACCCCAGAGTTTTCTGGACCCTGACTCTGCCCACCAGTGAGTCAGCACAAGCCCTGGGGCCCCCTAGGGTTCTGCAGTCAGCTGCCTTGTAATCTGGTCCCGCTAACCAGAGGCTAGCAGCCTCCACACAAGGAAGACCTGGCAACTAACTGGACCTGGAGCCACCTGAGCCTACCAGACTGCCCACGTAGTCAGTGCACCACAATAGAAGGACCCACACAGCCTGCCTAGGGGAAACCCCTACAGCCTGGGTGATAAGAGAGGAGTGCACTGCTGGGATGCATAGGACATCTCCTACAAAAGACCAGTTCTCTAATGTCAGGAAACGTAACCAACCTACCAGATAAAAATAAAAATAGCAACTTGGGCAAGATGAAGTGACAGAGGAACATGTTCCAGACAAAGGAACAAGATAAAGCCACAGAAGAAAAACTAAGTGAAGTGAAGATAGGCAATCTACCTGAGAAGGAGTTCAGGGTAGTGATGGGACTACATCAAACTAAAAGCTTTTGCACAGTGAAGGAAATTATCAACAAAACGAAAGTCTACCTACTGAATGGGAGAAGATATTTGCAAATGATATTTCCAATAAGGGGTAAATATTCAAAATATACAAAGAACTCATGCAACTCAACATCATAAAAACAAACAACCAAATTTAAAATGGTCAGAGGATCTGAATAGACATTTTTAGAAAGAAGACATATGGATGGCCACCAGGCACACGATAAGATGCTCAACATCACTAGTCATCAGGGAAATGCAAATCAAAACCACAATGAGATATCACCTCACAACTGGCAGAATGGCTATTATCAAAAAGGCAACAAATAACAAGTGTTGGTGTGGATGTGGAGAAAAGGGAACCCTTGTGCACTGTTAGTAGGAATGTAAATTGGTTCAGCCACAATGGAAAACATTATGCATATTCCTCAAAAAATTAAAAATAGAACTAACATATGATCCAGCAATTTCACTCCTGGATATTTATCCAAAGAAAACAAAAATAATAATTAGAAAAGATATAGTCATCCCTATTTTCACTGCAGCAGCATTTACAGTAGCCAAGATATGGAAGCAACCTAAATGCCCATCAATAGATGAATATTAAAGAAGATGTGGTATATATTTATGCGTGTGTATATATATATATATATATATATATATAATGGAATATTACTCAGCCATAAAAAAGAAAGAAATCTTGCCACTTGCAACAACATGGATGGACCTGGAGGAGTATTATGCTAAGTTAAATAAGTCAGACAGAGAAAGACAAATACTGTATGATTTCACTTATATGTGGAATCTAAATAAGAAAACAAATGAAGAAACATAACAAAACAGAAATTGAGTTATACATACAGAGAACAAACAGGTGGTTGCCAGAGAGGAGGGGGGTGGGGAGAGGAAGGAAATATGTGAGGGAGATTTAGAGGTATTAACTTCCAGCTGTAAAATAAATGAGTCACCAGTATGAAGTGTACAGTGTGGGGAATATAGTCAATAACTGTGTGACATCTTTATATGGTGACATATTGTAACTGGACTTATCATGGTGATCATTTTGAAATGTTCAGAAATATCAAATCACTAAGCTGCGTAACAAGAGCTAACATAGTCAGGCTTCCCTGGTGGCACGGTGGTTAAGAATCCGCCTGCCAGACACAGGTTCGAGCCCTGGTCTGGGAAGACCCCACATGCTGTGGAGCAACTAAGCCCGTGTGCCACAACTACTGAGCCTGTGCTCTAGACCCCACGAGCCACAACTCCTGGAGCCCACGAGCCACAACTGCTGAAGCCCACATGCTGAGAGCCCATGCTCTGCAACAAGAGAAGCCACCACAATGAGAAGCCCACGCACCGCAATGAAGAATTGCCCCCACTTGCTGCAACTAGACAAAGCCTGCACATAACAAAAAAGACCCAAGGCAGCCAAAAATAAATAAATAAATAATTTAAAAAAAAAAAAACAACTAACATAGTGTCGTAGGTCAATTATACTTCAAAAACAAGCTCATAGAAAAAGAAATCAAATTTGTGGTTACCAGAGACGGGGTGTTGGTAGTGGGGTAAATGAAGGTAGTCAAAAGGTACAAACTCCCAGTTATAAGAGAAATAAGTGCCAGGGATATAATATACAGCTTGTTCTATGTTATATATGAAAGTTGTTAAGAGAATAAATCCTAAGAATTCTCATCGAAAGGAAAAATATTTTTTTCTATTTCTTTATATGAGATGATGGATGTTCACTAAACTTATTGTGAGAATCATTTCATGAGGTACATAAGCTAAATCATTATGCTGTACACCTTAAATTTATACAATGCTGTATATCAATTATATCTCAATAAAACTGGAAGAAAATCCTATTTTATTATTTTAGCCAGCACTCCGTTTCTATTGAGGTTGGAGATTAGCTAAATATATTTTCTATGTAGTGCCTGTTAATGTCTTTAAACCATTTTCTTACTTAGGTTTTGGTGTTTTTCAATTTTACACGTATTTACAGCTGTAAATTAATGTGCATAGGGAAATCTGGAATATTTAGAGTGTGATTAAGATGGCAATTCATACTGTGGAAAAAAATAGAGTGTATAATTAATGGTGCTGTGAAAGATAGTTCTTTCTTTGTGGAAAAAAAGAGTTAGATCTTTATCTTACACCATTCACAGAAATAATTCCCAGATGAAGAGCTAACTATAAAACAAAACTATGAAAGAATTAGACAAGGAAATATTTTTCATATTTGAAATGGAGAAGGATTTTTTAAGACACAAAATTAATTCTCAATTCACTAAAGTAAAAGACCAACACATGTATCTACACAAAAGTACAGACGTTCTGTGTGGTAATGACACATAGGCAAGCAGAAAAAATTAGTGACAGACTGAGAGGACATATTTGCACCACTAGAAACAGGCAAATTATTAAGATCCAGATTACATAAAGTACCCTACCAATTGATAAGAAAAAGATAAGCCACCCAGTAGAAATTGAGATGGTTAACACATATAAAAAGATGGTCAGACCAGAGGGCAGACAGCAGAAGCAAGAAGAACTACAATCCTGCAGCCTGTGGAACAAAAACCACATTCACAGAAAGATAGACAAGATGAAAAGGCAGAGGGCTATGTACCAGATGAAGGAACAAGATAAAACCCCAGAAAAACAACTAAATGAAGTGGAGATAGGCAACCTTCCAGAAAAAGAATTCAGAATAATGATAGTGAAGATGATCCAGGACCTCGGAAAAAGAATGGAGGCAAAGATCGAGAAGATGCAAGAAATGTTTAACAAAGACCTAGAAGAATTAAAGAACAAACAAACAGAGATGAACAATATAATAACTGAAATGAAAACTACACTAGAAAGAATCAATCACAGAATAACTGAGGCAGAAGAATGGATAAGTGACCTGGAAGACAGAATGGTGGAATTCACTGCTGCGGAACACAATAAAGAAAAAAGAATGTAAAGAAATGAAGAGAGCCTAAGGAACCTCTGGGACAACATTAAATGCAACAACATTCACATTATAGGGGTCCCAGAAGGTAAAGAGAAAGAGAAAGGACCAGAGAAAATATTTGAAGAGATTATAGTCAAAAACTTCCCTAACATGGGAAAGGAAATAGCCACCCAAGTCCAGGCAGCACAGAGAGTCCCAGGCAGGATAAACCCAAGGAGAAACATGCCGAGACACATAGTAATCAAATTGGCAAAAATTAAAGACAAAGAAAAATTACTGAAAGCAGCAAGGGAAAAACGACAAATAACATACAAAGGAACTCCCATAAGGTTAACAGCTGGTTTCTCAGCAGAAACTCTACAAGCCAGAAGGGAGTGACATGATATACTTAAAGTGATGAAAGGGAAGAACCTACAACTAAGATTACTCTACCCGGTAAAGATCTCATTCAGACTTGATGGAGAAATCAAAAGCTTTACAGACAATCAAAAGCGAAGAGAATTCATCACCACCAAACCACCTCTACAACAAATGCTAAAGGAACTTCTCTAAGTGGGAAACACAAGAGAAGAAAAGGACCTACAAGAACAAACCCAAAACAATTAAGAAAATGGTCATAGGAACATACATATCGATAATTACCTTAAACGTGAATGGATTAAATGTTCCAACCAAAAGACACAGGCTTGCTGAATGGATACAAAAACAAGACCCATATATATGCAGTCTACAAGAGACCCACTTCAGACCTAGGGACACATACAGACTGAAAGTGAGGGGATGGAAAAAGTAATTCCATGCAAATGGAAATCAAAAGAAAGCTGGAGTAGCAATACTCATATCAGATAAAATAGACTTTAGAATAGAGAATGTTATAAGAGACAAGGAAGGACACTACATAATGATCAAGGGATCAATCCAAGAAGAAGACATAATTATAAATATATATGCACCCAATGTAGGAGCACCTCAATACATAAGGCAACTGCTAACAGCTATAAAAGAGGAAATAGACAGTAACACAATAATAGTGGGGGACTTTAACACCTCACTTACACCAATGGACAGATCATCCAAAATGAACATAAATAAGGAAACAGAAGCTTTAAATGACACAATAGACCACATAGATTTAACTGATATTTATAAGACATTCCATCCAAAAACAGCAGATTACACTTTCTTCTCAAATGCACACAGAACATTCTCCAGGATAGATCACATCTTGGGTCACAAATCAAGCCTCAGTAAATTTAAGGAAATTGAAATCATATCAAGCATCTTTTCTGACCACAACACTATGAGATTAGAAATGAATTACAGGGAAAAAACAGTAAAAAACAGAAACACATGGAGGCCAAACAATACGTTACTAAATAACCAGAAGATCACTGAAGAAATCAAAGAGGAAATTTAAAAATACCTAGAGACAAATGACAATGAAAACACGACGATCCAAAACCTATGGGACACAGCAAAAGCAGTTCTAAGAGGGAAGTTTATAGCTATACAAGCCTACCTCAAGAAAGAAGAAAAATCTCAAATAAACAATCTAACCTTATACCTAAAGGAACTAGAGAAAGAAGAACAAACAAAACCCAAAGTTAGGAGAAGGAAAGAAATCATAAAGATCAGAGCAGAAATAAATGAAATAGAAACAAAGAAAACAATAGCAAAGATCAATAAAACTAAAAGCTGGTTCTTTGATAAACAAAATTGATAAACCATTAGCCAGACTCATCAAGAAAAAGAGGGAGAGGACTCAAATCAATAAAATTAGAAATGAAAAAGGAGAAGTTACAACAGACACCACAGAAATATAAAGCATCCTAAGAGACTACTACAAGCAACTCTATGCCAATATAACGGACAACCTGGAAGAAATGGATAAATTCTTAGAAAGGTATAACCTTCCAAGACTGAAGCAGGAAGAAACACAAAATATGAACAGACCAATCACAAGTAATGAAATTGAAACTGTGATTAAAAATCTTCCAACATGGGAGGGAGGGAGACGCAAGAGGGAAGAGATATGGGAACATATGTATATGTATAACTGATTCACTTTGTTATAAAGCAGAAACTAACACACCATTGTAAAGCAATTATACCCCAATAAAGATGTTAAAAAAAATCTTCCAACAATCAAAAGTCCAGGACCAGATGGCTTCACAGGTGAATTCTATCAAACATTTAGAGAAGAGCTAACACCCATCCTTCTCCAACTCTTCCAAAAAATTTCAGAGGAAGGAACACTCCCAAACTCATTCTATGAGGCCACCATCACCCTGATACCAAAACCAGACAAAGATACTACAAAAAAAGAAAATTACAGACCAATATCACTGATGAATATAGATGCAAAAATCCTCAACAAAATACTAGCAAACAGAATCCAACAACACATTAAAAGGATCATACACCATGATCAAGTGGGATTTATCCCAGGGATGCAAGGATTCTTCAATATATGCAAATCAATCAATGTGACACACCATATTTACAAATTGAAGAATAAAAACCATATGATCACCTCAATAGATGCAGGAAAAGCTTTTGACAAAATGCAACACCCATTTATGATAAAAACTCTCCAGAAAGTGGGTATAGAGGGAACCTACCTCAACCTAATGAAGGCCATATACGACAGACCCACAGCAAACATCATTGTCAATGGTGAAAAACTGAAAGCATTTCCTCTAAGATCAGGAACAAGACAAGGACGTCCACTCTCACCACTATTATTCAACATAGTTTTGGAAGTCCTAGCCACGGCAATCAGAGAAGAAAAAGAAATAAAAGGAATACAAATTGGAAAAGAAGAAGTAAAACTGTCACTGTTTGCAGCTGACATGATACTATGCATAGAGAATCCTAAAAATGCCACCAGCAAACTACTAGAGCTAATCAATGAATTTGGTGAAGTTGAAGGATACAAAATTAATGCAGAGAAATCTCTTGCATTCCTATACACTAATGATGAAAAATCTGAAAGAGAAATTAAGGAAACACTTCCATTTACCATTGCAACAAAAAGAATAAAATACCTAGGAATAAACCTACCTAGGGAGACAAAAGACCTGTATGCAGAAAACTATAAGACACTGATGAAAGAAATTAAAGATGATACCAACAGATGGAGAGATATACCATGTTCTTGGATTGGAAGAATCAATATTGTGAAAATGAGTACACTACCCAAAGCAATCTACAGATTCAATCCAATCCCTATCAAATTACCAATGGCATTTTTTACAGAACTAGAACAAAAAAATCTTAAAATTTGTATGGAGACACAGAAGACCCCGAATAGCCAAATCAGTCTTAAGGGAAAAAAACGGAGCGGGAGGAGTCAGACTCCCTGACTTCAGACTATACTACAAAGGTACAGTAATCAAGACAATATGGTACTGGCAGAAAAACAGAAACATAGATCAATGGAACAAGATAGAAAGCCCAGAGGTAAACCCACACACCTATGGTCAACTAATCTATGACAAAGGAGGCAAGGATATACAATGGAGAAAAAACAGTCTCTTCAATAAGTGGTGCTGGGGCTTCCCTGGTGGCGCAGTGGTTGAGAGTCCGTCTGCCGATGCAGGGGACACGGGTTCGTGACCTGGTCTGGGAAGGTCCCACATGCTGCGGAGCGGCTGGGCCCGTGAGCCATGGCCGCTGAGCCTGTGCGTCCGGAGACTGTGCTCCGCAACGGGAGAGGCCACAACAGTGTGAGGCCCACATACCGAAAAAAAAAAAAGTGGTGCTGGGAGAACTGGACAGCTACATATAAAAGTATGAAATTAGAACACTCCCTAACACCATACACAGAAATAAACTCAAAATGGATTCAAGACCTAAATGTAAGACCGGACACTATAAAACTCCTAGAGGAAAACATAGGAAGAACACTCTTTAACATAAATCACAGCAAGATCTTTTTTGATCCACCTCCTAGAGTAATGGAAATAAAAACAAAAATAAACAAATGGGACCTAATGAAACTTAAAAGCTTTTGCACAGCAAAGGAAACCATAAACAAGATGAAACGACAACCCTCAGAATGGGAGAAAATATTTGCAAATGAATCAACGGACAAAGGATTAATCTCCAAAATATATAAACAGCTCATGCAGCTCAATATTAAAGAAACAAACAACCCAATCCAAAATGGGCAGAAGACCTAAATAGACATTTCTCCAAAGAAGACATACAGATGGCCAAGAGGCACATGAAAAGCTGCTCAACATCACTAATCATTAGAGAAATGCAAATCCAAACTACAATGAGGTATCACCTCACACCAGTCAGAATGGCCATCATAAAAAATCTACAAACAACAAATGCTGGAGAGGGTGTGGAGAAAAGGGAACCCTCTTGCACTGTTGGTGGGAATGTAAATTGATACAGCCACTATGGAGAACAGTATGGAGGTTCCTTAAAAAACTAAAAATAGAATTACCATAGGATCCAGCAGTCCCACTACTGGGCATATACCCAGAGAAAACCATAATTCAAAAAGACACATGCACCCCAATGTTCATTGCAGCACTATTTACAATAGCCAGGTCATGGAAGCAACCTAAATGCCCATCGACAGACGAATGGATAAAGAAGGTGTGGTACATATATACAATGGAATATTACTGAGCCATAAAAAGCAACGAAATTGAGTCATTTGTTGAGATGTGGATGGATCTAGAGACTGTCATACAGAGTGAAGTAAGTCAGAAAGAGGAAAACAAATATCGTATATTAACGCATGTATGTGGAACCTAGAAAAATAATACAGATGAATTGGTTTGCAGGGCAGAAGTTGAAACACAGATGTAGAGAACAAACGTATGGATACCAAGGGGTGAAAGTCGTGGTGGGGTGGGGATGGTGGTGTGATGAATTGGGCTATTGGGATTGACAGGTATACACTGATGTGTATAAAATTGATGACTTATAAGAACCTGCTGTATAAAAAAATAAATAAAATAAAATTCAAAAATCCAAAAAAAAAAAAAAAAGGTGATCAACCACATTATAGCCCAGGTTAAGAAAGCACAGCTCTACTGCCTTCACACTGCTTGCACAAACAATTCAAATGTCATATTTCTTCCCCTAATTTCACTCCTGTCTCTGCTTCTGGCCTCATCCTGGCCCTTCTGTCCCCACCCCCAAACTTCACACTTAAGCCATGAGGACCTCCTTAGGACTCCCAGCACAAACTTTGCTGTTTCTGATGTACCTGCCGTGATCCTGTTTGGCATGCCACCTTGGTGGCCTGCTGAACACTTCCTCATAATCTCGAGACAATTATCATCTCATGTATAAAATCTTTCCTGCCCCTCCACCATTGCTCTTTGTGGAAGCCGTTGGCAAGGTCTTCATCATCTTTGTACTCCTAATGCATATACATATATATATATATATATATATATATCTCCTAATGTATATATATGTATGTACTCCTAATGCAAAGAGACTATCCAGTCAGTGCTTATTAATTTGAACCTATATCCCCTCTTCTTAGAGATTAAGTCAATGAAATGTAGAGAGTTTATTCTGACAGCTAGATAGGATTAAAGTTAGATTAAAACCCATTTTCTCTTGAATCCTAGACTTTTAAACTTTCTTATTAACCATATTTAACTGAAATTTATTTTTAAAATTCAATTTTCAATATAAAACCTCCTATTTATAAAAAATCATAGAAAGTAAAGTTAAAAAGCATAATTAACCGACCTCTCATCCACATATCTAGGAGGAGAACCAGAAGAGTACATGCACCAAAGTTAAGAAAATACAATTTTAGAATGTAGGCAGTAGACAGCTACATCAAAGGCCTCCAAATTCAGTACAAGTGAGGACAAAAATGGTACACTCCTTTTGGCAATAAGGAGGTTCCTGGTGACTTTTTCCAGGGTGGTTTCAGTGAAATGATTAAGGACTATGCAGTAGGACAGAAATAATGAGGGAAGAAGTGGAGACAGTGAATGGGGACTATTCTTTAGAGCAACATACCCTGTTCTGTGATTCTCAAACCATTGGGACCAAAGATCAGGGCTGGCTGTTCTGAGTTTTGCAATGCTCACTTGTAGGAAGTTAAGTGAAGGCAGAGACATTTTTGTCTTGGTCGTACTAAATCTACACTACCTACCTAGCACAGTACCTGGAATATAGTATATGCTCAAAAAATATTTGTTGAGTACTGAAATATTACTGTAGGCATTGAGAAAAAACTGAAAGTCCAAAGGTTAGTAGCTCAAGGTTAATGTAATTGACATAATTTGGGGAGACTCTGGGTCAAAATGATTCCCCACTGGCCAGGTCTGGGCTCTCTTTGCCATGTTTCTTGTGCGAGACTCTGTCACCTTAGTCATGAGGAAAAGAAGGAGGAGTGAATAAAACATTGATGAGCACATGCTCCATTTTTCTTCCCATGACCTTCTTTCTTAGCCTTGGGTAGAGAAGATCCTCTTTCCTCTCCAGAGCTGGGGCCATCAATGTTTGAGTCCAGAACTGCCAGAAGCCAAGTTCCCTGACACAAAAATAAAGTCCACTGAGAGTAGGAGAGACCAAAGCCAAAATGTTGAATAAGCAGAGGGCAGGTCCTAAGGAGTTTGAACTCCTGGAACTGTTTGTCCCTGAGCCCAGCTCACCCATGGTTAGGTTACCTGAGTCACTAAATACTCCCTCTCCCCTACTCCATTTCCTCTGAGCTCATTTGAGTTGGGTTTCTCGCCCCTGCATCTGAAAGAAATGGAGAGACACGGCTGCAATTAGCAGCCCAAGCTTTTCCACCACAGTCCACATCTGCCTCTCATACCTGGTACTGGTGACAGACCAAGATGGCACCTTTTCTTCAAAAGGACAGATGAAAAACAGTCTCCTGTTTCTGTAAATAGCATTTTATTGGAACACAGCCTTGTCCACTCATTTACATTTTGTCTACGGCTCCTTTTGTGCTACGATGGTAGAGTTGAATGGTTGTGACTGAGACTATGGCAAAAGCTTAAACTATTTACTATTTGGCCCTTTACAGAAAAAGTTTGCTGACTCCCGATTTAGAAGATAATGGTGGAGGGGGTGGTAGAGGATGCTGCTGATGCCTCACCCAGTTTCCCTTTTCCTGCCCTTGCACTCATATCCCAGCTGCCGGCACTGTTGGCTGATAACTTATGGGATACCTTCTTCTCCAGAGACAATTGCCTAGCAATCTCCATGCTCTTCTGCCTACTGCAGACTTTGGCCTACTGACACACGGGTAGGATTAGTGCTCTAGAGCCTCCCCATGGGATCAGGCTGAAGCTACACTCCTGCTTGGATCATGTTCCTGCTTGCTATATCTCCCCCGCCCCCAGCTCCCCCCCCCCCCCAGCCTATAGTCCTTCCTCAATACATCCCTTCAACTGGAATTTCTATGTCAGCCACTGCTTCTGGGAACCCTGCCAAAGTCAGGGGGGAAAGGATGTTTTGCAGGTATGACTTAGTCTTGGAAGCATACTTCATGAAGACTGGTTATGACCTTTCTAGTGTTTCTGGATAGGTGAGCTGGACCAGGGAAATTACCCTACCCATCTGTTCTAATGCAGTTTTCTTTTGCCCTTATATTCCCCCACATGTCAAAGCCCCTTCTTGACCTAAGGTACTTCAACATTAAATATAAAAAGAAAAAAAATTTGCCTTTCTAGCGTTGGAACCAGAACAAATACAAAGAGAACAAGGTATGGGGTTAGGGCTGCATCGGTGACTTCTAGGAGAAGACCTGATATTTTGACTGAAGTCCTTAATCAGCTGGGGAGTTAGACCTTTCAGGTTCTACCTTTCCTTCTTCCCTTTGACCTCTTCCTTACACAAAACTTCAAGACTCTGAACTTCTTTATGATTGGATATTCAGATCCTGTGAATGGTGGAGTCTGCCATTTCTGGGAGAACATGTTGCTGAGCTAAGAAATGTATGAGCAAAGGTAAGTTTATCAGCTTTACATTTATTCATAGCTTGGTGATATTCATTTCTGTATTCACTGATGCTGGCCCAGAGTAGCTGCTTAATGCTTGCTTTCCAGTGAGTCAGGCTGTGCCCCACTCCTGGGCAGGGAAACGCAAGACTGTGTGAGCCTCTCAAGTTTGTAGCCTCTGGGAAGAGGGAAGAGATCAGACTAGCTCATTTCCTCATAGACACAGGTGTTCCTTAGCTCCAAACTTGGCCTCTGGCTTGCGTGTGAATTCCAGGTTCAGGAGTGGCCAGTGTCTCGGGGTGGGGCAAAGGTGTGGGTGGGCAGAGTTCAGGAATGCATTGTTCCAGAAAATTTGTCCAAACAGTTTTTCTGCCTCCTTTTCCCTGGCTGGCTGCAGTTTCAGTCATAGAAAATCTGCCCATGAGGAGTTTGTTTTAGCTGCTACCACAGTGGCCAAAGGACTCTTGCTATATTTGAGAGGCCCATTGCCAAGGGCCTACTAGATGCAAAGCACAGGTTTTTAACAATAAGCAATTATACAGAACCATATTCTCTCACCTATCTGAATTTATGACCTCTTTAGATCAGGAGTCAAACTCTCGATCCCGAAATGGAAGAATAATACAAGGGGAGTCAAGCACCCCTCTTTGCAAAACATCCATTTCCAGCAAGTGATGCAAAGGAACTATGTGAAGAAGCTAAAAGACCCAGAATCAATCTAGATGTGTTCACCACCACCTGGGTTGGATTTTATGCTGTGGTTATCACTAAAACCCTGTGGGCTTATAAAAATTTCAGTTACCCACGCCACCAACAATGTCACCAAAATATTGAAACACTCAAGAAATACCAGAATTCCAGAGGCTGTTGTCCACCATTGACTGGCATTAGACATCATCCTGATACCTAGGGGATACACTTGTGCAGTTGTCAATGATGATTGCTGCACACACATCCTCTCAAAACTTTCTGATGTCTTTTTGTTGAATGAGCACATCTGTGAAGCAAACCAAGACAGTTGTTGAGTGAATGATGCAGTCCTTTGCTCTAGGACCTATGGATCATCCTCAGGTGATTGGGGAAGGAACCTCTTTCCCTGGGTCTTCATAACAGGGATACAGTCCATGGGATACACTTTTTAAAATAATTAATTAATTTTTGGCTGCGTTGGGTCTTCGTTGCTGCACGCAAGCTTTCTCTGGTTGTGGTGAGCTGGGGCTACTCTTCATTGCGGTGCGTGGGCTTCTCATTGTGGTGGCTTCTCTTGTTGTGGTGCACAGGCTCTAGATGCGCGGGCTACAGTAGTTGTGGCACGTGGGCTCAGTAGTTGTAGTTCATGGGCTCTAGAGTGCAGGCTCAGTAGTTGTGGCGCACAGACTTAGTTGCTTTGCGGCATGTGGGATCTTCCTGGACCAGGTCTCGAACCCGTGTCCCCTGCATTAGCAGGGGGATTCTTAACCACTGCGCCACCAGGGAAGTCCCATGGGATACACTTCTGGCCGAGGGCTAGTGATCATTTCCTTTTTCTTCTTATGGGAAAACCCCTCCTCAAGTGCATCCAATCACATCTAATCAAGACTGGCAGCACTGTCCTGTCCAAAGAGTTGACCCAAACTATGGTTAAAGACAGAAAACCGAAGAACAAACTGCTCCTCCAACCCATTATGGGAGACTTCTTGACTCAATTCCTGAATGCTGAACATCCCTGTAATTTTGTTTTCACTCCCAAAAGATTTTCCTGGAGATAAAAGTAGTTTATCTTGGCCAAGAGGAAGAGCTATAAAAGAATTAAGGCAGACCTCAGTTTTCTTTGCCTAGACCTTTGCCTCCTTTTCTTTTTTTCCCTCTCTTCTCCTTTCCATTTTTTCCCCTTTCCTATCTCCCACTCCCCTGAATCTTGACTGACATTAGAGAGCTTACAGACAACTGTCCTGGCTTACAAAGATAACTCTGGAAAGAACTGTTCTATCCGCTGCCAATATGAGATGGCACCAGTGATCCTGAGGCATGAAAACCAACCTATTCCAACCACCAACCATTCCAACCGCAAGTTTTGCATCAGTTACAGATAAAGAAAACTGCAACCAGAGACAAGACCAAAGTCATGTACCCCTCTCTTCTCCAATCCTGCTTCAGCTCAGGGAGTTACCTAATTTTGGGGTGCTCCTTGATGTGCATCATTTGAACAAAACCTGTAATCCCTATTGAGTCACTTTAACTATATTTTTCTTGACACTAAAATCTTTTCCAGATTCACTCTTCACCCTCTCCATCCTTCTCTGTTCTTCAGGAGACTGACATCTATGGGTTATATCAATAGGCTCCCTAACCTCTGGCTTTGTTTTGGGTTCAGCCAATGGGAGGCACTAGAAGGAAGTCAGAGGGTGGACAGAGCAAAGTCAAGGTATTTATGCTCTGGGTCCCTTCCAGCCTGATCACCATGAGTTGACTGAATCCTTGACCTAAGGCTCCACCCAAGGCTCCTGTTTGTCATACTTTCCCTGGTTCCTGTAACTTCTTTTTTCTCTCTCTCTCTCTCTTTTTTAAATTTAAATTTATTTATTTTTGGCTGTGTTGGGTCTTCGTTGCTGCACGTGGGCTTTCTGTAGTTGCCGTGAGCAGGGACTACTCTTCATTGTGGTGCGCGTGCTTCTCATTGCAGTGGATTCTCTTGTTGTGGAGCACAGGCTCTAAGCGTGTGGGCTTCAGTAGTTGTGGCACGTGGGCTCAGTAGTTTTGGCTCATGGGCTCTAGAGCGCAGACTCAGTAGTTGTGGCGCACAGGCTTAGTTACTCTGTGGCATGTGGGATCTCCCCGGACCAGGGATCAAACCCGTGTCCTCTGCATTGGCAGGCAGATTCTTAACCACTGCACCACCAGGGAAGTCCCTGTAACTTCTTTTTCTTGCCTCTTCAGGCCTAGGGGATAACAGCTCCCGTTTGTCGCTAGCCTCAGGGAATTGCACAATGCCCTGACCATTTCCCTAAACTCTGCCAATTCCTTTGGAAACAACCTTAAGATGTATGACGTGATTTGATACACATATATATTGTGAAGTCATTAGTACAATAAGGTTAGTTAACACATCCATCACCTTACATAGTTATCTTTTTTTTTTTTTGGTGGTGAGAACATTTAAGGTCTGCTCTCTTAGTAACTTTCAAGTGTATAATATTGTTAACTATAGTCAACATGCTGTATATTAGATCTCCAGAACTTATTCAACTTAAAACTGGAAATTTTTACCCTTTGACCAACATCTCCACATTTCCCACACCCCCAATTCTGATAATTACCATTCTACTCTCTGTTTCTATGAATTTGACTTTTTTAGATTCCACTTATAAGTGATATCATACAGTATTTGTGTTCTCTGTCTGACTTCTTTCACTAAGCATAATACCCTCCAAGTCCATCCATGTTGTCACAAATGGCAGGATTTCCTTCTTTCTCATGGCTTAATAATATTCCATATATATATATATATATATATATATATATATGTATATATGTCCTACATATTTTTATCCATTCATCCACTGACAGACACAGGTTATTTCCATTTCTGGCTGTTGTGAATAATGCTGCAATAAACATGAGGGTGCAGATATCTATTCAAGATAGTGATTTCATTTCCTTCAGATATATTCCCAGAAGTGGGATTGCTGGATCATAGGGTAGTTCTATTTTTAACTTTTTGAGGAACCGCCATACTATTTTCCATCATGGCTGCACCAATTTACATTCCCACCAACAGTGTAGGAGGGTTTCCTTTTCTCCACACCCTCTCCAGCATTTGTTATCTCTTGATTTTTGATAATAACCATTCTAACAGGTGTGAGTGGTACCTCGTTTTGGTTTTGATTTGCATTTCCCTGATGATTAGTGACGTTGGGGTGTATGGGGTGGCCTGGTACTGGAGTGGGCTGGGGGCTGGGTTTGTAGGAGCCCACTGGGAGCTTGGGCCCACAGGAGCCGCCTTGCGTTGGTGTGAGCCTGGTGCTGGGGTCCATGTTGAAGTTGGGTGTTCACTTCACTCTCCTTCCCCCACAGGGAGAGCATCTCTCTCCACACTGGGCTGCTGGGACTTGGGGGAGAGGTGACAGGACTAATGTGGGACTCTTTCCTACCCTCTTCAATGTGTCTTTTCTTAGTTCTGTGCCCCACTTTGGTGCTTTAATCCCTCATATGGAATCCTTAGTTCTTATGAATTTATTTTCAGGTGTAGATAGTTGTTTAAATTTATGTTTCTGGGGGTGGACAAATGCTAGAAATTTCTATACCGCTATCTCGCTGATGTTATTCCTCAGAATTCCCTCACACTTTATCTTACTCTTTTCCCCAAAGTTGGTTTCTTCTTGAGACACTTAAAAAAAAATAAAAAACAAACCTTAACTTTCAGGATATTTCTTGGCTTTCCTCCTACCTCAGTGGCAGCTTCACTGCAGCTTTCTTTTCTAGATCATCTTCCTCTTAGAGATGGAGTAATACAGGAGGTCCTCAAATCTCTTCTGTTCTGTACTTGGTAAACAGAATTGTTGGGTATCTCCTTTGGCATAAGGATTCTGTCTAAAAAATTATTGAGACCCTAAGGGTGCCATGAACCAAGAAATTTAGGGAACCAGTGCTCCAAGTCATCACATATGATTCTATAGCTCTAAATTCCTCCAAGGTGTTAATTACTCACTTTTCTCCATATCCTCTCCAATATTTGCTATTTGTGGTCTTTATGATGATAGCCATTCTGACAGGTGTGTGGTGATATCTCATTGTGGTTTTGATTTGCATTTCCCTGGTGGTTAGTGATGTTGAGCATCTTATAATATGCCTGTTGACTATTGGTATGTATTCTTTGGAAAAATGTTTATTCAGATCCTCTGCCCATTTTTTAATTGGCTTGCTTTTATATGTTGATTTGTATGAGTTCTTTGTATATTTTGGATATTAACTCCTTATCAAAAATATCATTTGCAAATATCTTCTCCCATTCAGTAAGTGGCCTTTTCATTTATTTGATAGTTTTCTTCACTGTGCAAAATCTTTTTAGTTTGATGTTGTCCCATTTATTTTGCTTTTGTTTCCCTTGCCTGAGAAGACATAGCCAAAAAAATATTACTAAGATCAAGTTAGATTGAGTAGATAAGAACTTACTGTCTATGTTTTCTTGCAGATGTTCTATGGTTTCAGGTCTTACATTTAAGTATTTAATTCATTTTGAATTTATTTTTGTGTATGGTGAGACAGAGTAGTTTAGTTTGATTATTTTGCATGTAGCTGTCCAGTTTTCCCAACACCATTTATTCAAGAGGCTGTCTTTTCCCCATTGTACATTATTGCTTCCCTTCCTCATTGCTTTAAACTTCAGAGACTTAACAATGATCAACATATTTCATTTTGCCATGTTGCCCCAAGTCAAGTCAACATGATGGCCTTCCTTTTACACCTAAGACCCTGTTGCTTGAATAGAAGCCTCTCACTTGGCTGCTTTACACTGACCAGAAGCTGCTTGCCTCTCTTGCTTTCTTTGAGTGCCAAATTCCTGGTCTTCACAGAAAACCTCTGTGTATCCTGGAAGCTTCCTTTCCAGAGTGCTTATGTATGGACATCATTCCTGTTTTCTATACAACACATACTTTCATTATTCTCTTGCCCACTGGCTGCTTGCTGTTATACCATCAATCACCATGGTACTCAGGTGTTTTGAAAAGGTGAAATGAGGAATAGATGCTTTTAATCATGTGATAGCTGAGCTGTGATAAGCCTGGCTTCCTTCAGATTCCTTTGTACTGAGAAACTCCATACTTGGGCTGCCCTATCCTTGATGTACAGGAATGCATGGACTGGGAAAGCTATCTGAGGAAATGAACCTGTTTGTGAAAGCAGGTAGAGTATGCCTGCAGCCTACTAGAAACCAATCTTACCTGGAATCAGGAGAGGTCTGTTCTCAGTTGTTGCCTCCTCACATCAGCTGTGGGTCTGACCCAGTGTATCAGTTATCTATTGCTGCAGAACAAATTACCCCCAAACTTAGAAGGTTAAAGCAATAAACACTGATTATCTCACAGAATTTCTGAGGGTTTGAAAATTGGGAGAGTTTAGCTGGATGGTTCTGTCTCAGGGTCCCTCAGGAGTAGTCAAGTTGTCAGCTAGGACTGAAGTCCTCTTGAAGTGACTAGGGAATTCACTTTCAAGCTCACTCACATGACTGTTGGCAGAAAAAAAATGAAACATAGGCCACGTGGTCCTCTCTGAAGGACTGCTCGCAGCATGGCGTCCCTCAGAGAGTGATCTGAGAGTGCTCACCCAAGACAGATGCTGAAGTCTTTTATAACCTAATCTTGAAAATGACATGCCATCACTTCTACCATAGTTCTTTGTCGCATAGAAGAACCATGGCACAATGTGGGAGGGGACTACACAAGTGAAGAGTCAGGGATCTTTGGGGGCCATCTTGGAGGCTGCCTATAACACCCTGATCTTGGCAAAATGTTAGACAACGAGGCTCCTCATGATAGAGTCCAGGAGCTCCTCTCAGCAGTGAATGGTCAGATACAAAGGGCTCTAAGAAGTTTTAACTGTGTGGCTGGAGAAACAGGAACAGGTCCTGTGAGTATCGATGTCCCATAAATATAACCCTGGCTGTGGTTGACACACTATCTAAGGAATCAAGAACTAAGGATCCAGAGTGTATCCGCAACTTCTTTGGTTCCAAAGACAAACCAGTTTTGTCAGAATCACCTGGAGAACTTGTTTAAAACACAAGACTCCTTGCCCAAGATATACTATATCAGAATCTCTGTTGTGGGCTCACTAAATAATTTTGATGTGTAGCCAGGTTCGGAAACCACCATGAGATCACACAAGTTTATAGGAAGAACATGTAACCTGTAACTAAAGTGAGAGTTTGGCTTTGACTGATGGATGGATGAAGTGAGTGTAGGCTGGGTCCATAACTGCAGCTGTTTGCAGGTATGGTGGTGAAAGACACCCAAGCAGCTCTTGTTGACTTATTACTATTAATTATTTAAGGACTGCTTCTCTACTTGCCTTGGGATTAGAAGAAGAAACAGACAGAATTCAGAATGCAATGGACTAAATAAAACACAAAAACACAGTATGAATTTTTTTTTTTTTTTTGCGGTATACGGGCCTCTCACTGTTGTGGTCTCTCCCATTGTGGAGCACAGGCTCTGGACGCGCAGGCCCAGCAGCCATGGCTCACGGGCCCAGCCGCTTCATGGCATGTGGGATCCTCCTGGACCAGGGCACGAACCCATGTCCCCTGCATCGGCAGGCGGACTCTCAACCACTGCACCACCAGGGAAGCCCTGAATTTTTAATTAAATCAAATTCTGACCTTCTTTTTATTGAGTGGTTGGTCATGGAAGGGCCTAGAGACACGGGGAAGTTTATGTAGGCTTAAGGAGTAGATGAGAAAATGCTATAATGCTTTCCTCAGGATATAAATGTTCAATATCATTTTCCTTTCTTCATCTTCTGTTTCATAGCAGACTGATCTGAACAATTATTTGTATGCCATGCCATTGGAGCTACTGCTCTATGGCCTTGGTAGAGTAACCTCTTTGCTATAAAGATAGTTAAAAATTGCTTTTGAACATCTCTCCGAGGGATTTCTGATTTCCATACAGAGATTTAGAAAGCTAGAGTGAGTCATTCCCAGCTTTGCAATAAAGGAGGCTAGCCAAATTGCATGTACATGAATTTTCTTGAGAGAGCTGAGTAGCAGGGTAACCAACTAGCCTGAAATCAAAGGGGAGATGGGCATCTTGGAGACAGGATGTAAGCACTTTTTTTTTTTAACCAGGGCAGAAGTTCCTAAACACTGGTATGAAAAATTCACCTAGAAGCAGTGGAGGCTGAGTGTGGACTGGTGAGAGAGTGTGGAGACCCTGGGGGCTGCAGATATAAGAAAAATTTTCTGCATGGACTCCACTTGCTAAGAGTTCTGAGAAAGCATCCTTCTTGGTGAAGGCCTGTGGGAGAGGAGTAGCAACCATTGTGGAAGAGGCAGAGATCCAGGGGCATGGGGCCTGCCTAAAACTGAGGTTTAATCAGAACAATAGATACCCTGCTGCCATGCTTCCTTACAACCATTTAACAAGTGTCAAGTAACAAGTAATAGTGGAATACTGCCAGAAGAGTTGCAAGACTGTAGAGATGGTCACAGTTTAAAAAGAAAATCTAAAGCTGATGTGACATTGAAAAAAGTCTCTTTAGCAAACTGGTCTCCAGTCTAAGCATAAGGTATTGCTATAGGAATTTGAAGTCTGGGGGGCACTGAGGGTACACTAAAGCAACAACAAACTAGAGCAACAACAAACCTCCAGCCCAACTCACCTCCTTACTAGATTCTCAAACCTCCACATTAAAGGCTTAGCAAAAGAAAAAGCATGTCCATTTCCAGGCATCAAAACTATTTACTTTGGTCTCTGCTACACAAGATGTCTGGGATTCAACTTAACATTATGAGGCATACAAAAGGAAAGAAAAAAATAAAACACATCCAAGAGACAAAGAAATCAACAGAACAAGATTCAGAGATAACACAGATGTTGGAACTATCTGACATGGAATTAAAATAGCCATGAGTAACATGCTGAAGGCCCCAGTGCAAAAGGTGGACAACATGCATAATCAGGTGGGAAATTTTCAAAGAGAGACCAAAACTATAAGAAAGAATAAAATGAAAAACATTGTAACAGAGGTGAAGAATACCTTTGACTGGCTCATTAGGAGACTTGACACACCCAAGGAAAGAAACAGTGAACTTGAAGCTAGGTCAATAGATATGATCAAAACTGAAACACAAAGATAAACATGAGTGAAAAAAAAAAGTACAGAGCATCCAAGAGCCGTGGAACAACATTAGATAGTCTAACATACACACAATTGGAATCCCAGAACATTAGGTAGTCTAACATACACACAATTGGAATCCCAGAAAGAAAAGAGAAAGAGAATGGGACAGGAGAAATATTTGAAGAATTAATGGCTGAGAATTTTGAAACAAAACGAAGAGGCTGAGAATTTTGAAACACAGAACCACGAGGCTGAGAATACCAAGAAAGATAAATACTGAAAACCCAAATCCAACCCCCACCCCCAGCATACCCACCTAGGCATAAAATAATTAAACTGCTTAAAAGGAAATACAAAGAGAAAATCTTGAGGCATCCAGAGGAAAAAAGACACATTACATACAGAGGAAGAAGGATAAGAATTACCATAGACTTCTTGTCAGAAACCACACAGACCAGAAGACAATGAGTGACAACTTTAAAGTGCTGAAAGAAAAGCAACTCTTTCAACCCAGAATTTCTAAAGTCCACAAAAATACCTTTCAAAAATGAAGGAGAAATAAACACTCTCTCTGACAAACAAAATATCAGAACAATTTTACCAGAAAAGTTAAAGAAACTTCTTCAGGCAGAAGGAATGTGATACTAGGTAAAAACTTAGACACAAAGGGATGAAGAGCACTTGAAATGGAATAAATTAAGGTAAAATAAAATTTGCTTTCTTCTTACCTTAAATTGTCCTAAAATAAAACTAACTAATTAAAGCAAAATTATATATATGGCATAATATGTAAAAGTTGAATGAATGACAATATGGAATAAAGAATGGGAGAGAGGAATTGGGAGCACACTATTTAAAGTCTGTACACTACACATATAGTGATATTATATTATTTGAAGATAGATTCTGTTTAACTGGTGATATATATTGTAAGCCCTAGAATAACACAACGATTTTTATAAAGTATAAATAATAAGTTTTAAACAGTAGTGGAGATAAAACAGAATAACAAAAAGCTCAATAAAAATATACAATGAATACAAGAGAAGGCAAAAAAATAAGAACTATATGCTGCGACAATAAATCCACTTAAAATAGAAAGATAGGTACGTTAAAATAAAAGGATGGAAAAGATGTATGATGCAAACACTATAAATAAAGAAGCTGGGTAGCTATAGTATTATCAAAGTAAAATCCAGAACAAGGAATATTATCAGAGATAAAGAAGGACATCACATAATAATAAAGGAATAAATTCTTTAAGAAGACATAGCAATTTTATATGGACATGCACCTAACAACAGAGTTTCAGAATACATGGAGCAAAAACTGATAGAGCTGAAAGGAGAAATAGACAAAACTACAATTATGGTTGGACACCTCAATACTAGTCTGTCAGTAATTGGTAGAACAAGTACATAGACAGTAAGAGCACAGAAGAACTGAACAACACTATCAAACAACTTGACCTAAATGCCATATATAGAGAATGCAAACCAGTAAGAACAGAATCCACATTTTTTTCAAGTACACTTCCCCCAAGTAGAACATATTCTGTGTCAAAAATCAAAGAGCGTGTTTAATATTAAAGAAATCATACAACCTATGTTCTCTGATGATAATGGAATTGAACTAGAAATCAATCACAGAAAGATTTCTCTAAAATCTTCTAAGGTATCAAAATTAAGCAATATTGTTGCTATGAACATTCAAGTTTTTATATGTACATAGATTTTCATTTCTCTTGGGTATGTAACCAGGAGTGGAATTGCTGGGTCAAATGGTAAGTCTGTGTTCAGCTTTTTGAGGGACTATAAGACTGTTTTACAAAGACTATTTTCCCCCATTGACTTGTCTCATCACCCTTGTTGAAAATCAATTGACTATAAATGTGAACATTTATAGTCAATTTATATATACGGAGAGAAGACAGGGGGAGGCCTATAAGCAGTCAAACACCTTAGCACCCAGATCTTGGTTTCTGAAACATCATTCTTCAATAAAAAGAACCAGGGCTTCTTGTAGAAGTGGTTGATTCCAGAGCTGAGAAAAGGAAAACACAAGATGAACTTGGAGCATCTTGTGAGCCAGGAAATAAGGAAGTTCTTTAAAAAGTATGGGACTTATCAAAAGAGCATAGAGACCAACCTGAAAAAGCTCCTAATGGCCAAAGATGGAGCAATTTGAGCAACAAAATGAATAACAATAGTATTGAATCATAAACCACAGGATAAAATAAATACTCATGTGTCCAGACTGATGTAAATAAATAATTGATTGAATAAATAAATGAACAGGGGAAAAAGATAGCTCTTCCTTACAGAAGAATTACAATTAATATATATAGAAGGTATAAAGGAAATACAAAATCACTATTAGAAGACTGCAGTAATAATTGTTGCAAGCAAGATATCCACTAACGAATGCCAGAATTAGTCAACAACTGTTTGAGGAGAAACAGGATATTTCTGTACTTTAAAAGTATCTCTCCCAAGATATTTATTAACTACAAAGAGAAAATAATAATTTTACATACAGTAAAGAAACTCAGTGGATAATGCCTTAATCAAGTGATCAAGGTTAACATCACCAGTCATAAGATCCTCTGATATGATGTACTGAGAAAGGCATAGCATCACTTCTGTGATACTCTTGACAAAAATGCATATCCTTAGTATAATCATGAGAAAACATCACAGTAATCCAATTTGGGGGACATTACACAAAATAACTGACTGGTACTTTTCAAAAGTGGCAAGACCATGAAAGACAAGAAAGGGTGAAGAAATGTCACAGACTGGAGGAGATGAAGGCAACATGATGACTAAATGAAATTTGGAATACCCATTTGTATCCCAGAACAGAAAATGTTCATTGGTGGAAAAACTGGTGAAATAAAAATAAAGTATGTAGTTCAGTCAATATTACTGTGCCAACATCAATATCTTGGTTTTGGTAGTTGTACTATTGTTATGTAAGATGTTAACATTAGTGGAAGCTGGGTGAAGAACACATGGGGATTCTTTTTACTATTTTTGCAACATTTCTCTATATCTAAAATTATCTCTATCTAAATTTGAAATAAAAAGTGAAAAAATGTCTCTCTGAAAGAGTCCAGATGCAGCAGAGATTCAAGCAAAAGAAAAATAACCACAAAACAAAAATTTTGTCTTTGGGGTTGAGGAACAAAGTATGCTAGAGATAACAGCTTCTGGAATTTCTGAATGGCTGCCTTCCACACCTGAGATTACTCTAGGTCAAAGGACTCAGCTACTGGAACAGCAAAGATAAATCAACGTTGTACCACACAAATGCCCTTGAACAAGTTGGCAGTTTGGGGCAGGCACAGTTTATCCTGCCCTGGGCCAGAGCTGATCAGCAAAATTATCAGTAGAATATATTTTAATAAGCAGTACTAGAAGGATAAAAGTGGAAGTTCTTTGTGTTAATTGAATAAAGCTTGATCAGTGCTCCTTCCAGGGAATCTGGGAGTCTGAAAAACTAATGTCAAAAACCAGCAACAAGCATCCCTGTGTAGTTAGCCAAGTAGGTGAGAGTTAAGTGAACTCTAAACTGAGTGTGTGATGATAGAAGGGAAATACAAAGAAAAGGGAAGTCATTTGTTTCATAATTAAAATCAATATTTATGAGAAAAGCAAGTATTTATAAAGTGTCTACTGTGTGCATGGCATTAAATAATTGTTTAATTTCTTTAAACACTTTACCAGCCACCAGATTCTTTTATTTATTTATTTATGGCTGCGTTGGGTCTTTGTTGCTGTGCATGGGCTTTCTCTGGTTGCGGCGAGCGGGGGCTACTCTTCGTTGTGGTGCGTGGGCTTCTCATTGCAGTGGCTTCTCTTGTTGTGGAGCACGGGCTCTAGGCGGTTGGGCTTCAGTAGTTGCAGCACGTGAGCTCAGTAGTTGTGGCTCGCAGGCTGTAGAGCACAGACTTAGTAGTTGTGGCGCATGGGCTTAGTTGCTCTGTGGCATGTGGGGTCTTCCGGGACCAGGGCTTGAACCCATGTCCCCTGCAATGGCAGGTGGATCTTAACCACTGTGCCACCAGGGAAGTCCCCAGCCACCAGATTCTGACATAAACCATCTTGTTTGATCCTCACAAAAAGCAGGTGAAGTGCACAAGGTATTATATGGTTTTCACAAATGTGAAACAGTCTCACAGAGGTAAGAGGCTTTGCCAAGGTCACACGTTAAATGGTCAGACCAGGACTCCAATTCCTAGCTCTTTTTGAGAATGTCATTTTAAAAATAAAAATAACTTTCCATCTGCATCTCTTGATAACGCCCGAGTGAGCATACTAGAGATCTGGATACATCTAAAATTTGAAAATTTGTTTTAAATGTGCTACACTGGACATAGTCCAGAATATGTTTCAAAAGACACATTTTCTCCTTAAATGTTTAAATGCACGTCCTTAAGAATAAATGAAATCCATATGCTCCTGGTCAATTTACATTTACCGTAATTCATTAAAATGCTGTGTTGGAAGTTATTGAGTGTTTGAGCACATTTTGAGTCTTTCTCCAAGTATCTGCAAAAGTTCCATGGATGGTTTTAAAATCGATGTAAAGTTTTTGGCGTAAGTACAGACTTGGTCCATTCATTTTCAGGAAGATGATCCTTGGGCCAGTGTAGCAGATTCGGACTTCATCTCGTTTCCCAGCCTTCTTAGTCTTAAAGTGGAAAGAGAAGTGCCCCACACAGGAGTGGGGAAGCCTTTTGCCCTTTGAATGCTCAAAGTCCAATGGAAGAGGAAGTTAATACATACATTACAGATCTCTAGCATGACCATATTCTGTCCGTCTGTACATCCATCCATCCATCCATCCATCCAGGTACTCAATCATTCAAATAACATTTACTGGAGTCCTACTATGAATCATGTATTGTAGAAAGTTCTGACGGAAAAATGAGTAGCATTCTTTTCCTGTCATGTTTTATAAAGAATATTATATTAGCCTAAGAACAATCTTACAATTTAGGGAGATAATTCTATTCATACTTCATAGAAATGGATAAAGGGGGCTCAGAAAGGTTTAGCAACTTGTCTGTGATTTCAGATGATTCCTAACACACAGCAGATGTTCTGTGAATGTTGAATTGAAATGAATGAGCGAGATGTGTGGTGTTTTCTTTGGATCTGCTCTGGTTAGGAGCCAAAGTATTAGAACAGGGTAGTGGTAAAAATACGGGCTTTAGAGCCAGACTAGGTCTGGGTTCCAATCCTACCTCCATGACTCCATAACCATGTGTATCAGTCAGGGTCCCAGGCACATTCAAAGTAGGATGATTTCAGGAAAGCTTAAAAAAAGAACAATTTGCAAAGGTGCGGGAAGGGTATAGGAGAACCACATAGGATAGTGCACTCATGGAGTGGCTGTTACTACTCCTGGGCCTGAAAGAATGAGAAGGGAGTGGTTACAATAACACAGAGAGGGGCATCTGACAGGAACTGTGACCTTCAGTTGAGGGCTGCAAACAGTCTAAAAGGACCCTGCAGGGAGGAAGCCAGGGAATAACTACCCTGACCTCATTCTCCTCCTGCCCTCCCATAGCCTGCCAGGACACCCATTGGTTGAACCTAGTTGGGCAAAGGGACCATTCAGACTTTGGGACAGAGAGCAAGTGGGGGAGTGGATCTGGAGAGGCAAATGGAAGATATCAGATACCGCATGTGATGCTGGGAGATTATTTCACATTTTTTACCTCATGGCTCTCCTCCTGGATATAATGAAACCCACCTTTTGGGGTGGCTGGGGGGGATTATATGGAATTGTGTTGATCCATATACTCAGCATTGATCACAGTGCCTGGTAGCAGAGCTCACTTGCGATTCTTCTTTCCGGGGCTCTGGTGCCCAAGCATGTCGGCCCCAGCAGCTCTAAACAATCCAATACTCAGTCAACCTTACTCTCTGAGATGTTCAGTCCTTAGTTTCACAGAATTGTGCTTGCCATGTCTTGGGGACATGGTACTGACAGTTAGGGGCTGGGTCCTGATGACAGCTGGGGGAGAACACATATAAGATGGGAAGGGTGACAGGGTTTGTGCCCAGAGCTGACAGCAACATAGGGAGCCAGCAGAGAGTGACCAGCAGGTGTGTGTGAGCAGCAGTGGGGGAGGAGAGGCAGGAGCAGGCACTTCTGAGATGCTCAGGCAAGGAACAGGGCTTCACTGAAGAGCATCATGGTCTTCACACTTTCAAGTGCAGCTGATTCAATGTTATTGCTGTGGGTCTGAGTGACGCCCAAGAATCTGTGTGATTACACACCCCCTTCCCCTTGACAGATGGCCCTGCTGTGTAATTCCGAAAACAACCATGCTTTCAGCAACACTGCCATGATGTCTGGGGGTAGATTTTGAAGTCAGACTGACCTAGTTTGAATCTTGGTTTTATAATTTCTAGCTATGTGACTTTAGGGAAATTATTCATCCTCTCTCTGCCCTGTTGCTCATCAGAAACACTGCCATCTTGTCAAATTACATGAGGCTGAAATGAGATAATCCACATAAAGAATTTAATAAATATTAATGCTAAGTCTGTGAACAAATGGCAAGACCCCAGGCACTTCACCAGGGTTCTGAGAGGGACCTTTGACACTTGTATAGGTGGATCAGTCCAACATGCATCTTCCTGAAATGACATGAACCAATTTCAATGCCCGTATTTCCACAATATCCACCATTAGACCTAATTTGGAGACAAGGAAAGATGGAGGCTCAAAGCCAAGTGGTTCCTCCTAAAGCCATGCAGCATTTGATGATCTTTTCTAACCAGAGAATTTCCTATTGTTTCAGCCATACACTGACCAGTTCACATCCTCTGAAACATGTCTAATCAGGAAAGTGGAAATAGAGCAGAAGTAGCTATTTCCCCCAGTACCAGGGTGGTAGTGAGATATGGGGATTGGAGCCAAACAAGCTGTGTTTGAATCCTTATTCTGATATATATTAGTCATGTGAACTTGAAGATGTCATATGACCTTCTGAACCTCATGTGAAGATAATGATGCATACTTTACCTGATTATTGTGAGGATTAATCAAGAGCATGTATATAACTTCTTGGCATTTAGTGACATTCAAAAAATTACTATTATTATTGTTTTCAGCTTTATAAAGTGGTTCTCTTATCATTTGAATTTCTACAATATATGCATGCATTTTTTTAAATGATCAACAAAACTGCACCCAGAGAACTTTAGTTTTTGTTTCAATTCCCTCTCAGGTGACGAGAACTCTATATAGGCAATGCCCTTTAATATGTTGTCAATTCTCATTGGTAACTACAAACTTTATCATTTTGGAGGTAAAGGTTTTGATCTTCCAAATTAAGAAGTGCTGAGGTAAAATTCTCTTGGGATATTCTTTTCAAAAATTTTATATCTTTTCTTGTCTTTGAACAAAAAATTAAATAAAGCCAAGATTCCTGCATACAAATAATTTACCATGGGATAACATGGATGAAGTAAATACTAAACAGAGGTATCTCTGTTCTGGGGTTTAGCATTGTTTTGTAGTAAAGGACTCAGAGAAGGACACGAAGGCTGGTCCAGGCCTAATCACAGATCCATCTCCATGAATCTATTAGATCATTGTCAGAAATCAACAGTGTTCCCTTAAGAAATAGAGTGGGATGTTCTCGAGGGTCTTAAATGGAAATAAAAGGCAGCTACAGCCAAATCATCTTTTCTGGCAAATTGTCTCTGGACTGTAGCCTGCGTACCTCTACCATCTCCTTGGTCCCCTCTCTTCTGCTTCTGAAACTCATCTGGCTGTTGGGCTTGTTTATGGCATTATCATCTTTGTAATCCACCCACAGCTCTTCGTTGACTCACCAGCACTGATCCGTTTCTGGCTTGGTTTCCCCATCTGTAAGTCAGAAATAGTAAAATCACTCAGAATTTTTATCATCATTAAATAGGATAACATGAGTAGAGAGCTCTTTGTGTGAATATCCTAGACTTTATAATCTAGCCTATCTAATACAAAGCTTCATGATGCCCTCTGGTGCAATTGAGTGAGCCAGAGAAAATTACTCTTCTTGAGCCTCAGTTTTTCTTATCTGCAAAATGGAGACAATAATGATTATTTTGAAGGGATATTATGAGGAAAGTATTCAGCACCAGTGAGACAGAAAACACTGCCTAAGAGTTTGATCTGTCCCAGTTTCAAAGATTTGACTGGTCCTTTAGGAAGGTACCTTCAAAACTGCCTTCCTAACTAATTATGCATTGAAGACAAATCTCCAGATTGTTTAGGAGCAAAATGTGATGCATTTGTAAATCTGGATTTTGTAACAGGCAGGGTGTGCTTTTCCATGTAGGGTTCATCATGTTAGCTTTATAAGGAATGTACATTTCAGTGGATTATTTTTTTAATAAGGAAAATATGATACTTGACATAAATTACATTGGTAAAAATCAATGTTATACATACAATTTATATTTTTCCCCTTTTGATACCTGTAAATGTTTCAAAATTTACCTCCTTTGCAATAAATGATGGATATTTATCTTCTTTGTTGAATGCCCATACCAAGAGGCTCTTTTTTCCCCATCTGGTCTTCCATTCAAATGTTCAATGCCAATATTTTTGGCTTCTCTTTAAAAAAAACTTTACTGATGAATAATTGACATACAATAAACTGCATATAATTTAACCATGAAATTAATAAATTTTTACAAACTGGTAAAATGTATATATACATTTTATCATTTTGTAAAAATTTATGTATATATCTTTGAAATTTATGTATATATATATTTGAAACTATCACCACAATCAAGGCAATGAACATATCCATCACCCCCAAAAGTCAAAAGTATATTAGTTTGCATTTTCTAAAGTTTTATGAAAATGGAATCATAAATCATGCACTCTTTTCTTCTGGCTTCTTTCACTCAAAATAATTATTTTGAGCTTCATCCATGTTATTGCTTGTATCAATAGTTCATTCCTTTATATTGATGAGTAGTATTCTGTTGAATGCACAGCTTATCCATTCATTGGTTGATGGAGACTTGGGTTGGTTTGGCTATTATAAATAAAGCTGCTTTGAACATTCATGTGCAAATCTTTGAATAGACATATGCTTTAATTTCTCTTGGATAAATACCTAAGAATGGAATGGCTGGGTCATATAGTAAGTGCATGCTTAACTTTTGAAACAACTGCCAAATGGTTTTCCAAAGTGTTTGTACCATTTTACATTCTGATCACCAATGTATGAGAGTTATAGTTGCTCCACATCTTCACCAATACTTAGTGTGGTCAGTCTTTTAAATTTTAGCTATTTTAATAAATATATAGTAATCTCTCATTGTGATTTTAACTTGTTTTTCCCTAATGACTTTTCATTTGTTTCTTTGCCTTTCATATATCTTCTTTGGTCTGTTTAAATCCTTTGCTCAAATATATTATGATTTTGTTATTCTATAACCAGGGTTTCAGAGCTCTTTAAGTTCTCTGATGGATGTATTAATTAACTTGATGGGAAGAATCTTTTCACAAGGTATTGTACACTTTAAATATCTTACAATTTTATTGTCAATTATACCTCAATAAAGCTAAAGCTGTTTTTCCTGATTAGACTGGCTAGAGGTTTATCCATTTTATGGATCATCTCAAACAGCCAGCTTTTGTTTTTGTTGATTTATTTCCTTTCTTCTACTTACTTTGAGCTTAATTTTTTTCTTCTTTCTCTAGTTTCTTTGGGTAGAAGCTGAGGTCATTGATTTGAAACCATTCTTCTTTCTCAAACATAGGAGTTAATGCTAAAGAATTTCCCCAAAGTATTGTTTAAGTAGCACCTCACAAATTTTGATATGTTATGTCTTCATTTTAATTTAGTTCAAAATATTTTCTAATTTCACTTTTGATGTCATCTTTCATTCATGGATTATTTAAAAGTGTATTATTTGGTTTCCAAATATTTGGGGGATTTTCCAGATATTATTCTGTTATTGATTACTAATTTAATTCCATTGTTGTCAGAGAACATACTTTGTATGACTTAATTCCTTTTGTTTGTTTTAATGTATTTTTCTCTGAAAACAGTTTATTTTGGTAGCTGTTTCATTTGCAATTAAAAAGAATGTGTATTTTGATATTGTTGGGTGGAATGTTCTATAAATGCCAATCATGCTTTTAGTTGATCATGTTGATCAAGTATACTATATTCTTGCTAATTTTCTGTCTACTAGTTCTATCAATTATTGAGAGAGAAGTATTCACATATCAGACTATAATTGTTGATTTGTCTATTTCTCCTTGCAGTTCTGTTAGTTTTTTCTTCATGTATCAATATCTTAAAGCTCTGTTATTAGGTGCATGTTTAGAATTGCTGTGTCCTTTTGATGAGTTGACCACTGTATCATTTTGAAATGACTCTTTTTATCCCTGGTAATATTCTTTACTCTGAAATCTACCTTGATATTAATATAGCCACTCTAGCTTTCTTTTGCTTATTGTTATGATAGAATATATTTTTCAGTTCTTTTACTACTTGTGACTTTATATAAGTTCATTTCTCATAGGCAGCATATAATTGGGTTTTGCCTTTTAAATCAATCTCACAATCTCTGTTTTTTAATTGGGGTGTTTCACATTTTTAGCATTTAATGTGATTGTTGATATGGTTGGGTTTAAAGCTACCAACTTGTTTTCCATCTCCTCTTTGTTCCCTTTTCCTTATTTTCTATCTTATTTTGGAGTATTTATTTTTTATTGTTGTGTTTTATTTCCTGAATAGCTTAGTAGGTAGACTTTTTTTTTGTTATTTTAGTGGTTGCTTTAGGGTAATAGTATGCATCTTTAATTTATCACGATCTACCGTCTAGTGATATTGTACCGCTTCTCCTAGAGTATAAGAACCTTAAAACACTATGCTTCTATTATTCCCCTCCCAATTTTTGTGCTATTATTGCCATACAGTTTTCTTTTACGTATGTTACAAAGTCCATCTCCATTTATTATTATTGTTCTTTAAATAGCAATTTTTAAAGAGATTTAAATAAGAAAAAAATCTGATGTTTTTCCATATATTTACCATTCCTTTGCATAGATTCATATTTCCATCTGATACTGTTTTCTTTCTGTCTGAAGGATATTCTTTAACATTTCTTGTAGTGTGAGTTTGCTGGTCATGAGTTGTTTTATCTTTTGTATGTCTGAAAAGTATTTTTCCTTTGTTTTTGAAAGATATTTTCACTGGATATAGATTTCTAGGTTAAGAGTTTTTCTTCTTTTAGTACTTTAAAAATATTGCTTGCTGTCTTCTCACTTGCATTGTTTATGATGAGAAATTTGCTGTAATCCTTATCATTGGTTCTCTATACATAATGTTTTTTCTTCTCTTGCTGCTTTTAAGATTTTACCTTTCTCATTGTTTTTCAGAAATTTGTTTATGATGTGGTTTGGTGTAGTTTTATTCATGTTTCTTGTGACTGGGTTTGTTAAGTGTCTTTGATCTGGAAATTTGGAAAAATTTGGCCATTATTTCTTCAAATATGTTTCTCTCCCCACTTTTCTTCCCCATCTCAGGGACTCCAATTGCACATACATTAGGCCGCTTGAAGTCACAGCTAAATGATGCTCTGTTGTTTTCTTCTTTACCTCCTTTTTTCCTTAAAAATATATTTTTTCCCTCTGTGTTGCATTTGGATAATTTTTATTGCTATGTTTTCAAATTCACTATATTTTTCTTTTGCAGTCTCTAATCTGACATTAATCCCATCCAGTATATTATTTTTGTCTCACACATTATAATTTTCATCTCTAGGAGTTTTATTTGGGCCTTTTAATATTTTTCACATAGCCACTTTTCCTTTTGAACATATGGAATACAGTTACAAGCTGTTCTAATATCCTTTTCTGCTATCTTAACATCTGTGTCTCTTCTCTGTCAGTTTTGACAGATTGAATTTTCTCCTCATTTTGAGTCATATTTTCTTGATAATTTTATATTTGATGCCAGATATTGTGAATTTTACCTCTGTATGTGCCAGATATTTTTGTATACTAAAAGTATTTTTGAGCTTTGTTCAGGTATGCAGTTAAGTTACTTGGAAACTGTTTGATTGTTTTGGGTCTTCCTTTTAAGATTTGATAGTCAGAACAAAAGATGTGTTCACTCTAGGACTAATCACCACTACTGAGGCAAGACCCCTCTCTATACTTAAACCATGGGACTTCCCTGGTGGTGCAGTGGTTAAGAATCCACCTGCCAATGCACGGGACATGGGTTCGATCCCTGGTCCAGGAAGATCCCACATGCCATGGAGCAACTAAGCCCATGAGCCACAACTACTGATCCTGCGCTCTAGCACCCATGCGCCACAACTACTGAAGCCCTCGCGGTCTAGGGCCCATGTGCTGCAACTACTGAGCCCGCGTGCTGCAACTACTGAAGCCTGCATGCCTAGAGCTCCTGCTCTGCAACAAGAGAAGCCACTGAAGTGAGAAGCCTGCACACCACAACAAAGATTAGTTCCCACTCACTGCAACTAGAGAAAGCCCACGCACAGCAACGAAGACCCAAAGCAGCCAAAAAAAAAAAAATCAGACTCAATGTTTAAAAAAAAACCAATGCTCTGTGAATTTTGAGGCTTTTCAGTTTGGATGGTGGGAACAGGCACTATTACCAGCCCTATGTGAGGGCTTGGCGCATTGTCTCTAATCCTTTTAGGTGGTTCCTTCCTTGGCTTCAGGTAATTTCCTCACACATATGCACTGATCATTACTAAGCTGAATACTTCAGGGGGACCATCTGCAGATCTCCAGAACTTTTTGTGAACAGTCATTTCCTCTTCAGTACTCTTTCATGAGAACTTTAGTTGCCTTGGTGTCCCCAGGCTCTCAGATTTGTCTCTTCGATTCAGGAAATCCCTGGACTCTGCTTGCATTTCCCCTTCCTGATGCATGGCTTGGAAAATCCTTCAAAGCAGTAAGCTGGGAAAATTGTAGGGCTCACTTTCTTTGTTTGCCATCTCTCATAGATCACAATCCTCTTTTTTCTGATGTACAGTGTCTTACAAATTGCTATTTCATATGACAAGTCTATTTTTTAGTTGTTTCAATGTGTAGGTTAAATCCTGGCAACATTATACCCTCTTGGCCTGAAACTGAAGTCTTCAGGTGCTTCCTTTTATGATCTATAAAGAAGAGTTTTGCTATTCCTCTTTTTTCTTTCTTTCTTTTTTTGTGACTGTACATTTCCATTCTCTTACTGAGATTCTAGCAGTTCTGTTAATAGCTATTGATATTATTAGCCTTGGAATTTATTTATCACTTTGAATACTGTTCTCTCTTCTTACTATTGAATACCAGAACAAAATTGACAGATGGAATATAATGCTACAAAAGTTATTTGCCTAAAGTAAAATGCAAAAAATAAGCTACCCCTCTGTATTAATTATCTATTGCTGCATAACAATTTACTACAAATTTAGCACCTTAAAAAATGAACATTTATTGTCTCACAATTTCAGTGGGTCAGGAATCTGGGCATGGCTTAGCTAGGTTCTCTGATTCAGACTCTCTTATAAGGCTGCCATCATGATGTCAGCCAGGACTGAGGTCTCATCTGGAAACTTGACTGCAGAATGATCTGCTTCCAAGACCATGTAGTTGTTGGCAGGATTTATTTCCTCTAAGACTGATGTACTGAGGACCTCAATTCTTTGCTTGCTATTTGCCAGAGGCTGTCTTCATTTCTTTGCCACCTAATCCTCTCCATTGGGCAACTCAAAATATGGCAGTTTGTTTTACCAAAGCAAGCAAGTCAGAGATTCAATTAGCAAGACAGAAGTTACAATCTTATGTAACATAATCACAGAAGTGATACCCCATCACTTTTTTTTGGCTGCATTGGGTTTTCATTGCTGTACACGGGCTTTCTGTAGTTGCGGTGAGCAGGAGCTACTCTTCATTGCAGTGAGCGGGCTTCTCATTGTAGTGGCTTCTCTTGTTGTGGAGCACAGGCTCTAGGCATGCGGGCTTCAGTAGTTGCAGCACACGGGCTCAGTAGTTGCAGCACACGGGCCCTACAGTGTGGGGGCTTCAGTAGTTGTGGTGCATGGGCTCAGTAGTTGTGGTGTGTGGGCTCTAGGGTGTGTGGGCTCAGTAGTTGCGGCTCGCAGGCTCTAGAGCACAGGCTCAGTAGTTGTAGCATACGGGCTTAGTTGCTCCATGGCATGTGGGATCTTCCTGGACCAGGAATCAAACCCGTGACCACTGCATTGGCAGGCGAATTCTTAACCACTGTGCCACCAGGGAAGTCCCAATATCCCATCACTTTTGTTGTGTTCTGTTTGTTAGAAGCAGGTCCCACCCATACTCGAGGGCAGGGGATCATGCAAGGGTGTAAATATCAGGAGGCTGGGATCCTTTTAGAGTCTGCCCACCAAACTCTCCTTTGCTAGAGGTGGACAAAGTGTAGGCTTCTTTAAAGTATCTATGTATAGTTAGCTCTTAAGCCTAGAAGTTCCTGTCAATAGAAAACAGCTGACTGAATAAAAAACTAAAGTGCTAGAGATACAGCATTAAGAAATATTGCTGGGAATGAAGGCTTATGGTCTAATTGCCCTAAGAGAGAAACAGTTCTGCCTTAACCCCTACCTTCTATTGTGTTCCCTTCTCTCCAGAATGCTGGTTCTTTACGCTTAGAAAATAATCCTGCCATCAGAAAATATTTAACCTGCTTTAACATGTATTTTATTCAACAAACATTTATTAGATACCACTCTGTAGCATTCTTTATACTAGATGTAAGAGATAAAATAGTGAATAAGAGAGTATGGGTCTCCCAGTATAATAGGAAATTAGCCATTAAACTAATGTGGCCAGTGCTACCAAAGGAAATCCCCAAGGTGTCTTGGTGGTGGATAAGCAGGACAACTTATCACTTAGGTGTTGAGGAGCCCCAATAAGCACCTGGAATTTCATAGCAGTTGAATGTTGCTTCATTAGCCCTTCCCCTGTGGTCAATAATGCATTAATCACAGATGTTATATTTCTAGATCTTAGGACCATGCTTGGCATATAGTAGAACCTCAATAAATGTTTGCTGAATTGAATTGTAAAAATCAGAAGTTTGGGGATTCAATATGATATATTCAGTAATGCCTATAAGAGTGTTGAAAATAAACTGAAGGTCAGAATGTGTGCTGGCTGCCCTGACAGCCTTCCATGAACAGGATAATTGGAGACCGCTGAGTACATGGAACCCAACATACCTGCATTTGACTTTCTCTAAATTTTTGCCTGTAGAAGCTATTATGAGTCAATGTAAATCAATAATTTACATGGAAGCAAAATGAACTTGCAGAGATGTGGAAAACACTAAGGTGTTCTAGCACTGCTAAAGTTGTGTTGTTTTTATCTATGGAGGTCTACTTAATCTGTGACAACCCACAAGTAAGTTATTCTTTCACTCTTTATTCACTATTTTCTTCAGAAAAGAACTAGGACTAAGATCCTGTCTGACTCAGGCCTGGGTGAAAGTCTTTTTGAAATGCCCAAATTCTACATTGTGACCTTCCTAGTCCATCTCAAAGGAACAGACAAGGGATTTAACCCTTACTCTAAATTTTAGACTCACTGTTACCTTTCTCAGGTCATTGGCATTTTAAGTAATATCTTATTTTGGAATAAAGTGTTTTAGTAATCATTTATTCATGAATCAAACATAACTGTGTACCAGGTATTGTGCTGGGAACTAGGGATACAAAACAAAGGAAGCATAGACACCTTCATTAGGAAGTCCACGGTCTTTTTCAGGATCATCATGTACAGCCGTGCAGGTTTTCTATTGTACAGGGGCATTTGACTGTGATGGCTGTCTTCTTCTAATACTTGACAAAGGTGTTGTATGGGCAAGCAGTTGCTCTAGGTTTCATCCCCATTATTGAAGCAAGAGTTCTCAAACTGGAGTTTATGACTTTTGGAGCCCATGTACTCCTAGAAGTATTATTCACAATTGGGTATATATTTTTCCATTTTTCTGGGAGAGACTTTATCTGATCTTCAATGATGTATGAACCCCCAAATGTTTAAAATCATTGCATCTAAAGACTCTCCTAAGTCACTTCTAGTCTTCTGAAGTAGGCAGAGCATAAATCATTCATAAAAAACTGACTAATAAATTAATAGAATAAATTGCAGGCACTAGAGGTTATTTTAATTTATGTGGCATTTTTTATCCTCTAATGTCCCACCAAGTAGATAAATGCCAATTCTCTTAATGATCTAAGTTTACTTCTTATCCAAGATTCATCTAGTAACCTGCAATTATGTCTTGGGGAGAAATATATCTGGTAGTGCTTAGTTCTGTAGCATGGTGTATGGAAAGGAATGGCTTTGAAGTCAGGTATTTGTGAATTCAAATCCCAGATCCAGGACCTATTCATTGTGAGTTCTTAGGCAAAGAACTTAAAGTCTCAGTTTCTTTATCTATAAAGTGAAATAATAATATATTAAAGGAAGATTTTTACTACTGAATATAAGTTATGCCAAGTACCTGGCACATAGCAAATCCTTAGTAAGTGACAATAATGGTTGAATTCTAAAAATAATTCTATGGCCAATTTACTCACTCTAAAAAAAACGTCTTAAAGAAATTAGTAAAATTTAAGTACTAATTGCACCAAAATAACTAAAATGTCCCAAAGCCGTCTGGCCTTTAGACTGTCTTACTTATCTAAAAAGCTGAAATTCTGCAGGGCATCTAGAAAGGCTGTATAAGCCTCTCTCCAAAAGGCATTGCTAAACTGGGCACAATTGTCAAAAATTACCTTTTAAAGACTCTGAAAATTGACTAAAGACATGGAACAAATCAAAGAGTGTTTATTCATGAAAATTTAATGAACATCTATAAAAACAGTAAGAGTCTCTGGTGTTTTAGCCTTGTACAACTCCAATTCCTTCTCCTTAGCTCCATAATCCTACCTAGGTGGGCATGTTGTGCTCTGCAGCCGTGCAAGAATGATGACTTGTTCGCAGCATTCTATACCTGGGGGACTGTCAAAAACAATACCAATTTCAGTGGCAAACAATCAGGGAAGAACAACATCACAGCTAGACTGAGGTTACATTACTGGTTGGGACAAGCAGCAGAATGGCATCCAGCCATAAATTAATGTGTGACCTACAACCAAAATGGAATCAAATTATAAATAAATGACAGGAGGAAATTTGGGAAATCCATAAATATTTGAAAATTAGACAACACACATCTATATAAGTCATAGGTCAAAGAAGAAATTGTATGAGAAATTTGAAAATACTTTGCGCAGAATGAAAACAAAATGCACCATATCAAAATGTATGGGATGCAGCCAAAGCAGTGATTAGAGGGAAAGTTATAGTTATAAACACCTATTTTAGAATAGAAGAAAGATCTCAAATAAATAACCACACTTTTCACCTTCAGAAACTAGTGATATATGAGCAAATTAAACCAAAAGCAGGCAGAAGTAAGGAAATAATAAAGATTAGAGCAGGAATCAATGGAACAGAAAACAGAAAAAAAAATGCAGAAAATCATTGAAGCCAGAAGTTGGTTTTTTGAAAAGATCAACAAAATTGACCAACCTTAGCTAGACTGACCAATAAAAAGGAGAAGACAATTACAAAAATTGGGAATGAAAGAGGAGATGCCACTATTAAATTACAAATATTAAAAGGATTATATGGCAAAACTGTGAACAAAGTTATGTCAATAAACATTACAGTTTAGATGAAATGAACACATTCCCAGTAAGATACAAATTACCCAAATTTACTGAAGAACAAATAGAAAATATGTATAGTCCCAGACCTAGTAAATAAAAATCTTACCACAAAGTGAAGTCCAGACACAGATGACTTTACTAGTAAATTCTACCAAACCCTTGAACAAGAAATAATATTAGTCCTTCACAACTTTTCCATAAAACATAGGAGGAGGAAACACCTGCCAAATCATTCTATAGGGCCAGTACCCTAATAGCAAAATCAGACAATACATTACAAGAAAACTATGCTAATATCCCTCATGGATATATACACAAATATTTCTGAGAAAATATTATCAAACCAAACCCAGCAACATAGAAAAAGGATTATATGCCATGGCAAGTGGGATTTATCCCAGGAATGCAAAGTTGATTTAATATCCAAAAATTAAGTAATTAATACACTATAGTAATAGAATAAAGGACAAAATCATATGATCATCTCAAAAGACACAGAAAAATCACTTGACAAAATTCAACATTCCTGATAAAATCTCTCAACAAACTAGGAGAACTTCCTCAACTTGATAAAAGGCATCTATGAAAAGCCTAGAACTAACATTATAATTAATGGTGAAAGACTGAATGCTTGCCTCTAAAGTCAGAAACAAGAACAAGGATAGGCATATTATAGATCAAGAGAACATAATTGAGAGTCCAGGGACAAACCCTTACAATTATGGTCAATTGATTTTTGAGAAAGTCACCAATGTATTCCAATAGGGTAACGATGGTCTTTTCAACTAATGGTGCTGGGACGATTGTACATACAGATAAAAAAAGATAAACGACTCTTATCTTACACCATAATCAAAAATTAACTCACAATAGATCATAAACCTAAATGTAAGAGCTGAAACAAAGAAACAAAAAAAAACTCTTAGAGAAAAACATAGCAGAAAAATCTTTGTGACCTTGCGTTAGGCCAAGATTTCTTAGATATGACACCCGAAGAAAAAATGATGTATTGGAATTTATCAGAATTAAAATCTTTTGGACTTCAAAGGCACAATTAAGCAAATGAAATGGCAAGCCACAGATAGGGAGAAAATATTAATAAATCAAATATATTATAAAGAACTTGTTTTTAGAATATAGGAAATATCCTTTCAACTCAATAATAATACAAATAACCCAATTGAAATATAGGTAAAAGTTTTGAGATAGACATTTCAGCAAATACATATACTAAAGTCCTGTAAACACATGAACAAGATGCTCGATCCCATTAGTCATTAGGAAAATGCAAATTAAAACAATATGCTATTTCACATCCACTAGATTGGCTATGCTCAAAAATACGATAATAATGTGTTGATGAGAATGTGGAGAAACTGGAACCCCCATATATTTCTGAGGGGAATGTAAAATGGTAGAGCCAGTTTGGAAAACAATTTGGCAGTTTCTTAAAAAGTTAAAATAAATCTACCATAGGACCCAGCAATTTCACTCCTAGATATCTCCCCAAGAGAGATGAAAACATATGTTCACAAAAAGACTTGTACACAAATGTTCATAGCTGCATTATTTATAATAGCAGCTCCAAAAGTCCACCAACTTTTGAATGATTAAACAAAATGTAATATATCCATACAATGGGATAATGAAGAAACCAGTCACAAAAGACCACATACTGTATGATTCCACTTATATAAAATGTCCAGAAAAGATAAATCTACAGAGACTAAAAGTAGATTATTGGTTGCTTGCGGCTGGGGATAGGAATAGGGAATGAGTGTAAATGGGTGTAAGGGATCTTTTTGGGGTAATGGAAATATTCTAAGTTGGATTGTAGTGATAGTTGTAAGACTCTTTATACTAAATATCATTAACTTGTATACTAAAAACTGGTGAATTTTATGGTATGTAAATTATACTTTTTAAAAAACTGTTACTTTAAAGAATAGGAAAAAAGCTGAAGTCTTTTTTACTCTCCACTTAAAAGGGAGTACTTTCTTGGGGGAGAACTTCATAGGTTCTGTTCTAATATCAGCACTGTTCCTGGGAAGATAAAATTGGAGATTAAGCTTCAAGAATACATGAGGGGAAATGTTTTCCAATAATGTAAGCTGAAATTCACATGTTCACTCATTCACTCATCACGTTAGCATAGAGTTCCTGTGCTATGGTTATTTTTGTAATTCTGTCAGAGCTTTTAAAATAGCACACAGTTTTATATACAACATCAGGTGTAATAGTAAACCTGGCTAAATTTTGTGTTACAAGCACGCAAGCAAATTTCAGCTGTTATTAAAAAAAAATCTTTATTGCCAAAGGTGCATAAAGGTACATATGAACCCATTTTTAGCTGTACTTCTGGTGAGATCTCACAGGGCAATGATGGTGCTAAGAGGCATATGCTTCTGGCTTACTGGGGGAAAAAAAGAGAAAATACATTTTGAATAAATATAAACTCTGAGATTTATTTCTCTCCCACCAATTATTGAAGAATGCATTTTCTGATTCATATTCATTTGTACTAGTATTTTTCCCAAGAGCATAATTTATGAGTTTTTCCTCTGAACACTCTGTATTAACCTTTGACTCCTTCTCCTCCACAATATCTACAATTGTATAGGTTTATTTTGGACACAAAATAGGTGTGACTACCTCCTGAATGGAAGTGGGTGGTTCCATGACCTGTGTAAAACTTATGCCTTCTGGGTTATCTAAATGTGGATAAACTTTTATAGTTTCCTTTGAAATGTATGTATTCTTTCTCTTTCTGCCCTCCCTTTGCTCTGAGCACTAGGGTAAGGAATGGGGAAAATCAGGTTCTGAAAATGCTTTGCACCCCTTTCATTATTGACTTTTTACATGATTTCCTTCCACCCCCAGGTATAGGAATGCAAGTAGCTGACAGAGCTCTGCAAGGGTGCGGTCATAGGGTAAACTTGGAACATTGTTGAACTAAGCTATTCTGGGAGCAGTTATGAACAATAGAGTTTCTTGAATTATAGTTTACTAAATTTGAACTACTATTCATTTGTTGGTACATTATTTGACTATTAATTTTTTTTAAGATTGCAATTCTTAAGCATTCCCAAAAATCCATTTCTGAAATAAACCTGTACTTTTAAAAGTTAACTAAAAACAAGAACTCTAAGTAATTATGGCATCCGTGAAAAATTCGATTTAGTTATTGTTTATACATTCTTTGAATAGCCTTATAGCACTTAACCATAAATAATTTTACTAGAACCTGAACTCTTCAGAGTGACCTCATGGGGCAATTCTAAGTGCTGTCAGTAGAAAGTGCCCTCTTATTTGATTTCTGCTTCATGCTTTATAATCATCTGATTAGTGCTTCATGCTTTATCCTACCCTATCGACACACATGCCTAATGCGCCACATAAGATGAAACATGGTTAACATTCACAGTGAATTTTATGACACACACTATGAAAAAAATTTTTACACCTGTAATTAGCATAATTACTAGAGGTAGTCAGAGCTTTCAAATACAGCTGCCCCTACTAATAATATTGCTGAGCATTCAGGATTAGTTCATTCAGCCTCGTGTAGTGTGAATAAGTATGTTGTCCATACTTATGGACATGGGGTGGACTGGTTCATTCTCTGATCCATTGTTATTTGAAACCCTAGTTAGACATTTGGGAGTTTGAAAGGATCCCTAAAGGCATTTATCTTAGTTGTCTTTTCTCTTAAAATAGAAACAAAAGAATAGATTTTATTTGTGATCAAGAGAACACTAATCCATTCACACCATTGTTTAAAATATTTTATGTTAGTTGATGCCTGGAATCACTTTCAGAAATTTCCATTACTAAGTCATAGTTTATCCAGAAAAAATTATAGTAAATCCTGAAGTGTCTGAGGTTTCTTTATACTTACCAGTGATGGATTTGAACAGGCTTTTAGCCTGGTACAATCATTATTGGCTTGGACACAACTATACCACTAGGTAACAAGTTTTGTGGCTGCAAATGTCTTTGTTCTAAAGAGTTGTAAAAATGAGAATATGATCTAATAAGGTAGTTATTCATTTACCACTTCCTGCTCATCATCTCCAGCTTAACACTCGAGGCCTGCATGTTTCCAATTTCAATTCCAACTGCTGTAGAAAATGTTTTCTATAAAAAGAACTCAGAGTTAACCAGCACTGTTCTGGTGCTATAGACAAATTCTCATAATGCCACAAATAATTCTGCAATAAAGCAGGGCCTGTAATATGCTCCTTTACTTTAGTAGGTTGAATGGAGGTGAGAATCTGGTGAAAAGTAACTAAGGGGAGAGAAGTCTAAGGAGTGACTAAGCTTGCAGAATGCTTCCTTCTTTAGTAAAAGACTGGCTTGAATTTATTCAGTCTTCTGTCTCCCTTTTATGGACCTTCCTACTTGCCTCCCATTCACTTAATTCTTCAGCTCTTTCTTCTCATCTCCTCATCCTGAGCTGGACATTTCATTTCTACGGCTCTCAGGCACTGCCCTGGGGGACTGCATGAGTTGGTTCATCATTCTCTCCAGGCATATATTCATTCATTCACAAACATTTACCAAGTATCTCTTCTGTTCTTGACTATGTGCAGGGCACCAGGGATCCACCTGGAATAAGACAGTTTCTGTCTTATAGAGAGACAGGGAGTAGGACCTCACAATTCTGATGAGTCAAGTGGCTTCCAAGCTACAAAGACTGTTGCTGTAGTATGCATAATGGGTTTGTTTTGATTGTTGAAGTTGTACAGATATTTCCATTATTCCTCCTTAAATGTCTATCCTCAAAGGAGAGTGGCAACTTTAAGAGCAGAGGCCTTTAATCTCTCCATCTGGGCATTCATGGAAAGTAGAACTTGTGAGCCAAGAATAAATCTGAGCCTTTTACTTAGGAGTTGAGACCAGAATGGATCAAATGTTAGACTAAAGCTGACTGTCACAGTGTGGGGTCACCAGGAATCAGACTCCAGGATGGAGATCAGCATACAGGGTATTTATTAGGAAGTGCTCTTGGGATCAATACCTGAAAGGAGGGGAAGGAAACAAGACTGGGTTGAGGGAGAAGTTGAGCTGCCAGTCTCAATGAAGCCTTCAGCTGATGTCCTGGGGAGCAATGGAATTGGGATAGCTCTTCAGAGCTTCTCTACTTGATGCAAGGGGGCCAGGCTTTTATAACCCCTGCATTGTTCAGGCATTGGATGTGGGCTTCCCCAGTTGCACTTTGAGTGAAGGAATTTTTTTTTCAGCCAAGGCAAGCCCTGAAGGGGGCTGAGAACTGAGAGCTATTAGTAGGCAGCACTCCCAGTAGCTGTGGAACAAGTTCTTCATTTCTGAAGGAGGATCTGGGCAGCACATCATAGTGTCTACCACAACTCTGTGCAATCAGTTCTGAGGACACTAATGTAAGCAGATAGATTAGGGGGTTCCCAGAAAAGGAGAACCAGGAATAGCTTTCTTGACATGAGAGAACCCATTTTGGCCTAAGCTATTTTGTGATCTAAGCCTGGCTGCACTGCCTGCCCTTGAACAGGTCTCAGTAATTCATGATCTTAAGGGAGGGAATGCAGAAACTAAGGAGGAACGATCAAGAAACACTAGTGCAGCCTTGGGGCAAGGTCCTGGTTTCTCAAGGGATATACATAATAATATATCTTTGAGTTCAGGAAATAAGGCCCCCACCCAGCTGGAGAAGGAATGATGATGTTGACGCTCCTGATCTCAATCAAGTAAAGCTTGGACTCTGTCAACATTTTCCCCAATTCTATGCTGAATTCTCCTCTGCTCAAGTCCCCGCATGAATATGCATGTACCTGATGCTGAAAACTCAGCCTCTGTGCACCGGTGCTGAATTGAATCTCAGAGATAGAGTTTTGGGTGAAGTAGAAAAGAATAGATTTATTGCTTTGCCAGGCAAAGGGGGACACAGCGGGGCTCATGCCCTCAAAAACTGTGTGTTCCCCAGTCAGCATGGCCATCATCAAAAAATCTAGAAACAATAAATGCTGGAGAGGGTGTGGAGAAAAGGGAACACTCTTGCACTGCTGGTGGGAATGTGAACTGGTACAGCCACTATGGAGAACAGGATGGAGGTTCCTTAAAAAACTACAAATAGAACTACCATACGACCCAGCAATCCCACTACTGGGCATATACCCTGAGAAAACCATAATTCAAAAAGAGTCATGTACCAAAACGTTCATTGCAGCACTATTTACAATAGCCAGGACATGGAAGCAACCTAAGTGTTCATCATCAGATGAATGGATAAAGAAGATGTGGCACATATATACAATGGAATATTACTCAGCCATAAAAAGAAATGAAGCTGAGTTATTTGTAGTGAGGTGGATGGACCTAGAGTCTGTCATACAGAGTGAAGTAAGTCAGAAAGAGAAAGACAAATACCGTATGCTAACACATATATATGGAATTTAAGAAAAAAAATGTCATGAAGAACCTAGGGGTAAGACAGGAATAAAGACACAGACCTACTAGAGAATGGACTTGAGGATATGGGGAGGGGGAAGGGTAAGCTGTGACAAAGCGAGAGAGTGGCATGGACATGTATACACTACCAAACGTAAAATAGATAGCCAGTGGGAAGCAGCCGCATAGCACAGGGAGATCGGCTAGGTGCTTTGTGACCACCTAGAGGGGTGGGATAGGGAGGGTGGGAGGGAGGGAGACGCAAGAGGGAAGAGATATGGGAACATATGTATATGTATAACTGATTTACTTTGTCATATAGCAGAAACTAACACACCATTGTAAAGCAATTATACTCCAATAAAGATGTAAAAAAAAAAAAACTGTGTGTCCCAATCTGGGGGAATTTGGCGAGGAGTTTTATAGCAATGGTTCAAGGGTGAGGTTACTGTTAGGGATCAGGGTGTGTGCAGGGCCTGCACTCCTTTAATCTGTCCTCAGGTGGCCTCCTGATGAGCTTCTGTGGTTCTCAATGTTATCAAACTGTGACCTTCTGCCTGGAATGAAGAATGTTCCATCAAGTAGTTAACATCTTCCATTTGTTGGGGGTTTTAGCTCTTCAGAAGAGCTCAAAGATATTGCTATGTGTATCCCTTGAGGCGGAATCCTGTCCCAAGCCTGCATTATTGTTTCTTGACTGATCCTCCCATGTCTCTGCATCCCCTCCCTCACCTGATTAGCAACGGTTTGAACCTATCCTTTGGAACTCAGGGAAGGTCATGGAGGCTAAAGCCTATTCCCTGCAAACAAGAAATGGGGGACACAGAAAAGGCTTCCATGCCTAGGAGCCCCACAGGGTCCTGCTTGGTTTCATACCCTTAGCTTAAAACTTCCCCATTCTTTGTTCTGGGGAGATACTGCTTTGGGAAAGATCCCCAGTGTTCTCCTTACTTGCTGCAAGTAATAATAAATCCTTCCTTCTCCTGATCTTTGGCTTGGTTGTGTCTATTGGCTCAACACCCACCACGAGGTAAACCCAGTTTTGGGGTAACACTAAGGCAATTTATCTAGATCCAATAAAACCAGGGAATTCAGGCTGCCTGGGGAAGAAATGTCATCCCCACTAGCCACTTGGAATGATACAGTCAGAACATCTAGTAATTAAATTCCAGTCAGTTGACTAAATTTTTCTTTTCTGACATTTGTTCTGGCATTTTTTGTTGACAACACAGCTGGTGTAGGGGAGGAAAAAATTTTTGCTTCCTTTCTTCTAGGTTCAACGTCTGGGGCCTGCAAACCAAATTGATAAAAGATAGATTAACAAGAGAAAAAACGGTTTTAATGATGTACAAGGGAGTTAGAAAGAAAAATGTGGCTCAAGTAGGTGGCCAGATGATTGAGGCTTATATACCATTTTAGGCTAAACAAAGGAAAAGGGGTTTGTGACTTCTGGGCAGGGGAGGTAAATTATGGGAAGGGGAGGGGAGGAAATGTGTGGTAAATAAGTGTTATCTTGTATGCAGATAAGAGTCTCTCACGTAGGTGATAAGAGTTGGCTCTAGGAGTAGCTCTCTGCCTGGTACAGACATTTTTACAAAAAGAAATAAGGAAATTTCCTGGGCTTCCCTGGTGGCGCAGTGGTTGAGAGTCCGCCTGCCGATGCAGGGGACGCGGGTTCGTGCCCCGGTCCGGGAAGATCCCACATGCCGTGGAGCGGCTGGGCCCGTGAGCCATAGCCACTGAGCCTGCGCGTCCGGAGCCTGTGCTCCGCAACGGGAAAGGCCACAACAGTGAGAGGCCCGCGTACCGGAAAAAAAAAAAAAAGAAAAAGAAATAAGGAAATTTCCTATATAAATGTAAATGTCCTTACAAAAGGGGAAATTTATACCTTATTTTTAGGCAGTTGGGGGAGGTAAAAAGCTTTTCTTGGGTCTGCTGCTTCTCAATTGCCTTTAGCTCAAAATAATTCTTATGCCAAAGTGGCATATTTTGGGATAGCATATTCTGGTCCCCTTCACTGGTATAAAAAGAATAAATTTCCTCCCTACTCTCTAAATATGATATCATCTCAATAAGAGATTTCAGTAAATGTTTCTCCTTCCATAGGACCTCACAATGGAAATTCTTCAAAAAGAGACATCTGATGGTATTTAAAAGGGTGACTATATGGAAAGACAATGGTATGTTTTACATATATCTAGGGCGCCATATGTCCCCATTTGCCTGGTACAGTCCTGATTTGTGCCTTTGTTGCAGCATAATTATTATTTTTTTGTTAGACTAACAGTTATGGTTTATTACAGTGAAAAGGTGTGGAGTAGGATCAGCACAGGAAGAAGAGACATGGTGCAGCGTCCAGAGAAAGCAGGAGCAAGATTCCAGGGGTCCTCTCCCAGTGGATGTGCCTAATTCCCTGCCCATGTGAGGTGTTGCCAGCTAGGGAAGCTCAGATGAGCTCTGTGTCTAGGACATTCATTCAGGGAGCAATCCTGTAGGCCTGAAGTGCTTATATGTTGAGGATCTTAGTTCTTTGAATTTTCATAATCCCTGTACCAGGCCTGACTTTAGGTTTGCTGTGTTGTTCTTGCCGCTCCATTTAGATTAGAGAGGTCACGTTACAGCAAAGCCTCCAAATTGGGGATGGGGAGTCCCATGAATGCTCTTAAGTGGGCAAAGTTCTAGCATTGCTCTTCTAAATGGCTTACATGGCTTTATACTTTCTCCACCCCAACACCCCCAGACTCACCCACACTCATTTTTTAACATCTTTATTGGAGTATAATTGCTTTACGTTGTTGTGTTAGTTTATCCAGCATAATTATTAATAGCACCCTTTTCACTCTCAAAAGTGCCCCTTTTGGGTATAATACATTATATGGTGACCTTACAGATACCAGAGAGAATTTGAATATCCAAATGACTGTTATGCTTCAAAAGAATCATCTTAAAAGACCAAATAAATACTTGTTCCAAAGATGCTGTCATTGACTCAAACATTTTTAGAATTATACTGTTGGAATCACTGGCAGGACTAGAATATGAAATATTCACAAGAGCCATCCAATTCCTTTTAATCCCTTCTTATTCTGCATTTTTCTCTCATTGTCTCACACTATTTTTCACTATCCTAAGAAGAAGCAATCCTGTTACCCACACCAAAGTCATTCACTACATCCATTGGACTTGGCTGTGATGAACTTTGTCTCTTAAATCAAAACTTTGTTCCAAGGATGAGAATGTGAGAATTTTCTACAGTGGTATGTCCAAAATTGTGAACCATAGGTACATTCTGCCTCTCTCCCTTCTCCCCCCACCCTGACTCCTATATGTAATATCAAATAACACAGTATAATCATAGCTATTATAGGTTGAAGGGGCTAATAGATAACACCCTTCTTTCCCATGCCTGAGCTCTATACCAATGGTTATAAGCAGCAGAGTGGCTGATGGAGACTAAAACATTAGCTGTATTGATGTTGGAGAACCTGGTGTAGATGAGCAATAGCAGTGGGTTTGCCAATAATGATAACATTCCCTACATTTTCTCCTCTCACACCACTAGATGAACTAGTAAGCCTATAATAAACCAGTGGTGTGTCTGGTCCCCCGCTGGAAGAGGTCAGTTATTCTAGTCCTATGTTTGCTAAACGACTCCCACAATGATGAATGAGAAAGGGCATAGAAGGAGTTTCTCTGTGTGGCTTCTCTGAAAACTTCCCACACAACTGAGAACTAGTTAGATTTTCTTGAGAAGCTGTGGCCAGCTCATCACCTATATATGCTCTCTTTCCTTCCTTGCCCCACTTTCCTTTTTCCCTCCTTCTTGCTTCCCTAGGATTGTATCCTCCTGAATAATACATTGGTATACAAATGTAAAATAGATAGCTAGTGGGAAGCAGCCGCATAGCACAGGCAGATCTGATCAATGCTTTGTGACCACCTAGAGGAGTGGGATAGGGAGGGTGGGAGGGAGGGAGACGCAAGAGGGAGGGGATATGGGGACATGTATATGTATAACTGATTCACTTTGTTATAAAGCAGAAACTAACACACCATTGTAAAGCAATTATACTCCAATAAAAATGTAAAAAAAAATACATTGGTATATAAGCCTTCCTCAGATTCTAGGGAACCCAGGCTAAAACAAAATGTGACTTATAAGATATGACATCAACTGACTTTTAATAAAAGCATTTCATGATCATTCTATGCTAGAACTCTTCTGCCACAAAAGAAACCCTCTTTGCTCTCCCTACTTTTACAATCACTACTCACAAAGCCATTTTTCTTTAATCCAAAAGATTGTACCCATGGTTCACTACCATTATTATTCTTTTTCTTGTCCAACCTGAAATGAAAAGAATTGTCTTTTCTCTACTAGTCTTTAATTATTGTCTGTCTTGTCATTTTGCCAAACTTAAAGCTCTTAAGACTCATCTATCTAACATGGAGGCAATTAATCAGCAAAAGTGATGTTATCAAACTCCACCTTTAAAATGGCTACTCTTGGCAAAAAAGTTCAGAGACTAAAAATACTTGCAGGGTATTGCATTAGGCATATATTTTCCATCTGGATTAAAGGTGAAAACCAGTGTAGCAATAAGATAATAGAAAAATTCTTCAGAATGAAAAAATAAAAGTCAGAACAAAGATATTTAAATAATCTATCTTTTGAAGCGGCTTTTAAGCATGAGGGCATTAGTCCAAGATCAACAAAAGGGAGCTGGTAAGATTGTAACGAACACAGGGAATAGATAGTAGCACAAAAACTCAGCCATTAGACCCTTTGTTGCGGCTCTGTACCTATCTCCATGGGTGGGTAACCTCACACATCAGAGAAAAAGGAGTTTCTGAAATCCTGGGGACCTTCAGATTCTGGGAGAATGGTCATTTCTTTCTCAGTAAAGGTGAGCTTTCACCTGTCTTTTTGAGTTTGTTCTGGTCTTGAGGTAATGCCTGCCCATGTCTGCTTTCACTAAACCTGTGCAGGCTTGTCATGTTTAACTAGACTAATCTCATTTCGGTTTATCTTTCAGTGGATTAGATATCAGAAATACAATGGTATTTCTGTAATTTAAGGAGGCTTGATGCCCCTACTTTGCCCTTCTCGTATCTCCAGTAGGTGGGCATTCACCTTTATGCTATTTAACATGTTGGTTTTTAGTGGGACTCATGTCATATTTGATTACTGCCATACATCTCTGGTGACTCTCGTGACATTTCTCTCTCTCGCTCATTCTCTCTCTCTCTCTCTTTCTGTCTCTCTCTTCACTGCCTACAGACACATACACACAGATTATTTTTAACTTTGCCTTTTGAAATAATTTTAGATTTGCAGGATAGTTGCAAAAATAGTAGAAAAATTTCAGGTATATGTTTCACCCAACTTCCTCTAATGTTAATATCTTATATAAGCACAGTACAATTATCCAGACTAGGAAATTAACATTGGTACAACATGATTAACTAAGCTACAGAGCACATTTGAATTTTACCAGTTTTTCCCCCCAAATTAACTTTTTCTGTTCTAGGATCCTGTGTTGCATGTCACTGTGTCTCCTCCAATCTGTGACCATTCCTCAGTCTTTCCTTGTCTTTTGTGACTGTGAAACTTTTGAAGAGTACAGGTCAGTTATTTTGTAGAACCCTTAATTTGAGTTTTTCTGGTGTTTTCTCATGATTAGTTTGAGGTTATGCATTTTTGACAAGACCAATATAGAAGTTATGTCGTGTCCTTCTCAGTGCATCATACTGGGGGTACATGATGTCAATATGTTTTATTACTATGAACCTTGATTACTTGGTAAGGGTGGTGCCTTCCAAGTTTCTCTACTGAAAATTACTATTTTTTCCTTTGGAATTGATAAATACCTTGAGAGAGATATTTTTAGGGTATGCTAATACTCTGTTTCTCCTCAAACTTTCACTCACTGATTTTAGCATCCATCAGTGGATCTTGCCCACAACAATGATCACTGTGGTGTTTGCCCCATGGTCATTTTTGCATTTCTCTCATTCTTTCTACGTTTTAAAATTGGAATTCTTCAGTAAGGGAGAGCTGTCCATTCTCACTCACTGATTCATGTGTTAATTATTTTTATCAACATAGACTCATGAACATTTATTTTTTTCTGTGGATTATAATCTAATACTATCATTATTCATTTCATTTCTCAAATTGTTCCATCTTTGGCCATTGGGACCTTCTTCAAGTTGGGTCCTATGTCCTTTTGACATACCCTCATCCTTTTCTGAGTACTTCTTTATTTCCTGGCACCACAAAATATTCCAGGCTCATCTTGCATTATTCTTGTCCCTGTCTTGGAATCAACTACTTCTCCAAGGAGTCCTTGTTTCTTTTATTGGAGAATGGTGTTTTAGAAACCAAGCTCTGGACACTAGGGGTGCTTATTGCTACTGGGATATCACTGCTTCTAGGCTCTCTCAGTAAACAGAGCTAGGAAATATATCTGTGTGTACTAACCCATATATACACATGTCTGTATTTATTTCTGTAGCTATCTAACTATATATATATATATATATATATATATATATATATATATATATATATATATAAAACTATGAGTTCCTTCTGATACCTCCAATTCTAATACCACACCACAGGGTTCATTCTAACACTTTCCTTATTTGGAATTCTGAGAGTGAAAAACCTGGCTCTCATTATCTAAAATATATTTACCTATTTGTTCAACTCTAGATTTCATATAAAATAATTTCAGAATTGCTAACCCATATGCGTGTGAGAACCAGACTTACTAACTATAATACAGTATTTCTGTCCAGTTCTTTTTGTCTTTAGCCTTACTCCAGTATCCAGTCAAAATACTCTTCTCCAAGTATACTTAGATTAGGAATTTTCTTCCTGATTTCCTTCAGTGTGGTTATGCTATTCATTTGTAATACACTTCTGTTCATTTATTATTGTTTGTATTCCATTTTGGGTTGCTCTCACATCTTGGTTTGTTTCAACTATTTATTGGGGAAGATATGTTAAGCATTATTATGTTTCTAAGAGTCAAAGCTATACAAAAAAGTATAATCAGGGAAGTGTAGCTCCTTCTTCATCTCTACTAACCCATTCCCATTTCACCTTTCTTTTCCCTCTTTTGTTGACCATTCCTAATAGGAGAGAAACACTTTTAATGTATGGTTTATTCTTCTTATATTTCTTTTGCACAAAAGAGTGGATATGCATGTACTTTTATTTTTTTTGGCCGCACAGATTGTGGGATCTTAGTTCCTTGACCAGGGATTGAACCTGAGCTCTCGGCAGTGAAAGCACAGAGTCCTAACCACTGGACTACCAGGGAATTCCCTGCGTGTATTTTCTTATATCTCTTTCTTACAAGAACTATAGATACTTTTTCGCACTTTGTTATTTTCACCCTAAATCAGTTCATAGAGATCTTAGTCATTCTTTTCTTTTTCAAAAAGCTGCAGAGCACTCCACTGTGCGGATACACCATAGTTTATTCAACCATGCTATGTATGGGCATTTAGATTGTTTCCAATATTTTGCAATTACAAACAATGCTGCAATTAATAACCTTGTGCATATGTATTTTTGTATTGTTAGAGGTATAATTTCAGGGTAGATTTCTAGTATTGGAATTGCTGAGTCAAAAGGTAAGTGCATAAGTAGTTTTGTCAGATATTGTCAAATTTCGCCCCAGAAGGATTATTCTAATTTGCATTCCCACCAGCAATGTATGAGAGTGCCTGCTTTCCCATAGCCTCACGAACTAAATGTGTAGCCATACTTTTAAAGTTTTGTCTGTCTGATAGGTGAGAAATGGTATCTCAGTGTTGTTTTAATTTGCATTTCTCTAATTATGAGTGAGTTTGAAAATTTTTATGTTGAGAGAGAGAGACTATTCATGACTTTTTTACATTTTCCTATTGGTTGTTTGGCTTTTTTGTCTTTCAATATTAAAAATGTTATATTAAAGACATTGAAGGCATTATGCTAAGTGAGATAAGTCAGACAGAGAAAGATAAATACTGTATGGTATCACTTATATGTGAGATCTAAAAAAGCTGAACTTGTCAAAACAGGGAGTATTGAGGAATTCTTTAATTTCTCTCAGCAATGTGTCATTGCTTAGTGTTCAGTTATGTTATAATACATTTAACTTCCAATTCTTTACTAGAACACAGACATTCAATTAAATTTTAAATATTGATCTTCTGTCATACAACCTTGCTAATCTCACTGATTTTCACATTTTTGGAGATTCTGTATGGTCAATCATATTTGATCATATTACCTACAAATAGAGTTTCTAATCTGGACAGCTTTTATTATTCTTGCTTTGATACATTGATAGAGTCTCCAGTACACAGTTGAATAGAAGAGCAGACATGTTGAATAGATGTCTGAATATAGAGCAGACATCCTTACATTGTTTCCGAATAGAAGGGGAAACACTTAGTCTTTCACTATTACATGATGTTGGCTGTAGGTTTTTCATAGATCATTTTTTTCAGGTTGAGGGTGCTTCCCTATTATTCCTAGTTTGCTGAGAGTTTTATCCAGAATGGATGTTGGATTTGTCAAATGCTTCTTCTGTGTCTATTGCAATGATCATATTTTTTTCCTCTAATCTGTTAATTTGGCAAATTACATGGATTGGTTTCTGAATATTAAACTAACTGTGGAATCCTTGCATAAATTTTCCTTGGTCATGATGTGTTATCCTTCTTATACATTGTTGGATTCAATTCACTAAATTTCATTAAGAATTTCTTTATCAATTTTGTTCATGAAAGATATTGGTTTGTAGCTTTCCTTTCTTGTAATATCTTTATCTCATTTGTTGGCTTCAGAGAGTGAGTTAGGAAACATCCCTTCCTCTTTAATTTTGTATAAGAGTTTATTTATAACTGATTTTATTTCTATTTTTATTTGCATTGTTTCTGACACGAAATCTGCTGTTATCCTTATCTTTTTGCTTATTACCTAGTGTGTATTTTTCTTTGACTGCTTTTAAGATATCTCTATCACTGGTTTAAAGTGATTTGGTTATGATATATATATGTACACATATGAATGTATGATATGTGTGATTTCTTTGTGTGATTTTCTTCATGTTTCTTGTGTTTGGGGTCTGTTGAACTTATTGTATCTGTGACTTTATAATATTCAATTTGGAAAAATTTTGTGTATTCAAGTATTTTTCCTGTCCCTTCTCTTTTCAGGGTCTCTAATTATATTAGGTTGTTTGAAGTTATCCCATAGCTCAGTGATACTCTTTGAGTTTCTTTTAATTTCTTTCTTTCTTACTCTTTTTGTCTCTGTTTCATTTTGGCTAGTTTCTATTACTATGGCTGTAGGTTCAGTAATCTTTTCTTTTGCCATGTATAATCTGACATTAATCTCATCCAGTGTATTTTTCATCTCAAATGCAGTTTTCATCTCTAGGACTTCTATTTCAGTCTTTTTAGTGTTTTCTCTTTCTGCTTAACATGTTCAATCTTTATTCTAGGTTTTTGAACATATGAAATGCAGTTATAGTAATTGTTTTGTGCCCTTGTCTACTAACTTCATCATCTGTTTTTTTCTTGGCCAGTTTCAATTGATTGATTTTATCATCATCATGAGTCATATTTTCTTGCCTCATTGCTTACCTGGTAATTTTGATTGGATGACAAACATTGTGAATTTTACCTTATTAGGTACTGGATATTTTTGTCTTCCTATAAGTATTCTTGAGCTTTGTTCTGGGATGTGTTTGAACTATCCTGAAACAGTTTAATCCTTTTGAGTCTTGCTTTTTAAGCTTTGTTGGGCAGGACTAGAGTACCATTTAGTTGAAAAATAATTTTGCCATACTACTGAGGCAAGACCTTTCTGAGTACTCTACTCAATACTCATGTGTATATTTTTCTATTGCTGCTGTAACAAATTTCCACAAACTTAGTGGCCTGAAACAACACAAATTTTTTATCTTAAATTTCTGGAGGTCAGAAGTTCAAAATCAAACTAATTGGGCTATAGTCGAATGTTAGCAGAGTTGATTCCTTCTGGAAGCTCTCAGGGGGAGAATCAGTTTCCTTGCCTTTTCCAGCTTCTGTAGGCTGCCTGATTCCTTGGCTTGAGGTCCCTTTCTCCATCTTTGAGTCAGCAGCATAGCATCATCCAATCTCTCTCTCTTCCTCTCTTACCTTTGCTTCCATTGTCACCTCTCCTTCTCTGATTCTGACCCTCCTGCCTCCCTCTTATAAGGACTCTTGTGATTACATTGGACCCACATAGACAATCCAGGATAATTTCTTCATCACAAGACCCTTAATGTCATCACATCTGCAAAGTCCCTTTAGCCATGTAATACAACATATTTGCAGGTTCTGGGGATTAGGGCATGGACAACTTTGGAGGGCCATTATTTAGTCTACCACACCATATATGAGGTTTTCTACTTTGTTTTGTGGGAATAAGAACTATTTTTTGTCCTGTGTGAGTTTTCAAGATTGCTTCCTCCAATCCTTTAAGTAGTTCTTTCTCCAACCTTGGGTATTTTCTTCGTTGGCACGTGCTGATCTATATTCACCTAAATACTTGAGGGGATCCCTCTGCAAATCTCTGGAGCTCTCTCTGTGTCCCATTCTCTTCTGTCTGTTACTCTTCCCTTGAAATCTAGCAACTTTGGGCCTCACTAGACCCCTTGTTCTTGCTTCTCAACTCAGGGTGACTGCCCTACAGCCTGGAATCTCTCTCCAAGCAGTAAGCTGTGGTAATCACAGGTTCACTTCGTTTATTTCCCATGTCTTGGCAATCACTCTTCTCCACTGTTTCAGGTCTGATATCTTGAAACCCATTGTTTCATATAGTTTTCCAGTTTTTTAGTTGTTTTTTTGGGGTGGTCCCTGTTATTTCAACTTGACCAGAAGGGAAAGTAGAGATATTATTTTTCAAATATGCTTGATATTATACCTGCTATGATCACAGAAGTTTATAAAATAGGGGCCTATACAAGAGGAGCAACATTTCATAATTCAACATTTACTGAGCAACTTTTATGGACAAGGGTAATGCACTAAACACTGGGAAGAATACATATAAGCTCCCTGGTCATGAGGGGCCAGCACATGGGAGGGAATCTGGGGCTTTTTGGAGGTATCAGGATGGAGAAGAGAAAGAGATACATATCATAGTATGTTAGAAAGTTATGTCTCTTTCAGAACAGCTCTTTGAATGGGGCCTAGGCTGGAACCACTCTGGGTTGGTGGGTTGCCTCAGCCAGGAAAGTCCCTGAGGGGGTAGCTTCCCCACTTGGAAAGCACTGCCGTCATCCTGCCTTGATAAACCCCAGGACCACTAACTTCTTTATCTCATCAGTTCCCTAAAATGCTTGTTTTTGTCCACTACGCAGATGACCCCCAACAAACAACTCTGAACCTTGCAGGAAACACATAAAGGCAGGCAAATCACATTTAATAAATACTCTGCTGTCACCTGGATAGTCATTTTTATATGCATATTGTCCAAGAAGAAACTGAGACTTCTCTTACCTAGGTCTCCCAGCTAGTAAATGGCAGAGTTAGTGTAGGGATCAAAGTCTGACTCCAAGGCCCATGGTCTTTTATTTTCTGACTCCAGCAAGACTGCCTCAGTTTCAAGAGTACAAAAGTATCCATTACTGCTCATGTCCTCTATTCGCTGACTGTGTTCCTGACACCCAGAATCCCTTAACTTCTTGGTTTCTGATTAAATTCCTTAGGTTGGAAAATACAATTCTCTTGTTCCCTGCTTGGGTGTGACTTCTGATGCTTTGCTTCCTGGTATATGTATTTCCATACTCTCATGTCTTCCTCATACCAGGCTCTTAGTCATCACTTTGATCTGACTCTTTTTCTATTTGTTTGTTTGCCTTTTACGTGGTCTTATTTCCAGATTCCTCCACTCATTCCCTGGCATTGCTACTGTAGGATAAAACTGATGTGTTTCTTCCAGGTCTGATTCCAGCCCAGTTCAACAGAGCATTCCCTTGGCTGAGTTTCAGACATAATTGAATGTCCATAGGCATGTGAATATTGAATATTCATGAACTAATTTATTTGTTCACAAACACAGTTTCATTGAACACCTACTATGTGAGAGACTCTATAGACACAGTAATGCATGAACACAAATAGGTGGAGTACCTGACCCAGGTGGCATAGAGTTCTAGTATCAGGTGATTGACAAACATTTAGGCAACACTGATCCTGCTGTACAAGTTCATCAGAAAGAGACAATCACCACTATCACCAAAGAGAGATGAAAGAGAAGAGAGTGGTTAAAGAAAAAACACCAGTATATTGCCTCCACATAGTACATGGGGTTGTGCAGGTTGTGGTCTTCACTGCAACTCACTGCCTAAGGCTCCTTGTATTAGTTTGCTCAGGCTGCAGTAACAAAGTACCACAAGTTGGGTAGCTTAAAATAATAGAAAGGTCATAGTTCTGGAGGCTGGAAGTCCAAGAACAAGGTGTCGGCAGGGTTGGTTCTTTCATGTCTCTTACTTAGCTTCTAGTGGTTTACTGGAAATCTGGAGTTCCTTGGCTTGTAGATGCCTCACTCCAATCTTCCACCTTCACAGGGTGTTTCTTACCATGTTTCTTTATGTAGTCTTCCCTCTGTGCATGTCTGTCTCCAAATTTCCCTTTTTTATTTTGTATTTTTTTATTTTTTTAATTTAATTTTTATTTTATATTGGAGTATAGTTAATTTACAATGCTGTGTTAGTTTCAGGTGTACAGCAAAGTGATTCAGTTATACATATATACATATACCCATTCTTTTTCAGATTCTTTTCCCTTATAGGTTATTACAGAATATTGAGTAGAGTTCCCTGTGCTATACAGTAGGTCCTTGTTGATTATCTATTTTATATATAGTAGTGTGTATATGTTAATCCCAAACTCCTAGTTTATGCCTCCCCCCGCCAACCTTTCCCCTTTGGTAACCATAAGTTTGTTTTCGAAGTCTGTGAGTCTGTTTCTGCTTTGTAGATAAGTTCATTTGTATCATTTTTTTTAAGATTCCACATACAAGTGATATCATATTATGTTTTTCTTTGTTTGACTTACTTCACTTAGTATGCTAACAAATTTCCCCTTTTTATAAAGACGCAAGTCATATTGGATTAGGGCCTGCCCTGATGACCTCACTTTAACTTGATTATCTCTGTAAAGACCCTATTTCCAAATAAGTTCACATTCTGAGGTACTGGGGGCTAGGCCTTCCACATATCTTTTCTGGGGGGTGCAATTCAACCCATAACACCCCCTTTAAGGAAGATCTTGTTGCCTTAGCTGCTGAGAATGCTGCCTGCAAACAGCTTCAAGCTATCAGCCTCTATGAGGCCTGCCTCAGCTGCAGAAAACCATCTCACTCAAGGCCATGCCCTTGACCAGGGTGGCCCATACTTGGTGACTGATGGAGGCAGGTCTGGCTATCTTGTCTCCACTTGGAACAGCTCCGAAGGGCCATTCTAACTTCAGAGAGCCCCCCAGTGTTGCCTAACGTCTTTTTTGGGCTGGCACTGACCCAAAAGCCTGTATTTCTCCTTTTGCTCATGGCTGCTTGAGCCCCCTACCTCTTACTGGTATTGATCCTTACATCAACACCCTGCGTGCTAAACCCTGCCACAGGTTTTATTTCCAGGAGAACCCAACCTGCAACAGGTGGAAAGAGAAAATAAATGTCCTTAGGGTGGACAGGTCCTGGTAGGCAAGATAGAATGGAAGGAGATTACACTAGAGAGGTAAGCAAGGGCCAAGTCATGCATGATTTTGTAAGCTATGGAAGAGTTTGGGTTTTCTCCTAGATGCAGTAGATGGGAATCCATAGAAGAATTTTGAATAGAGAGTAAGAGGATCCATTTGCATTTTGACAAGATAACCCTGGTTGCTGTTTGTGCCACCTGGTCTCTGAGCCTGTTAACTGTCCTGTGAGATGTAACTCTTCCCTTGAAACAAGGCAGTTGCTTGCCTCAGAGGGGCCTATGCTAAGACCACAAGGAGAGACCTCCAGCTTGCACTGGACTTGAGCCTAGAAATGCCTCACCCCTGCTGGCCTCTCTTCATCCTCTCAGGCTGCCTTGGGCTGAACAGAACTACATCTTCAACCGCCTTTATTATAAAGAGTTTTACTGGCTGGAAAGTTTTATTGGCATGGAATCCTGAATTGCCTTTTCCTCTTAGAGTAGACTTCCACTCAATTGTTTCAAAACCAACTTCATTTTTTTTCACTGTAAAAAAATCACATACTTTTTGTAGAAAATTTGGGAAATAAACCTTTCAAGGAGAAATTAAAAATCACCTGGTAATAGCTACCATTTTGGCATATTCATATCACATAGCAAGAGGTACAAAGTTGAATGCTGGTTATTGGGCCAGGTGGATAACATAAAAAAGACACTGATTATGTGAATATTACACTCATCTGGGGAGCTCATGCCCGATCTAAAGGCTTTCAACTTTCAACTCTAGCTTGCTGGGTTTGGCATAAACTGGTTCTAGTTTATGGTCCCTCTGTCTAAAGGATATTCACTAATGTATCCTGCCTACATCTCTATCTTTTTTCACTCTTCCCCTTTATTCCACTTTAGCTATACTAGCCTCCTTACTATTCCTCTAGCATGCCAAATATGCTTATTCCTCAGAGCCTTTGCACTTGCAGTTCCCTCTGCCTGGAAATATCCACACTTTGCTTAAAATTTACCTCCATGAAGAGATCTTTCTTTACCAGGCACATAAAATGACACTGCTATTATTCTCCTTCTGACTCTGATTTATATTTCTTCATATCAACATCTATCACATTACCTGTTTGTTTATTTTCCTTTGGTAAGACATCCTAACATTTTTTTCCATCATGACACACTGAGAAAATGATACTGTTTGAACAGCATGCTGGGGAAAATGGAGGAAGCCAACTGTGATTGGCGTTAGTGAAACTGGAGTGCGGGAGACACTCCAGCCTTCATAGAAACCTCAGTGGATGAGACACATCTGTCACGAATCTGGCACCTGTTTACACCCATCCCTCCACCAGAATGTAAGCCCCAAGATAGTCCTTAAAGCAGAACCTGACAAGTAGTATGTGCTAAATAAGTTATATCATGAATGTTTCTCCATATCATTAAAAAGTCATGAACATTTTAAAGACTCTTTGATCTTTTGTCAATTGGGGTATATTTCGTTTAATGGATACTCTATTATTGTACTTGTGGGATTTGTTTTTTCTTTGGTACTTGATTTAAAATCTACTTGATTTAAAATCTTGCCTCCTTAGTAATGAATTGCTGAAGACTTGGAAGGAATCATGTGTGTGTCACCATGCACAGCATCTGAGTAGCGCCATCTTCCTGGGGAAGACATCAGATTTGAGAAGGCACACACCATTTTAACTTGGATGCAGAGATACACATCATGCCCTAACGAATCCTGGTATGCATGCCCCGGAACAATCTGAAACATCTCTGGGCATGTTTAGTGTATCATTCAAAAGGAATGAGACTTGGTACATGTCAAATTCCCTGTGAACCTCACGTCCAACATGAACCACATAAGAATTCCACCAGTAAGTTTTTTCCTTGATAATCACTTCTAAAACAGAAACTTGGAATAGAATCAGGAAGGGATGTGAAGGAGAGTGAATGTATGAGGAGCAGGCAGGAGATGCTGCTGGTGAAACTGGACTCCCCTCCTTCCCAGTGATAAGGGAAACCATGCAGGCTAGTGTACTTAGTGAATGCCACAGGCATTTTTCTCATTCCTGATGGGCAGGGTGGAAGGTTAGGCTCTTCTAAATTGTACCTGTGTGCTAGGTCAATTAATCAAAGTGTAGGTACAGGACAAACACCCAAACATATTTTGTAAAATTCAATCCATTCCTGGCTGCACAAATGTCCATCTATCAGAATGTCAGTGACCTGTGTGGATTTATGTGTTTATGCACATTTTCTTAAAAGAATTTTTCTTACTGGAAAATTCGTGGATACATCAGGAAGATTTTTTTTTCTTGTATGAAAGAAGAGATCCTGTCAAGGGTATGAGTGAAGAACTTTTGGACTCAAATCCTAGTTCTGACACTTACAAATGTGTGATCTTGGACAAGTTACTTAACCTCTTAGTATCTCAGTTTTCTAAGGATAATACATATTTCACACAATATTAGGAAATGAGATAAAGACTCTTGGGGGCTTTACTGGTACTGCAACTTTCAACAGGATGAAGAATTAGATTTTCCTCTCTCCCCCTCCTTTTTAAAGTTCTCACTCTCTATCTAAAGACACATTTCTTGTGTGTTCCACAGAACAAATGTTCTAAGACATGTTCACAAAAAGAGGGACCACTACACCCTAACTTCCCTTTCAGAGATTCATTATACCAATTGGCATGTTGAAGACTCAGGAATTATACAGTAGAGAAAACCGGTTGATTTTTATTTAATTTGGTGTTTCCCAATCTTATTTGACCAGAGGATTGTTTGTTTGTTTCTGATGATACCTCTTACCAGCTTTCTGAATGACTCTTTGATGAAAACACACTGTGAGAATGGATCCTCTAAGGCACCGTCGGAAAAAAAGGATCACTGAATTTAGGGGAAATCAGGAGTGTCCACAGTGAAGCTATAATGTCTCATCTGGAAAACTGGAGGTCCTAGCTTACACATTTTGTAATAAAGTGATAGTATGGTCTTTAAGTTTGCAATAATCCCAAATAATTATTAATTTTTATATATCTAATTCTTTTCTGCATGCTATCTTTTAATTTTTATCAGCCTCTGTTATTTTATTGGCTCGTTACTTATCTTTTATGTCTTCTTTTCAAGCATCAACTCTTGGTTTACTCAGTGCGGGTGTGTAAGGGTGGAGTCTCCCTTCTTCACAAAACCCCTAGGTAGGTACATCTTCCAATAGTTGGTGACTCATGAATGACAAGACTATAAACACTTTAAGCATTGATTATAATGAGAGAGTAGCAAGTTATTGCTTGATGAAGTTGGATTTATTAATAGATGAGATAATCCAGTTGTTACCAAAAGTCTGACTTGTAGTTTCTTTGAAACTTCTTATAATCCTCTCTTATTTATTTAGAAAAATTTTCTGAATCCAATCCCGTCACCATAAAACTTAGAGAAATGTCTTTATCAGCACTTCATAGGTAGCCAAGAAAAATAAAGTGGATTAAATCAAAAATTTTTTTCTTTTCTTTATATATATGTGTGTGTGTGTGTGTATACATATTATTGAAGTATAGTTTATTTACAATGTTGTGTTAGTTCAGCACAGTAATTCAGTTATATATATATATATATATATATATATATATATATATATATATATATTCTTTTTCAGATTCCTTTCCCCTATGGGTTATTGTAAAATATTGAGTATAGTTCCGTGTGCTATACAGTAGGTCCTTGTTGTTTATCTATTTTATATATAGTGGTGTGTGAACGTTAATTCCAAACTGCTAATTTATCCCTCCCCCCCTTTCCCCTTTGGTAACCATAAGTTTGTTTTCTATGTCTGTGGTTCTATTTCTATAAAACAAATTTAAATAAGGAAAATAGAATAACAAGAGTTCAGGTAAGACAAAAAAAAAAAAAAAGATAGTTTTCCCTCACCCACACACTCCTACCAAAAAAAACAAACCCAGAAAATGAAACTTACAAACCCTGATCCTCATTATCATACAAACAAGAGAAAGGAAGGAAAAAATAATAACAAAGACTTGTGAGCACAAAATAAGAAAGGTCAATTTGAGAAGTGCTAACAAATATTCTGTAACATAAAGGTAATTGTAAAATTATATAAGTATGTCTGAAAAGAGAAAACGAAAATGTTTTTGACCCTCCCCCCCACTAACAGATGGGGAGGATAATCTGTTCATTGCTGACGCCAAAAGACAAAGACTCCTACTGAATATTTCATTTTTTTATCCCTAAAATAAAATAGTTGTGTGCAGAAACTAGAATGGGCAACCCCTCCCCACAAAAATAAAATGAAAATAAATAAAAATATTACAGCCATGTCACATCAGGACCCATACAATTCCAATCTGCAGTGAGACTCTTCTTGTATACATTATTAATTCATTTCTGTTTCTAGTAATAGCAAGTTAGGTTATTAGGACCAACTTTTTTCAGAAAAACAACTGCAAATTATGGATAAAATGCAAAAAAATGAATTTTTTTTAGAAAAAGCATTGAAGAGCTGACAAGATAGGAATTTCCAGGGCAAACTTTAAGGGAAAGCAGGAACCCAGACAGGTAAAGGGAGCCCAGAGACCTCTGAAGGCCTTTGTCAACCAGGAAAAATTAGAACTTTAGTGTTAACAGCCAGGCTGACATGGTCTGTCCAAGGTGGGAAGTTAAGAGGAGATGCTTTGCATTATAAGTAGAAATCCTAAAGGGCTATACTCTTAGGGTCAGTGTGAAGCAGAAGTAAATTGGCCTTTGAATGTATTTTTAGCTGAAATTGACATCCTATGGATGGCCAAAAAAAAAAGCAAACCCAGAAACAACAACATAAAAATGAAACCCTCTAGCTGAATTTAGTTTGAAGTGATACTGAACAGAGAGTGTCCCTAGATATTTGGTTTAAGCAAATGTGTATTTTCTTTTGTGTATTTTTGCACCTTTTATAGCAGAGCTCAAATTATTCCTATAAATACATTTTCAAAGATATTTAGCAGCAAACAGTGCCATTCACACAAGAAAAAAAGCACTGTGCATGAGAACAAGCAGAAAGAACAGACAACAGAAAGAGATCCACAAAGACTCTGGATATGGAATTATTAGTTAAGGCTTATAAAACAACTATGCTTTCAATGTTTAAATAAATAAAAGATAAACTGAAAATATCCTTGCAAACAGGAAACCTTATAAAGTAAAATCAGATCTGGAAAAGAACCAGTTAGAACTTCTAGAAATGAATATATTTATATAGATAAATAGATCAATATAGGTATATTCATGGATGGATATATATCTGTATGGATATATATGCATGTATATATGTATATATACATGCATATATATACATGTATATATACACACACACATATGTGGATACATCATGGATCAATGCATAGAATTTAAAAATTATTCATGGGTAAAAAGATAATTGAGAATTTGAAGATAAGTCAGAAAAAATTATCCAGAATGCACCACACAAAGAATAAAGGATGGAAACTACAAAAGAGAAATTAAGAGACATGAGGGATACAGGGAAAGGGTTTAACAGTAATTTAATTAGAATCCCAAAAGGGCAGTAGAGAGAGAATAAAGCTATAATGGCTATTAATTTCTAGAACTTGTGAAATAAATAAACCCAGCATTCTAGAAGTCCCCCAATTTCAAGTGAGAAATTGGATAAAGAAGATGTGGTATATATATACAATGACATATTACTCAGTTATAGAAAATAACAAAATAACACCATTTGCAGCAACATGGATGGACCTAGAGATTGTCATACTAAGTGAAGTAAGACTGACACAGAAAGACAAATGTCATATAATATCGCTTGTATGCGGAATCTAGAAAAATGGTACAGATGAACTTATTTGCAAAGCAGAAATAGAGTCACAGATGTAGAGAACAAACTTATGGTTACCAAGGGGGGAAGAGGGGGACGGGACGAATTGGGAGATTGGGATTGATATATACACACTACTATGTATAAAATAGATAACTAATAAGGACCTGCTGTATAGCACCGGGAACTCTACTCAGTACTCTTTAGTGGCCTATATGGGAAAAGAATCTAAAAAAGTGTGGATATATGTATATGTATAACTGATTCACTTTGCTGTGCACCTGAAACTAACACAACATTGTAAATCAACTATACTCCAATAAAATTTTTTTTAATCAAATAATACCAAAATTAATGGAAAAATATGCCATGGTCGTGGGTCAGAAGACCCACTATTGTTAAGATGTCTATTCTCCCCAAACTGATCTATAGATTTAGCACAATCACAACCAAATTTTTCACCAGATTTTTTGTAGATATCTAAAAGTGCTTCTAAGATCTGTGTTGTAAGATAAAGAAACCGGAATAAGTGAAGGAATTTTGAAAAAGAGAAAAAAAATTGAGGGACTCACACTACCTGATTTCAATACATACTATAAAGCTACAGTAATTAAGTTAGTGTGATATTGGTGAAAAGATAGACACATAGATCAATGCAACTGAGTAGATGTTCCAGAAATAGACCCACTCTAATATGGTCAATGGATGCAAAAGTAATTCAATGTAGAAAGGATAGTCTTTCCAACAAATGGTACTAGAACAATTGAACATCATAGGCATAAAAATGAACCATATCCTATCCTTCACACTTGATATAAAAGTTAACTAAAAATGATTCCTAGATTTAATATGAATATAAAACTATAAAACTTTTAGATGAAATATAGAAAATCTTTGTGACCTTGTATTAGGGAATGAGTTCTTAGATGTGAACCAAAAGCACGATTTATAAAATAAAAATTTATAAGTCAGACTTTGTGAAAATTAAAGCTTTTGCTCTTTAAAATACTGTTAAAAGAATGAAAAGATAAGCCAAAGACTGGAGAAAATATTTGCAAATTATATCTGACAAAGTACTTATATCTAGAATATGTAGTGAACTCACAAACAAAATTCAACAATAAGAAAGCATACAACCCTCAAACATAGGCAAAGGTTTCAACAGACACTTCTCAAAGAAACTATGTGGAAGGAAAATGAACACATAAAGATATGATTGTCATCATTAGTTACTAGGGAAATGGAAGTGAAAACCACAATGAGATACTACTATACACCTATTAAGAGGGCTAAAATAAAAAATATTGATGATACAAAATATTGAAGTAGATATGGGACAACTGGAACTTTCATACATTGCTGATGGAAACTCAAGGTACATTTTCTTATAAAGTTAAAAATAAACTTACTGTCTGACCCAGTAATCCCACTTGCTAAGTATGTACTATTTACTCTAGAGAAATTAAAACTTATGTTCCCACACTAAAACTGTACATGGATGTTTATAGCAGCTTTATTCGCAATAGCACCAAACTAGAAATAACCCAAATGTCCTTCAGTTGGTGAGTGGATGAACAAATAGTGTATATCCATAAAATGAAATCCTACTCAGCAATAAAAACAAGCTAAATGTACATACATGCAATGATATGGGTGTATCTCAAATGCACTTTTCTCAGTGAAGGAAGCCAGACTCCAAAGGTTATGTGTGGTGTAATCTCATCTCTATGACATTCTGGAAAAGGCAAAACTATAGGGAGGGAGAACGGATAAGTGGTTACCAAGGGTTAGGGGAGAAGGAAGGTTTGATTCTAAAGAGGTATGATGAGCTAATATTTTGGGGTAAGGGAGCTATTCTGTATCCTGATTTTGATGGCAATTTTACAACTCTGTGCATTTTGTCAAAACTCATAGAACTGTAAAATGGTGTATATTACTGTATATAAATAACAAAATTAAGCAAAAGGTAACTGCTGTAAATGCCTCATGCACCACAGAAATAAGGTTTAGCATTATCAGAAACCAAGGTTAGGGTGGTCGTGTAGTGCATTCTTTGGAAACCAAAATCTTTGCTTTAAAAACAATGGTAAAAATGTGCTGCATTCTTTGTTAACTTGAACCAGGAACAAACGGATAATTTCAGAAGCATTTCTCAGATAGTTCTAAGTATAAGTAGTATGTCATGAATCATAATTGTCAGGGAAAATTCAGCAGATTCTTCTACAGCATCCCTTGTATTTTATCAGGACAATCTACAGGACTTTTGGTACTATAACATTTAAAAGATGATGGCTCAAATAAGCCCTCTTAGTCAGTTTTGTAAACGAAGGCATCACTTAAGAAAATGCTATGGTTTGGGCTAATATATATGCAGTTTAAAATAATTATATTACAGTCTGTTGAATTTGCACATAGAACTGAATTTTCTTTTAAAAAAATATCATGCTATGGTTTAGTCAGTCCTGGAGCAATTCTCCAAGTCACTGTAGAACTACCAATAAAGATTGATATCCTTATGGAAACTACACACCACACACACATGCATACAAATGCTAATACAGAGACAGTTTCACCAGCATAGGCAGACACACATATATACACACACTCTCACATGCACACACGAGTAGACACATATAGGCACATATATAATGTACACACACGTAAAACACACAGGCATGTTCACACGTGTCCACACAGCATGCAAATTCACAAGCACGTCTCCCCCGCACCGTGCACATACTGTTTTTTCTCTCTCAAAAATGTAGACCATCTCTTAGAATCCAGAGTATAAGAATTGCTTTTAAAGGTTACAGTGTCTACCTTAAATAAAAGGAGCTTCTGCCTCAAATCCATTTTGAAATAAGCTGGTTATAAATGAAAAACAGATGGAGAAAAGATCAGGCAATACTTGGGATTCTCAGCTAAATTCTTTGATAATATCCAAACATAATCCATTTAGGTTTGGGATGTTCACTCTTGGAACTCGGCCACCACACTGAATCCAACAGCCCCACCTCCCTGCCACCCTCAGCCCTGGCTGAACTCTCAGCTGGCAGCCAGCACTGACTTGTCATGTGTGAATAAGCCATCTTGGAAATGGATCATTCAGCCCTTAGTTGAGCTGCCCTAGCTGATGCCATGTAGGGCAGATACAAATGCCCCTGCCAAGGCCTGCCTAAATTTCAGATTTGTGAGCAAAATTGTTGGTATTGTTTCAAACCATTAAGTCTTAGAGTGATCTGTTATGCAGCAATAGAGAACTTGTACATGCAGAATAAAAAGATATTGAAATGACTTTATCTTCTTCCCCTTGACACTCTTTCTTCACTCTGCCATGCTGCAAACGTGTTCACACTCCACAATTCACCACACACACACACACACACCCATAATAGTGTAGAGGAGAGATAAGAGTTGTGAAAACTAGAGGGAGAGGAAGGGAGAGAATGAATTCATGAGTCTGATAAACTTGTACTGAGTAGTAAATGCAAGAAATCACTTCCAATATTTGAGTCAAACATGAGAGGGAGTTTAGAGATGGTGTGTTCAGAGGGTGATCTTAAGGGAAAAATTGGGGGAAATGTTTCTTAGGGGGATTTCAAGAGTTTGTGGTGCCAATTTGCAGGTACCACTGCCAGGAGATGAACTTGTTTTGCTGAAGTTCATGATCTTATGGGTAGATGTTGTTGGTTCAAGTAGAAGATTCAGTCATAGGACAGAGAACCTCTGGAATGATGGCAATAAGAACCTCTGGGCATACTCTAAAAATATACCCAGAAAAGGAAAAGATGGGTTCTTGTAGTAGGGATAAAAGACTAAGAATATTTATATATTATATTTACACATTAGTGATATTCTCAAATGAGAAATATGACAGGGTGAAAGAAGCCACCTTGGAGCATTGGCCAGGGACAAGGGTTGGTGATTAGAAGTCCCTGGAGCTGAAAGCATAAGTCCTTCCATCAAATGATAGTCATTTAGTTATTGCCTTCAATAATTATTTCAATAAACATTTATTGAGCATGTATTATATGCTACTCACTAGAAATATAATGAATAAAACAAATATGGTCCTTGCCCTCTTGGGGCTTATCAGTTAGTTGGAGTGAAACAGAAACTAATTAAATAATGACATAAACATATAGTTAGAAATGACGAGAGGTGTTATTAAAGAAAGTGCAGAGTTCTGTGAGAGGAAGAATTAAGAAGCCAAACATAGCTTCTGCTCTTTGGTTGGCTACAGTTTTTCTTCTCACCTCATCTTTTTCACACCCTCCAAGAATACTTTGAAAGAACCTAAACTTCATTCCTTGACTTTTTGAGTGCTTATGAATGATTTAATTTTTTATGTATATACAACTTTGAAAAGACAGTTAAAGTAGATAAATAGGAAATATACAAATTCAAAGGTCTTTATAGTCCACATAATTCTCAGTCATGAGTTTCCATTTGGGTGCTAGGGATGTGGGCAAAACAGAGGACGTAAATGTTACAACTTCTGTCTTCAAGGTACTCACACCTATCTGGTGAAACAAAGGTAACCCACATTGAAAAAAATCCTTCCATAAGACAGACCACACCATTATTAAATCCTAGATTGTGTTGAACAGGCCTTTAAGTGCTAAAGAAATTCAGGGAAGCTATGATGAACCTGGTATCTTCAAAAGAGGCTGTAAGGAGGAGGTCGGTTTGGAAAAGGGTAGTGTTCTTGTTGTTGTTTGGTTGGGGCAATGCAGAAAGAAGCATTCCAAGTGAGGAGAGGAGCAAGGGTCAAGACTCAGAGGTGGAATGAAAGTGTTGTATAGAAGTAGATAAGTTTCCATTGCATTCATGAGGCATTATTTTACCATTGGTTTTGGGTGACATCAAATGCTTTAAAAGCAGGGTTTTTAATGAGTATAACCAAAATGGGGAGGATGGCGAGGGTGTTGGGCTTGCGTGGGAAGTGAAGCTATTTGATAGATTACTTTAGAATGCATAAACATTTAAATATGACCACATGCCCAATGTAGGTTCCTTCCTTGTTTATTCTACAATTAAGTTGGACAGTATGAAATTGCTGGTACTCAATCATTTTGACCTACAGAAATGTCAATGTCATATTCTTCAACCTAATAGATCATTAAATAACACTTGTATTTGTTTACCACTTCCATCTCTAGGCAGTTCTGCACTCTTTGGAAGTTGGAAATCTAGAAATTATCAAAGATATTTTGCTGTTATAGTTGATGGATGCTGTGATGTGCCACCTAGATTCTCCTGCAGGGGGAAACAATTTCTCCCCACCCACTCTGGCCAGCCTCTGGGAATACTGGCCAGCCTCTGACAGGTGGCCCTCAGCTCTTGAGCCCCTTAAGAGATTGCCTCAGTGCTGCCTGGCCCAAGGTCATGCTCTCTTCCCAGGGCAGCCCACACATAATGACTGATTCAAGAAGGGATAGAAAGGTCTGATCATCTCACTTCAACTCATAATAAATCCTAAGCTGACTGTAGGGTCAGCTGAGACCTCCACTGACTCTAAAACACAACTTAACTTCTCTCTCCTCCCAATTTTGTTTTCTCACAACTCTTCCATAGGCTTTGAACCCAATGCACTCCCTAATAACCCTACTGCACTGTAAGCTCTGTCTCTGAGACTGTTTCCCAGTTACCTGACCTACCACAGTTGGTGCCAGATCTGACAAAGCAAATACTGAGAATAGAATTAGGAACTGGATCACTTGCCACCCAAATGGCAATGAGAATTCCGCCACTGGTGATAGGTGGAACAGAAGGAGCTTTTGGCACAAGACAGCAGTGCCATTGTTAAAACTTTCAGTGCTAGTGAAATGGAATGGTATACTGGTGGAAAGGAATGCACTAGCTGATGATATGATTCTGGCATTTAAGAAACATGAGGGAAAGAGTAACTATAAGGACAGTGGAACTGAGTGGAAACTGAAGACCAAGCCTAGGACTTAATTTTAAGAGGAAAAGAGCTCCAAAGAAGATAAACTTTCCCCCCTCCAAAAAAAAAAACCAAGTTTTGTTATGCCAAGTACCTGATCTGCGCTGGGAAAGAATACGACCCCGACACAAAGGATAGAGACAGATGGGTTAATAGTCTCAATAGTTTAAATACCCAGGTTCCCCTGAACCCTCTGGCCCCTCTTCTCTATAAAAAGCTAGCTCTCTCTAGTTGTTTGAAGATGATGCAGAGATGTCTACCACATAAAACCACCTGTGTTCCCCATCCAACCCCACACCCCAGGATATGCCCCATCACCATTCTGGTCACTAGCCCAATAACCAGGGTTAAGATATATCATGGCTTCTCCAGGGAAATGATGGTCTCATAAGGTAGGAAAGGAACTCGACCTCAAAAGATCTGCACTTCCCAGTCAATACATACTGGTATGAGTTGGAGGAATATAAGTGGGACTGGATTCTGAGGGCACTTGACTAAGCAGGGGAGGGAGACATAACATAAAGTTGGAAAAGGGAGAGTTTATTGATTTGGGAGCACTCTTCCAGGAAACAGGATTTGACTCCTTGGCAAGGACTCCAAGGATGGTTCCTTTCCAAACATGGACAAAGCAATGGTTAATGTTAGTTTAGATAGAAACACCAGAGTTGCCATGGCAGGTAGTGGAAGACTATATGGCAAAAGTGGGAATGCAAAAGTGGACATAATATGTAAGTCCAGAAAACCCACTGGAGGGCTGTATTTATTGGGAAGACTAAGAGGATACAGCACTTATCATCACATTTGCCAGATGTGATGGTGAGAGGGGACCAACATCACCAAAATGTTTTATGGTGGTAGTCTTCTGTTGGCCAGTGGTGGTGCTGCTATGAAAATGGCCTCACTGATAGAAATGGGGATGCTAGAAGCCAGGTGGAAGTGCTATAACCATTAGAAGCCAGGTGAATATAATTACAGTAATGAGCAACAAGTTTAGAGCAAGAGCCAGGGGACCCTGACCTTCAAAGAGTAATGGAGATGTTTAACAGAACAGACTTGAGAATGGACTTGAGGACATGGGGAGGGGGAAGGGTAAGCTGGGACGAAGTGAGAGAGTGACATGGACATATATACATTATTAAATGTAAAACAGATAGCTAGTGGGAAGCAGCCACATAGCACAGGGAGATCAGCTCTGTGTTTTGTGTCCAACTAGAGCGGTGGGATGCGGGGGCGGGGGCAGGGAGACGTAAGAGGGAGGGGATATGGGGATATAGGTATACATATAGCTGATTCACTTTGTTATACAGCAGAATCTAACACAACATTGTAAAGTAATTATACTCCAATAAAGATATTAAAAGAGAGAGAGAACATGGCATCACTAGGAGAAAAACAGAAGGCAGCTACTCAGTCCATAAAATCAAATGAAATCAAGGATAGATGATCAGGTAGCTAAACACAATTACTCCAGTAAAAGTTCCTATTTCTTGCCCAGTTCTGGACTTGAGTCGGTTTTTGGAACAGGAACCTATTAACTGAAAGAGGAGTAAGTAACTAGGAGAAAGGACCCTGCAACACGGTGGTAAGCACACCAGTAATTATTACCCCAGTCTATCCTGAGAGGGACCCATAGTTATTTACCTAGGTAACTGTACACTGAAGAAGAGGTAGTAGCCAAATATTTTAAGAACTTTTGGGCACTAGACCCAATTTGACATTGAAATCTGTATACCCAAAGCATCATGATGGACCCTCTATTGGAGTGGGGGGAAGTGAGTGTCAGGTAAAAAGTGGAGTCATGGTTTGGGTCACAGTGGTTCTACTGAGTCTATAGACCCACCCAGTGGTAATTTCCTTGACCCTAAACGTGTAATTGAAATGGACATCCTTAGTGGTTGGCACAACTACCAGGATGAGAGCTATCATAGTAGGGAAAGCCAAGTGGCAGCCTCTAAAATTGCACCCCCTCCAAGAAATACCAAAGATGATAGTAAACAAAAAATAAAATCTAATCTTAGGGGAAATGGCAGAAATTAATGCCGCCCTAAAGGATGCAGTGGTGGTAGTCTTCTTCATATCTCCATTTGAGTAACCAGTCTGGTCCTTGTAAAACCTGGACATATATTGGAAGATAAAAGTGGACTACTACAAACCAAGTAATAGCTCCAGTTTCAGCTGCTTGTGCCAGGCATAGTACCTTTCCAGATCAAATTAACATGATCTCAGGTACATGGTATGTGGCTGTTGATCTGAAGAATGCATCTATTTTTATTCTTATCAGAAATTTTGTTCATCGGGAACATACCACAGAATACTTTTACAGTCTTGCCCCAGGACTTGCCCTGTCCTCTGTCTTAAAATAGTCCAAAGAGACCTAGATCAGCTACACATCCCACAGAACATCATAATGGTCCTCTCTATTGATGACATCTTGCCAATCTGACTTGTTAAGCAAAAAAAAAAAAAAAAAACCTAGAATATTTCCAATGTCAAGACTCATGTACTGGGACTTCCCTGGTGGCGCAGTGGTTAAGAGTCTGCCTGCCAATGCAGGGAACACGGGTTCAAGCCCTGCCAGGAAGATCCCACATGCCGCGGAACAACGAAGCTCGTGTGCCACAACTACTGAGCCTGCGCTCTATAGCCCGCGAGCCACAACTACTGAGCCTGTGTGCCACAACTACTGAAGCCCACGCTCCACAATAAGAGAAGCCACTGCAATGAGAAGCCCACGCACCGCAACGAAGAGTATCCCCTGCTCGCTGCAACTAGAGAAAGCCTGTGCGCAGCAGCAAAGACCCACACAGCCAAAAATAAATAAATAAATAAATAAATAAAAGACTCATGTACTCCAGAAAGCAGGAGATAAACCCTATGAAAATTTAAGGGACTGCCACAAATAACAACAGTTTTACGACTTCAGTGGTCTAGGGTATGCCAGGACATCCCCTTAACAATAAAGGAAACATTTTTGCATCTTGCCCCTCTCATCACAAAGAAGCACATCACTTCACAGGTCTCATTGGGCTCTAGGGGTATCTGGAAAAGTGCTTACATCTTTGAATAGTGCTATGACCACACATTGGGGTGACACTAAAGTCTGCCAGCTTTAAGTGAGGCTCAGAGCAGGAAAAGTTCTGCAGCAGATCCAGGCTATGATGCAAGCATCCCTATTGTTTGAATCATATGACCCAGCAGACTGTATGGTATTAGAGGTATCAGTAGTGGGGAAAATTGTGTGGATTTTATAATAATCTCCAATCAGAGCCACACAATACAGACCCCTGGGCTTCTGGAGGAAAGCCATATCATACACACCTTTTAAAAAAAACTCCTGATGTGCTCTGATAGAGATGGAGTGCCTGATCATTGGGATACCAAGTAATCATGAGGCCTAACTCATCTGGAATATTACCTATCTTGCCCAATTTTCTTTCACAAAACACTTTCAGAGACACCCTACTCATCTACTTGATGAGATATTTTGAATCTAATTCTCAAATCTTCCTCAGACCTAGAATTCCAGCATAATGTTCTAATGAGCAGTACTGTGCTGATAAATGTTTAGCCAGTGGCTCTCTCAAACAAAAAGCAGTGATTTGCAGCATTTGCCAATTTCCATGTTATTAATACTCCCACCATGGCTGATTTTAAGCTACCAACACGACATGATTGAATGCAGAGTTGGGAAGAGGTACATGGTAGCCACCATTACATGGTGTTTCCACCACACAGATAGAGTAGACGTTAACAACTTCAAGAAAATAGATAATAGAAAAAAATAGTGAAATAATTAGGAAGTGATGAGTTACAAGTATTTGTTACCTTTGCTTTATAATATAATTTCTTTAAATGTAAGTTTATATAATTTAAGTTTTAATAATGTATCTTTCACAGCGATCTCAAAAAATTCCTGAAAATTTAAAAACTGGCTCTCATGGCCAATATGAGCTAGTTCCCATGCACCAGTGAAAGCTTCTCACCCTGTGAGATTTTCACTAGATGTTGAAGGTCTATAAGTAAATGGAATTTTTAGTCATTTTGGCCTAAGATTTTTGATACTTCAGTGATGATGGTAGCTGACTCTCAAGTTTTCTTAATTACTACTTCAATGAACTGATTCTTTTTCCCTTGGGACCTTTCCAAACTAAATTATAAGTCTTTTTCAGGAAATAAACAGATTTTTTTTTGCATACTGTGGGATCATAATACAAAGTTATTTTTTGCATATTGTGGAATCACTATAAATATTCATTAATTTCACCTCATATTTTACCTGCTAAACATGAAAGTCACGATCTCTAGATTCCAAATTAATCTAATAAGCTGCTCAGATGTACCATGTTCTCATCTTTAATGACAGAGTTATTTTATAAGCATGAAATGAAATGGGTAACGTGAATGGACCTAATATCATTAAAAAAACTTTATTATTCTCATTTCTGATGGTTGTCCAATCTGCTACCTAATACATTGGAAGTTTCAAAAAATGGTTACAACTTAAAATGTAAACTACCCTTAGCCTTAGAATATTGAAAAACACCATTGAATCATTTTAAGTGGATTCCTAACAAGGCATGATTAGCCTTTTCATCTTCTGCCTAGTTGCATTTTATAATTCTCAACTGACTTTTATCCCTGGAAGCAATATCACTGAAATGATAAATAAGTTTCATGAAGAACTTAACTGTACCCTCTCTCCAAAGTACTAACCATTAGAGAGAAGCCATGAATGTACTGATAGTGCCTCAAAACATTCAAAAACTATTTCACTGAATTTAACAGTTTAGATTAATTATAGTAAAATTTGAGTACCCACAGTCTAATCTGTACTTTAGAGCAGGGGTTCCCCAACCCCCAGTCCGTGGACCAGTACTGGTCCATGGCCTGTTAGGAACCAGGCTACACAGCAGGAGGTGAGCGGCAGGCGAGTGAGAGAAGCTTCATCTGCCCCTCCCCTTCGCTCACATTACTGCCTGAACTCGCGCCCACCCCACCGTCTGTGGAAAAAGTGTCTTCCACAAAACCAGTCCTTGGTGCCAAAGAATTTGGGGACTGCTGATTTAGAGTAAATGTCACCTATAATGGCAATGTACTATATTACTTCCATCTAAGCTGTGGAATGATTATTTTCAGGAAATATAAGTGTCAAGCCTATCGAAAGTACATGGTTATTACTAGCTTTATTTATGTGTGTGTGTGAGAGAGAGAGAGATGTGCACACATACATGTATATCTTTGTCATGGGGTAACTGTACTAAGATTTTTAAAAAATATTTATTTATTTACTTATGGCTGCATTGGGTCTTCATTACTGTGCGTGGCCTTTCTCTAGTTGGCGTCGAGCGGCTAGAGGGTCTACTCTAAGTTGCGGTGTTTGGGCTTCTCATTATGGTGGCTTATCTTTTTGCGGAGCATGGGCTCTAGGCACATGGGCTTCAGTAGTTGTGGCTCGAAGGCTCAGTAGTTGTGGCCCACAGGTTCTAGAGCGCAGGCTCAGTAGTTGTGGCACATGGGCTTAGTTGCTCTGCGGCATGTGAGATCTTCCCAGATCAGGGCTCAAACCCGTGCTCCCTGCATTGGCAGGTGGATTCTTAACCACTGCACAACCAGGGAAGACCTGAGATTTTTTCCTCTTTTTGTAGCTTTCATTTTCTGATAGACTTTAAATATTGACAGATTTTCTCAATAATTAATGACTCTACAGAGAGATTAGCATTAACTAATGATAAAGGAGGGCCCAGGTCCTCTGTGGTTTAAAGGATTGTCTGGGATTATTATATTTATTTCAGTTGAAGTTTCTTCTAATTACCTCATTTCTTCTTAATTGGTGTCTTCTAAAAATAAATTAAATACAATAATTAGCAATATTCATTTTTGACTTCTCTATATATCAGTCTAAATTGAACAAATATTATAGTGCACATACAAGTGTCATTTCAAGTGTCTTTTTTCAGACCTGAATTCATTTAAAGCTGTGTCATATTTATCACATAAGTAAAAGTACTGCCCAGGTATAGGCTACATGCAAAAAAATATCTCCTTTATAAAACCTGTTAAATTAGTACAAAATATCCATGCATTGCATTATTAATGGACTTAATATTTTAATATAATTCCAGAAGAGAAGAAAATAGAAAAAGAAACATGGTAAAATTTATTTGAATTATGAAGATACACTTAAATTTCTAACATCTACTTAAAATGGCTCATATTTTAACATGGGTATTTTTTGCTTTGTTGTTGGTAGTGGTGGTACTACTAGCATATAAGAGCACAGAAAAGGAACTAGATTAAATGATTATAAACGAAATAGAACAGAATCTGCTCATCTCATCCATTTTTCCTCATACACACCACTCTTAAGTGAAGCATAGATTAAATTAGTTATCACTTTACATGTATTCTTAGTGGTAATGATGCAGTCCTTCATCTGTGTTGCTGATGCTCTTGATGGGACATCAGTTGAGTATAGTTGAGAAATAATCTGAATTCTCTTGTCCATGTTCCCTTGTCTCCAATGGCTTCTGCTCATAAAATATTGCTGAAATGGGGTTTTGTTAAAGATTCAGTCCCTATATAAGCATTTTAGTGGCAAGTTCTACATGGAACTCTGGCATATAGTCAGACTACAGATAAAAATATATCATAGTAAGAGAAAAATAAATTAAATTAAAATTAAGTACTATTTTCAACCCATTAGTTTGTCAAAGCTTAACAACATTGCTGAAGATGAGATCAGGGAAACTCATAGTCTCTCTTATACATTGCTAATGGGAAGATAACTAGTAAAACCACTATGTTGGAAATTTGAGAGTATCTAGTAAAACCATCCAATGCATAATCAACAATTACCTTCTAAGAATTTATGTGACATGCACACAGATGGGCAAAACGATGTATATTTAAAGATATTCATCATAGCTTTACTTGTATTAGCAAAAGCTTGCAAACAATTTAAATATCCATCAGTAAGGAATTGGTCCCCCCAAAAAGTATGATACATCCATACAGTAGAATGTTATGCCACTGTTAGAAAAATGAGGAAGATTTGTATCTGTATGGGTATCAAAATATTTTAAAGATATACTCCCCTTTTGCTTTATTGAGATATAATTGACATTGTGTAAGTTTAAGGTGTGCAATGTGTTGATTTGATACATTTATAAATTGCAAAATGATTATCATCATAGCATTAGCTACCACTTCCATACTGTCACATAATTAACATTTCTTTTTTGTGGTGAGAACATTTAAGATCTACTCTCTCAGCAACTTTCAAGTATATAATACAGTATTATTAACAGTAATCACCATGCTGCACATTATATCCCAGAGCTTGTTCATCTTAAAACTGAACGTTTCTATCCTTTGACCAATATCTCCCAGTTTCCCCCACCCCCGTCACCTGGTAACCACCACTCTACTCTCTGTTTCTCTGAGTTCAGCTTTTTTAGATTCTACATATAAGTGAGATCATACAGTATTTCTTTCTCTGACTTACTGAACTTTGCACAATGCCCTCATGGTTCATCCAAGTTGTCGCAAGCGACAGAATTTCCTTCTTTCTCGTGGCTGAATGATGTTCCATTATATGTGTACTCCACATCTTCTTTACTCACTCATTTGTTGATGGACGCCTAGGTTGGTTTACATATCTTGGCTATTGTGAATAATGCTTCAGTGAACACGGGAGTGCTGATATCTCTTTGAGATCCTGTTTTTCATTTCCTTTGGATATATACCCAGAAGTGGAATTGCTGGGTCATATGGGAGTTTTATTTTTGATTTTTTGAGCAACCTCCATACTGTTTTCCATAGTAACTGCACCAGTTTACATTTCCACCAACAGTACACAAGTGTTCCATTTTCTCCACATCTTTGCCAACATTTGTTATCTTTTGTCTTTTGATGATAGCCATTTTAACAAGTGTGTGGTGATATCTCATTGTGATTTTAATTTGCATTTCTCTGATGATTAGTGATGTCAAGCACCTTTTCAAAGATAGACTTTTAAGTGGAAAAGAAAGGAATACATTGAGTAAATCATGGGGCCATGTATACGTATAGCTGATTCACTTTGTTATACAGCAGAAACTAACACAACATTGTAAAGCAATTATACTCCAATAAAGATGTTAAAAAAACATATACACATATTTATATGCCCATGTATGCATAGGATAGCACTGAAAGGGTACACGAGAAACTCTGGATTGAGTGTCTGAGGGAAGGTATTGAGAAGAAGGCTTGCTTTTCACTCTGACATTTTTGAAGTTTGTATTATTTGGTTATATTGCCTATGTAATACAAAATAATATTTTTAAAAATTGGCAATTCTTGGTGAGTCTTAGTTCATTCTTCTTAGAAAGACCAGGGTCTGTGTCCATATTCTGTTCATCTATTTACTGGACATATATCTCATTTAATGTGGTATTTTCCAGATCCACATTATTTTTGCCTTTCCAGATCATAGGGAAGAGTGAGAAAGAAACATTTCCCAAAGCCACAGCTTGCTTCTTAATTGATTTCCGGCAACTCCAATGAATGTATTGAACCTAGGCCTACGTTTTCTCTGGACCCTATCCCACCATGAGAGATTGTATTTACAGATGAAGGAAACAGTGCACTGTTTAACAATCACTTGCCCAGAGTGATCCTTCTTCAGTTGGTTGAGTCAGAATTTGAACCCAGGCCCATGTGATTCAACTACTCCTCAGATGCCCTGTAAAATTTTCTGGTGAATCTGTAAACTATCAATTTTTAAAGCCATTTCATTGAAGCTTCACAAATTTAATTTAAAGACTGCAAGATGAATGGTTCTTAAATTTTAGCATGCCTCAGGATCACCCGAAGGACTTATAAAAACACAGATTCCTAAGAGAACATCTCGGGAGGGATCCAAGAATTTACATTTCTAACAAGTTCCCAGATGCTGCTGCTGCTGGTCCAGGGACCACACTCAAAGCTAGATTGGATGATGGGGAGAGGCAGCCTCATTCTGGAGGGGGCTGTCCTCTTGCCTCTCACCTGATGATGGTGTAGCACAGGACTTCAGGAAAGCTAGTTCCCAAATGTACCACTGGATTTGGGTGGGTAATTTTTAGGAATGTTAGCTGCATTATTCACCTATTCCTACTGAGGTGAATGGCATACATTTTCCTCTCTCATCTTCTCTTTCATCTTCTGTAGGCATTCTTCTTTGTAAGTGATTCATCTTATTACCATAGCCTGTATGTGTAATTCTATTGATTACAAGCATGTCTACATGGCTAAATAATTCTCTTTCCCCTTCATTCTGTCCTAGATGGTAAAAGTAGCTTTAAGTTCATAACAAACCTTTTAAATATTTACTGATTTGGTTCTTTCTGACATCCAGATAATATCATTTTAAAAATACATTTTACTAGTTGTGTGTGTGTGTGTCTGTGTGTGTGTGTGTGTGTGTGTGTGTGTCTGTGTGTGTGTAACATCAAACAAACTGTACCACTATTTTGCTCATAACAAACTTTGGGAGGAAGGATGTGCAGGTAAGTCTTGAAACTTAAGCACAAATGAATGAGCTTAATTTATTTAATCTAGAAAGTGATTATTCAGAGAGTTAAGCAATTTGGCAGCTGGGTGTGCAGAAGGGGATGTGGGTGGGACTAACATGTTTTTGCCAAGACTGAGTTTTTGCCTAGTGCTCTTGGAATTTCAAGAATCTAATTAAGACTTTTGGTAAATTTGCTTTAAATCACCATAGAATTAATAAACTAGAGGCATTACAATGTCTGTCAGCTCTGATTTAATTTAGATGCTCAGTCCCTTCAAACTAGATCAAGACTACAGAGAAGTACCAAATAGCGACACTTTCCAAATAGCCTGTAGGTATCTGCTGACATCCATGCTCCCACCATAGCTGTCTGGGCCAAGTAGTGATGGCTGGTTTACTGCAGTCCTCACCTATGTTTCTGAGGGACCCATGACACACCCTCCCACTACTCATAGCAGATCTGGGGACACCTCAGGCTCAAGTCACCTTTCTTCCCATCTCCTAGCTACAGAAGTATATAGCCCCCTGCTGCCATGGAGCTACATTTCCCACCTCCTCCTCTTTCATAGGTGACTACTCTCTGGGTTCAGGTCTCCCTGAAGCTCAAGTTCTGTTGCTGAATTTAGATGGTTTAGGCTCAAGGACTAAGACGTAAACACCTCGGGGGAACTTGGAACTAAGGGCAAGTGTAGTACTATTGCTGCTACATTGTGGGTTAAGTAAACTTTGTAGGCTACCCTATACACTGAACTACTTTGTCTAACTTTTTTCTTCCAGGGAAAATTACACTTCAATTTCCAAATATTTTTAAATGCTCTTTTGGAACACAATTTAGCTTTGATATTATTCCTTTGGGCCCTTTCTTTTTCTTCTCTCTTTCCCTTTTGTGTGAATTTGTTCTTTCATTCCCACCATATTCCAATCATTTAGCTCTTTGCTAAGGATCACTGGCAGGTTGGGAGCTCTTAATATTTAATCATAATTACTGAACTATTGTCACCATAATGCTTTTCCATCTTATTCCCTAAACTGATACATCAGTTCACATTTCTACTGACATATACAAAGTGTTAGCTTAAGAGAACTCTTTATGCTCTTATTTAAACAATAAAAAGATAATTTGAAAAGCAGCCTAACAGAAATATGTGTATGGGGGTATCTTGATTGGCCTGGAACTGATGCTTAAATATGGTAGCTTGTGCAATTAGAAAGCACATCCAAAGTCCTCAATGACCTAAATTGGATAAAGTTTCCCTAACTTCAAGGGCATTCTCAAGAAGAGTTAAACAATATACCATTTCATGATTGGTCTGCATCTCAGGAGTTCAGTGGGAAAGAACTCTGGAGCTATGTACAGAATTGGAGGTTTAGATATGTACAGACATGTCTGATGAAATGTGGATGGAAGAGTTTAATAGAATTCATGAGGAATAGAAGCACTGCCATTAGAAAGAGAAATCACCATGGGTGGGGACAAAGTTGAGCTAGGTAACCTTGATTTAGCACAAAGTTTCCAGGGCTAGAAGTGGTAATGGCTTCAGGAATAATGCAAGGATAAGCATGAATACCACCTGACCCAGTTTCCCACTCCATCCTCTTTGGCCACCTTACTCCTTCTTGAGCAACGTTGTTCTGGGAAAGAGAAAGATATATTAAAAGAAGGGCCCCTGAAATTATTAGAGAAATGCAGATCAAAACTACAATGCGGTACCACCTCACAGCAGTCAGAATGGCCATCATTAAAAAGTCTACAAATAACAAATGCTGGAGAGGGTGTGGAGAAAAGGGAACCCTCCTACACTGTTGGTAGGGATGTTAAGTTGGTGCAGCCACTGTGGAAAACAGTATGGAGGTTCTTCAGAAAACTAAAGATAGAATTACCGTATGATCCAGGAATCCCACTCCTGGGCATATACCCAGACAAAACTATAATTCAAAAAGATATATGCACCATGATGTTCATTGCAACACTATTTACAATAGCCAAGACATGGAAACAACCTAAATGTCCATCAACAGATGAATGGATAAAGATGTGGTACATATATACAATAGAATACTACTCAGCCATAAAAAAAGAATGAAATAATGCCATTTGCAGCAACATGGATGCAACTAGAGATTATCATAGTAAGTGAAGAAAGTCAGAAAGACAAAGACAAATACCATATGATTCACTTATATGTGGAATCTAAAATATGACACAAATGAACCTATCCCTGAAATAGAAACAAAATCAGGGACATAGAGAATAGACTGATGGTTGCCAAGGGGGAGGTGGGTAGGGGCAGGAAAGACTGGGAGTTTGGGATTAGAAGATGTAAACTATTGTATATAGGATGGATAAACAAAAAGGTCCTACTATATAGCACAAGGAACTATATTCAGTATCCTATGATAAACCAGAATAGAAAAGAATATGAAAAAAAAATATATATATATATATATATATCTGAGTCACTTTGTTATACAGCAGTAATTAACACAACATTGTAATTCAACTATACTTCAATAAAAAATAAATTTAAAAAAAGAACAGCCCCCAAACTTCTTAAGCAAGACACAAAAAGCACTAACTATAGGGGTAAAATGATAACTGAGCTATACAAAAATTAAGAACTTCTGTACATCAAATACCATCATTAAGAAAGTGAAAGGCAAGCCACAGCCTGGGAAGTGATTTTTACAATACATATATCCAACAGAAGACTCACATTTAGATTATATAAAGAATTCTTATACATTTCTAAGAAAGAGACAGACAACACAATAGAAAATGGGTGAAAGACTTGAACAGACATTTTGCAAAAGAGGGAAATGAAAGGGCCAATAAGCATCAAAAGGAGAAATGCAAATTGATGCTACAATGCAATGTTTATACACACTCATCAGAATGACTAAAATGAAAAATACAAAAAATGTCAAGTGTTATGGCATCACAAGTATGTGGAGCAACCAGAACTCTCATATACTTTTGATGGGTGTGTAAATTTACACAGCCACTTTGGAAAACTCTTCGGCTCTATCTACTAATGATGAATATACTTATACTATGACACAGTGATAGGTATATACTCAAAAAAATGCGCACATATATTCACCCAAAGACATAGTCAAGATTGTTCATAGTAGCATACTCATAATAGCCCAAACTAGAAAACAATGGCTAACTTTATGTGTCAACTTGACTTGGCCACAGGGTACCCAGATATTTTGTCAAACATTATTCTGGGCATTTCTGTGAGGGTATTTTTGGGTGAGATTGACATTTAAATCAGTAGAATGAGTAGAGCATATTGCACCCCCCCAATGTGGGTGGGCCCCATCCAATCAGTTGAAGGATTGAATAGAATAAAAAGCTGGCCCTCCCCCAAGTAATAGAGAATTCTTCCCATTGGGAAGCCTTTAGACCGGGACATTGTTTTTTTCCTGGCTTTTAGATTTGAATAGAAACATTGGCTTTTCCTGGGACTTGAGGTTGCCAGACTTTGGACTAGAACTCCTCCATTGGCTCTCCTGGGTCTCCAGCTTGTTGACTTACTCTGTGCACCTTGGAACCATAATCATGTGAACCAATTCCTTATAATCTCTCCCTGTCTTGCTCTGTCTCTCTCTGTCTCTGTCTCTCTCTCTATATATATCCTATTGGGTCTGTTTCTGTGGAAAACTCTGAAATATATCACCCAAATGCCCATCAACAGTAGAATGGATTACTTAATTGTGGTATTTTTACAAAACAGATTACTGTACAGCAAGAAGAATGAACATTTTACAATGACCCACAATAGAACAGATGGATCTCATAACATAGTGTTGAACAAAAATGTCAAATATCCAGACAGAAAAGAGAGTAGGCAAAACTAGTTTATACTATTAGAAGACAGTTTAATGGTTATCCAAGGGAGGGTAATAGCTGGAAGCAGGTAAGAATGGGGGCCTTGAGGATGCTGGTCATATTCTATTTCTTGATCTAGGTGCTAATTACATGGATGTGTTCAGTTTGTGAAAATTCATTGATGATTTGTGTACTTTTCTGCATTCATATAGCACTTCAATAAAAAAAACATTTAAAGCTCTTCGATGGGGAATATCCTCTAAAATTTCTTAAGAAGGAAAGGGGACTGAGGTACAACCTATTAACATGTTCTTTCCAGACCATATAAACTGGTAGGGACCAAGAAACATTTGAGATTCAATTTCAATATATTGACCACTAAAACCCCCTGGATATAACAAAACCAGCAAGAACAGATAGACTCTGAAAAGTGGAAAGAAGTTGGCAACCTTCCTAGAGATCTCAGAATTTGAGACACAACACTGAGGTGAGTTTCCTGGGTTTCCTCATTGCCTTCCAAATATCCTGGACATGGCATTGCAGAAGTCTCCAACCCAGAACTGCCAACAGGCTCAGACAAATAAGTTCCAAGAAAAAGTCTGTTTTTCTCTAGCCAAAGTACTTGTAAAAGAGTGATATAACAACATAAAACCTACTAGGAAATACCTATCCTACTCAGGAAGATGATGTTCCACCTCACACCACTTCCCAACCTGGTAGAAGCAGAAAGCACACCTTGATTCCAGTGCTGGATGGTGTTGATTAGCCAAGGAAAGAGCTGATCTTCCATGTCTTACCCAGAAGAAGCAGGTAGCAGTTATCCAAGTTTCCTGCTGGGAGAGTGTCAGCAGGACTAAGCAGGCAGCTAATATTCTATCCCCTCTTTGGTGGAACCAGGGAAAGTTTAGATTTCCCAGGTGGGGTAGTATCAGTAGAGCCCAGTGGTAAGCTCCCACTCAGTTTCAACAATCTCCCAGTGGGAGATTTTAGTTGGCACTTCCCTTCTCATCTTCCCCTCTCCTGATGTTAATGGGGCCCAGCAAGGAACTGAGCTTACACCCCCACTTGGAGACAATGAGGCAGTGTGAGTCAGTGTTCTACTTTCACTGGGAAGATGTCTGCAGGGCCAAGAGGGGTGCTGAACTTCCACTTCATCCATCTTCAATAAGGCACTGTGAGTCAGCACTTCATCTTTGCTGGGTTGATGTAAGTGGAAACCAGGGGCAGGCTGAACATACATACCCACCTGGTCTTCCTGCTACATGTCAACTGCCAGTTTTTAAAAAAAGATTAAATAGGATCCAGAATTTTATAACGTCCTAAATAAAAAGGATGTTTTATACAAAGAACCAGGAAAACCACAAAATAAGTGAAAAAAGACAATTAACAGACCTTTATACAAAGAGGAATCAGATGTTGGAGTTATCTGACAAGGATTTTAAAACAGCCATCCTAAAAATGCTTCAACAATCAATTATGAATTCTCTTGAAAAACTAGAAAATCTCAGTAAAGAAACAGAAGTTATAAAAAAGAGCCAAATGGAGATTATAGAACTGAAAAATACAATAACCAAAATAAAAACTCGGTGGATGGGATCAGTAGTAGAGTTGAGATGACAAAGGGTAGAAATCACTGAACTTAAGGGCAAATCAATAACATTTACCCATTCGGAACAACAGAGAGGAAATAGACTGAAACAAAATGAACAGAATCTCAGGGAGAATAACCAAAAAGCTAATATTTGTACTGTTAGAATCCTAGAAGGGGAGGAGAACAGAGTGAGATTAAAAGAGAATTTGAGAAAATAATGGCTGAAAACTCTCCATATTTGGTGAAAGACATAGACCTACAGATTCAAGAAGCTGAGTCAACCCCATATAAGATAAACCTCCCCAAACTCATGCCAAGACATATCGTAATTAAACTTCTAAAAATTAGGCAAAGAAAAAATCAAAACAACCAGAGGGAAATGGTACATTACTCATAGACAAACACCAATTAGAATGGCAGCAGATCTGAAACCATAGAGTACAAAATGGCATGGAACAATATTTTTCAAGTGCTGAGAGAAAAGGACTCTCAACTATGAATTCTATATCTGGAAAAAATTTCCTTTCAGGAATGAAGGGAAAATACATTCTCAGGCAAAGCAAAACTAAGAAAATTTGTCATTAGTAAATACACCCTTGAATAATGGCTAAAAGACATTTTTCTAAACAGAAAGAAAATGATAACAGAAGGATCAGAATATCAGTGAGAAAAGAATAACATTGGAATGGGTAAAAAAATAAGGGGGAAATATAATGGACTATCTTCATGGAATTCTTAAATCACCTTTGAGGGTTGGAGAAAAATTGTAACATTATTGGATATAGTATTCAATGTATGTAAAGGAAATGCTTAAAAGTTATATTTAAAAAGTGGAGAGAGTAAAGGAACCCAAGTGGGAGTAAGTTTTCTACATGTAACTCAGAATGGTAAAAGGTAGATACCAGTAAACTATGATAAGTTACATATGTATTTTGTAATCCGTAGCAAAACCACTGAGAAAATTATACAAAGCAATATAATGTTCAAGTAACCTGGAGGAAGGCAAAAAAGAGAAACAGAGAAAACACACAGAAAACAAATAATAAAATGGAGACTTAAGCCCTAGTATATATATATATATATATATAGTTAGCTTATGTGTAACTGATCTAAATACAATAATTAAAAGAGATTAGTAGAGTTGATTTTTTTAAAAAATGATCCAGCTATATTCTCTTTATAAAAAACTTACTTCAAAGACAATGGCAGAGGTGTTATGGGGTTGAATTTTATCCCTTCAAAAAAGTTATGTTGAAGTCATAACCCCCAGTACCTCAGAATGTGACCTTATTTGGAAATAAGGTAATTGCAGAAATAGGTTAAGATGATGTCATACTGGCGTAGAGTGGGCCCCTAATCCAATAGACTAGTGCTCTGATATGAATATGGTCATGTGAAGACACATACACAGGGAGAACATGATGTAAAGACAAAGGCAGGGATTAGAGTTATGCTACCACAGCCAAGGAAAGTCTGGAGATACCAGAAGCTGGAAGAGACAAAGAAGGATACTCCCCTCGAGGATTTGGAGAGAGCACGGCCTAGTCAAAACCTTAATTTTGTATACCTCCAGAACTGCGAGAGATTAAATTTCTGTTGTTTTAAGTCACCAAGTTTGTGGTACTTTATTATAGTAGCCCTGGAAAATTAATAACAGATTACAAGTAAAATGATGATAAAAGATATATTATGTGCCTTAGTCATCTTCACCTGCTATAACAAATACCATAGACTGTGTGGCTTAAATGACAGACATTTATTTCTCATTGTTCTGGAGGCTAAGAAGTCTAAGATTAAGGTGCTGACAAAATTGGTTCTTAGTGGGAGCTCTTCCTGGCTTACAAATGTATCCCTATATAGTGGAGAAAGAGTGAGCACTGGTCTCTTCTTCTTATAAGGTCATTAATTCCATCATAAGGGCCCCACCCTTATGACCTCACCTAAACCTATCTACCTCTCAAAGGCCCACCTCCAAATACAATCACCTTAGTGATTAGGGCTTCAACATATGATGAATTTGGGAGGGGGCACAAACATTCAGTCCATAGCACCATGCAAACATTAATTTTAAAAAAATAAGTGGGGGGAGGTGACAGTAGCAATATGGTAGAATAGAAGTTTCCAGTGCTTATCACCTCAGAGAAACATCAATTTGAACAAGTATCCATGCATAAAAATACCTTCACAAGAGCTAAGGATTCCAGGTGAGAGGTTATAGAACCTGGATGGAGCACAGAAATAAGATACATTGAAGAGAGCAAGAAGGACAGTTCCACATTACTCATGTCATCCTTCCCCCAAGTCTTGGCAGTGCAGATCAGAAAGAGGTAAACTTCACAGTGGAGAAGCTCCAGGTTAGTCTCCATGGACACAGGCTCCAAGCTAGTACCCGCTGACCCAAGCCTCCAAGCATGCCCCAGTGCCAGGCTGGCTCCTGCAGCCCCAGGCTCTAGGCTGGACCCTGGAGACCAAGCTCCAGGCCCACACTTGTGACCCCAGTCTCCAAGCCAGATCCCATGGCCCCAGCCTCAAAGACAGGCCCTGTGGACATGACTCCAGCAGGCTCAGGGTCCAGGTCAGCTCCAGTGAATCCAGAGTACAGGACTGTGCAGTAGAACCCAGTGCCAGGCCAGCCCTCATGACCCAGGCTCCAGGACCACCCCTGCAGACCCAGGCCCCAGGCCCAACAACATGGATCCAGGCTCCAGATCCAACACTGCAATCCTGGGTGACAGTGACACCCCTGTGGCCCCAGGTGCTAAACCTCCCCCAGTAGACTCATATGCCTGATCCACTCTATGGACCCTGGTGCCAGGACAGGCCCCATGAACTTAGGACCAGAACCATCATTCTGAACCCAGGCATCAGTTCTGCCCCAGTGCCAGGTCATCCCCCATAGACACAGGCTTCAGGACAGCCCATGTGAGCATAAGCTCTAAGCTTTCCACCCTGGACTCAGACTCCAGGCCCACCCATACAGACCCAGGCACCAAGACCACCAAGCCTTCCTGGATGCTACAGCAGTGAGCCTACCCACGGACCCCTGCTAGATGATCCACCCAGACTCTCTTGACAGGCTGACTGGTGAAGGACTTTCTTAGCTAAAGTCCATCCATAAGGACAGGAAGAGGTGCTTACTGCTTCAAATGTGCAGACACCAACACAACACTACAAGGATCAAGAATAATCAGCAAAACATGACACTACCAAAGGAACAAAATAAAGCGTGAATAACCAACCCTAAACAAATGGAATCTACAAACTGCTCAACAAAGAATTTTTAAAATTTGTCTTAAAGAAGTTCAGTGAACAAAAAGAGAACACAGATAGACAACTAAATGAAATTGATAAAATAATATATGAACAAAATGAGAAGTTCGACAAAGAGATAGAAACCATAAAGAAGAACCAAACAGAATTCTGAAGCTGAAGAACGCAATGACTGAACTGAAGAATTCAGTAGAGAGCTTCAACAGCAGACTTGACCAAGCACTTCCTCTAAGATCAGGAACAAGACAATGATGTCCACTTTCACCACATCTATTCAACATAGCATTGGAAGTCCTAGCCAGAGCAACTCAGCAAGAAAAAAAAATTTTTTAAGGCATCCAAGTTGGAAAGGAAGAAGTAAAATTATCTGTTTTCATATGACATGATTGTATATATAGAAAACCCTGAAGACTCCACTAAAAAATAAAGCAGTTAAAACTAATAAATGAATTCAATAAAGTTGAAGGATACAAAATCAACATACAAAAATTAGCTGTATTCCTATATACTAACAAAAAAAGCCATCTGAAAAAGAAATGTAGAAATCAATCCCATTTACAATAATATTAAAAAATACTTAGGAATATATTTATCTAAGGAGTTAAAAATCTGTACTCTGAAATCTATAAAACATTGATGAAAGAAATTGATGAAGGCACAAATAAATGGAAAGATATCTCACATTCATGGTTTGGAAAAATTTATATTGTTTAAATGTCCATACTACTCAAGAAGATCTACAAATTCAATGCAATCCCTACCAAAATTCCAATGACATTTTTCACAGAAGTAGAAAAAAATTCTAAAATTTATATGGACCTGCAAAGGACCCTGAATAGCTAAAGCAATCTTGAGCAAAAAGAGCAAAGCTGGAAGCATCACACTTCCTCATTTCAAGCTATATTACAAGTCTATAGTAATCAAAACAGCATGGTACTGACATAAAAGTAGAAATACAAAAAATGGAACAGAATAGAGAGCCCAGAAATAAATTCACACATTTATGTTCTATGATATTCGATAAAGGTGCCAAGAACACCTAGTGGGAAAAGGAGAGGCTCTTCCATAAATGGTGCTGGGATAACTGAATATCTACATGCAGAAGAATGAAATTGGACCCTTATCTCACACCATATACAAAAACCACCTCAAAATGAATTAACATAAGGCCTGTAACTACAAAAACTAGAAGAAAACAAAGGGAAAAGTTTCTTAACATTGGTCTGGGCAATGATTTTTTGGATATGACCCTAAAAGAACAGGCAACAAAAGCAAAAATAGGCAAATAGGATTGCGTCAAAATAGAAAGTTTCTTCACAGCAAAGGAAACAATCAGCAAAGCAAAAAGAAAACCTATAGAATGGAAGAACATATTTGCAAACCATACATCCAAAAAGGGGTTAATATCTAAAGCATATAAGGAACTCAGACAACTCAATAGCAAGAAAACAAATAACCCAATTTAAAAAGGGACAAAGGGGCTTCCCTGGTGGTGCAGTGGTTAAGAATCCACCTGCCAATGCAGGGGACACGGGTTTGAGCCCTGGGCCTGGAAGATCCCACGTGCCGCTGAGCAACTAAGCCCGTGCGCTGCAACTACTGAGCCTGCACTCTAGAGCCCACATGCCACAACTACTGAAACCCGCATGCCTAGAGCCCATGCTCGGCAACAAGAGAAGGCACCATAATGAGAAGCCTGCACACTGCAACGAAGAGTAGCCCCCTCTCACTGCAACCAGGGAAAGCCCACGTGCAACAATGAAGACTCAACGCAGCCAAAAATAAATAAATTAAATAAATAAATTTTTTTAAAAATGGGCAAAGGAATACACATTTCTCAAAAGAAGACATATAAACGGCCAATAGGTATACGACAAAATGCTCAACATCACTAATCATGGAATTGCAAATCAAAATCACAATGAGATATTACCTTACACCAGTTAGAATGTGTACTATTACAAAAACAAAAGATAAAAATGTTGGGGAGGTAAAGAGGATACAAACAGAAGGAGAGATATACCATGTTCTTGAATTGGAAGAATCAACATTGTGAAAAAGACTATAGTATCCAAAGCAATCTACAGATTCAATGCAATCCCTGTCAAGTTACCAATGGCATTTTTCACAGAACTAGAACAAAAATTTCACAATTTGTATGGAAACACAAAAGACCCTGAGTAGCCAAAGCAATCTTTTTTTTTCTTTAGAAGATGTTGGGGGTAGGAGTTTATTAATTAATTAATTAATTTTTGCTGTGTTGGGTCTTCGTTTCTGTGTGAGGGCTTTCGCTAGTTGCGGCAAGCGGGGGCCACTCTTCATCACGGTGCGCGGTCCTCTCACTATCATGGCCTCTCTCATTGTGGAGCACAGGCTCCAGACACACAGGCTCAGTAGTTGTGGCTCACGGGCCTAGTTGCTCCATGGCATGTGGGATCTTCCCAGACCAGGGCTCGAACCCATGTCCCCTGTATTAGCAGGCAGATTCTCAACCACTGCGCCACCAGGGAAGACACCCAAAGCAATCTTGAGAATGAAAAACGGAGCTGGAGGAATCAGGCTCCCAGACTTCAGACTATACTACAAAGCTACAGTAATCAGGACAGTACGGTACTGGCACCAAAACAGAAATATAGATTAACGGAACAGGATAGAAAGCCCAGAGATAAACCCATGCACATATGATCACCTTAGTTTTGATAAAGGAGGAAAGAATATACAATGGAGAAAACACAGCCTCTTCAATAAGTGTTGCTGGGAAAACTGGACAGCTACATGTAAAAGAATGGACAGCTATATTAAAAGAATGAAATTAGAACACTCCCTAAGACAATACACAAAAATAAACTCAAAATGGATTAAAGACCTAAGTATAAGGCCAGACACCATCAAACTCTTAGAGAAAAACATAGGCAGAACACTCTATGACATAAATCACAGCAAGATCCTTTTTGGCCCACCTCCTAGAGAAATGGAAATAAAAACAAACGAATGAGACCTAATGAAACTTCAAAGCTTTTGCACAGCAAAGGAAACCATAAACAGGACGAAAAGACAACCCTCAGAATGGGAGAAAATATTTGCAAATGAAGCAACTGACAAAGGGTTAATCTTCAAAATTTACAAGCAGCTCATGCAGCTCTATAGCACAAACCAAACAACCTAATCCAAAAATGGGCAGATGACTTAATAGACATTTCTCCAAAGAAGATATACAGATTGCCAACAAACACATGACAGGATGCTCAACATCACTAATCATTAGAGAAATGCAAATCAAAACTACAATGAGGTATCACCTCACACCAGTCAGAATGGCCATCATAAAAAATCTACCAACAATAAATACTGGAGATGGTGTGGAGAAAAGGGAACCCTCTTGCACTGTTGGTGGGAATGTAAATTGATACAGCCACTATGGAGAACAGTTTGGAGGTTCCTTAAAAAACTACAAATAGAACTACCATATGACCCAGCAATCCCACTATTGGGCATATATCCTGAGAAAACCATAATTCAAAAAGAGTCATGTACCACAGTGTTCATTGCACCTCTATTTACAATAGCCAGGACATGGAAGCAACGTACGTGTCCGTCGACAGATGAACGAATAAAGAAGATGTGGCCCATATATACAAAGGAGTATTACTCAGCCACAAAAAGAAGTGAAATTGAGTTATTTGTAGTGAGCTGGATGGATGTAGAGACTGTCAAACAGAATGAAGTAAGTCAGAAAGAGAAAAACAAATACTGTATGCTAACACATGTATATGGAATCTAAAATTTTTAAAAAAAGTTCTGAAGAACCTAGGGGCAGGACAGGAATAAAGACGTAGACATAGAGAAGGGACTTGAGGACACAGGGAGGGGGAAGTGTAAGCTGGGACGAAGTGAGAGAGTGGCATGGACTTATATATACTACCAAATGTAAAATAGATAGCTAGTGAGAAGGAGCTGCATAGCACAGGGAGATCAGCTTGGTGCTTTGTGACCACCTAGAGAAGTGGGATAGGGAGGATGGGAGGGAGACGCAAGCGGGAGGAGATATGGAAATATATGTATATGTATAGCTGATTCACTTTGTTATAAAGCAGAAACTTGCACACCATTGTAAAGCAGTTATACTCCAATAAAGATGTTTTTTAAAAATAGTGTTGGTGAGGATGTAGAGAAAAGAGAAACCTGGGCACTGTTGGTGGGAATGTAAATTTTATTATTGAAAACACTATGGAGATTCCTCAAAAAATTAACAGTACAACTACCATAAGATCCAGCAATCCCACTGAAATCAACAGTTTGAAGAGATATCTGCACTCCTATATTCACTGCAGCATTATTCATAATGGCCAAGATATGGAATCAACTTAAGCATCCATCAATGGATGAATGAATAAAGAAGATATGGTATATACACAGTGGGATATTATTCAGACTTAACAAAGAAAGAAATCCTGTCATTTGAGACAACTTAGATGAGACTGGAGGATATTATGCTAAGAGAAATAAGCCAGGCACAGAAGGACAAATATTGCATGACATCACTTATATGTGAAATCTAAAAGAGTTAAACTCATAGAAGCAAAGAATAGAATGGTGGGAGCCAGGGGCTGGAGGAGGGGGAAATGGGGAGATGTTAGTCAAAGGGTACAAAGTTTCAGTTATATAGGATGAATAAGTTCTGGAGATGTAATGTACAGCATGGTGACTATTGTTAATAATACTGTATTATATACTTGAAAATTGCTAAGAGAGTAGATCTTAAATATTCTCACCACAATACCACACAAAAAAACAACTATGTGAGGTGGTAGACATGTGGATATGTTAATTATGTTGATTGTGGTAATTATTTCACAATGCATATGTATACAAAACAATAAGTTGTACACCATAAATATATATAATTTTTTTGTGAATTATACCTCAGTGAAGCTGGAGAAAGTAACCAATTAAAAATAATAAAATAAAAATGGGAAAAAAGCAGAAGTAGCTATAATAATAACTGGTATAGTGATTTCAGGGCAAAGAAAATTATGAACACAAAGAGTTACATTATATAATGATAGAAGAATACATTCACAAGGAAGACATAACAATCCTAAATGTGTATGCACCAACAACTGAGCTTCACTATAATGAAGCAAAATCTGATAGAGCTGAAAGGAGAAATGAACAAATCCGCAATTATACTTGAGGAATTCAATATCTCCCTCTCAGCAATTGATAGAAATGGTAGACATCAAATAAGCAAGAATGCAGGAGAACTGAGCACTATCACCAAGCAACAGAATATAACCAACATATATAGAACTCTCCAAGCAACAACATCAGAATATACATTTTTTCCTAGTGCCGATGGAACTATCACCAAGACAGATCATAGCATGGGCCTTAAAGGAAATTTCAACAAGTTTAAAAGAATTGAAACCATACAGAATATGGTCTCTGACCATAATGAAATCAAACTAGAGATAAATAACAGAAAAATATCCAAACACTAGGAAATTAACAACACAATCCTCAATATTCCTTTGACTATAGAAGAAGGCTCAAAGGAAATTGAAAATAAAAATACAACATATCAAAATATTTGAGATATAGCTAAAGCAGAGAAGAAAATTTATAGCACTAAATACATACATTATAAAAGAAGAAAGTTCTTAGATCAATAATCTAAGTTTTACCTCAAGAAACTAGGAAAAGAAACAAAAACTAAACCTAAAGCAGGCATAAAGAAGGAAATAGCAAGAGGATAAATCAATGAAAACAAGAAAATAATAAAATCAATATAACAAAAATTTGGTTCTTCAGAAAAAAATCAGTAACATTGATAAACCTCAAGAAAATTAAAAGAGAAGACACAAATCACCAATATCAGGAATGAAACAGGGATCCTGTTTCATTAAAACAGATCCTGTAGTCATTAAAAGGAAAATAAGGGGATACTACAACTAACTTTACATTTATAAATTTGACAACCTAGAAGAAATGGGCCAGTTTCTTAGAAACAACAAACAATCAAAACTCAAGAAAGATGAAATACACAATCTGAATAGCCCTACAAACATTAAAGAAATTGAATTTGTAATTAAAAAGCTAACAAAGAAGATGTCTTTAGGCCCAGATGACTTTACTGGAGATACTAACAAACATTTAGAGAAGAATTAACACCAATTTTACACGATCTTTTCTAGGAAGTCTCAGAGTAGAGAACACTTCTCAACTCATTTTATGAGCCTAGTATTACTTACACCAAATTTGGAATAAGACAATAGGAAAAAAGAAAACTACACACCAATATCTATCATGAAATTAGAGGCAAAAACTTCAACAAAAATATTATCAGGGCTTCCCTGGTGGTGCAGTGGTTGAGAGTCCGCCTGCTGATGCAGGGGACACGGGTTCGTGCCCCGGTCTGGGAAGATCACACATGCCGCGGAGCGGCTGGGCCCGTGAGTCATGGCTGCTGAGCCTGCACGTCCGGAGCCTGTGCTCCGCAACGGGAGAGGCCACAACAGTGAGAGGCCCGCGTATCGCAGAAAAAAATAAATAAATAAAAAAAATTAAAAATATTATCAAATTGAATCCATCAATACATAAAAAGAGGGACTTTCCTGGTGGTCCAGTGGTTAAGACTCTGCACTCCCAGTTTAGGGGGCATGGGTTCGATCACTGGTCAGGGAACTGAGATCCCACAAGCTGTGTGATGCAGCCAAAAAAAAACAATCGGTTAGTATATTCCATTGCATCAATAAGGTAAACAAGAAAAACCATATGTTCATATCAATTGATGCAGAAAAATTATTTGACAAAACCCAACATCCATTTGTGATTAAAAACTCTCAGCAAACTAGGACTAGAGGGAAATTTCTTCAACTAGATAATGAACATCTACAAAAAACTTACAGCTAACATCATGCTTAATGGAGAAGGGTTGAATGCTTTCCTTGTAAGATTGGGAGCAAGGAAAAAAATGTCCATTCTTACTGCTCTTGTTCAACATAGTAGTGGAAGTTTTAGACCCTACAGTGTAGCAAGGAAAATAAATAGCAATTGAATAGGAAGGAAAAAACTGTCTTATTTTACAGATTACATGAGACTATCTACATAGAAAATCCCAAGGAATCTATAAAAATCTAGAACTAATAAGTTAGTTTAACAAGGTCAAGGATACAAGATAAAAGCACAGAAATCAATCTCATATCTATGTATTAACAATGAACATGTAGAAACCAAAATTAAAACACAATACCATTTATACTTATTCTAAATAAAATTAAATACTTAGGTAGAAACTTAAGAAAAAATGTACAGTATCTGTATTCTGAAAATTATGAAATGCTGATGAATGAAATCAAAGAAGAAATAAAGAAATGGAGAGATATATTGTGTTCATAGATTGGAAAGACAAAACATAGTAAAGATGTCAGTTCTCCCTAAACTGGTCTGTAGGTTAATGCAATTTCTATAAAAATACTAGCAAAGCTTTTGTAGACATAGACCAGTTTATTCTAAAATTTAAATGGAATGCATAAGTCCTAGTACATTCATAGGCAAAAAATTGATCCCAACCTGAGTCTCATGCCTTCTACAATTTATAAAGAACTTTCAGAACTTATGTGTAAAAAAAAAAAAAAAAGGAAACAACCCAATTAGAAGATGGGCAAGACATGAACAGCATTTTGATGGCAAGGATATACTGTAATAGCACGTGAAAAGATGTTGAACATCTTTATTCATTAGAGAAATGTAAATTAAAACATGAGATATCACTATAAACTTATCATAATGGTTAAAATTAAAAATTGTGACAACACCAAACGCTGGCAAGGAGGTGGAGAAAGTGGATCACTCATACTTTGCTGGTGGGAATGAAAAATGGTACAGCCATTCTGGAAAAGAGTTTGTCAGTTTATTGGAAGGCAAACATGTAATTACCATACAACCCAGCAATTGTACCCTTGAGCATTTGCCCCAGAGAAATGACAACTTATGTTGTCATTAATCTTCATAGCACAAAAACCCATACATTAATTTTCATAGCAGTTTTATTTATAATAACCCAAACTGGAAACTACTCAAATGCTTTTCAAAGGTGAATGGATAAACAAACTCTGGCATACCCATGCAGTGGAACACTGCTCAGCAATAACAAGGAATAAAATATTGGTACATGCAATAACATGGATGAATCTCCATGGAATTATGCTGAGAGAAAATCTCAAATGGTTACATATTTTATGATTCCATTTATATAATCTTACTGAAATGACAGAATACAGAAATGAAAATAGATTAATGATTGCTAGGAGTCAGGGATGGAAGATAGGAGGCAATGGGGAGGAAGAAAGTGGGCATAAATATAAAAGGGCAACACAAGAGGTCCTAGTGGTAATGGAACTATTCTATATCTTGACTGTATCAATATAATTAACATGGCTGTGCCATTGTACTATAGTTTTGGAAGATGTTACCATTAAGGGAAACTGGGTAAAGGGTACACAGGATCTCTTCCTATTATTTCTTACAACTACATGTGAATAATCTCAAAATAATAAGTTTAATTTAAAAGTCCATTATTTTCAGAAAACAGTATGGAGGTTTCTCAAAAAACTAAAAATAGAACTACCATATGACCCAGCAATTCCACTCCTGGGTATACATCCAGAAAAACGAAAAACACTAATACAAAAAGATACATGCACCAAGTTGTTCATAGCAGCATTATTTACAATTGCCAAGATATGGAAACAACCTAAGTGCCCATCAACAGATGAATGGATAAAGAAGATGTGGCATACATATACAATGGAATATTACTCAGCCATATAAAAGAAAAAAATTTGCCATTTGCAGCAACATGGATGGACTTGGAGGGTATTATGCTTAGTGAAATAAGTCAGACAGAGAACTACAAATACTGTGTGCTATCACTTATATGTAGAATCTAAAAAATACAACAAACTGGTCAATATAACAACAAAAAAAGTAGGCTCACAGATATAGAGAACAAACTAGTGGTTACCAGTGGGGAGAGGGAAGGGAGGAGGGGCAATATAGGGGTAGGGATCGAGAGATACAAACTACTATGTATAAAATAAGCTATACAGATATACTATACAACATGGGGAATATAGCCAATATTTTATAATAACTATAAATGCAATATAACCTTTGAAAATTGTGAATCACTATATTGTACATCCATTATTTTGTAGCATCTGAATGCTATAAATATATATTATATATATATATCTAATTTATATATAAAATTTATTACCTGGTGAATATGCATCTCATCCTTTCCTCTAGATCAGTAGTTCTCAAAGAGCGCTCAAAGAGACCTTTTTAGAGGGTTCACAAGATCAATTCTATTTGCATATTAATACAAAGACTAATTATTCTGAGTATATACAAATATGTAATTATATTATACTAATTAGTACTAAAATTACTAATGTTGCCTTTTTTACTGAGTTGACATGTGTTGCATGAATGGTGCAGATGCAGTGGTAAACTGCTGGTGCCTTAGCATGAATCAAGGCAGTGGCGCCAACTATACTAGTAGTGTTCATCTTTTTCTTCTTCATTACCATACCCTCACAGTAGAAAACAAACCAACACAAGAAGAAACACAAGCAAACAAAAAACAAATTTTATTTATTTATTTATTTCATGTCCTTGATGCTAAAGTAAATTACTAATTTTATTTAATCTCAACCTTGAAATACAGAGAATAATATGATACTCTGTGTGATGAAATGGAAAGCATGAATAAAGCAGTTCCGTTGCATGCAAAAGCATGATGGTTTTCTCTAGGAAAAGCACTTGTGCAACTGAGTTATGAGCTGAACTAGCCTCTTTTTTCTTCAAACACCATTTTTTTCTTGAAAGAACAACTGACAGTCAAGCTATGGCTATTCAGATTTGGGTATTTGGCAAACGTTTTCTTCAAAATGAAAAAAAGGAGCCTGTCACTTCAAGGGAAACAATTGGATGTATCTGTTGCCAGTGATAAGATTTGAACTTCCACTGAAAATTAGAAATTTGGAAAACTTGTACCTGCTACTGTGAGCTTGACAGCTTCTCAAGACTTTCTAATGAGATCAGTTGTGACATTAACAAATGTGATTTTTGAGATTGTATAATGAAATGTGTCAACAACTCAGTGAGCTAGTATTTCCCAAATGACCAATACATGATGCTACAAAATCATGCATGGGTAAAAGATCCATTCAAAGTATAAGACAGAGTGATGGGTTGTAATGTAACAGTAGCATATGAAAAGTTCATTAACATACTTTCAGATTCTGCATGGCAACTAGCCTTTAAGAAATAGCCACTTGTCAAATTTTGTTGTAGTATTAGAGAATAATATCCACAATTGTCAGAAAAAGCTCTTAAAATACTCCTCCATTTTCCAATGACATATCTGTGTGATGTTTTTCTTCATATACTTCCACGAAAACGTCTTAACAGCTGGAATGCAGAAGCAAATATGAGAACTCAGCTGTCTTCTATGAAACCACACATTAAAGAAATTTACCAAAATGTAAAACAGTTTACTCTTCTCAATAAAGTTTTTGTTTTGGAAAATGTTATTATGTTGACATGTAACTAATGGATTTATTATTTTAAATAAATCAATAAATATATATTTCTCAAAGTTGTCATTTTAATTTCTAATAGAGTAAATATTTATAGATATAACCCATATAAACAAAGGTACTTTGAAGCCCTCAATAATTTTTAAGAGTGTAAAGCAGTCCTAAGACTAAAAAAATATTTTTTAATAAATATTTTAAAATAAAAATTTTAAGAAATGCATCAAGCCAGACTAACAAAAAGTTTTCATCTGGATCAATTTGCAATGTTTCTTCATGGAGTTACTATTACTGAACTAGCTCATTTAAGGCCTTATACCATCAAACATTTTTCTTTTCTTTTTCTTTTCTTTCCTTTTGGAGAACAGTCAGGAAACACCTGTACTCACTGTGAGGATATGAGGACTTCATCTATTCTATTTCCCAGTGCCCTCTTTCAATGGCCTATGGGACAAAAGTCATATATTAGTACTAGAAAAAGCTATATTTCTGAACAACTGGCTTATTAAAATCTTGTGAACCCTTGTGGATATTGTACTAGTTGTGTTTTCCCCTTTGCTTTGCCTGCTGAGCTCAGAGCCAAGTGTGCAGGCTATTTCTAGATGTGTAGGGATTTATGGCCTTCATGTCTAATCTTACTTACTCATTCCTCTATTTTCCCTCATCTTTTTTGTCTCATCTATTTGTTTTTGCTAAATTTATAGTCTGAATTCTGCAAGCCCTTTAAGTGTGTTTGGAAAATAGAGTAAGGGGAAGGAGAAGAAGAAAAGAAAGGTGAAATCTGCAATATAACCTATAAATAAACATGTGGAAGCTTCTCTGCTGATCTAAACTGCCCGGAGAATCAATCCTCTTAAGTCCTCCAGGTGCAAACCAGGAGCATTAAGCCCAGAAATCAGAAAGAACCATGGCGACAGGTTGGTTGGTTGGTTGGTTTCCTGGGGAGGAGAGAGACGTGGTCTTCCTTATGCATCCTGACAGCAAGCCAGTTCTTTCTCCCCATAATTAATCACTTTCCTAAGAGAAGATTATAAGCCTTTTCTTTTATGCTGAGGATGAGAATGATGAAGAAAGTAAGCAGGGGAAATCAGTGAATTGAGAGACCAAGTTGCCAGGTAAATGCCCCTTTGGAAATGTGTTTAAGTCTCTTCTTGGTCAGGGACAAGGTCTAGAAGGCAGGTACAAAATGTGACTGAGATCCCAATTATTAGGAAGAGCCCTGGGATGTCAGACAGAAAACCCAGGTTCTAGTCCTAATTCTTTCACTATAAACTATGTGACTTTAGGTAAACCCTTTAAAATCTTGAGCCTCTGTTTTTTCATCTATAAGGGAGACCATAGATATGAATATAATCTTGAAAAGGGCAGATGATATTTACAGTGCTGTGCCTGAGGGTGACTCTGTGTCATTGCTGTGGTCTTTTAGCCCTTTTAATTCACTGGACTAGTTCAACTGGAAAATATAGTTAGCCCCCGAAGAATACAACAGCTAGAATATACATCACTCTAGTTAATAAAGATGTATCTAATAGAGCCTTATGTTTGTATAGTGTGTTACAGGGGTGCACCATCTGCCATGGCTCACACCCTATTGTCATCTCACGGACATCACTCAAGCAATTCGCCCCTGTCTCCTACATGATTTTTTAAAAATCTCTGCTGCATCACTCTTGTCAGCGTATAACCACGCTCTGACATCCATTAACCAGATCTGTGCTTAACTACCCACACCCTGCCCCAACCTGTTCTTTCTGTAGCCTCCCACATCTCAAAAACTGTAACTCCAATCTTCTGGCTGCTTGAAATACCAGAGTCATCTTTAACTCATTTTTCTCACATATTCAATCAGCAAATCCAGGTGGCCCTGTCTTCAAACTAAATCCCAAATCTGATCTGTACCTCCCTGGTCCATGCAGTGATCGTTGGTTACTGGCTTCCATGTATGCTCCTCATATAGTCCAGCTTCCCTGAGGAAGCCTTCTATACCATGAAAGCCTGCTCTTTTCCACCAATGACTTCCATTCACTTAAAATAAAAGCCAAGTCCATGGTTTTCAAGGCCCTACATCAGCTGGTCTCTTTGTTACCTCTTCTACTTCATTTCCCATCAGATTTTCTCTCACTTAGTGTCCTTCATTCATACTGGCTTCATGCTATTTCTTGAATATGCCAAACATGATCCTATCTCCAGGCTTTCATATTTGATGTGTTCTTTGTCTAGGACACTGTCACCAATATTGTCAAATAGCCTGCTTTGTTACTTCCTTCAGGCCCACACATTGCCTCATCCGAAAGGCCCTTATTAGCCACCCTATTTAAAATAGTAACCCCTATCCATCTCTATTTGCTCTGTTTCTCTTTATACAACTTCACATAATGTGATATATATTTATTCATCTCTATATTAACTGTTTCCCACTTATAATGTAGGTTCCATGAAAAAAGAGACTTGATCTACTTTTTTCTCTATGTCTCTAGTACCCCAGGCACCCGGTTGATATTCAATAAGTATTTGGGGAATTAATGCATAAATGAATATATTAAGTGTTAAATAAATGCTCATTTTCCCATACACCTTTACATGCATTATATTAATATTCAACTTTTACTTACCAGAAACCTATGAGGTGTCAAAGCAAGCATTGTTTCTCTCAATTTACTATTGTATGGTCAGATAGTTTTTTTAACCAAGTGACTATTGTCCCTCTGATGGGCTTTAAGGAGACACAGACAACCATGACACAGGGCATGCCCTCATAGGCAGGGTCAAAGATGTTTTTTCAACCTAATATGAAGTACTATGGAAATATCAAGAAAAGGGCCTCAGTCTGACTGGAGGGTCCAGTGAAGACTTTTTGGAGGAGATGACAGTGAGCTGAATCCTAGAGGATGAGTGTAAATAAACAGTTTTCCAAAGAAATGAAGGAACAGTCTCTCCTCTGGAACAACACAGTTCATGAAGGAATCTCAAGTACTTCAATATCACTTAGGCTGTTGGGAGTTGGGTGGTGGGTAGAGAGAGATGACCGTGGTGAAGGAAACAGGATCCAGTCATAGAGGACTTTGTGTACCATGAGGAGCATGTGACCCATTTTTCTCATAATTTTTAGCACCTGGAAGGTTTTAGGCAAGGAAATGACTAGAGTTGCAATAATAGATATTGGAGCTGAAGTCAGAGTTTAAGAGATTGGCTCCAAATTGTAAAGCTCATTGAAAAATCAGGATGTGGCCCAACTATTCTGACCCTGAATGCAGGCCTCTTCCCCACTGCAGTGCTCTGCCTCTATCCCATTCCCAAGCTTATACATTTATCTTAGCTTGGTTGCCTCTAGAAATAGCTACCCTCAGAGCAATATGTATGCTCACAAAACTGGGAAGGAGCTAAACTTTGTTTTGCAAATTGCCCAAAGGCACATCCCCCAGAATAAAGGCAAGAGGGAAGTGTATTCACTGGCTTTCCCTTCCTCAGAATCACAGTGGAGCACATCTTGTTTTGTTCTTCCTCTTTAGTTTTTAACCTGCCTTACTAACATCCCCACATCCTGAATACACACTACATGGTGTCTTGTCTGAGCCATTGCTCTGTTTTGTTTTGTTTTTTTTTTGCGGTACGCGGGCCTCTTACTGCTGTGGCCCCTCCGGTTGCGGAGCACAGGCTCCAGACGCGCAGGCCCAGCGGTCATGGCTCACAGGCCCAGCCGCTCCGCGGCATGTGGGATCTTCCCGGACCGGGGCACGAAGCTGCGTCCCCTGCATCGGCAGGCGGACTCTCAACCACTGCGCCACCAGGGAAGCCCCATTGCTCTGTTTTTGATGGCAGTTGTTTAGCCAGATCTTTGCCAATATTAACAGGGTGGGAAGTTCATTATTTCTGTATTTTAAAGACCTCTTTTCACTTCAATCACAATAGGTGTAGCAATGCTATTTTTAGTCCATAACTCTCCTAAACAAGTAATGTTTTTCATGTTACTCTGTAGTCTCTTTCTCCTAGGTTTAATAGTACTGGGCTTCTCCCAAAATTCCTGTGATATTTTAAGTGCCAGTATTTAATCACATTGGTGTGTGCCACAGACAAGTGTCCCCTCATGTCCTACAGTTTTCACAAAAGTGGCTTAGCATGGAAATGAATACAGAATTTCCCACATTTCTTATAAATGTCTCTTTATTTTTCTCAATATTGAGTTCACTATATTTCCTAAGATAAAGCAATACAATGATCCTTGCAGCGTGCCAAGGATGTGGATATGAGTCTGGAAAATGCTGAAATACGCAGGGCATGGAGTGTGATATAACAACTTAATGGAGGGTGGAATTATTATTTATTGGGGTATAGTTGTTTTACAATGTTGTGTTAGTTTCTACTGTACGGCGAAGTGGAGTTCCCTGTGCTATATAGCAGGTTCTTATTAGTTATCTATTTTATACATATTAGTGTATATATGTCAATCCCAATCTCTCAATTCATCCCACCCCTCCCCTTTCCCCCCTTGGTGTCCATACGTTTGTTCTCTACATCTGTGTCTCTATTTCTGCCTTGGAAACCAGTTCATCTGTACCATTTTCCTAGATTCCTCATATATGCATTAATATACGATATTTGTTTTTCTCTTTCTGACTTACTTCACTCTGCTTGAAAGTCTGTAGGTCCATTCACATCTCTACAAATGACCCAATTTCGTTCCTTTTATAGTTGAGTAACATTCCATTGTATATATGCACCACATCTTCTTTATCCATTCACCTGTTGATGGACGTTTTGGTTGCTTCCATGACCTGGCTATTGTAAATAGTGCTGCAATGAATAATGTGGTACGTGACTCTTTTTGAATTATGGTTTTCTCAGGGTATACGCCCAGTAGTGATATTGTTGAGTCATACGGTAGTTCAATTTTTAGTTTTCTAAGGAAGCTCCATACTGTTCTCCATAGTGGCTATATCAATTTACATTCCCACCAACAGTGCAAGAGGGTTCCCTTTTCTCTACACCCTCTCCAGCATTTACTGTTTGTAGATTTTACGATGATGCCCATTCTAACCAGTGTGAGGTGATAACTTATTGTGGTTTTGATATGCATTTCTCTAATAATTAGTGATGTTGAGCAGCTTTTCATGTGCCTCTTGGCCATCTGTATGTCTTCTTTGGAGAAATGTCTATTTAGGTCTTCTGCCTATTTTTAGATTGAGTTGTTTGTTTTTTTCATATTGAGCTGATTGAGCTATTTGTATATTTTGGAGATTAAGCCTTTGGCAGTTGTTTTATTTGCAAATATTTTCTCCCATTCTGAGGGTTATCTTTTCATCTTGTTTATAGTTTCCTTTGCTATGCAAAAGCTTTTAAGTTTCATTAGGTCCCATTTGTTTATTTTTGTTTTTATTTCCATTACTTTAGGAGCTGTGTCAAAAAAGGTCTTGCTGTGATTTATGTCAAAGGGTTTTCTTCCTATGTTTTCCTCTAAGAGTTTTATAGTGTCCAGTATTACATTTAGGTCTTTAATCCATTTTGAGTTTATTTTTGTGTATGGGCTTAGGGAGTGTTCTAATTTCATTCTTTTACATGTAGCTGTCCAGTTTTCCCAGCACCACTTATTGAAGAGACTGCCTTTTCTCCATTGTATATCCTTGCCTCCTTTGTCATAGGTTGGTTGACCATAGGTACATGGGTTTATCTCTGGGCTTTCTATCCTATTCCATTGATCTGTATTTCTGTTTTTGTGCCAGTACCATATGTCTTGATTACTGTACCTTTGTGGTATAGTCTGAAGTCAAGGGGTCTAATTCCTCCAGCTCCGATTTTTTTCCATCAAGATTGCTTTGCCTATTTAGGGTCTTTTTTGTCTCCATACAAATTTTAAGATTTTTTTGTTCTAGTTCTGTAAAAAAAAAAATGCCATTGGTAATTTGATAGGGATTGCATTGAATCTGTAGATTGCTTTGGGTAGTAGAGTCATTTTCACAATATTGATTCTTCCAATCCAAGAACATGGTATATCTCTCCATCTGTTTGTGTCATGTTTGATTTCTTTCATCAGTGTCTTATAGTTTCCTGAGTACAGGTCTTTACCTCCTTAGGTAGTTTTATTCCTAGGTATTTCATTCTTTTTCTTGCAATAGTGAATGTGAATGTTTCCTTAATTTCTCTTTCCGATCTTTCCTTGATAGTGTATAGGATTGCAAGAGATTTCTGTGCATTAATTTTATATCCGGCAACCTTACCAAATTCACTGATTAGCTCTAGTAGTTTTCTTGTGGCATCTTTAGGATTTCCCATGTATAGTGTCATGTCATCTGTAAACAGTTACAGTTTTACTTCTTCTTTTCTAATTTGGATTCGTTTTATTTCTATTTCTTCTCTGATTGCCATGGCTAGGACTTCCAAAACTATCTTGAATAATAGAGGTGACAGTGGACAGCCTTGTCTTGTTACTGATCTTAGAGGAAATGCTCTCAGTTTTTCACCATTGAGAATGATGTGTCTTGTGGGTTTGGCATATATGGCCTTTATTATGTTGAGGTAGGTTTCCTCAATGCCTACTTTCTGGAGAGTTTTTTCATAAATGGGTGTTGAATTTTGTCAAAAGCTTTTTGGCATCTGTTGAGATGATCATATGTTTTTCTTTCTTCAACTTGTTAATATGGTGGATCACATTGATTGATTTGCATATACTGAAGAAGACTTGCATCCCTGGGATAAATCCCACTTGATCATGGTGTATGCTCCTTTTAATGTGTTGTTGGATTCTGTTTGCTAGTATTTTGTTGAGGATTTTTGCATCTATATTCATCAGTGATATTGGTCTGTAATTTTCTTTTATTGTAGTATCTTTGTCTGGTTTTGATATCAGGGGGTTGGTGGCCTCGTAGAGTGAGTTTGGGAGTGTTCCTTCCTCAACAGTTTTTTGCAAAAGTTTGAGAAGGATGGGTGTTAGCTTTTCTCAAAATGTTTGATAGAATTTACCTGAGAAGCCATCTGGTCCTGAGCTTTTGTTTGTTGGAAGATATTTCTTGTTTAACATCTTTCTTGGAGTATAATTGCTTTACAATGTTCTGTTACTTTCTGCTTTATAACAAAGTGAATCAGCTATACATATACATATATCCACATATCTCCTCCCTCTTGCATCTTCCTCTCACATTCCCTATCCCAGCCCTCTAGGTGGTCACAAAGCACCGAGCTGATCTGCCTGTGCTATGTGGCTGCTTCCCACTAGCTATCTATTTTACATTTGGTAGTATATATAAGTCCATGCCACTCTATCACTTCATCCCAGTTTACTCTTCCCCTTTCCTGTGTCCTCAAGTCCATTCTCTACATCTGTGCTTTATTCCTGTCTTGCCCCTAGGTTCTTCAGAACCATTTTCTTTTATTAGATGCCATATATATGTGTAAGCATATGGTATTTGTTTTTCTCTTCCTGACTTGCTTCATTCTCTATGACAGTTTCTAGGTCCATCCACCTCACTACAAATAACTCAATTTCATTTCTTTTTATGGCTGAATAATATTCCACTGTATATATGTGCTACGTCTTCTTTATCCATGCATCTGTCGATGAACACTTAGGTTGCTTCCATGTCCTGGCTATTGTAAATAGAGCTGCAATGAACATTGTGGTACATGACTCTTTTTGAATTTTGGTTTTCTCAGGGTATATGCCCAGTAGTGGGATTGCTGGGTCATATGGTAGTTCTATTTGTAGTTTTTTAAGGAACCTCCATACTGTTCTCCATAGTGGCTGTATCAATTTACATTCCCACCAACAGTGCAAGAGGGTTCCCTTTTCTCCACACCCTCACCAGCATTTATTGTTTCTAGATTTTTTCATGATGGCCATTCTGACCAGTGTGAGGTGATACCTCATTGTAGTTTTGATTTCATTTCTGTAGCAATTAGTGATGTTGAGCATTCTTTCATGTGTTTGTTGGCAATCTGTATATCTTCTCTGGTGAAATGTCTATTTAGGTCATCTGCCCATTTTTGGATTGGGTTGTTTGGTGTTTGCAATAGAGCTGCATGAGCTGCTTGTAAATTTTAGAGATTAAGCCTTTTTCAGTTGCTTCATTTGCAAATATTTTCTCCCATTCTGAGGGTTATCTTTTCTTCTTGTTTTTGGTTTCCTTTGCTGTGCAAAAGCTTTTAAGTTTCATTAGGTCCCATTTGTTAATTTCTGTTTTTATTTCCATTTCTCTAGGAGGTGGATGAAAAAGGATCTTGCTGTGATTTATGTCATAGAGCGTTCTGCATATGTTTTCCTCTAAGAGTTTTATAGTTTCTGGCCTTGCATTTAGGTCTTTAATCCATTTTGAGTTTATTTTTGTGTATGGTCTTAGGGAGTGTTCTAATTTCATTCTTTTACATATAGGTTTCCAGTTTTCCCAGCACCACTTATTGAAGAGGCTGTCTTTTCTCCATTGTATATTCTTGCCTCCTTTATCAAAACTAAGGTGACCATATATGTGTGGGTTTATCTCTGGGCTTTCTATCCTGTTCCATTGATCTATATTTCTGTTTTTGTGCCAGTACCATTCTGCCTTGATTACTGTAGCTTTGTAGTATAGTCTGAAGTCTGGGAGACTGATTCCTCCACTCCTGTTTTTCTTTCTCAAGATTGCTTTGGCTATTCAGGGTCTTTTGTGTTTCCATACAAATTATGAAATTATTTGTTCTAGTTCTGTGAAAAATGCCATTGGTAGCTTGATAGGAATTGCACTGAATCTGTAGATTACTTTGGGTAGTATAGTCATTTTCACAATGTTGATTCTTCCAATTCAGGAATATGGTATATTATTCCATCTGTTTGTATCATCATTAATTTCCTTCATCAGTGTCTTATAGTTTTCTGCATACCGGTCTTTTGTCTCCCTAGGTAGGTTTATTCCTGGGTCTTTTATTCTTTTAGTTGCAATGGTAAATGGGAGAGTTTTGGTAATTTCTCTTTCAGATTTTTCATCATTAGTGTATAGGAGGCCAGAGATTTCTGTGCATTAATTTTGTATCCTGCTACTTTACCAAATTAATTGATTAGCTCTAGTAGTTTTCTGGTAGCACCTTTAGGATTCTCTGTGTATAGTATCAGGTCACCTACAAACAGTGACAGCTTTACTTCTTTTCTGATTTTGATTCCTTTTATTTCTTTCTGTTCTCTGATTGCTGTGGCTAAAATTTCCAGATCTATGTTGAATAATAATGGTGAGAGTTGAAAACCTTTTCTTATTCCTAATCTTAGAGGAAATGGTTCCAGTTTTTAACCATCGAGAATGATGTTGGCTGTGGGTTTCTCATATATAGCCTTTAGTATTTTGAGGTAGGTTCCCTCTATGCCTACTTTCTGGAGGGTTGTTTTCATAAACGGGTGTTGAAAGTTTTCTCTGCATCTATTGAGTTGATCATATGGTTTTTCTCCTTCTGTGTGTTAATATGGTGTTTCACATAGATTGATTTGCATATATTGAAGAATCCTTGCATTCCTGGAATAAACCCCACTTGATCATGGTGTATGATCCTTTTAATGTGCTGTTGGATTCTGTTTGCTAGTATTTTGTTGAGGATTTTTGCATCTATGTTTATCCGTGATATTGGCCTGTAGTTTTCTTTCTTTGTGACATCTTTGTCTGGTTTTGGTATCAGGGTGAAGGTGGCCTCGTAGAATGAGTGGGGGAGTGTTCCTCCCTCTGCTATATTTTGGAAGAGTTTAAGAAGGATAGGTGTTAGCTCTTCTCTTAATGTTTGATAGAATTCACCTGTGAAGTCATCTGGTCCTGAGCTTTTGTTTGCTGCAAGATTTTTAATCACAGTCTCAATTTCAGTGCTTGTGATTGGGCTGTTTATATTTTCTATTTCTTCCTGGTTCAGTCTTGGAAGGTTGTGCTTTGCTAAGAATTTGTCCATTTCTTCCACGTTGTCCATTGTATTGGCATAGAGTTTCTTGCAGTAATCTCTCATGATCCTTTGTATTTCTGCAGTGTCAATTGTTTCTTCTCCTTTTTCATTTTTAATTCTGTTGATTTGACTCTTCTTCCTTTTTTCTTGATGAGTCTGGCTAATGGTTTGTCAATTTTGTTTATCTTCTCCAGGAACCAGCTTTTAGTTTTATTGATCTTTGCTATTGTTTCCTTCACTTCTTTTGCATTTATTTTTGATCTGATCTTTATGACTTCTTTCCTTCTGCTAACTTTGGGGTGTTTTTGTTCTTCTTGCACTAATTGCTTTAAGCATAAGGTTAGTTTGTTTATTTGAGATGTTTCTTGTTTCTTGAGGTAAGATTGTATTGCTATAAAGTTCCCTCTTAGAATTGCTTTTGCTGCATCCCATAGGTTTTGGCTCGTCGTGTTTTCATTGTCATTTGTTTCTAGGTATTTTTTGATTTCCTCTTCGATTCTTCCAGTGATCTCTGAGTGATTAAGTAGTATATGGTCTAGACTCCAAGTGTTTGTATTTTTTACTGATTTTAACCTGTAATTGATATCTAGTCTCAACACATTTAGGTCAGAAAGATGTTTGATACGATCTCAATTTTCTTAAATTTTCCAAGGCTTGATTTGTGATCCAAGATATGATCTATGCTGGAGAATGTTCCATGAGCACTTGAGAAGAAAGTGTATTCTGTTGTTTTTGGATGGAATGTCCTATAAATATCAATTAAGCCCATCTTGTTTAATGTATCATTTAAGCTTGTGTTTCCTTGTTTATTTTCATTTTGGATGATCTGTCTATTGATGAAAGTGGGGTGTTAAAGTCCCCTACTGTGATTGTGTTTCTGTCGATTTCTCCTTTTATGGCTGTTAGCATTTGCCTTATGTATTGAAGTGCTCCTATACTGGGTGCATAAATTCTTACAACTGTTATATCTCCTTCTTGGATCAATCCCTTGATCATTATGCAGTGTCCTTCTTTGCTCTTGTAATAGTAATTATTTTAAAGTCTATTTTGTCTGATATGAGAATTGCTACTCCAGCTTTCTTTTGATTTCCATTTGCATGGAATATCTTTTTCCATGCCCTCACTTTCAGTCCATATGTGTCCCTAGGTCTGAAGTGGGTCTCTTGTAGACAGCATATATACAGGTCATATTTTTTATCCATTCAGAGAATCTATGTCTTTTGGTTGGAGCACTTAATCCATTTACATTTAAGGTAATTATCAATATGTGTGTTCCTATTACCATTTTCTTAATTGTTTTGGGTTTGTTACTGTAGGTCTTTTCCTTCTCTTGTGTTTCCTGCTTAGAGAAGTTCCTTTAGCATTTGTTGTAAAGCTGGTTTTGTGGTGATGAATTCTCTTATGTTTTGCTTATCTGTAAAGGTTTTATTTTCTCTGTCGAACCTCAATGAGTTCCTTGCTGTGTAGAGTAATCTTGGTTGTAGGTTTTTCCCTTTGATCACTTTAAATATGTTCTGCCACTCCCTTCTGGTTTGCAAAGTTTCTGCTGAAGATCAGCTGTTAACCAGATGAGGATTCCCTTGTATGTTATTTGTTGTTTTTCTTTTGCTGCTTTTAATATTTTTTCTTTGTATTTAATTTTTGATAGTTTGATTAATATGTGTCTTGGCATGTTCCTCCTTCGATTTATCCTGTATGGGACTCTCTGAGCTTCCTGAACTTGATTAAATATTTCCTTTCCCTTATTAGGGAAGTTTTCAACTATAATGTTCTCAAATATTTTCTCAGTCCCTTTCTTTTTCTCTTCTTCTTCTGGGACCCCTATAATTCAAATGTTTGTGCGTTTAATGTTGTCACAGAAGTCTCTAAGACTGTCCTCAATTCTTTTCGTTCTTTTTTCTTTATTCTGCTCTGCATTAGTTATTTCCACTATTTGATCTTAAATATTACTTATCCGTCCTTCGGCCTCAGTTATTCTGCTGTTAATTCCTTATAGAAAATTTTAAATCTCTTTTATTTTGTTGTTCATCATTGTGTGTTTTCTTTTTAGTTCTTCTAGATCCTTGTTAAATGTTTCTTGTATTTTCTCCATTCTATTTCCAAAATTATGGATCATCTTTAGTATCATTACTCTGAATTCTTTTTCAGGTAGACTGCCTCTTTCCTCTTCATTTGTTAGGTCTGGTGGGTTTATACCTTGCTCCTTCATCTGCTGTGTGTTTCTCTGTCTTCTCATTTTGCTTATCTTACTGGTTTGGGGTCTCCTTTTTGCAGGCTGCGGGTTCATAGTTCCTGTTTCTTTTGGTGTCTGCTCCAGTGGCTAAGTTTGGTTCAGTGGGTTGTGTAGGCTTCCTGGTTGAGGGGACTAGTGCCTGTGTTCTTGTGGATGAGGCTGGATCTCGTCTTTCTTGTGGGCTTGACCCCGTCCGGTGGTGTGTTTTAAGGTGTCTGTGACCTTATTACGATTTTATCCAGCCTCTCTGCTAATGGATGCACTTTTGTTCTGTCTTGCTAGTTGTTTGGCATAAGGTGTCCAGCACTGTAGCTTGCTGGTTGTTGAGTGGAGCTGTGTCTTAGTGTTGAGATGGAGATCTCTGGGGGAGCTTTTGCTGTTTGATATTATGTGGAGCCGGGAGGTCTCTGTTGGACCAATGTCCTGATGTTGGCTCTGCCACCTCAGAGGCACAGGTCTGACACCCGGCTGGAGCACCAAGACCCTGTCAGCCACATGGCTCAGAAGGAATGGAGAAAATAGGAAAGAAAGAAAGAAAAAAATAATAAAATAAAACAAAGTTATCAAAATAAAAATTATAAAATTTATTAAAAATTAAAAAGTAATTTAAAAAGAAAGGAATGAAAGATGAGAGTAAGCAAACCAAAAAACAAATACACCAGTGATAACAAGCTCTAAAAACTATGTTATAAAAACAAACAAACAGGGCTTCTCTGGTGGCGCAGTGGTTGAAAATCTGCCTGCTAATGCAGGGGACACGGGTTCGAGTCCTGGTCTGGGAGGATCCCACATGCTGCAGAGCAACTAGCCCATGAGCCACAGCTACTGAGCCTGCACGTCTGGAGCCTGTGCTCTGCAACAAGAGAGGCCGCGATAGTGAGAGGCCTGCGCACCGTGATGAAGAGTGTCCCCCACTTCCCACAACTAGAGAAAGCCCTCGCAAAGAAATGAAGACCCAACACAGCAAAAATAAATTAATTAATTAATAAACTCCTACCCCCCATATCTTATTTTAAAAAACAAAACAAACAAACAAACAAACAAACAAAAACTAGAAAGGCAGAACCCTAGGACAAATGGTAAAAGCAAAGCTATACAGACAAAATCACACAAAGAGCATTCCCATACACACTCACAAAAAGAGAAAAAGGAAACAAATATATATATATATATATATATGTATATGTATATGTAAAAAAAAAGCAGGAAGAGAACAACGAAATGAATAAACAAATCTACCAATGATAATTAACTCTAAATACTAAACTACGATAAACATAAAACCAGAAACAAATTAGATGCAGAAAGCAAACCCCAAGTCTCCAGTTGCTCCCAAAGTCTACCACCTCAATTATAGGATGATTCATTGTCTATTCAGGTATTCCACAGATGCAGGGTACAACACATTGATTGTGGAGATTTTATCCACTGCTCCTGAGGCTGCTGCGAGAAATTTCCCTTTCTCTTCTTTGTTCACACAGCTCCTGGGGTTCAGCTTTGGATTTGGCCTTACCTCTGCATGTAGGTTGCCTGAGGACATCTGTTCCCCACCCAGACAGGGCAGGGTTAAAGTAACAGCTGATTAGGGGACTCTGACTCACTCAGGCCCGGGGGAGGGAGGGGTATGGAATGTGGGGCGAACCTGTGGTGACAGAGGCAGCATGATGTTGCAACAGCCCGAGGTGCGCCGTGTGTTCTCCTGGGAAAGTTGTCCCTGGATCAGGGGACCCTGGCAGTGTTGGGCTGCACAGCCTCCCTGGAGGGGTGGTATGGATAGTGACCTGTGCTTGCACATAGGCTTCTTGGTGACTGCAGCAGCAACTTCAGTGTTTCATGCCCATCTCTGGTTTCCACGCTGATAGCTGCGCCTTGCGCCAATCTCTGGAGCTCGTTTATGTGGTGCTCTGAATCCTCTCTCTTCGCACACCCCAAAACAACGGTCTCTTTGCCTCTTAGGCAGGTCCAGACTTTTTCCAGACTCCCTCCTGGCTAGCTGTGGTGCACTAGCCCCCTTCAGGCTGTGTTCACGCAGCCAACCCCAGTCCTCTCCCTGGGATCTGACCTTCGAAGCTGGAGCCTCATCTCCCAGCCCCACCTGTCCTGGTGGGTGAACACACAAGCCTCTCCAGCTAGTGAGTGCTGGTCACCGTGATCCTCAGTGTGGGAATCTCTCTTCTTTGCCTTCTGCACCCTTGTTTCTGCACTCCCCTCCATGGCTCCAAAGCTTCCCCCCACCCCCACACCCCATCTCCACCAGTGAAGGGACTTCCTAGTGTGTGGAAACTTTTCCTCCTTCACAGCTCCCTCCCCGAGGTGCAGGTCCCATCCCTATTCTTTTGTCTCTGTTTTTTCTTTTTTCTTTTGCCTTACCCAGGTATGGGGGGAGTTTCTTGCCTTTTGGGAAGTCTGAGGTCTTCTGCAAGCATTCAGTAGGTGTTCTGTTGGGGTTGTTCCACATGTAGATGTATTTCTGATGTATTTGTGGGGAGGAAGGTGATCTCCATGTCTTACTCCTCTACCAGCTTGAAGGTCTCCCCTGTTGGAAGATTTTTAATCACAGTTTCAATTTCATTACTTGTGATTGGTCTGTTCATATTTTCTATTTCTTCCTGGTTCAGTCTTGGAAGATTCTATTCAAGAATTTGTCCATTTCTTCCGGGTTGTGCATTTTATTGGCATATAGTTGTTTGTAGTAGTCTCTTATGATGCTTTATATTTCTGCAGTATCCATTGTAACTTCTCCTTTTCCATTTCTAATTTTATTGATTTGATTCATCCCCTCTTTTTCTTGATGAGTCTGGCTAAACATTTATCAATTATATTTATGTTCTCAAAGAACCAGCTTTTAGTTTTATTATCTTTGCTATTGTTTTCTTTGTTTCTATTTCATTTATTTCTGCTCTGGTCTTTATGTTTTCTTTCCTTCTACTAACTTTGTTTTTTTGCTCTTCTTTTTCTAGTTTCTTTAGGTGTAAGGTTAGATTGTTTATTAGAAATTTTTCTAGTTTCTTGAGGTAGGATTGTACTGCTATAAACTTCCTTCTTAGAACTACTTTTGATGCATCCCATAGGTTTTGTGTTGTTATGTTTTCATTGCCATTTGTCTCTAGGTATGTTTTTATTTCCTCTTTGATTTCTTCAATGATCTCTTGGTTATTTAGTAGCATATTGTTTAGCCTCCATATGTTTGTGTTTTTTACAGTTTTTTTCCCTGTAATTTATTTCTAATCTCATAGTGTTTTGGTCAGAAAAGATGCTTGATACTAGTTAAATTTTCTTAACTTTACCGAGACTTGATTTGTGACCCAAGATGTGGTCTAGCCTGTGGAATGTTCCATATGCACTTGAGAAGAAAGTGTATTCTGCTGTTTTCAGATGGAATGTCCTATAAATATCAATTAAATCTATCTGATCTCTTGTGTCATTTAAAGCTTGTGTTTCTTTATTAATTTTCTGTCTGGATCATCTGTCCATTTGTGTTAATGAGGTGTTAAAGTCCCCCACTATTATTGTGTTACTGTTGATTTCCCCTTTTATAGCTGTTAGCATTTGCCTTATGTATTGAGGTGCTCCTATGTTGGGTGCATATATATTTATAATTTTTATATTTTCTTCTTGGATTAATCCCTTGATCACTATGTAGTGTCCTTCCTTGTCTCTTGTAACACTCTTTATTTTAAAGTCTATTTTATCTGATATGAGTATTGCTACTCCAGCTTTCTTTTGATTTCCATTTGCATGGAATATCTTTTCCCATCCCCTCACTTTCAGTCTATATGTGTCCCTAGGTCTGAAGTGATTCTCTTGTAGACAGCATATATGCAAGTCTTGTTTTTGTATCCATTCAGACAGTCTGTGTCTTTTTGTTGGAGCATTTAAGGTAATTATCGATATGTATGTTCCTATTACCGTTTTCTTAATTGCTTTGGGTTTTTGTAGGTCTTTTACTTCTGTTGTGTTTCCCACTTAGAGAAGTTCCTTTAACATTTGTTGTATAGCTGGTTTGGTGGTGATGAATTCTCTTTGCTTTTCATTGTCTGTAAAGCTTTTGATTTCTCCATCAAATCTGAATGAGATCCTTGCTGTGTAGAATATTCTTGGTTGTAGATTCTTCCCTTTCACCACTTTAAATATATCGTACCACTCCCTTCTGGCTTGCAGAATTTCTGCTGAGAAATCAGCTGTTAACTTTATGGGAGTTCTCTTGTATATTACTTGTCATTTTTCCCTTGTTGCTTTGAATAATTTTTCTTTGTCTTTAATTTTTGTCAATTTGATTGCTATGTGTCTCAGCATGTTTCTCCTTGGGTTTATGCTGACTGTGACTCTCTGCACTTCCTGGACTTGGGTGGCTATTTACTTTCCCATGTTAGGGAAGTTTTCAACGATAATCTCTTTGAATATTTTTCTCGGGTCCTTTCTCTCTCTTTTCTCCTTCTGGGACCTCTATAATGCGAATGTTGGTGCATTTAATGTTGTCTCAAAGGTCTCTTAGGCTGTCTTCATTTCTTTTCATTCTTTTTTCTTTATTCTGTTCCATGGCAGTAAATTCCATCATTTTGTCTTCCAGGTCACTTATCCGTCCTTCTGCCTCAGTTATTCTGCTCTTGATTCCTTCTAGTGTATTTTTCATTTCAGTTATTGTACTGTTGGTCTCTGTTTGTTCTTTAATTCTTGTAGGTCTTTGTTAAACATTTCTTGCATCTTTTTGATCCTTGCCTCCATTCTTTTTCTGAGGTCCTGGATCATCTTCACTATCATTAATCTGAATTCTTTTTCTGGAAGGTTGCCTATCTCCACTTCTTTTAGTTGTTTGTCTGGGGTTTTATCTTGTTCCTTCAACTGGGACATAGTCCTCTGCCTTTTTATTTTGTCTATCATTTTGTGATTGTGGTTTTCATTCTGTGGGCTGCAGGATTATAGTTCTTCTTGCTTCTGCTGTCTGCCCTCTTGTGGATGAGGCTATCTGAGAGGATTGTGCAAGCTTCCTGATGGGAGGGACCAGTGATGGGTAGAGCTGGGTGTTGCTTTGGTGGGCAGAGCTTAGTAAAACTAATCCACTTGTCTGCTGATGGGTGGGGCTGTATTCCCTCCCTGATGGTTGTTTGGCCTGAGGTTACCCAGCACTGGAACCTACAGGCCCTTTGGTGGGGCTAATGTCAGACTCTGTGAGGGCTCAAGCCAATGAGTACTTCCCAGAGTGTCTGCTGCCAGTTTCCTTGTCCCTGTAGCGAGCCACAGCCGCTTCCCCACCTCTGCAGGAGACCTTCTGACACTAGCAGGTAGGTCTGGTTCAGTATCCTATGGGGTCACTTCTCCTTCACCCTGGGTCCTGGTGCACACACTACTTTGAGTGTGCCCTCCAAGTGTGGAGTCTCTGTTTCCCCAAGTCCTGTCAAAGTCCTGCAATCAAATCCTGCTGGCCCTCAAAGTCCAGTTCTCCAGGGAGCCCTCCTCCTCTTGCCAGACCCCCAGGTTGGGAAGCCTGACATGAGTCTCAGAGCCTTCATTCCAGTGGGTGGACTTACGTTGTATAATTGTTCTCCAGTTTGTGAGTCGCCTACCCAGTGGTTATGGGATTTTATTTTATCATGATTGTGGCCCTCCTACTGTCTCATTGTGGCTTCTCTTTTGTCTTTGGATGTGGGGTATCTTTTCTGGTGACTTCCAGTGTCTTTTTTTGTTTGTTTTTAATAAATTTATTTATTTACTTATTTTATTTTTGGCTGCGTTGGGTCTTCATTGCTGCACGTGGGCTTTCTCTAGTTGTGACTAGTGGGAACTACTCTTTGTTGCAGTGTGTGGGCTTCTTGTTGTGGTGGCTTCTCTTTGTTGCAGAGCATGGGCTCTAGGCATGTGGGCTTCAGTAGTTGTGGTGTGAGGGCTTCAGTAGTTGTGGTGTATGGGCTTCAATAATTGTGGCACATGGGCTCTGTAGCTGTGGCTCACAGGATCTAGAACGCAGGCTCAGTAGTTGGGATGCACAGGCTTAGTTGCTGCATGGCATGTGGGATCTTCTCAGACCAGGGCTCGAACCCCTGTCCCCTGCATTGGCAGGTGGATTCCTAACCACTGCACCACCAGGGAAATCCCAAGTTCCAGTGTCTTTCTGTCGATGATTGTTCAGTAGTTAGTTGTGATTCTGGTTCTCTTGCAAGAGGGAGTGAGCACACATCATTCTACTCCACCATCTTCTATTTTCATCCTTTCTGGAATTATTTCTTTACAGGAAGAAATTCTGATATAGTAAATCCTTATATAACCCACAAAAGGTTTGCATCTGGACAGTCAGTAAAAAGTGTGAAGAGGACTGTCTTAGCCCATTGTCTCCACTTCCTTTCCTCCAATTACTCTCAAACACATTTGATTCACCTTGCCACCCATGCCTTCCAACAAGACACCTCCTCTCAAGTTCACTATGACCTCCATGTTGCCAAATACATTGTTCAGTTTTAGTCATTATCTGACCAGCCTCATCATCAACATCTTTTTGGCCACACCGTGCGACTTGTGGGATCTTAGTTCCCCGGCCACGGATTGAACCTGGGCCCATGGCAGTGAAAGTGCCAAGTCTTAACCACTGGGCTGCCAGGGAATTCCCCCATCAACATCTCTTGGCTTCTAAGGTACCCTTTGCTCTTGGTTTTCCTCCTTCTGCACTGGTAGTTCATTCTCAGTCTCCCAGGTTGATTCCTGCTCTTTTCTCCAAACTCTACATGTAGAGAGGTTACTGTGAAGTTAATCGGCTTACTTTGTAGAGACATGCACTTACACAAGTCCATTCCAAGGTACTGGGAAAAGCCTTAACAATGTGTTCACTTAGTCATCCAGTTTTGCCAGATTTGCAAAAATTAGGCATTTTAACTGAAAACAGTTAAAACTGCTGGCTCTTTCCACTCCAGCTACCCCTCCATCATACTTTCCCTTGAGATGACTGATGTTGGAGTGGCCATGGGTAATTTTGAAACCTAGTTAAAGTGAAGTTAAGTTGAAAATACCTCTAGTTTGGGTTATATTCACAGTTACTTCCATATACAGTTAAGTTATTGCTAGCTATAAAAATGGTTTCTAGGACTACACCTACTGCTCACTATGCTGACTCACCAGATATCTTGACATGAAGAGGCAAGGCCAGAATTCATATCAGAATATGAACTTATCTTATGGTGCTCATCTCATGAAATGGTGCCCAGATTCATTATTAGAAGCAAGTCTGTGGGAAATTGTTTGTTTTCTCTCTTTCTACCACATCCCACATTTGACCCATCAGAAATTCTAGTTGGATTTACTGTCAAAATATATCCAGACTCTGACCACTGATGACTTACTATATCCTCTGTTCCAGGTCTCAATACCTTCTTGCCTGGATTATGGCAACAGCTCCCTAACTGGTTTCTCTGTGTCTACATTGCAGTGTCTTAGTGGAAAGCATGGGTGGCAAGATGAATCAAATGTGTTCGAGAGAAATTGGAGGAAAGGAAGTGGCAACAGTGGGTAAGGACAGTCCTCTACAGTTGCCAAAAGGACTTAGTTAAAAATATGTCAAACAATGTCATTCTTAAATTTATGTTCCCCCCCTCAAAATGGTTTCCAGTTTTACTCAGAATAAAACCAAAGGCTTTTTCAATAGCTTATACAACTCTGCATGATACTGCTCCTTTCATATATCTTCTCAAAAAGGTACAGAATAGAGAATCTGGGTCTAAATCCCCCAAGTCAAATAAAAGAGGAAAATGGGGAAAAGTACATGGTTATTCTTCCCAGAAAAATGTATTAATGTCAACTGGATGAATCCAAGTTTCTCCTATTTCCAAAGTATAAAGATGATTACTTTCCCTATATGTCATTTATTTTTGCTGACCTTTCAACAGAGGATGAATAACAGACAATTTAAGTTATAGTCTCTAATGAGTGACAAAAACCATGACATTCTCCTGTTTAAGTATAGATTTGTGGGACTTCCCTGGTAGTCCAGTGGTGAGGAATCTGCCTTCCAATATGGGGGACGTGGGTTCCATACCTAGTCGGGGAACTGGGAGCCCACATGTCGCAGCGCAACTAAGCCCACGCGCCACAACTACTGAGCTTGCATGCCTCAAAAAGAGAGCCCGCGTGCCACAAATTACAGAGCCCACACACCCTGGAGCCCATGCACCACAACCAGAGAGAGAAAACCCACACGCCACGACTAGAGAGAAGCCCAAGCGCTGCAACAAAAGATCCCACATGCCTCATCGAAGATCCCATGTGCTGCAACTAAGACCCAATGCAGCCAAAAAAGTTTTTTAAAAAAAGAGTTTAAAAAATAAGTATAGATTTGTAAGCTCTGGGACAGGAGAGAGGTTTGATGTTTTATCCCGAATACGAATCACTGGAAGGCCAGCTCCTCCTCCACATGGGAGTGGGATAACTGGGAAATGTCACAATTTTCAGCCAAAACACTGTCTTATTTAAAAATAAACTGCCAGGAGTGATATCAGCAACATGGCAGAATAGAACTTTTCTACCATCTTCCCCCCAAATAATGCTGATTTTGACAAGTGGGAGTCCAGAGGAGTAGTTCCAGCACACTACTGGAGAAAAAAATCTAACATTGGACACATAAAAGAGAGTAAGAAGAGTGGTTTCACTTTACCTGGTTCAGTGCCAAGAACTTCTACTTCTCCGAGAGGGGAAAGTGAAGACATATGCGTGAGTGCTTGGTTTCCCCAGCCATGTGGGACACTGCCAAAGAGGCTCACTTTCTTCTCATCCCATCTAGAATACTGAGGTGTGCTGTACAACTAAGGGACAGAGGGGGCTAGGAGCACAGCAACCAGGGCTTGGAGGGCATCAAAAGTATGCAGATCTTACTAACCACTTCATAGACTCTGTCAGGAAGACCATGCACAAGCTACTGGGGATGCCTAACCTGTGGGGCTCCCCAGTAAGTACCCCCAATGCTCTGCATACTTCACCCACAAACTCTCCCCCCATCTATATTCTGTGGCTGGCTTTCTTTGCATGCCCACAAGGGCGACAATTGTAAATCTTTACAAATGGCTAGTTAGCATGCACAGAAAGCTGGCCCAACTCCAAGGTATTGAGAGGAAGCACACAAACTTGAGCATTAAGCACAACCCTAGGGAAAGCAAATGGGGGACTGTCAGTACCTGGCCTGGATTTGCAGGACTGAGATAAGGCATACAATCTTAAGAATACTCTCCCAAGAGGAGTGTGCAGCAGGTGTATCCACAGAAAAGGTCTAAGAAAGCCACAGAATCCCTAGCAGTGCTGCAAAGATATTTCCCTCTCAAAGCCAGTCAGTAAAGAATTGAGAATGTGACTGCGTCTTCAAATGTGAATACAGCAATGCAAGACTTTTAGGACACAAAAACGATCAAGGAAACATGACACCACCAAAGGAACACAATAATTTTCCAGTAACTGATTCCAAAGAAATGGAGACCTATAATTTGCCTGATAAAGAATTCAAAATAGTTGTCTTAAGGAAGCTCATGAGCCAAAAGAAAACACAGAAAGACAATTCAACAAAATCAGTGAAACAGTACATGAACAAAACAGATTTAACACAGAGAAAGAAATCATAAAAAAAGAACCAAATAGAAATTCTGGAGCTGAAGAATACAATAAATGAAATGAAAAATGTGATAGAGAGTATCAGAAACAGACTTGATCAAGGAGAATAAAGAATTTGTGAACTCAAAGACAGGTCATTTTAAATTATCCAGTCATAGGAAAACAAAGAAAAAAGAATGAAAAAGAGTGAAGAAAGTGTCTTCTCTCTGGTCTATCTTCCATGTACAGCATGCTGGCAATTTGGCATAACCATTCTCAATATCAATATCCTAATGTGAAAAATGGTGACCAATAGAAATATATTGAAAAAATTTGGTGAAATGTGGGGAGTGTTTAGGGTACCTGGCTAAGGAGCACATACATATGGAAGATATTATCAGCATCAGTTCTTCTAATGTTGTGTTTCAAGCCTTTCTTTGATTTACATCATGGTCTCTACCCTTCACATTCACTCAATCTCCATTGTTAAATGATGCTGACAATTCAGAATTATAATAATAATATTCAAACTGAGGAGCCTTGCTGTCTGAGAATGAAGATATTTTGAGATTGTCTATGTAGCCAAAATTAGAAGCTAAAAGTTATTTAATTATGTGGTGTCTTGATTTGGACTCTCAAAGCAGATAATGAGACAAGACTTCCAGTGTAAGTAGTTTGTTTGGGCATGGTTGGGGGGTGCAAAGAACACTAGTAGGGAGGTAGAGAAATGATACTGGGAAGGATAGGTAGCCAAAAAGAAAAGGTGCATTATTAAGCTAGCTACTGTAGTGGGCAATTGGAACTTAATCTCAGAGAAAAACGCTGATAAATGGTATAAAAATCTACACCTCAAAATTAGCCCAGTCAAAAGACAACAGAACTGGGCTTCCCTGGTGGCGCAGTGGTTGAGAATCTGCCTGCCAATGCAGGGGACACTGGTTCGAGCCCTGGTCTGGGAAGATCCCACATGCTGTGGAGCAACTAGGCCCATGAGCCACAATTACTGAGCCTGCGCATCTGGAGCCTGTGTTCTGCAAAAAGAGAGGCCGTGATAGTGAGAGGCCTGCACACCGCGATGAAGAGTGGTCCCCGCTTGCCGCAACTAGAGAAAGCCCTCGCACAGAAACGAAGACCCAAGACACAGCCAAAAATAAATAAATTAATTAATTAATTTAAAAAAAGAGACAACAGAGCTGGGGTATTTATACACTAAATTCTGTAAATCATTGGTTGAGAGCTACTGGGGTAGGGAAAGTATTATGTGCCTGGCATTTTTGGCCTGCCATACATGAGTAGGCAGAGAGAACAGCCTTTCACAATTCTGGCAAAAAGCCCTTGGACACAGTGATGCAGATACCAACCATTTAAGTTAACCAAAGGCACTGAACTAGTATGGTCTGAGTGATCTGGGTAGGCAACTAATAGGGTTGACTGAACATAAAGACATTAGGGGTTGGTATCATAGTTAGGATGTCTAATCAGGCAGAAATAATTTGATATTTATGGAATTACTTCAATTAGCTCTGAAGAGAGTTTTTAATTGATACATTAATTGAACAATATTTCATCTCAATTAAACAAAACTTACAATCTGCACCAAAGGTCAACAAACATTTTCTATAAAGGACAAGAGAGTAAATAGCTTAGGCTTTGAGGGCGGTACAATCTCTGTCACAAGTATTCAGCTCTGCCTTTGTAGCATGAAGGCAGCCATGGACAATAGTAAATGAATAAGTGTGGTTGTGTCCCAATAACACTTAATTTATGGACACTGAAATTTGAATTCATATAATTTCCATGTGTCACTAAATATTTCTTCTTTTGATTTTTTTCAACTGTCTAAAAATATTTTAAAATATCTTTAGCTCGCAGGCCATACAGAAACACGTGGTGGGCTGGATTTGGCTTGTTGGCAGTAGTTTGCCAACCCCCTGACTACATGATCTTACCTGGTTTAAAAACAAGGGCTCTTATTTTTCCTTTTTATCATTGTGTGTATATCACTGAAGGGATTTTATTAGAAAGAGTTAGAAATATGACCCAGGACACTGAACACATAGCTGATTATGTGAAGAACTCCTAAATAGGGACTTCCCTGGTGGTGCAGTGGTTAAGAAACTGCCTGCCAATGCCGAGGATACGGGTTTGAGCCCTGGTCCTGGAAGATCCTACATGCCATGGAGCAACTAAGCTCATGCACCACTACTACCGAACCTGAGCTCTAGAGCTCGGGAACCACAACTACTGAGCCTGCGCACCATAACTACTGAAGCCCGCACACCTAGAGCCTGTGCTCCACAACAAGAGAAGCCACCAAAATGAGAAGCCCAGGCACTGCAAAGAAGAGTAGCCCCCACTTGCCGCAACCAGAGAAAGCCCACATGCAGTGATGAAGACCCAACGCAGCCAAAAATAAATAAATAAATAAATTTTTATATATAAAAAAAGAACTCCTAAATAGAGCTGAAATCCCAATAGTCTCTATAGCTACATAGCAGAAACATTTTTTAACCTTTATGTGTCTTATATTAAATATTGAGAAAGTTTGGTTATTTCCAGCTATGGTGGGTGGATTAATTTCCAAGAATATGAGACGCTAAAGTGAAGGTACAATTATAAAACCAAATGTCAGATAAATGTTAAGTAACTATGAGTTGTCAAGACTTGTATCACCAATATACTTTATTTTATTCATTCAATAAATAGTACTAATTGCAAACAATATTTGTTCAATTACAATAATTACTCATAAAAACCTTTTATGTGTGTTAACCATTAGTGGTTGAAACTTCTTCCAAGGGAACCACAGTCAGCAGTTCCCCAGTGCGACTGTCTCTGAAGAACCCACATAATTTCCAGGAGGGAAAAAGACAGCAATTGTACATATGCCACATCTAGAGGGGCCAGTATCAGAGAGCACCCAGACCAAAAACTTAAGACAGTGCCCTTGTCCTCAATCCCTTTTGTCCCTAGAAACTAGACAACTAACAAATAGGAAGAGATGAGTGAGGAAGCTAGAAGCAGCTAATCATGTTCCCTCCCAAACCAGGGGCATCCAAAACTCAAGTGGGCATAAACTGGAGTGGTTTATAACAGTAGACTAGACCAGAGTTTCAATTCTTATACTGATTGGGTGTTTTGAAGTACCAAAATGAATGTATTCTTGTGGCAGGAATGTGATAGGAAGACTTTTTATTATATAATACTATCAATAATTAGAAAAGCTATAGTACTAATTAGAAAAGTTATTCATTCAGAGGTAAGAAAAAATTATTCTACAAATAAATTTAAAAGGGAGAAGTGAAATAAATTAGATTGTTTTGTTTGCATCCTATTTTTTATTTGTTTGTTTCTAAAGGCAAAGCCAAAATTCTAAACTACAACCAGATTAGCTGGAACTGAAAATTAAACTGACAAAGGCAGATTTACAGGAGAAAAGCATGCACATTTATTTAATTTAGTTTTATGTGACATGGGAACCTTCATAAGGAAATGAAGACCAGAAGAAATGGTTAAATCAGAGTATTTTACCGCTAGGTTTGATGAAGAGGAGACAGTTGTGGAAAAATATGATAGGTCAAGGAATATGAGGTAAAATAGTAACCTGGGGGAAACTTAGTCCTGTTTGTTAGGATTCTTTCAGCTCCCTTTGTCTTTGTAGATAAGGATACTCCCTTCCTTTGGGTAAAGGGAGGGCACCTGTCACATGAGGATTTTATGATCTGCTTCAGGGGGGAAGGTCAGAGTAACCTTCCTGCTTCTGCCATTTTCTCAAACTCTTTTAGCTTAAAATATTCAATCTGCCAAGGTGCCACATTTGGGGGATAGTGTGCCCTGAATCCCATCATATTCAATGAACAGTGTCTAGATTCTAGACTGGAACAGAATAAAAATAATGAAAAACTTTAGACTTTATTAGCAAAATGTAGGGTTAGAAATGCATAACCGATGTATTGAATTGGATGTGTTAATGGAAGTAAATCTATGATTCTCCCACCATGGTTGCTCAGAACTATTCTAATTTACCTCTTCTCTCCTAACTAGATGATATTTCTAGAAGATCCAATAATTTTTCAATCATTCTCTGACATCAGGAAAGTCCCATTTTCAGGCATTAAAAAGTCAGTATAGGGACTTCCCTGGTGGCACAGTGGTTAAGAATCCACCTGCCAATGCAGGGGACATGGGTTCGATCCCTGGTCCTGGAAGATCCCACATGCCGCGGAGCAACTAAGCCTGTGCGCCACAACTACTGAGCTTGCGCCCTAGAGCCCGCGAGCTACAACTGCTAAGGCCCGCGCACCTAGAGCTCGTGCCCCGCAGCAAGAGAAGCCACTGCAAAAATAAGCCCGTGCACTGCAACGAAGAGTAGCCCCTGCTCTCTGAAACTAGAGGAAGCCTGTGCACAGCAGCGAAGACCCAACACAGCCAAAAATAAATAGATAAATAAATAAATTTATTTTTTTTAAGTCAGTATAAATCAAAACTTCACTCTGTAATGAATTGAAAGCATCTTCCCATCCCCAAAGCTCAAGCCTACCTCAGGCTTGGAAGTATGCACTGGAGAAGGGGTGATGCAAGACCTCTTTTTCCTCCTTATTCTTTATCCTTTCCTATTCACTAGCTACTGCTTTTGGTTTCTCTAGGAATTAAGTGGGACATTAAATATTGTAGTCATTAATACTTTTCATCAAATGTTTTCAGCTTTTTCACCTTTCCGACATATGGTAAAATTGCATTTTCCTGGCCCCTTACCAGTAGATGTGGCTATGTGATTGGTCTTGAGAAATGAAATGTGAGCAGAGGGATGTATGTTATTCTGGGTGGAAGCTTTAAGAACCAGTATACAAGTCATCATGTTCTCTGTGCTATGGTTGTCATGGAAGCAGGTGAGATGTTGAGATAAAATTTCAATGTCAACCCATGTTGAATAGGTAGTGTGATGTGAGCAAAAAATAAATATTTATTGTTGTAAGGCTTTGATTTGGGGATTATTTATCACTATAGAATTACACAGCTTATCCTGACACAATACACATTAAAATAGCCAAAGATATAATAATTGTGAACCTGTAGCCACCTGATAACAAATCCTTAAGATATATGAAATTTAAAAAAATTAGGATTATAAAGAGAAGTTGAGAAGTCTACAATCATGGGGAAAGAATTTAATATACCTCTATCAGACAAGGAGACAAAAATGTTAGTAAGAATTTTAAAACTTTGAACAGAAAAATTAATAACATATCTAATGGGTATGTAGAGCAGATAGAAAATATACATTTTTTTCAAGCTCACATAAAGCATTTATAAAGAATTACCTCATACTAGGTTGCAAAGCAGTATCAGATATTTCAAAGAACCAATATGGTATAGATAATGTTGGTTTACCATAATGAAATTTACATTAGAAATCAACAATAAAAAGAGCACATGTGGGCTTCCCTGGTGGTGCAGTGGTTGAGAGTCTTCCTGCCGATGCAGGGGACACGGGTTTGTGCCCCGGTCCGGGAGGATCCCACATGCCGTAGAGCGGCTGGGCCCGTGAGCCATGGCCGCTGAGCCTGCGCGTCCGGAGCCTGTGCTCCACAGCGGGAGAGGCCACAACAGTGAGAGGCCCGCGTACCGCAAAAAAAAAAAAAAGAGCACATGCAAACAGACACACACATAAACAACATACAGGACACATTTGAAAACTTAAAATGCACTCCTAAATCACTTATGGATCATTTTGAAAAATATGTAATATTTAGAAATAAATAATAATGAAAATATTACCTATGAAAATCATGAGCTATAATAAAAGCAGCACTTAATGTTAATATTTGGTTAAGCTAGATGGTAATATATGGGGCTTTTTACATTAATTTCATTCACATTTTATGTTTAGAATAATTAACAATAAATAATTTTTAAGTGAAAACACTGGACCTAGTTATTGTGAAGATTTAATGCAACTAAAATAAATGATTTAACAGCTTATAAATACGGAAGCTAATTCCTCTTAGAGATCATCAGATGAACAAATTCTTTCATTCTTCCTAATGATTACTTTATTTAACTCTCATGTTGTAGTCTATTGACACATCAAAGAATGATAAATATGTGTATAACAATGTATCTTTTTCTTTAACAAACATCATTTAAATTTGCCATGGCCTCCTAAATAGATTACCAATAATAAATAAGACATTAATCTAGGACTAAAAGAGTCAATAGAATCATTCAGTACATTTCTCATCACATACCCAACCACAATGTGGTCCTACTACAAAGTCTGGCTCAGTAGGAAAAAAGCACCTGGTCTTTGTTTCCATCTTTTGTATTTTAAAGTAACACAGATATAATTTCCCTTCTCCACAAGGTAAACGTGGGTCCTTAATTCGACTTTACTGGTCTGCGTCCATTCTGAGGTGGCAAAAAGTGGGCCTGCCCAAGTTTGATTTACTTGGGCTGGGTCTACCCATTACACTGCCAAAACCTATAACTTGGATAAGCACTCATCACCTGTCTTTTCTCTCATTCAACACTAGTTTGTTTTTTTTTTTCATCCTGGCCTAGCACTTACATTTCATCTTGATGATGGAGCGACTCTAGTGCTCACTGGATGTCTTCAGTGATATGTTTGCCATATGCAGGTTTTCAACATAAAAATACAGTATGAATCACAGCTTCTTTTCTTAAGAAGTTTGAGCAGAATGTTTTCTTATAAGGAAAAGAGAATTTGAAGAGACAGTTGGAAAACAACCTATTGATCCATAAATATATTTGCTTTTCTATGTACCTGACTCATTCTTATTAGAAGTATGTGTGCAGAGCGATGATATAAGAAAAAGAGGCAGAGTAAGAAACTTCAAAATTTCATTGCTCAATAAAAGCAACTAAAAAACTGGCAAAAGCTGACAAAATCAATATTTTTGGAAGTCTGGAAACTAACCAAAATCTTGCAACAACCCAGGGAGCACTTATTCAAGAAAAACAGCTGAATCTTGCCGATTGTAGTGAGCTTTGTGGCATTTTAACTTACACTAGTCGCATCTTTTCTCCCCAGTTCAGTCTTGATGATACATAACAGTCTGCATTCCCAGTACCAGTACTGAAAGAGCAGAATGGACCCCATTTGCAAAGATTGTCCTTGGTTAATCTGTCTGGTGATTAAAGTGACTCAAAATATTTGTTTTATCTAACCTAATTCAGAACATTTATAGGCAAACGTTTTTGTCACTCCTACATGAAGCAATGGATAAGAGTTGGTGGGAAAAATATGCTATCAAAAATGAATGAGAGGAAAGGCTGGGAATGAGATACTTTGGGTAATAAGGACTTTGAAAAGTTCCAACATATTCCAGGAATCTAGAAGTCTCCATTGTAGGGCTAAGCAGTCTTACTGGTCCCCATTTAGCAAGTCCCATTAATATTGCTTGAGGGGCGGATTTATATGCCCTTGATTTATAATACTAGGTAGCGGAAATATTCCTCATTCAGATACAATGTCCATCCCTATAACACGATCAGGTAAGAGAGATGCAGCCACTTCACAATGCTTGTTCAAACATACCAATTCTCCCACAAACTTTTACCTTAATTCCAGCAACATTTACATTCTGAACTATAGCTTCTACTAGGACTTCATCAGCAGGTCTTGGTTTTACAATACTAGGTAGGAGAAGTATTCCCCAGAATGGCATAATATCCATTCCCATAAGACATTTAGGTAAAGGAGACACAACCACTTCACATAAAGCTTGTTTAAACCTTCCAGTTTTCATAATCTGATCCGCTCTCATATTTCTGTGTTCTCTCAATCTAAATTGTAGTACACATTAGGGCTTCACCAATGGATTTTGGTACCAGAGTGTGTGGGGCTCCCATATCAAGGGGTCCTTGAAACTTCTGTTCTCTTCCTCCTGACCATTTTACTCATTCTTGTGCAAAGGACTTTGGGTCCCTAGCAAGCGGTTGAACCAAGGGACCCAGGCCCTTTTGTCACTATTTGACTTGATTAATTGCCTAATCACTGCCCCCAGCACAGGTGATAGTTGGTCAGGTTTCTTATCATAATCTCTGCCTTCAGGCTTTAAAAAATTTCCAAACTGTGAGAAATAGACTGGACTTTTTTGGGCCACTTTAATATTGAGGGACCAGCAGGGGGTCCTTCAGCCCACCCAACCTTAGGTAGTGCTGTATTAAAATTTTTGTTTTAATGTCAATGTCCATTTTTTTTCATCCCATTTCTTAATAAACATCTAAAGATTTCCACCCTGCTGAGAGGAATCCTGTGACTCTCCCCGTTCTGTTTCCTCTTTGTTTTGCCCCATCAATATTTTCTTTATTCACCTTATTCCTTAATATCTACTTAAAAATTTTCACCCTGCTAAGACACGTCTCTTGATTCTTTCCTCTGCTTTTCCCTATTCTCTTGTTAGTTAACTTAATTTTTATTAGCTCCTTCCCCATGGAGGGGAAGCTGAGACAACAAATTCGATATGGCTTCCTGAACTGTCCTTCAGTTTTGCAACAGTAAGGTTAAACGGGCTGCTCATGAGAAAGGGACCCCTTTTAACCACAGCATTTCCATGACCAGGGTAATGGGTATATTCAGTTAGTGAATATCCCAATCATCATAAAGCCAGTCCCACATGGCTTGCATACAAAACTGATATAGCTGCTTCATCTGGGGTGTTCCACTTGGCATTAATAGGGGGAGATTGAAGTCTCCTACTCAGAGTAAACAGACATTACAGAGGCTTTTATCCAGTCCACGGGGATGGCTGTTCTCTCAAGAACAACCTCCCATGTGTCTGGATCACACAAGGCCATCTGTGATTGTTCCATAGTGGGCTGCGGATCCTGCATCAACCCAAACATGCTCTTCCACTCTGCAGCATCCAAAAGCAAAGACACAGGCTCCAAGTTGGTCATTTTCACAATCCATTTCAGTAAAGGTTCCTCAGAAAGCTGATGATATGGATCTACAAAATGAAGTAACTCCTTCACACCATACCCTCTGGTTTCAAGTTTCTTGATTTTGTTCTTCTCCCACATTGACTACCTTCTGGTTATCAGAGGTCTTAAAAGTACTTTCTGTTGTCCCTGAATAATTTTTTCCTTGTTGGGAGGCTTTACAGGTAGTGGCCAAAGCTCAGACCCACTGAAATCTGAGTTTGGTCTAGCATCAAGGTCCAATCCAGCATTTTCTTTTACTTTTAGTTTAGCTATTACAGATAACAATAACTAAGGGATTGAATATTTTGCCTTTTTCTTATTGGTCTGTATTTCCTTATGCATCCAGTGAACCAACTCTTCAGGAGTGAGATCCATTTCTAAATTCCATTGGTAACTTTTACCTTTAGTAATTGAGCACAGCACAGCTGCTGTTCCATATCATGGGTGACCACGTAGCCACCCAGGAATCAAAGGTTCCTCATCCTCCACCCTTTCATCCTTTCTCTTCCCAAACCACATGTTTCTGTGAGCCAGGGATGTTCTAGGAAATCCCATTTCTCTGACACCAACTGAGATGGAAAAACCTACTCAGTTTTCCACCTTTGTAGGGTGGAGAAAACCCAGTTCTTACCTACTACAAGTCTCTCACCTGTGTGTCTCCATTACTCCTTATACAACACGCTTACAAAGAAGACTTTACTTCTGACACTTCTGGTCACCAAACGTGTGAAGGCTTCTCCTCACAACAAGCAACTTTCTGTGACACCAGCTGGGTGTCCTACAATTTAACTCAATTCTAACACTATATGCCTAGAGATATTGTCAGATCCTCACAGTTTAAGGGCTCAGTCCCACAAGCCTGCCCTCATCCCACTTCAGATGTCAGTCACAAGCCCAGGTTATCACCTGTGCTTCTGACCAACTGGCTATAGATTGGAGGTACCAAAGACACCCACCCCACTTTCATTTGATTAATTTGCTAGAGAAGCTTACAGAACTCAGGGGAACACTTACTTACATTTGCCAGTTAATTAAAAGATATGATAAAGGATACAGATGAACAGCCACATGAAGAACACATAAGGTGAAGTCTGGGAGGATCCCGAGTGCAGGAGATTCTGTCCCTGTGGAGGTGGGGTGTGTCACCATCCTGGTGGGCATGTGTTTGCCCACCTGAAAGCTTCCCAAACCCTGTACTATTGGGATTTTTATGGAGGCTTCAATATGTAGGCATGTTGACCATTAACTCCATTTTCAACTCGTCTCCCTTCTCAGGAGAATGGGGGTGCAGGGCTAGAAATTCCAAGCTTCTAATTATGCCTTGGTATTTCCAGTGACCAGCCCTCATCCAAGAGGCATCTAGGAGTACAATCAGAGTCACCTCATGAGAACAAAAGATTCTCATATCATCTAGGAAATTACAAGGGTTTCAGGAACTCAATGTCAGGAACTAGGTTCAAAGACCAAATTTTAGAACAAAAGATGCTCCTAGTGCTCTTATCAGTTAGGGGATTATAAGAATTTTGAAGCTCTGTACCAAGAACTGAGGGCAGAGACCAATAAATATATCTTCTATTATTTCACAGAACTACAAAATCATCAGAGTAATTAACAAAATGGCGACAGTACGTTCTTACCTATCAATAATTACTCTACATCTAAATGTTTAAATTCCCCAATTAAAAAACAAAAAGTGGCTGAATGGATGAGAAAATTAGACCCAAGTATATGCTGAATGCAAAAGACTCAATGTTTAAGGACACTCATAGGCTGAGAGGAAAAGGATGGAAAAAGATATGCAAATGGAATACAAAACAGATCAGGGATAGCTATGCCTATATCAGAGAAAAACTCCACAGAATTTATTTATTTTTAAAAATTTTTTTAACATCTTCATTGGAGCATAATAGCTTTACAATGGTGTGTTAGTTTCTGCTTTATGACAAAGTGAATCAGCTATACATATACATATATCCCCATATCTCTTCCCTCTTGCGTCTCCCTCCCACCCTCCCTATCCCACCCCTCTAGGTGGTCACAAAGCACCGAGCTGATCTGCCTGTGCTATGCGTCTGCTTTCCCACTAGCTGTCTATCTTACATTTGCTAGTGTATATATGTCCATGCCGCTCTCTCTCTTCATCCCAGCTTACGCTTCCCCCTCCCCATGTGCTCAAGTCCATTCTCTGCGTCTTTATTCCAATCCTGCCCCTAGGTTTATCAGAACCATTTTTTTTCCTTAGACTCCAAATATATGTGTTACCATACGGTATTTGTTTTTCTCTTTCTGACTTACTTCACTCTGTATGACAGACTCTAGGCCCATCCATCTCACTACAACTAACTCAATTTCGTTTCTTTTTATGGCTGAGTAATATTCCACTGTATATATGTCCCAAATCTTCTTTCTCCATTCATCTGTTGATGGACCCTTACATTGCTTCCATGTCCTGGCTATTGTAAACAGAGCTGCAAAGAATATTGTGGTACATGGCTATTTTTGAATTATGGATTTCTCAGGGTATATGCCCTGTAGTGGGATTGCTCGGTCATATGGTAGTTGTCCTTTTAGTTTTTTGGAGAACCTCCATTTTGTTCTCCATAGTGGCTGTATCAATTTACATTTCCACCACAGTACAAGAGGGTTCCCTTTTCTCCACACCCTCTCCAGCATTTATTGTTTGTAGATTTTTTAATGAGGGCCATTCTGACTGGTGTGAGGTGATAAATCATTGTACTTTTGATTTGGATTTCTCTAATGATTAGTGATGTTGAACATCCCTTCATGTGTTTGCTGTCAATCTGTATATCTTCTTTGGAGAAATGTCTATTTAGGTCTTCTGCCCATTTTTGGATTGGTTTGTTTCTTTTTTGATATCGAGCTGCATGAGTTGCCTGTATATTTTGGAGATTAATCCTTTGTCAGTTGCTTCATTTGCAAATATTTTCCCCAAATATTTTCAATGAGGGTTGCATTTTCATCTTGTTTATGGTTTTGTTTGCTGTGCAAAAGGTTTTAAGTTTCATTAGGTCCCATGTGTTTATTTTTGTTTTTATTTCCATTTCTCTAGAAGGTGGGTCAAAAAGGATCTTGCTGTGATTTATGTCATACAGTGTTCTGCCTATGTCTTCCTCGAAGAGTTTTATAGTGTCTGGCCTTACATTTAGGTCTTTAATCCATTTTAAGTTTATTTTTGTGTATGGTGTTAGGGAGTGTTCTAATATCATTCTTTTACATGTAGCTGTCCAGTTTCCCAGCACCAATTATTAAAGAGGCTGTCTTTTCTCCATTGCATATTCTTGCCTCCTTTATCAAAAATAAGATGACCATATGTGCATGGGTTTATCTCTGGGCTTTCTATCCTATTCCATTGATCTATATTTCTGTTTTTGTGCCAGTACCATACTGTCTTGATTACTGTAGCTTTGTAGTATAGTCTGAAATCAGGAAGCCTGATTCCTCCAGCTCCGTTTTTCTTTCTCAAGATTGCTTTGGCTCTTTGGGGTCTTTTGTCTTTCCATACAAATCGTGAATTTTTTTGATCTAGTTCTTTGAAAAATGCCAGTGGTAGTTTGATAGGGATTGCATTGAATCTGTAGATTGCTTTGGGTAGTATAGTCATTTTCCCAGTGTTGATTCTTCCAATCCAAGAACATGGTATATCTCTCCATCTGTTTGTATCATCCTTAATTCCTTCATCAGTGTCTTATAGTTTTCTGCATACAGGTCTTTTGTCTCCTTATGTAGGTTTATTCCTAGGTATTTAATTCTTTTTGTTGCAGTGGTAAATGGGAGTGTTTCCTTAATTTCTCTTTCAGATTTTTCATCATTAGTGTATAGGAATGCAAGAGATTTCTGTGCATTAACTTTGTATTCTGCAACTTTACCAAATTCATTGATTAGCTCTAGTAGTTTTCTGGTAGCATCTTTAGGATTCTGTATGTATAGTATCATGTCATCTGCTAACAGTGACAGCTTTATCTCTTCTTTTCCGATTTGGATAACATTTATTTCATTTTCTTTTCTGATTGCTGTGGCTAGAACTTCCAAAACTATGTTGAATAATAGTGGTGAGAGTGGGCAACCTTGTCTTGTTCCTGATCTTTGTGGAAATGGTTTCAGGTTTTCACCATTGAGAACGATGTTGGCTGTGGGTTTCCCATATATGGCCTCTATTATATTGAGGTAAGTTGCGTCTATGCCTACATTTTGGAGGGTTTTTATCATAAATGAGTGTTGAATTTTGGCAGAAGCTTTTCTGCATCTATTAAGATGATCATGTGAGTTTTCACCTTCAGTTTGTTAATATGGTTTACCACATTGATTGATTTGCGTATATTGAAGAATCCTTGCATTCTTGGGTTAAACCCCACTTGATCATGGTGTATGATCTTTTTAATGTGCTGTTGGATTCTGTTTGCTAGTCTTTTCTTGAGGATTTTTGCATCTATGTTCATCAGTGATATTGGCCTGCAGTTTTCTTTCTTTGTGACATCTTTGTGTGGTTTTGGCATCAGGGTGATGGTGGCCTCATAGAATGAGTTTGGGAGTGTTCCTCCCTCTGCTATATTATAGAAGAGTTTGCGAAGGATAGGTTTTAGCTCTTCTCTAAATGTTTGATAGAATTCTCCTGTGAAGCCATCTGTTCCAGGGCTTTTGTTGGTTGGAAGATTTTTAATCACAATCTCAATTTCAGTGCTTGTGATTGGTCTGTTTATATTTTCTATTTCTTCCTGGTTCAGTCTCAGAAAGTTGTGCTTTTCTAAGAATGTGTCCATTTCTTCCAGGTTGTTCATTTTATTGACATATAGTTACTTGTAGTAATATCTCATGGTCTTTTGTATTTGTGTAGTGTCAGTTGTTACTTCTCCTTTTTCATTTCTAATTCTATTGATTTGAGTCTTCTCCCTTTTTTCTTGATGAGTCCGGCTAATGGTTTACCAATTTTGTTTATCTTCTCAAAGGACCAGACTTTAGTTTTATTTATCTTAGCTATTGTTTCCTTCATTTCTTTTTCATTTATTTATGATCTGGTCTTTATGATTTCTTTCCTTCTGCTAACTTTGGGGTTTTTTGGTTCTTCTTTCTTAAATTGCTTTAGGTGTAAGGTTAGTTTGTTTAATTGAGATGTTTCTTGTTTCTTGAGGTAGGATTGTATTGCTCTAAACTTCCCTTGTAGAACTGATTTGGCTGCATCTCATAGGTTTTGGGTCTTTGTGTTTTTGTTGTCATTTGTTTCTAGGTATTTTTTGATTTCCTCTTTGATTTCTTCAGTGATCTCTTGGTTATTTAGTAGTGTGTTGTTTAGCTTCCATGTGTTTCGGTTTTTTTACAGATTTTTTCCTGTAATTGATATCTAGTCTCATAGCGTTGTGGTTAGAAAAGGTATTTGATATGATTTCAATTTTCTTAAATGTACCAAGGCTTGATTTGTGACCCAAGATATGATCTATCCTGGAGAAAGTTCCATTAGCACTTGAGAAGGAAGTGTATTCTGTTGTTTTTGGATGGAATGTCCTATAAATATCAATTAAGACCATCTTGTTTAATGTATCATTTAAAGCTTGTGTTTCCTTATTTATTTTCAATTTGGATGATCTGTCCATTGGTGAAAGTGGGGTGTTAAAGTCCCCTACTATGATTGTGTTCCTGTCGATTTCCCCTTTTATGGCTGTTAGCATTTGCCTTAGGTATTGTGGTGCTCCTATATTGGGTTCATAAATATTTACAATTGTTTTATCTTCTTCTTGGATTGATCCCTTGATCATTATGTAGTGTCCTTCTTTGTCTCTTGTACTAGTCTTTATTTTAAAGTCTATTTTGTCTGATATGGGAATTGCTGCTCCAGCTTTTTTTTGATTTCCATTTGCATAGAATATCTTTTTCCATCCCCTCACTTTCAGTCTCTATGTGTCCCTAGGTCTGAAATGGGTCTCTTGTAGACAGAATATATGCATGTCTTATTTTTGTATCCATTCAGCCTGTCTATGTGGTTTTTTTTTTTTTTTTTTGCAGTACACGGGCCTCTCACTGCTGTGGCCTCTCCCATTGTGGAGCACAGGCTCTGGACGTGCAGGCTCAGCGGCCATGGCTCATGGGCCCAGCTGCTCCACGGCATGTGGGGTCCTTCCGGACCAGGGCACGAACTCGCGTCCCCTGCATCAGCAGGCAGACTCTCAACCCCTGCGCCACCAGAGAAGCCCCAGTCTATGTCTTTTGTTTGCAGTGTTTAATCCATTTACATTTAAGGTAATATCGATATGTATGTTCCTATTACCAGTTCATTAATTGTTTTAGGTTTGTTATTGTAGGTCTTTTCCTACTCTTGTGTTTCCTGCCTAGAGAAGTTCCTTTTGCATTTGTTGTAATGCTGGTTTGGTGGTGCTGAATTCTCTTAGCTTTTTTTTGTCTGTAAAGGTTTTAATTTCTCCATTGAATCTGAATGAGATCCTTGCTGGGTAGAGTAATCTTGATTGTATGTTTTGCCCATTGATCTGTTTAAATATGTCCTTCCATGCCCTTCTGGCTGGCAGAGTTTCTGCTGAAAGAGCAGCTGTTATCCTAATGGCAATTCCCTTCTATGTTTTTGGTTGTTTTTCCCTTGCTACTTTTAATATTTTTTCTTTGTGTCTAATTTTTGATAGTTTGATTAAAATGTGTTTTGGTGTGTTTTTCCTTGGATTTATCCTGTATGGGACTCTCTGTGCTTCCTGGGCTTGATTAACTATTTCCTTTCCCATATTAGGGAAGTTTTCAAATACAATGTCTTCAAATATTTTCTCAGTCCCTTTCTTTTCCTCTTCTTCTGGGACCCCTATAATTCGAATGTTAGTGCATTTAATGTTTTCCCAGAGGTCTCCAAGACTGTCCTCCATTCTTTTCATTCTTTTTTCTGTATTGTGCTCTGAAGTAGTGATTTCTAGTATTTTATCTTCCAGGTCACTTATCCGTTCTTCTGCCTCAGTTATTCTTCTATTGATTCCTTCTAGAGAATTTTAAATTTCATTTATTGTATTGTTCATCAGTGTTTATTCACTCTGTAGTTCTTATAGGTCCTTGTTAAATGTTTCTTTTATATTCTCCATTCTTTTTCCAAGATTTCGGACCATATTTACTATCATTACTCTTAATTCTTTTTAAGGTAGGCTGCCTATTTCCTCTTCATATTTTTGTTCTGGTGTGCTTTTACCTTGCTCCTTCATCTGCTGCATGTTTCTCTGTCTTCTCATTTTGCTTAACTTACTTTGTTTGAGGTCTCCTTTTCACAGGCTGCAGGTTCATAGTTCTCGTTGTTTTTGGTGTCTGCCCCCAGTGGCTAAGGTTGGTTCAGTGGGTTGTGTAAGCTTCCTGGTGGAGGGGACTAGTGCCTGTGTTCTGGTGGATGAGGCTGGATCTTGTCTTTCTGGTGGGCTTGACCCGTCTGATGGTGTGTTTTGGTGTGTTTGTGACCTTATTATTATTTTAGTCAGATTCTCTGCTGCTGGGTGTGGTTGTGTTCCTGTCTTGTTAGTTGTTTGGCATAGGGTTTCCAACACTGTAGCTTGCTGGTCATTGAGTGGAGCTGGGTCTTAGCCTTGAGGTGGTGATCTCTGGGGGAGCTTTTGCCATTTGATATTATGTGGAGCCTGGAGGTCTCTGGTGGCCCAATGTCCTGATGTGGCTCTCCCACCTCAGAGGCACAGGTCTGATACCTGGCCGGAGCACCAAAACAATGTCAGCCACACGGCTCAGAAGAAAAGGGAGAAAATAGAAAAGATATAAAATAAAATAAAATAAAGTTATTAAAATAAAATTTTTTTAAATTATTAAAAATTAAAAAATTAAAAAGTAATTAAAAAAAGAAAAGAAACAAAGATGAGAATGACCAAACCAGAAAACAAATCCACCAATGATAACAAGCACTTAAATCTATACTAAAGGGGCTTCCCTGGTGGCGCAGTGGTTGAGAGTCCGCCTGCCGATGCAGGGGACATGGGTTCGTGCCCCGGTCCGGGAAGATCCCACATGCCATGGAGCGGCTGGGCCCGTGAACCGTGGCCGCTGAGCCTGCGCGTCCGGAGCCTGTGCTCCGCAACGCAAGAGGCCACAACAGTGAGAGGCCCGCAGACTGCAAAAAAAAAACAACAACAACAACAACAAAACTATACTAAAAAAAAAAAAAACACGGACAGACAGGACCCTTGGACAAATGGGAAAAGCAAAGCTATACAGACAAAATCACACAAAGAAGCGTACATATACACACTCACAAAAAGAGAGAAAGGAAAAAAATATATCTATATATAAAAAAAATAGGAGGAAGAGAGCAACCAAATCCATAAATAAGTCTACCAATGATAATAAACTTTATATACTAAGCTAAAATAAACCTAAAACCAAAAACAAATTAGATGCAGAAAGCAAACCCAAAGTCTACAGTTGCTCCCAAAGTCCACCTCCTCAATTTTGGATGATTCCTTGTCTATTCAGGTGTTCCACAGATGCAGGGTACATCAAGTTGATTGTGGAGAGTTAATCTGCTGCTCCTGAGGCTGCTGGGAGAAATTTCCTTTTCTCTCCTTTGTTCGCACAGTTCCTGGTGTTCACCTTTGGATTTGGCCCTACCTCTGCAGGAAGGTTGCCTGACAGCGTCTGTTCCCAGCCCAGACAGGATGGGGTTAAAATAGCAGCTGATTAAGGGACTCTAGCTCACTCAGGCTGGGGGGAGGGAGGGGTACGGAATGCGGGGTGAGCCTGCAGTGGCAGAGGCCAACATGATGTTACAACAGCCTGAGGCGTGCCATGTGTTCTCCTGGGGAAATTGTCCCTGGATCACGGGACCTTGACAGTGCAAGCTGCACAGGCTGCCAGGAGGGGAAGTGTGGATAGTGACCTGTGCTTTCACACAGGCTTCTTGGTGCCTGTAGCAGCAGCCTTAGCAGTTCATGCCAGTCTCTGGTGTCCTCACTGATGGCCGCGGCTCACGCCCATCTCTGGAGCTCATTTAGGTGGTGCTCTAAATCCCCAGTCCTCCCACACCCCAAATAATGGTTTCTTGCCTCTTAGGCAGGTGCAGACTTTTCCCCAGACTCCCTCCCAGTTAGCTGTGGCACACTAGGCCCCTTCAGGCTGTGTTCTCACAGCCAACCCCAGTCCTCTCCCTGGGATCTGACCTCCGAAGCCAAGCCTCAGCTCCCAGCCCCCACCCGTCCCGGCGGGTGAGCAGACAAACCTCTTGGGCTGGTGAGTGCTGGTCAGCACCGATCCTCTGTGCGGGAATCTCTCTGCTTTGTCCTCTGCACCCCTATTGCTGCACTCTCCTCTGTGGCTCCGAAGCTTCCCTCCTGCCAGCCCCCGTCTCCGCCAGTGAAGGGGCTTCCCAGTGTGTGGAAACTTTTCCTCCTTCACAGCTCTTTCCCAGAGGTGCAGGTCCCGTCCCTATTCTTTTTTCTCTGTTCTTTCTTTCATCTTTTGCCCTATCCAGGTACATGGGGGAGTTTCTTGCCTTTTGGGAAGTTTGAGGTTTTCTGCCAGCGTTCAGTAGGTGTTCTGTAAGAGTTGTTCCACATGTAGATATATTTCTGACATATTTGTTGGGAGGAAGGTGATCTCCACGTCTTACTCCTCTGCCATCTTGAAGGTCTCTTAACCCACAGACTTTAGGCCAAAACAGGAACAAGAGACAAAGATGGTCAGTACATAATGATAAAGGGGTCAATTCATCAAGAAGATATAATAATTTTAAATATTTTGTTAGCCAGAAGGTTTGTTCGGGTTTTTCTGTAATGTCTTTTGGAACAAAATTTTTGGCCAACCCAATATATTTGCACTTAATATTGGCGCACCTAACTATATTAAAAATTGTTAACAGATCTGAAGGCAAAAATAGACAACAATGCAGTAATAGTAGGAGACTTCAATCCTCCACTCTCAGCAATTGATAGGTCATCCAGACAGAAAATCAATAAGGAAATAATGGACTTGAACTATACTTAGGACCAAAGAGAACTAACAGACATTCAGAACATTCCATCGAACAACAGTAGAGTACATATTCTTCTCAAGCACATACAGAACATTCTCCAGGACAGATTATATGCTAGGTTACAAAACAAGTATTAACAAACTTAAGAAGATTGAAATCATATCAAGTATAGTTTCTGACCAGAATGGTATGAAACTAGAAATTAATAACAGAAAGAAACTGGAAAACTCCAAAAATTTGAAAATTAAACAACATACTTGTGAACAACAAATGGGTCAAAGAAGAAATCAAAAGAGAAAATTTTAAAGTCTTGAAAAAATTAAAATGAAAACATAGCATGCCAAAACTTATGGAATGCAGCAACAGCAGTTCTAAGAGGGAAGATTATAGTGAGAAATTCTTATGTTAAGAAAAAAGAAAGATCTCAAATAAAAAAACCTAATCTTACAACTCAAGGGACTGGAAAATAAAGAAGAAAGTAAGTCCAAATTTAGCAGAAGGAAAGAAACAATAAAGATTAGAGCAGAAATATCAGGCAAAGAAAAATATCATATGATATTGTTTATATGTGGAATCTAAAAAATGATACAAATGAGCATATTTACAAAACAGAAACAGACTCACAGACTTAGAGAATGAACTTATGTTGTCAGTGGGGAAGGTTGAGGGGGGAGGGATAGATTGGGAATTTGCGATTGACATGTACACACGGTTATGTTTAAAATAGATAACCAACAAGGACCTACTGTAAAAAAAAAAAAAGATTAGAGCAGAAATAAATGAAACAGAGACAAACAAAACTGACAAACCTTTTGCTAGACTAAGAAAAAAAGAGAGAGGACTTAAATAAAATTGTAAAAGAAAGAGGAGACAATACAACAGATACCACAGAAATACAAAGAAATGGATAAATTTCAAGAAACATAAAACTTACCAAGACTGAAGCATGAAGAAATAGAAAATATGAACAGACCAATATAAGCAAGGATATTGAATCAATAATCAAAACTTCCCAACACAGTAAATCCCAGGACCAGATGACTTTACAACTGAATTTTACAAAATATTTAAAGAAGAATTAATAACAGTCCTTGTCTAACTCTTCCTTAACTTTGAAGAGGAAGAAATACTTCCAAACTCATTTTATAAGGGCAATGTTACCATGCTACTGGAATCAGACAAGGACAGTACAAGAAAAGAAAATTACAGGCCAATATAGCTGATGAACACTCAACAAAATACTAGGAAATTGAATTCAAGTGCATAATAAAAGGATTGTGCACCATGATCAAGTGGGATTCATCTCTGAGATGAAGGTGTTTCAGCATTTGCAAATCAATGTGACACACCACATTAACAAAATGAAGGGTAAAAAGGATATGATCAGCTCAATAGGTGCAGAAAAATCCTTGACAAAATTAAACCTCCTTTCATGATAAAAATTCTCAATGAATTAGATACAGAAGGAATGTACCTCAACATACTACGGGCCATATATGAAAAGTCCACAGCTAACATCACTCTCAACAGTGAAAAATTAAAAACCTTTCCTCTAAGATCAGGAACAAGGCAACAATGCCAACTCTTACCATTTCTATTCAACATAGTACTGGAAGACCTAGCCAGAGCAATTGGGCAAGAAAAAGAAATAAAACACATTCAAATCAGATATAAAGAAGTAAAATTATCTTTGTTTGCAGATGACATGATCTTTTATGTGGAAAACCCTAAAGACTCCACTAAAAACTGTTAGAACTGATCAACAAATTCAGTAAAGTTGCAAGATACAAAATTGACATATAAAAATCGGTTGCATTTCTATACAGTAAAATGAACTATCTGAAAGAGAAATTTAGAAACCAATCCCATTTCAATAGCACCAAAACAACAACAGCAACAACCTCAGGAATAAATTCAACCAAGGAGGTGAATGACCTGTATGTGAACACTATAAGACACTGATCAAAGAAGTTGAAGAAAACACAAATAAATGAAAAGATATCCTGTGTTCTTGGATTAAAAGAATTAAAGTTGTGAAAATATCTATACTACACAAAGTAATCTATAGATTCAACATTGCCTTTTCAACTTATTGACTGTTTCCTTTGCTGTGCAGAAGCTCTTTAGTATCAAAATTCCAATGGCATTTCTTTCACTGAAATAGAAAAAAACTATCCTAAAATTCATACGGAAACATAAAAGACCCCTGATAAAGAAATTTTGAGAAAGAAGAACAAGGGTGGAGGTATCATACTTTCTGATTTCAAGCTTTATTGCAAAGTTAACAGTAATCAAAACAGTATGGTACTGGCATAAAAACAGGCACATATACTGGTGGAACAAAATAGCAAGACCAGATATACACCCACACATAAACAATCAATTTTTTTTAATTGGGGTATAGTTGCTTTACAACATTGTGTTAGTTTCTACTATACAGCGAAGTGAAGTTCCCTGTGCTATACAGCAGGTTCTCATTAGTTATCTATTTTATACATATTAGTGTATATATGTCAATCCCATCAATTAATTTTTGACAAGGAAGCCAAGAACACAAAATGGGGAAATGAGAGTCTCTTCAATAAATGGTGTTGAAAAACTAGATATCCACATGCAAAGGAATGCAATTGGACCACTATCTTACAACACTCACAAAAATTAACTTGAAATGGATCAAACAATTAAATGTAAGACCTGAACCATAAAACTCTTAGGAGAAAAATAGGGGGAAATATCCTTGACATTGGTGTTGGCAATGATTTCTTGGATAAGACACTAAAAGCACAGGCAACAAAAGCTGAAATAAACAAGTGGGACCACGTCAAACTAAATAGCTTCTGCACAGTAAAAGAAACAGTCAATAAGTTGAAAAGTTAACATACAGAATGGGATAAAATATTTGAAAACCATGTATCTGATAAGGGATTAATACCCAGAATATGTGAAGGACTCATGAAATTCAATAGGAAAAAATCAAATAATTCAATTTAAAAATAGGCAAAGGGGGCTTCCCTGGTGGCGCAGTGGTTGGGAATCCACCTGCCGATGCAGGGGACATGGGTTCGTGCCCCGGTCCGGGAGGATCCCACATGCCGCAGAGCACCTGGGCCCGTGAGCCATGGCCGCTGAGCCTGCGTGTCCAGAGCCTGTGCTCCGCAACGGGAGAGGCCACAACAATGAGAGACCCGCGTACCGAAAAAAAAAAAAAAGGCAAAGGACCTGAATAGACATTTTCCAAAGAAGACATACAAATGGCCCATAGGTATATGAAAAAGTGCTCAACATCATTAATTATCAGGGAAATGCAAATTAAAACTACAATGAGTTATCATCTCACAGTTACTAGGATGGCTATTATCAAAAAGACAAGAAATAAAAAATGTTAGTGAAGACGTGGAGAAAAAGGAATGATTATACACTGTTGGTGGGAAGGTAAATTAGTGCAGCCATTATAGAAAACTATATGGTGGCGCCTCAAAAAAATTAAAATAGTGCTACCATATGATCCAGCTATCCCACTCCTCAGTATATATCCAAAAGAAATGAAATCAGTATCCCAAGAGATATCTGCACACCCATGTTCATTGGAGCATTATTCAAAATAGCTAATGTATAGAAACAACCTAAATGTCCTTCAATTGATGAATGGGTAAGAAAATGCAGGATATATATACAATGGAATATTATTCAAACATAAAAAGAAGGAAATCCTGCCATTTGTGACAACATGGAGGAAACTGGATGGCATTATGCTAAGTGAAGTAAATCAGAAAGACAAATATTGTATGATTTCACTTATATGTGGCATGTAAAAAGCAAAACAAATGAACAAACATAACAAAACAGAAACAGGGAAATAGATATAGAGGCAAAAATCTGGTTGCATGAGTGCAGAGCGGTGGGGGAATGAGATAAATAGGTGAGGGAGATTAAAAGGTACAAACTTTCAGTTACAAAATAAATGAGTCATGGGTATTAAATATATGGTGTGGGGAATATAGCCAATAATAATGTAATATCTTTGTATGATGACAGATGATAACTAGACTTACTGTAGTGATCATTTTGTAATACATAAAAATCACTATGTTGTGCACCAGGAACTTACATAGTGTAGTAGGTCAATTATACTTCCAAAACAAACAAACAGACAAACTAATAGGAAAAGAGATCAGATTTGTGGTTACCAGAGGGAAGGTGTGAGGGGAGGTGGAATTGTATGAAGGCAGTCAAAAGGTACAAACTTCCAGTTATAAGATAAATAAGTACTAGGGGTGTAATGTACAACATGATAAATATAATTAACACTGTTGTATCTTATATATGAAAGTTGTTAAGAGAGTAAAATCCTAAGAGTTCTCATCACAAAGGAAAAACCTTCTTTTTTTTCTTTTATTTTGTATCTGTATGAGATGATGGATGCTCATTAACTTACTGTGGTAATCATTTTATGATGTATATAAGTCAAATCATTATGCTATACTCCTTAAACTTATACAGTGCTGTATGTCAATTATATCTCAGTAAAACTGAAAGAAAAAAGAAAAGAAAGAAGCAGAGTCAAATAAAAATATAAAAGAATGGTTTAGAGGTCAAATTACTAATTTTATCACTAATAAAGGCTAAATTGGAGGATATAGCAGACTAATTAGGTAAACTAAACCACTCTATCATGGGTAAAATGGGTTGATGAGACTCTACCACTGAGTTTCAGAGGATAACTTCTACTCCCTGAGAGCAGGATTGTTTCAAGGAGAAAAAAAATCAGAACTGAGCTGAGGATGCCCAGTTTATTTTCTCCAAATTTACCAATCATATTAAGCAAATTTCTCTTCCATGGAAAGTAATAAATCTGGGGAGGAGAAAGTCCAGAGAGAAGGGAAAAAAACATTCCCTTCTAATAGTTCATCAGCAAACTCTTTTGGTAATTTGGGGGAATAAACAGTGAAGATCCAGGGTATCTTTGTGAAAATGGCATTTTCACTTTGGCTGAGCTTAAAGGCTGTTAGGAGAACTTTCTAAGCAGAAGAACATCAGATACAAAGAGTCAATAACTCCTTATGCACCTGGTCCATATCAGAGTCAGCTAATTGTCAAATCCTAAATCATAATTCATATCAACTAAGGTTTACCAGACAGGTGCACTAACCAACTAAGTGACTGGGCCAATGGCAACTAAGGTTTAGATAAAATGGGGCAGTCCCTGGAATCCCTCCTTTCCTTAAAATAATGCCACAATAATTCAGGGTTAATTACCAGAAAGAGTGAGGAATGATTCATTTACAAGACAATGAATTTCACACTGACAACATTATGTAATTCTGCTAAATATACTCTAAGCCTAAGGTAAAAATCCAGACTTAAGAACTAATTTTCAGAAACTACTAGAGGAAGGACAAACTATAGTACTGAAAACTGCTTTGAGATTTGTTTGGTTCTTTATGAAGAATAGTGTCCACACATATCTGAGTATTAACGAACTGTATTCAAAATGATTGCGAGTACACCTAGTTATCTAGGAACTCACTAGTACAGATTTTGTAACTGAAGAAATTGGATCCACAGTACTGAAGAATACCTGCAAAACATTTTAGGTACTTTTAGCTGGACATGAACATAAATGTGCTTTCTCTGCTTGTTCATATACTGTTGGGTCTTGTGGTACTGGCTTAGCTGAGTTTCTGGCTCCATGATCCCATTTAGATCACTGTAACCCATTCATTTTTATATTACCAAATATATGAAAGGGGAAAGAATGATAGAATCAGAAACTTGTGCTACATTGGATGCTCAACACATTAATTTCCTAATTAGAAATAAAATTGCATTGATCAAGGGACAGAACTTGCAGAATGGTGAAGTAAGGAGCTAGGTAAATTCTCTCAATGATAAAACTGGATAAATGAACAAAAACAACCATGTCAGGACTCTGGAAACTGACTAAAGTCAGACATAAAATTGAGAAGCTTTTTACTCAAGAAAAAATATTGAACCTGAGTGGGATTGATCAAGATGGTGGAGTGAGAGGATGTGGAGCTCACCTCCCCCTTCCCCCATGAGCACATCAAAAATATGTCTTCAGTGGAAAAATTCTCATGGAAAACTAACTGCAAACTGGCAGAATAAAGACTGTAAGAAAGATCCACATGTAATCAGATAGGAAGGAAAAGAAAGTGATTGGGTCAGGATCTATGCCCCTGGAAGGGGACTCAGAGGAAAAGGGAGAATATACAGTCTGACACCCACCCTTGGGAGTAAGCAGTGAGAGCCACAGATTGGGTGCCCCAGTCCTGGGATCCTACACAGTGGGGAGGAGCCACATTGGCTGGTTGGAGAACCACTGGGACTTACAGGAGGACTGTGGGAAGCCTAGACTCTGCTTATGAGGAGCGTGCATGCTCTGGCTATCCCCTGAGGCAGAGCATAGAATGTGGTTAAAGAACTGCTCTAATGGCTGCCAGGTTTCCCATGACTGCTTCGTCTTGCACCCCAGCTTGAATCAAGTGAACACTCTGGTGGTGCTCATGCCATGTCACACTGCAGCACTGGGTCTGGCGTGGTCATGACTGGGGAGAAGACATGACGGTGGGACACAGAAGCTACCTGGTCCCAGGGCAGAGCCTGGGTGGGGTGGCAGCAGCCATGTTGGCACTTATTCAAGCAGCACTTCAGAGGAAGTCTAGATCTCTGGTGGCAGCCACTTGACCACAGCTCATACCTTGATATATGCTAAGAGTCTACATGGGCCTTACCTGCTTAGTGGAGTGGCTCCACAACAGGACAAGGGCAGCTGATGGCAGAGATGGGCTGTGAGGAACGATGGGGACTTGCACTCAAGGCTGTGTCTGAGCAGAGTGAGGCAGTGCATTAGAGACAGCTTGGGTCTCTGTCTGTGGCCAACAAGAGCCAAGACCCCAGATGGGCTCCCCTTGTCACAGAAATTCCCCCGTCTGAGGCAGGAGTCCCAGTGTTGGGAGGGGGAAAACACACACTTAAATGGAACAAAGCCAGCTTGGACCAGACCCTCAGAGTTTCTGTTCCAGCAACTTGGGATCAGACCTCACCCCCAGTAGGGTGGTGATTGCTACTGAGCAGAGGGGAAGTTCTACCTTACACCTGACTCCAGTTGTAATCCCTCCATCTCCAGCCCCACCTGCTACCAAGGCGACAGTTTCCAGCATACCCTGAGAAAAGATGAGACTTGCATCCACATCAAATCCAGCTCTCCCCCAAAGGCTTTGAGCACACACAGTCTATATAGGGATACTCCCACATAAGAACACACTTTCAAGACTGCAATAGGTAACTGTTTCACATAAAGTCATAGAGGCAGATAAAGTTAAGCAAAATGAAAAGGCAGAGGAAGTACTCTCAGTTGAAAGAGCAAGAGAAAACCGTGGAAAAATAAATAATGAAACAAAAATAAACAATTTACCAGACAAAGAATTCAAAGTCCAGAAATAAACCCACACACTTATGGTCAATTAGTCTATGACAAAGAGAGCAAGACTATACAAAGCGGAAAAGACATTCATTTCCATACGTGGTGCTGGGAAAACTGGCCATGAATGAGATTAGAACATTTCCTCACACCATATACAAAAATAAAGTAAAAATGAATTGAAGAATTAAAGACCTAAATGTAAGTCCTAAAACCATAAAACTCCCAGAAGAAAACATAAGCAGAACACTCTTTGAAATAAATTGTAGCAATATTTTTTTGTCTGTCTCCTAAAGCAAAAGAAATAAAAGAAAAATAAACAAATAGGACCTAATTAAACATAAAAGCTTTTGCACAGCAAAGGAAACCATTGACAAAATGAAAAGAAAACCTATGAAATGAGAGGAAATATTTGAAAATGATATGACCTACAAGGGGTTAGTATCCAAAATATATAAACAGCTCATACAACTCAATATTAAAAAAACCCAATCAAAAAGGGACCTGAATAGACAATTTTCCAATGGATATGTACAGATGGCTAAGGGGCATGTGAAAAGATGCTCAACATTATTAATTACTTGAGAAATATAAATCAAAACAGCAATGAGATATCACCTCACACCTGTCAGGAAGATGACCATCAAAAGTCTACCAATAACAAATGTTGGCAAGGATGGCAAGAAAAAGGAGCCCTTGTACATTGTTAGTAGGAATGCAAATTGGTGCAGCCATTATACAAAACAGTATGGCGGGTCCTCAAAAATCTAAAAATAGAACTACCATATAATCCAGCAATTCCACTCCTGGGTATATATCCAGAAAAAAATAAAAACACTAATTCAAAAAGATATGTGCACTTCAATGTTCATAGCAGCACTATTTACAATAGCAAAGATATGGAAGCAACCTACTTAAGTGTCCATCAACTGACCAATGAATCAGGAAGATGTGGTATATATATATCTATATATATCTATATCTATCTATCTATATATATAATGGAATATTACTCAGCCATTAAAAATAATGAAATTTTGCAAATTGCAACAATGTGGTTGGACTCAGATAATATTATGCTTAGTGAAATAAGTCAGATTTGAGAATTTTTCCCTTTTGAGAAAGACAAATAGTGTATGATATCACTTAAATGTGGAATCTAAAAAATGATGCAAACCAATATATATAACAAAACAGAAATGGACTCACATATATAGAAAACAAACTAGTGTAATCAGTGGGGAGAGGGAAGTGGGAGGGGCAAGACAGAGGTATGGGATTAACAGATATAAACTACAATGTATAAAAAAATAAGCAACAAGGATATGTTGTACAAGACAGGGGATTATAGCCATTATTTTGTAATAACTTTTTAAAAACATTTATTGGAGCATAGTTGGTTTACAATGTTGTGTTAGTTTCAGGTGTACAGCAAAGTGATTCAGTTCCAAAGTGATTCAGTTATACATATACATATATTCATTATTTTTTAAAAAGTTGCCTCCTCAAAAAAAATCCATCAATGTTATCCACTATATTAACATAATAAGGAAGGAAAAATCACATAATGTTTTCAACTGAAGCATAAAAATTATTTATAAATTAAAATCACAATAAGGTACAATTGCATGCCAATTAGAATGATTAAAGTAAAAAACACTGATAATAGCAAATGCTGTTGATGACAGAGAGCAACTGCATCTTTTGTACATTGCTGGTGGTGGGAATGTAAAATGGTACAGTAATTCTGACAGTTTCTTATAAAACCAAACATGGAACGGAGCCCACGTTTCTGCAGAGCTGGAACTCCTGGCTTGGGGGTCTCTCTGGTGCGTCATTGAACTGCACCAGAGCCCAAGGGGAGGGTGGCCTTCACTGAGGCTGCCAGCTCTGGAGGGGCCCCAGCAGCCAAAGCCGTGACAGTCCTTGGGACTGCAGGCCGGTTGTTTCAACAAGTAACTTAAAGACAAAATGGAAAAAGAAGATTTGTGACTGAGATCACATTGATGTGAAACCATGGATGGCTACCTTGTGCCAGAGCCGTGTGGATGACAGGCTCTTGATGCCCCAGCCAGTCTTCAGGTCTGTGCCTCTGAGGTGGGAGAGCCAAGTTCAGGAAACTGGTCCACAAGAGACCTGCCAGCTCCACGTAATATCAAAGAGCGAAAATTTCCCAGAAATCTCCATCTCAATGCCAAGACCCGCTCCGCTCAACAACCATCAAGCTACAGTGCTGGATACCCGATGCAAAACGACTAGCAAGACAGGAACACAAACCCATCCATTAGCAGAGAGGCTGCCTAAAATCATAAAAAGGCCACAGACACCCCAAAACACACCAACAGACATGGACCTGCCCACCAGAAAGACAAGATCCAACCTCATCCACCAGAACACAGGCACTAGTCCCCTCCACCAGGAAACCTACACAACCCACGGAAACAACCTTAGTCACTGGGGAGAGACACCAAAAACAATGGGAACTACGAACCTGCAGCCTGTGAAAAGGAGACCCCAAACACAGTAAGTTAAGCAAAACGAGAAGACAGAGAAACACACAGCAGATGAAGGAGCAAGGCAAAAACCCACCAGACCTAACAAATGAAGAGGAAATAGGCAGTCTACCTGAAAAAGAATTCAGAATAATGATAGTAAAGATGATCCAAGATCTTGGAAATAGAATGGAGAAAATACAAGAAATGTTTAACAAAGACCTAGAAGAACTAAATAGCAAACAAACAGTGATGAACAAAACAATAAATAAAATTAAAAATTCTCTAGAAGGGATCAACAGCAGAATAACTGAGGCAGAAGAACGGATAAGTGACCTGGAAGATAAAATAGTGGAAATAAGTGCTACAGAGAAGAATAAAGAACAAAGAATGAAAAGAATGGAGGACAGTCTCAGAGACCTCTGGGACAACATTAAACACACCAACATTCGAATTATAGGGGTCACAGAAGAAGAAGAGAAAAAGAAAGGGACTGAGAAAATATTTGAAGAGATTATAGTTGAAAAGTTCCCTAATATGGGAAAGAAAATAGTTAATCAAGTCCAGGAAGCCCAGAGAGTCTCATACAGGATAAATCCAAGGAGAAACACACCAAGACACATATTAATCAAACTTCAAAAATTAAATACAAACAAAAAAAAATTAAAAGCAGCAAGGGAAAAGCAACAAATAACACACAAGGGAATCCCCGTAAGGTTAACAGCCTATCTTTCAGCAGAAACTCTGCAAGCCAGAAGGGACTGGCAGGACATATTTAAAGTGATGAAGGAGAAAAACTACAACCAAGATTACTCTACCCAGCAAGGATCTCATTCAGATTTGACGGATAAATTAAAACATTTACAGACAAGCAAAGGCTGAGAGAATTCAGCACCACAAACCAGCTTTACAACAAATGCTAAAGGAACTTCTCTAGGCAAGAAACACAAGAGAAGGAAAAGACCTACAATAACAAACCCAAAACAATTAAGAAAATGGTAATAGGAACATACATATTGATAATTAGCTTAAATTGATAATTAGCTTAAATGTAAATGGATTAAATGCTGCAATCAAAAGACATAGACTGGCTGAATGGATACAAAAACAAGACCCATATCTATGCTGTCTACAAGAGACCAACCACAGACCTAGGGACACATACAGACTGAAAGTGAGGGGATGGCAAAAGATATTCCATGCAAATGGAAATCAAAAGAAAGCTGGAGTAGCAATTCTCATATCAGACAAAATAGACTTTAAAACAAAGACTATTACAAGAGACAAAGAAGGACACTACATAATGATCAAGGGATCAATCCAAGAAGAATATATAACAATTGTAAATATTTATGAACCCAACATAGTAGCACCTCAATACATAAGGCAAATATTAACAGCCATAAAAGGGGAAATCAACAGTAACACAATCAGAGTAGGGGACTTTAACACCCCACTTTAACCAATGGACAGATCATCCAAAATGAAAATAAAAAAGGAAACACAAGCTTTAAATGATACATTAAACAAGAGGGACTTAATTGATATTTATAGGACATTCCATCCAAAAACAACAGAATACACTTTCTTCTCAAGTGCTCATGGAACATTCTCCAGCATAGATCATATCTTGGATCACAAATCAAGCCTTGGTAAATTTAAGAAAATTGAAATCGTATCAAGTATCATTTCTGACCACAATGCTATGAACTAGATATCAACTACAGGAAAAAATCTGTAAAAAATACAAACACATGGAGGCTAAACAATACACAAGTCACTAACCAAGAGATCACTGAAGAAATCAAAGTGGAAATCAAAAAATACCTAGAAAGAAATGACAATGAAAACACGATGACCCAAAACCGATGGGATGCAGCCAAAGCAGTTTTAAGAGGGAATTTTATAGCAATACAATCCTACCTTAAGAAACAAGAAACATCTCAAATAAACAACCTAACCTTACACCTAAAGCAATTAGAGAAAGAGGAAAAAAAACCCCCAAAGTTAGCAGAAGAAAGGAAATCATAAACATCAGATCAGAAATAAATGAAAAAGAAATGAAGGAAATGATAGCAAAGATAAATAAAACTAAAAGCTGGTTCTTTGAGAAGATAAGCAACATTGATAACCAATTAGCCACACTCACCAGAAAAAAGGGAGAAGACTCAAATCAATAGAATTAGAAATGAAAAAGGAGAAGTAACAACTGTCACTGCAGAAATACAAAGGTTCATGAGAGATTACTACAAGCAACTGTATGCCAATAAAATGGAAAACCTGGAAGAAATGGACAAGTTCTTAGAAATGCACAGCCCTCTGAGACTGAACCAGGAAGAAATGGAAAATATGAACAGACAAATCACAAGCACGGAAATTGAAACTGTGATTAAAATTCTTCCAACAAACAAAAGCTCCGGACCAGATGGCTTCACAGGCAAATTCTATCAAACATTTAGAGAAGAGCTAAGACCTATCTTTCTCAAAAAATAAAACAGAGAGAGGAGCACTCCCAAACTCATTCTACAAGGCCACCATCACTCTGATACCAAAACCAGACAAAGATGTCACAAGGAAAGAAAACTACAGGCCAATATCACCGATGAACATAGATGCAAAAATCTTCAACAAAATATCAGCAAACAGAATCCAACAGCACTTTAAAAGAATCATACACCATGTTCAAGTGGGGCTTATCCAAGGAATGCAAGGATTCTTCAATATATGCAAATCAATCAATGTGATACACCATATTAACATATTGAAGGAGTAAAACCATATGATCATCTCAATAGATGCAGAGAAAACTTTTGACAAAATTCAACACCTATTTATGATAAAAACCCTCCAGAAAGTAGGCATAGACGGAACTCTCCTTCCTCAACATAATAAAGTCCATATATGACAGACCCACAGCCAACATCGTCCTCAATGGTGAAAAACTGAAACCATTTCCACTAAGATCAGGAGCAAGACAAAGTTGCCCACTCTCACCACTATTATTCAACATAGTTTTGGACGATTTAGCCATAGCAATCAGAAAAGAAAAAGAAATAAAATTTATCCAAATCTGAAAAGAAGCAGTAAAGCTGTCACTGCTTGCAGATGACATGACATTATATATAGAGAATCCTACAGATGGCACCAGAAAACTACTAGAGCTAATCAGTGAATTTGGTAAAGTAGCAGGATACAAAATTCATGCACAAAAATCTCTTGTATTCCTATACACTAATGATGAAAAACCTGAAAAGGAAATTAACAAAACACTCCCATTTACCATTGCAACAAAAAGAATAAAATATTTAGGAATAAACCTACATAAGGAGACAAAAGACCTGTATGCAGAAAACTACGAGACACTGATGAAAGAAATTAAAGATGATACAAATAGATGGAGAGATATACCATGTTCCTGGATTGGAAGAATCAACATTGGGAAAATGACTATACTACCCAAAGCAATCTACAGATTCAATGCAATCCCTATCAAATTACCACTGGCATTTTTCAAAGAACTAGAACAAAAAATTTCACAATTTGTATGGAAACACAAAGGACCCCGAATAGCCAAAGCAATCTTGAGAAAGAAAAATGGAGCTGGAGAAATCAGTCTCCCTGACTTCAGACTATACTACAAAGCTAGAGTTATCAAGACAGTATGGTACTGGCACAAAAACAGAAATATAGATCAATGGAATAAGATAGAAAGCCCAGAGATAAACCCACGCACATATGGCCCCCTTATCTTTGATAAAGAAAGCAAGAATACACAGTGGACAAAAGACAGTCTCTTCAGTAAGTGGTGCTGTGAAACCTGGACAGCTACATGTAAAAGAATGAAATTAGAGCACTCCCTAACACAATACACAAAAATAAACTCAAAATGGATTAAAGACCTAAATGTAAGGCCAGACACTATAAAACTCTTAGAGGAAAACATAGACAGAACAATCCATGACATAAATCACAGCAAGATCCTTTTTGACCCTCCTAGAGAAAAGAAAATAAAAGCAAAAATAAACAAATGGGACCTAATGAAACTTAAAAGCTTTTGCACAGCAAAGGAAACCATATACAAGACAAAAAGGCAACCCTCAGAATGGGAGAAAATATTTGCAAATGAAGCAACTGACAAAGGATTCATCTCCAAAATTTATCATGCAGCTCAATATCAAAAAAACAACCAAGCAATCCAAAAGTGGGCTGAAGACCTAAATAGACATTTCTCCAAAGAAGATATACAGAGTGCCAACAAATACACAAAAGAATATTCAACATCATTAATCATTAGAGAAATGCAAATCAAAACTACAATGAGATATCATCTCACACCAGTCAGAATGGCCATCATCGAAAATTCTACAAACAATAAATGCTGGAGAGGGTGTGCAGAAAAGGGAACTCTCTTGCACTGTTGGTGGGAATGTAAATTGGTACAGCCACTATGGAGAACAGTATGGATGTTCCTTAACAAACTAAAAATAGAACTACCATACGACTCAGCAATCCCACTACTGGGCATGTACCCTGAGAAAACCATAATTCAAAAAGAGTCATGTACCACAATGTTCATTGCAGTTCTATTTACAATAACCAGGACATGGAAGCAACCTAAGTGTCCATCAACAGACGAATGGATAAAGAAGATGTGGCACTTATATACGATGGAATATTACTCAGCCATAAAAAGAAATGAAACTGAGTTATTCCTAGTGAGGTGGATGGACATAGAGTCTGTCATACAGCGTGAGGCAAGTCAGAAAGAGAAATACAAATACCGTATGCTAACATATATATATATATATATATATATATATGGAATCTATAAAAAAAATGCTCATGAAGTACCTAGGAGCAAGACGGGAATAAAGACGCAGATCTACTAGAGAATGGATTTGAGGATACGGGGAGGGGGAAGGGTAAGCTGGGACAAAGCGAGAGAGTGTCATGGACATATATACACTACCAAACGTAAAATAGATAGCTAGTGGGAAGCAGCCGCATAGCACAGGGAGATCAGCTCGGTGCTTTGTGACCACCTAGTGGGGTGGGATAGGGAGGGTGAGAGGGAGGTAGACGCAAGAGGGAAGAGATATGGGGACATATATATATATATGTATAACTGATTCACTTTGTTCTAAAGCAGAAAGTAACACACCACTGTAAAGCAATTATACTCCAATAAAGATGTGAAAAAACAAACAAACAAAGAAACAACAAAAGCAAACATGTATTTGCCATACAACTCTGCAATTACACTCATGGTCATTTATCATAGAAAAATAAAAACATATGATCATACAAAACTTGTACATGAATAGCAACTTTATTTATAACAGACCAAAACTGGAAGGAACCCAGATGTCCTTCAAAGAGGTTCATGGTTAAACCAAAGGGTAGTACATCCATACACTGTACTACTACTCATCAATAGAAAGGAATAAACTATCGATATATGCAAAAAATTGAATGAGTCTCCAGGGAACTATGCTGTGTGAATGAAGCCAGGCACAAAGGCTACATACTGTATGATTCCATTTATGTCATTCTGAAATAGAGAAAACTATAGGGATGGAGAGCACATCAGTGTTTGCCAGGAGTTGGAGATGGGAGGGAGAGGAGTTGTGACTATAAAGAAATTACAGGAGGGGGTTGTCAAACTGTCACATTTTATTCCTAGTTAAACTCCTCCTCAGCCACCACCTCCTCCTTCACCCTTATTTATTCCTTAAAGAAAAGCTTTTCATCCAGCCTTCTCTAGACCTTTATCCCTGGTTTTGTTCAGAAAAATATCACTTTTTCCCCAAGTTTATCTCTGGTGTGTGGCAGGTAGCAGCAGTATGACATGAGTATGAGATGTAAAAGGGGACAATTTGTTTTCATTCTATGTTGCGTTGAAAATTACTTTAGAGTTCTACCTTTTCTTGTCCTTACTTTTGTGTTAATATTAACTTTTGTTGTTGTTGTTATTTATTTATTTAAAAAATTGAAGTATAGTTAATTTACAATCTTGTGTTAGTTTCAGGTGTACAGCAAAGTGATTCAGTTTCATATATATATATATATATATATATATATTCTTTTTCAGTTTCTTTTCCCTTATAGATTATTACAAGATATTGTGTATAGTTCCCTGTGCTATACAGTAGGTCCTTGTTGGTTATCTATTTTATATACAGTAGTGTGTGTATGTTAATCCTAAACTCCTAATTTGATTTTGAGTCTAGCCTATTTTCATTTGTTTTTAGATCTTGTTTTTACTGTAGTGTGACCAGGGCTTTCTCTTGAACGCAAGAGAAAGGGTAAATCTCACAATGCAACCTATTTCTTTTCTCACTGCATGCCCTCCAAATAGCTTAATTTTAATTTTGAGGAAACTAGGTAAAATAACAAGTGTAGTGTTTAGATTATTTTCTTTTGTTTAAGTCTGATGTAAATTTGAAGTAATCACTGCTTCAAAGACTAGAAGCCAAGAAATAAGATTTTAGTGGTGAAATAGTGTTCTTTTTGACTTTGTTGATGCCAGAATACAATGTATCTTTCTTAAAGAGCACTCATTTCTGCTCCTAATAATTTCAAAAGGAATATGTCCATAAAGATATGGGAGTTTAACTAAATATTTATTTAAAATATTTATTCCATTTTAAATGAATGACTATTTAGAAAATTCTAAAATATTTGTTTCACTGTCTTAAGAATCTGAATGTGTTTTTCTTCAATTATTTACTTTCAATACAATTTTTATCACTTGACCAATCACAATGAATAGTCTAATATAAGCTCACTGTGTTTTGTTATATTTGTTATATTTTCATTTTAACCTTGAATTTAACACACAGAATATGAAAGAGAAGCCGAGTGCAACCTTTTCTAAACATTCACAGTATGCCATGTACCATGGAGAAGATCACAAGTGCACTAATAGCTAATTCAAGGACCTTTTCTTTGAGGAGACAAGACTAGCAAATGGTGTGTGTTTAACTGTTTTTTTTCTGGATGGAAACCACACATTTCTTTTCTTTTTTTAATATTTTAATTTTAATGGAGTATAGTTGATTTACAATGTTGTGTTGGTTTCAGGTGTACAGCAAAGTGAATCAGTTATACATATACATATATTCATTCCTTTTCAGATTCTTTTCTCATATAGGTTATCACAGAATACTGGGTAGAGTTCCCTGTGCTATACAGTAGGTCCTTGTTGACATATCTTATATATAGGTCTATCTTATATACAGCAGTGTGTGTGTGTTCATCCCAAGCTCCTGATTTATCCCTACCCCCCACACTTCCCCTTTGGTAACCATAAGGTTTTTTCTGATATCTATAAGTCTGCTTCAGTTTTGTAAAGAAGTTCATTTGTATCTTTTTTTAAAAAAATTAGATTTCACATGTGAGTGATATATGATATTTACCTTTCTCTGTCTGACTTACTTCACTTAGTATGATAATCTTTGGTCCACCCATGTTGCTGCAAATGGCATTATTTTGCTCTTTTTATGGCTGAGTAATATTCCACTGTATATATGTATCACATCATTTTTATCCATTCACCTGTCAGTGGACATTTAGGTTGCTTCCATGTCTTGACTACTGTAAATAGTGCTTCAATGAACATTGGGGTGCATGTATCTTCAAATTATGGTTTTCTCCAGATATATGCCCAGGAGTGGGATTGCTGGACCAAATGGTTAGTTCTATTTTAAGTTTTTTAAGGAAACTCCATACTGATCTCCATAGTGGTTGTACCAATTTACATTCCTAGCAACAGTATAGGAGGGTTCCCTTTTCTCCACACCCTCTCCAGCATTTATTGTTTGTAGACTTTTAATGATGGCCATTCTGACTAGTGTGAGGTGATACCTCATTATAGCTTTGATCTACAATTCTCTAATAATTAGTGATGTTGAGCATCTTTTCATGTGTTTTTTGTCCTCTTTGGGGAAATGTCTATTTAGGTCTTCTGCCTATTCTTTGATTGGGTTGTTTGGTTTTGTTGACATAGAGTTGCATGAGCTCTTTGTATATTTTAGAGATTAATCCCTTGTCAGTCACATAATTTGCAAATATTTTCTCCCATTCTAAAAATGCACATTTCAGGACTTCTCTGGAAGTCCAGTGGTTAAGACTTCACCTTCCAATGCAGGGGGTGTGGGTTTTATCCCTGGTTGGGGAACTAAGATCCCCTGTGCCTCGGGGCCAAAAAAACCCCCAAACACCCAAAACATAAAACAGAAGCAATATTGTAACAAATTCAATAAAGACTTTAAAAATTGTCCACATCAAAAAATAATTATAAAAATAAATAAAAACACATGTTTCTTAATTCACTCCCAAGCTTGGCTCCCAGACCTGTTTGCCTCCTTACTACACCTTTACCTCTTCCAGTCAAAGTGTTACCAGTTGTGTTCAGGATAAGGAGAACTTAGTCTTAACCAATATCCAGCTTGAGGTATTAAAAATATATCTAAACAGAGACATTGGATGGTAAAAGGGGATGAATATTCAGAGAAGAAGGTGATAGATCATCACCAAATTCCTGTCAATCAATAAATCTCTCATCTGGTGAATGCACAGAGAATTTTTGATCATGTTCTAGGTTATCCCTAAAATGAGGGTCAAGAAGAAAAAGACGATACCCCAAGAATGTGCTGAGGTAGTAATTCAGACATATTACAGAGACTATACACAATCTTTACAAGTGAGTTATCTTCTAAGGTGAAGATACTTTCAAATGGTCACAGTGTCCATATATGGAGTTAGATGTGCCTTAATCACTGATGAGGATCAGTATGGGGAGTAAAACCAATATCATGTTGGAATTTAACTCTAAAATTTTGCAAGAAAACCTGCAGGCTTTGACATTGCAGAGATAGGTTCATGTCCTGGGGAAGAAGAGAAGCCCATGTTTTGTTTTGTTTTGTTTTATTTTGCGGTACATGGGCCTCTCACTGTTGTGGCCTCTCCCGTTGCGGAGCACAGGCTCCGGACGCGCAGGCTCAGCGGCCATGGCTCACGGGCCCAGCCGCTCTGCAGCATGTGAGATCTTCCCGGACTGGGGCACGAACCCGTGTCTCCTGCATCGGCAGGTGGACTCTCAACCACTGCGCCACCAGAGAAGCCTGAGAAGTCCATGTTTTAATTCACTCATGGTATATGAAGAAAAGGCACAGAGTGACTGACAAAGGTTCAAGAGAGGGTTCCTAGACACCTTCATTTTCCATATAGAAGTTGTAAAAGGAGATTTTTAAAGGACCAAAGGAGTGTTAATCTTTTCCAGTGGGCATAAAGCAAAGGGACTATTTTCTCGGATGTGAGGGGAAAGGGAATCTGGAAACTCCATTCTTTTTTTCTTTCCCCCATTATCTCTGATACTAAAAGTCCACAAGTTTGGAAACTGGAAAGAGAGTCTCAAGTTCCATATGATTAAATCATTAAATGTCCCTGGCATCTGTGATTGCATGGTAACTGCTAGAAAGTCGATGGCATCCCAAACCTTTTTATAGATTATTTTTCTCATTATTTTCAGCTCGAACACTACAAATATCACAAAAACTTGCAATTTCAGTAGTGTCATAAAAATATAAAGTTGACAAAGTCTTCTGTTAGAACAGATGGGCCTCTAGAGTTCCAACCAATGCAGATTAAAAGCTATTATAAAGTATAAAATCAGGCCATTGTGCATTTTAGTCATACTTAAAACAAAAGCTCTGCTTTGTATGGTCATGCTGATCTGTAGGGCCTGCAGCTCTGCAATGCATAGAAATTAAACTTTAGCTTGTTAACATTTGTGTAGTTATGTGGTTTTGTACAGAGATTAAGAAATGTGCGTAATGGTCAGATAGAGGATATCTCTTCATAGATTTCCAAGGTATACGTCATAGTAGATAGTTATTTTGTTTGGCAACCCTAAATCTGAATCCTCTTTGAGAGTTTGGGAAATCACCAAATTATGAGTTTTGGGGGAAGGCAGTTATCTCTCCTTATAGGAGCTGAAAGTGCCAGATACTTTTTATGTTCCCTTAAACCTTTGATTCAGACATGTGACCTGGGTTCAGACAATAATATGCAGCCACAGTGAATGTTAAGTCCTGAGTAAATGCTGAAAAGAATCAGAATCAGGTAGACTTCCAATGAAAATTCCTCAGTGACGCCTTGCTTTGAAAATCTTCTCTGAGGCAAACACATAGCAATAATAAATAAGATATAAAAAGTAAAAATAAAAAAGATGTAGTTAAGATCAAATACAAGAGACATATATCCATGAACAAGAAATGAGCTGAGACTATGTGCTTACTGAATTCAGTACCCAAGAATAGACAGTGGTAGTCAGAGATTTAGCTCTTGCATGGTCAAGGAGACTGGAGGGATTCAGATAAGTCAGGGAAACGGGTGCAGGCTCACAATGTGCAGCCAGAAGCCAGGATGTGGAGGCCAACTCATCCCCTTGAAAGGAGCCTGAAAAATGACCCCAAATGTTGCCTGATGGTAGAGCTAGAATAAATCTGCAGGTCCCCAAAAGCAAAAGGACAGACACACATCCTTGGAACCTAGGGCTTAACCAAGCCCCCTGCTTGACCAGATCTCTCAGGTCCCCCAAGATCACTGTGAGACAGGAGCCCCCAAATGTCATTATTAGACCTAGTTTTGGACTGGGAGCCCAGAAGGACAAGAATGAGCAACTACAAAACTGCCAAAATAAAGAGAAGAATGCAGAGGTGAGTATGAGAAAGGGAAAGCAAATGAGGCTACAAATCAAAATTCCAAAATGCAAGAAGTAATCTAATGCTATGAGAGATAATCAAAACAATAAACAGAACATTGGGGAAAAAACCCCACCATGATAAAGTAAGAAGAGAAATGAAAACTAGGAAAGATAAAGAACTACTAAAAGAAGAGAAGAAAAAGACCATCAGTCCCAGAGAAAACTGGGGTAGAGATATGAACACAGAATTCACAGAAAAAATAAAAATAAATGGACCTTAACACAAGATGGTTAACTCAAGATGAAAGAAATACAAAGAGTGCAGAAAGACCATTTCACACCAGATTGGCTGAGGCCTTGAGGCAACATTGCTGGTGGTAGTAGAAAATGGAATATCCTTATAGAGGGAAATTTGAAACTATCCTGTAAATTACATATGCATTTATCCTGTAACCCAGCACTCTCACTTCTAAGTATCCATGTCAAATATATATTGCCCAAACCCCCCAAAATGTATATGTAAAAGGCCATCTGCTGAAACATTATTTATAACGATAAGAAAAGCAGGAACTGGTCCAAATGTCTATCAATAGGAAACTAGTTAAATAAACGTGGTATTTAAAAGTAAAGGATTATGCAGGTGCAAAAAGGAATAAGAAATATCCCTATGGAGTAATCTTAGGGTATGCTGTTTAGAGAAGAAAAGCAAGAAGGAGAAAACAGGGCAGATGCCATTTTTTTTAACTAGGAAAGGGGAAATGTTAACTATAAATATGTGCATAATTATGTTCATATGTACACTTGAAATGATAAAATATAACATTAAAAATGGTTATTTCTGGGGAGAATAAGGTGAGATATTGAAATAGGAGATAGATTTCATTGAATATACCTCATTTTGCATATTTGACTTTGCAACTATATAAATATTTTACACATTAACAAAGCAAAAGTAGATTTAAGAAAAGCAATATGCTTCTCAATGGTGAAAAACTGTAACCATTTCCTCTAAGATCAGGAACAAGACAAGGTTGCCCACTCTCACCACTATTATTCAACATAGGTTTGGAAGTTTTAGCTATGGCAATCAGAGGAGAAAAAGAAATAAAAGGAATCCAAATTAGAAAAGAAGATGTAAAACTGTCACTGCAGATGACATGATACTATACAGAGAGAACCCTAAATATGCTACCAGAAAACTACTAGAGCTAATCAATGAATTTGGTAAAGTAGCAGGATACAAAATTAATGCACAGAAATCTCTTGCATTCCTATACATTAATGATGAAAAATCTGAAAGAGAAATTAAGGAAACACTCCCATTTACTATTGCAACAAAAAGAATTAAATACCTAGGAATAAAGCTACCTAAGGAGACAAAAGACCTGTATGTAGAAAACTATAAGACACTGATGAAAGAAATTAAAGATAATACAAGCAGATGGAGAGATACACCATGTTCTTGGATTGGAAGAATCAACATTGTGAAAATGACTGTACTACTCAAAACAATCGACAGATTCAGTGCAATTCCTAACAAACTACCAATGGCATTTTTCACAGAACTAGAACAAAAAATTTCACAATTTGTATGAAAACACAAAAGACCCCGAATAGCCAAAGCAATCTTGAGAAAGAAAAACGGAGCTGGAGGATTCAGGCTCCCTGACTCAGACTATACTACAAAGCTAATCAAGACAGTATGGTACTGGCACAAAAACAGAAATATAGATCAATGGAACAGGATAGAAAGCCCAGAGATAAACCCACACACCTATGGTCACCTTATCTTGGATAAAGGAGGCAAGAATATACAGTGGAGAAAAGACAGCCTCTTCAATAAGTGGTGCTGGGAAAACTGGACAACTACATGTCAAAGAATGAAATTAGAACACTTCCTAATACCATACACAAAAATAAACTCAAAATGGATTAAAGACCTAAATCCAAGGCTAGACACTAATAAACTCTTAGAAGAAAACATAGGCAGAACACTCTATGACATAAATCACAGCAAGATCCTTTTTGACCCACCTTCTAGAGAAATGGAAATAAAAATAAAAATAAACAAATGGGACCTAATGAAACTTAAAAGCTTCTGCACAGCAAAGGAAACTATAAACAAGACGAAAAGACAACTCTCAGAATGGGAGAAAATATTTGCAAATGAAGCAACTGACAAAGGATTAATCTCCAAAATTTACAAGAAGCCCATGCAGCTCAATATCAAAAAAACAAACAACCCAATCCAAAAATGGGCAGGAGACCTAAATAGACATTTCTCCAAAGATATACAGATTGCCAACAAACACATGAAGGAATGCTCAACATCACTAATCATTAGAGAAATCCAAATCAAAACCACAATGAGGTATCACCTCACACCGGTTAGAATGGCCATCATCAAAATTTGTATAAACAATAAATTCTGGAGAGGGTGTGCAGAAAAGGGAACCCTCTTGCACTGTTGGTGGGAATGTAAATTGATACAGCCACAATGGAGAACAGTATGGTGGTTCCTTAAAAAACTAAAAATAGAACTACCATATGATACAGCAATATCACTACTGGGCATATGCCCTGAGAAAACTATAACTCAAAAAGAGTCATGTACCACAATGTTCATTGCAGCTCTATTTACAATCGCCAGGACATGGAAGCAATGAAAGTGTCCACCGACAGATGAATGGATAAAGAAGATGTGGCACATATATACAATGGAATATTACTCAGCCATAAAAAGAAACGAAATTGAGTTATTTGTAGTGAGGTGGGTGGACCAAGAGTCTGTCATACTGAGTGAAGTAAGTCAGAAAGAGAAAAACAAATACCGTATGTTAACACACATATGCAATCTTAAAAAAAATGGTTCTGATGAACCTTGGGGGCAAGGCAGGAATAAAGACACAGACATAGAGAATGGACTTGAGGACATGAGCAGGGGGAAGGGTAAGCTGGGATGAAGTGCAAGAGTAGCACTGACATATATACACTACCAAATGTAAAATAGATAGCTATCTAGCAGCAGCTAGAGGGTTGGGGTAGGGAGGGTGGGAGGGAGGTGCAAGAGGGAAGGCATACAGAGATATATGTATACATATAGCTGATTCACTTTGTTATACAGCAGAATCTAACAGAATATTGTAAAGCAAGTATACTCTAATGAAAATGTTAAAAAAAAAAAGAGAGAGAGAGAGAAGAAAAGCAATTCCTAAAACTGAAGTTTAGATGGCAAATGAACCTTCATGTGTATACAGTTGTTGGCATAACCACACAGAGAAGAATTATACTAATTGACTTCAAAACACAGAAATTTGACCGTACATCCTTAGTGAGGACAAAACCAAAGGACAAAAACCAAACCAAAACAAAATACAATGATGACCTACAACTTGAAAAATAAAATCTAAAACTAGTTAGTAAGTATATTGCTGATGGTAGTGTTGGTATCATTACTCTGAGACTGCTGTATGTTTATTGTTAGATAAAACAAATGAGTAGTTGGTTCTTGAAATCAGGAATTTGTGCATGGGAGAAAGAAAATACAGATGCAAGTTCAATGAGGTTAGGTAAAACCCATAACTCTGATTTTGAATTGAAGGCATCATTATGAACTCACAATGTATTTCTTTTCAACAAGAAAAAAAGTCTTGGAGGCAAAAATCAACAAACCAGAAGTAATAAGTACCCCCTAGAGCTCAGATTGTGGTCTCTAACGTTCCATTAAAAGGGATAGAGCTCCTGGGCAAGAAATTTATGAGATGAATCTGAACATCATGTGATATCACAAAGCAAGAAGCTGTCAAAGAATATTAGGGTTGTGTCTTTAGGACTCAAAAACCAATGTGAATAGGCTCTCATTGATCAAAGATGGGCCTGTCTAAACATCATGAAGGATAAACACATGCAATGGATTTTAATCTGTGTGTTTATAAGGATATTTTTTAAATGCTCTTTGTTCATTCTCCGGTGATAATTAGAGAACAAATATAGTATTTTGAGTTGACAAATAAAGGGGGTAAATAAAGCATTAATTACACCTTTCTTAGATGAATTGTACCTCAGGGTAAACAAATAGTTGATAAGTACAAGTTTCAATCTATAGAAGTGTTCCAACAAATAAATGAAGAAGGAATAACAAAAAAAAAATCACCATTTTGTAACCCCTATTTAATTAATGAATATAAGTAGTCATCACCAGTGGCTGTTGATGGCATAAAAAGAGAGACAACCAGGCACTATGTGCTTCCTAATGGAAGTACACTGCACCACCTATGATATGATATGTGAATAAATTTAATTAACTATTAATTTAAATATTTTTAACTACTTTTGTATTTAAAATGTATATAAAATTAAAGCCTAAACAAAATCATGATCAGGCAAATGTGTTCTTTGGGTAGTAAAAGTAGACTAAAGACCTTGTCAGGGTTAGGATAAGGAAACAGATATTGAACAACGTTTTTCTTTGTTAGGAAGCTTAAGGAAGAATACTTATTTTTAAATTTGAAGATATTAATAAAGAACTAAAAAAATATATAGCCTCCAAATCAGCAAATGGAAAATTTTATCTGTTGAACAGAAGGCATGATAAAAAGGAACAAAGAATAACTGGCTACTAGAAAATATAAAATAAGTCAAAATACATTAGTAATCAAAATAAATGAAACAAACTACATTCTTTTATTTAAAAAATGGAATATTTAGGGCTTCCCTGGTGGCGCAGTGGTTGAGAGTCTGCCTGCCGATGCAGGGGACACGGGTTCGTGCCCCGATCTGGGAAGATCCCACATGCTGCCGAGTGGCTGGGCCCGTGCACCATGACTGCTGGGCCTGCGCATCCGGAGCCTGTGCTCCACAACGGGAGAGGCCACAACAGTGAGAGGCCTGCGTGCCACAAAAAAAAAAAAAGTGGAATATTTAAACATTTAGCTATATAAGACATACATCAAAAAACACCTCATAAAAATGTTGAAAATAAAGGAATGGAGAGAAATATATACCATGCAAGTACTAATCATAGAAAGATGCTAAAACTGTATTAAGTCAAATCAGAATTTGAAGAAACAAGCACTAGTTGGAATAAAGAGAGATAATTTGCAATAATATAATTCAAATTCTACCAGAGAGATAGTCCTCAACTTGTATGCAACTGACAACATTGCCTCAAGACATATACAACAAAAGTCCATAATCACAATGGGAGATTTTAAAACACCTCTATCATAAGCTTATAAAGCAAGCAGACAAAAATTGTTAAGCATATAGAATCTTTGAATAAGAAAATTAACTAGAAGCCAATAAATATAAAAATACATTATTTCCAAATATAATGTTTGCAAAATTTAGTGACATACTAGAATTTAAAGGAAGTCTAAAACATATAAAATATCTGTAGTCATACTGACCATATTCTTCTCTGATCACAATAAATTGAATTAGAAATCAAGCAACCCCTCCCCCAAAGAAGCTGGCTAAAAACACAATATTTGCAAACTCAAAAATGCTCTCAGAACAAACTCATGATTAACAAGAAAGCTACAATGGAAATCACAGAATAGAAATTTAGAACTGAATGACAATGAAAGTACTACATTTAAAAATTTGTAACATGCAGCTAAAACAGCATTTAGAAGGAAATTTACCATCTAAAATGTATTTATTTAAAGATGAAAAGATTAAAAACAAAAAAGTTAATTGAAAATAAAGAAGTTAATTATTAGATAATTAGAAAATTATTAGAATTAGAAAAGAAGTGACAGACTTCCAATTAATATGGAAGAAGCAAACAATTTATGGGATCAGAAAACTTTAAAAAAATCTTTCTTTGAGACAAGAACAGGAAGCTTAAAAAACATATTCAGGAATAATAAGAACAAAGAAATAAAAACATGGAAAAATCTCAATAAAATTATTAGAGTATGATGTTGAGAAAAATCTCCCATAAAACAGTGAAAAGACAAATTTAAGAAAGTAAGAGATAAAAAGATAACAGAATTAGAGACAGAGGCAAAAGAAACAAGAAAATAGAGGAAAAGAAAGAAATGATTCAAGACTGTTCCTCACGATGATAGCTTCAAGATGGTGGAAGAGTAAGATGTAGAGATCAACTTCCTCCCCACAAATACAACACAAATACATCTACATGTGGAACGACTCCTACAAAACACCTACTGAATGCTGGCAGAAGACCTCAGACTTCCCAAAAGGAAAGAAACTCCCCACGTACCTGGGTAGGGCAAAAGAAAAAAGAAAAAACAGAGACAAAAGAATAGAGATGGGACCTGCACCACTGGGTGGGAGCTGTGAAGGAGGAAAAGTTTCCACACACTAGGAAGCCCCTTCACTGGTGGAGATCAGGGGTGGCAGGGGGGAAGCTTTGGAGTCATGGAGGAGAGCACAGCAACAGGGATGCAGAGAACAAAGAGAAGAGATCCCGCACAGAGGATTGGTGCCGACCAGCACTCACCAGTCCAAGAGGCATGTCTGCTCACCTGCCAGGATGGGTGGGGTCTGGGAGCTGAGGCTCAGGCTTCAGAGGTCAGATCCCAGGGAGAGGACTGGGGTTGGCTGCGTGAACACAGCCTGAAGGGGGCTAGTGCACCACAGCTAGTGGGAGGGAGTCCGGGAAAATGTCTGACCTGCCAAAGAGGCAAGAGACAATTGTTTTGGGGTGCATGAGAAGAGGGGATTCAGAGCACCACCTAAACGAGCTTGAGATGGGTGCGAGCTGCGGCTATCATCGTGAACACCAGAGATGGGCATGAGATGCTAAGGCTACTGCTGCATCAACCAAGAAGCCTGTGTGCGAGCATAGGTCACTATCCACACCTCCCCTCCAAGGAGCTTCTGCAGCCGGCTACTGCCAGGGTCCCGTGATGCAAGGACAACTTTCCCAGGAGAACACATGGCATACCTCAGGCTGTTGCAACATCACGCTGGCCTCTGCTGCTGCAGGTTCGCCCTGCATTCCATAACCCTTCCTCCCCCCAGCCTGAGTGAGCCAGAACCCCCTAATCATCCGCTCCTTTAACCCCGTCCTGTCTGAGCAGTAACAGACGCCCTCAGGCAAACTACACGCAGAAGAGGGTCCAGTCCAAAGCTGAACACCAAGAGCTGTGCGAACAGAGAAGAGAAAAGGGAAATTTCTCCCAGCAGCCTCAGGAGCAGTGGATTAAAGCTCCACAATCAACCTGATGTACCCTGCATCGGTGGAACACCTGAATACACAACGAATAATCCCAAAATTGAGGCAGTGGACTTTTGGAGCAACTGTAGACTTTCGGTTTGCTGTATCCAACTCACTGGTTTCTGGTTTTATGTTTATATTAGTTTAGTATTGAGTTTATTATCATGGGTAGATTTGTTTATTGATTTGGTTGATCTCTTCCTGCTTTATTTAATATATATAGATATATTTCTTTTTTCCCTTTTTCTCTTTTCGTGAGTGTGTATGTGTATACTTATTTGTATGATTTTGTCTGTATAACTTGGCTTTTACCATTTGTCCTAAGGTTCTGTCCGTCTGGTTTTTTTTGTTTGGTTTTATTTTTCTTAGTATAGTTTTTAGCACTTGTTATCATTGGTGGATTTGTTTGCTCTCTTCTATCATTCTTTTAATTACTTTTTAATTTTTAATAATTTTTTATTTCATATTTTAATAACTTTATTTTGATTTTCTTTCTTTCTTTCTTTCTTTCTTTCTTTCTTTCTCTCTTTCTTTCTGAGCTGTGTGGCTGACAGGGTCTTGGTATTCTGGCTGGGTGTCAGGCCTGTGCCTTTGAGGTGGCAGAGCAGAATTCAGGACTTTGGTCCACCAGAGACCTCCAGGCTCCACATAATATCAAATGGCGAAAGGTCTGCCAGAGACCTCCATCTCAAAGCTAAGAACCAGCTACACTCAAAGACCAGCAAGCTACAGTACTGGACACCCTATGAAAAACGATTAGCAAGACAGGAACACAAACACACCCACTAGCAGAGAGGCTGCCTAAAATCATAGTATGGTTACAGACACCCCAAAACACACCACAGGGTGCAGTTTTTCCCACCAGAAAGACGAGATCCAGGCTCATCCACCAATACACAGGTACCAGTCCCCTCCACCAGGAAGTCTATACAACCCACTGAACCAACTGTAGCCACTGGGGGCAGACACCAAAAACAATGGGAACTGAAAACCTGCAGCCTGCAAAAAGGAGATCCCAAACACAGTAAATTAAGCAAAATGAGAAGACAGAGAAACACACAGCACATGAAGGAGCAAGGTAAAAACCGACCAGACCAAACAAATGAAGAGGAAATAGGCATTCTACCTGAAAAAAAATTCCGAGTAATGATAGTAAAGATGATCCAAAATCGTGGAAATAGAATGGAGAAAATATAAGGAACGTTTAACAAGGACCTAGAAGAAGTAAAGAGCAAAAAAACAATGATGAAAAACACAATAAATGAAATTTAAAATTCTCTCCAAGGAATCAATAGCAGAAAAACTGAGGTAGAAGAATGGATAAGTGACCTGGAAGATAAAATAGTGGAAATAACTACTGCAGAGCAAAATAAAGGAAAAAGAATGAAAAGAACTGAGGAAAGTCTCAGAGACCTCTGCGACAACATTAAACGCACCAACATTCGAATTATAGGGGTCCCAGAAGAACAAGAGAAAAAGAAAGAGACTGAGAAAATATTTGAAGAGATTATAGTTGAAAACTTCCCTAACATGGGAAAGGAAATAGTTAATCAAGTCCAGGAAGCACAGAGAGTCCCATACAGGATAAATCCAAGGAGAAACATGCAACAACATGTACTAATCAAACTATGAAAAATTAAATACAAAGAAAAAATATTAAGAGCAACAAGGGAAAAACAACAAGTAACATACAAGGGAATCCCCATAAGGTTAACAGCTGATCTTTCAGCGGAAACTCTGCAAGCCAGAAGGGACTGGCAGGACATATTTAAAGTGATCAAAGGGAAAAACCTACAATCAAGATTACTCTACCCAGCAAGGATCTCATGCAGATTTGACAGAGAAAGTAAAACCTTTAGAGACAAGCAAAAGCTAAGAGAAGTCAGCACCACCAAACCAGCTCTACAACAATGCTTAAGGAACTTCTCTAGGTAGGAAACACAAGAGAACGAAAAGACCGACAATAACAAACCCAAAACAATTAATAAAATGGTAATAGGAACATACATATTGATAATTACCTGAAATGTAAATGGATTAAATGCTCCAAACAAAAGACATAGACTGGCTGAATGGATACAAAACCAAGACATGTATATATGCTGTCTACAAGAGACACACTTCAGACCTAGGGACACATAGAGACTAAAAGTGAGGGGTTGGAAAAAGAAATTCCATGCAAATGGAAATCAAAAGAAAGCTGGAGTAGCAATTCTCATATCAGACAAAATAGACTTTAAAATAAAGACTAGTACAAGAGACAAAGAAGGACACTACATAATGATCAAGGGATCAATCCAAGAAGAAGATATAACAATTGTAAATATTTATGAACCCAATATAGGAGGACCTCAATACATAAGGCAAATGCTAACAGCCATAAAAGGGGAAATCGATAGCAACACAATTACAGTAGGGGACTTTAACTCCCCACTTTCACCAATGGACAGATCATCCAAAATGAAAATAAATAAGGAAACACAAGCTTTAAATGATACATTAAACAAGATGGTCTTAATTGATATTCATAGGCCATTCCATCCAAAATCAGCAGAATACACTTTCTTCTCTAGTGCTCATGGAACATTCTCCAGGATAGATCATATCTTGGGTCACAAATCAAGCCTTGGTAAATTTAAGAAAATTGAAATCGGGGTGGGATAGGGAGGGTGGGAGGGAGGGAGACGCAAGAGGGAAGATATATGGGAACATATGTATATGTATAACTGATTCACTTTGTTATAAAGCAGAAAGTAACACACCATTGTAAAGCAATTATACCCCACTAAAGATGTTAAAAAAAAAAAGAAAGAAAATTGAAATCATATCAGGTATCTTTTCTAACCACAACACTATGAAACTAGATATCAATTACAGGAAAAATTCTTTAAAAAATATAAAAACATGGAGGCTAAACAATACACTACTTAATAACCAGGAGATCACTGAAGAAATCAAAGGGGACATCAAAAAATACCCAGAAACAAATGACAAGGAAAACACGACAACCCAAATCCTATGGGATGCAGCAAAAGCAGTTCTAAGAGGGAAGTTTATAGCAATACAATCCTACCTCAAGAAACAAGAATCATCTCAAATAAACAACCTAACCTTACACCTAAAGCAATTAAAGAGAGAAGAACAAAGAAACCCCAAAGTTAGCAGAAGGAAAGAAATCATAAAAATCAGATCAAAAATAAATGAAAAAGAAGTGAAGGAAACAATAGCAAAGATCAATACAACTAAAAGCTGGTTTTGAGAAGATAAAGAAAATTGATGAACTATTAGCTAGATTCACCAGGAAAAATGGGAAAAGACTCAAATCAGCAGAATTAGAAATGAAAAAGGAGAAGTAACAACTGCCACTGCAGAAATACAAAGGATCATGGGAGATTACTACAAGGAACTTTATGCCAATAAAATGGACAACCTGGAAGAAATGATAATTTCTTAGAAATGCACAACCTTCCGAGACTGAACCAGGAAGAAATAGAAAATATGAACAGACCAGTCACAAGCACTGAAATTGAAACTGTGATTAACAATCTTCCAACCAACAAAAGCCCAGGACCAGATGGCTTCAGAGGTGAATTCTTTCAAACGTTTAGAGAAGAACTAACACGTACCCTTCTCAAACTCTTCCAAAATATAGCAGAGGGAGGAACACTCCCAAACTCATTCTGTGAGGCCACCATCACCCTGATACCAAAACCAGACAAAGATGGATGTCACAAAAAAAGAAAGGTACAGGTCAATATCATTGATGAACATAGATGCAAAAATCCTCAACAAAATACTAGCAAACAGAATCCAACAGCACATTAAAAGGATCATACACCCTTATCAAGTGGGGTTTATCCCAGGAATGCAAGGATTATTCAATATATGCAAATCAATCAATGTGATAAATCATATTAAAAATCTGAAGGAGAAAAATCATATGATCATCTCAATAGATACAGAAAAACTTGACAAAATACAACACCTATTTATGATAAAAACTCCCCAGAAAGTAAGCAGAGAGTGAAGTTACCTCAACGTAATAAATGCCGTATATGACAAACCCACAGCCAACATCATTCTCAATGGTGAAAAGATAAAACCATTTCCACTAAGATCAGGAACAAGACACAGTTGCCCAATCTCACCACTATTATTCAACATAGTTTTGGAAGTTTTAGCCACGGCAATCAGAGGAGAAAAAGAAATAAAAGGAATCCAAATTAGAAAAGAAGATGTAAAACTGTCACTGTTTGCAGATGACATGATACTATACAGAGAGAACCCTAAATACGCTACCAGAAAATTACTAGAGCTAATCAATGAATTTGGTAAAGTAGCAGGATACAAAATTAATGCACAGAAATCTCTTGCATTCCTATACATTAATGATGAAAAATCTGAAAGAGAAATTAAGGAAACACTCCCATTTACTATTGCAACAAAAAGAATTAAATACCTAGGAATAAAGCTACCTAAGGAGACAAAAGACCTGTATGTAGAAAACTATAAGACACTGATGAAAGAAATTAAAGATAATACAAGCAGATGGAGAGATACACCATGTTCTTGGATTGGAAGAATCAACATTGTGAAAATGACTGTACTACTCAAAACAATCGACAGATTCAGTGCAATTCCTAACAAACTACCAATGGCATTTTTCACAGAACTAGAACAAAAAATTTCACAATTTGTATGAAAACACAAAAGACCCCGAATAGCCAAAGCAATCTTGAGAAAGAAAAACGGAGCTGGAGGATTCAGGCTCCCTGACTCAGACTATACTACAAAGCTAATCAAGACAGTATGGTACTGGCACAAAAACAGAAAGATAGATCAATGGAACAGGATAGAAAGCCCAGAGATATACCCACGCACATATGGTCACCTTATCTTGGATAAAGGAGGCAAGAATATACAGTGGAGAAAAGACAGCCTCTTCAATAAGTGGTGCTGGGAAAACTGGACAGCTACATGTCAAAGAATGAAATTAGAACACTTCCTAATACCATACACAAAAATAAACTCAAAATGGATTAAAGACCTAAATGTAAGGCCAGACACTATAAAACTCTTGAAGGAAAACATAGGCAGAACACTCTATGACATAAATCACAGCAAGATCCTTTTTGACCCACTTCCTAGAGAAATGGAAATAAAAATAAAAATAAACAAATGGGACCTAATGAAACTTAAAAGCTTTTGCACAGCAAAGGAAACCGTAAACAAAATGAATAGACAACCCTCAGAATGTGAGAAAATGTTTGCAAATGAAGCAACTGAGAAAGGATTCATCTCCAAAATTTACAGGCAGCTCATACAGCTCTATATCAAAAAAACAAATAATCCAATCCAAAAATGGGCAGAAGATCTAAATAGACATTTCTCTAAAGAAGGTATACAGAGTGCCAGCAAACAGACGAAAGAATACTCAACATCACTAATCATTAGAGAAATGCAAATCAAAACTACAATGAGATATCATCTAAGACCAGTCAGAATGGCCATCATCAAAAAATCTACAACCAATAAATTCTGGAGAGGGTGTGCAGAAAAGGGAACCCTCTTGCACTGTTGGTGGGAATATAAATTGATATAGCCACTATGGAGAAAAGTATGGAGGTTCCTTAATAAACTAAAAATACAACTACTGTACGACCCAGCAATCCCACTACTGGGCATATACTCTCAGAGAAGCATATTTCAGAAAGAATCATGGACCACAATGTTCACTGCAGCTCTATTTACATTAGTGAGGACATGGAAGCAGCCTAAGTATCCATCAACAGATGAATGGATAAAGAAGATGTGGCACATATATACAAAGGAATATTACTCGGCCATAAAGTGAAATGAAATTGAGTTATTTTTAGTGAGGTGGATGGATCTATAGTCTGTCATACAGAGTGAAGTAAGTCAGAAAGAGAAAAAGAAATACCATATGCTAACACATATATATGGAATCTTAAAAAAAAAATCGTTATGAAGAACTTTGGGACAGGACAGGAATAAAGACGCAGACGTAAAGAATGGAATTTAGGACACGGGGAGGTGGAAGGGTAAGCTGGGATGAAGTGAGAGAGTGGCATGGACATATATACACTACCAAATGTAAAATAGATAGCTAGTGGGAAGCAGCCGCATAGCACAGGGAGATCAGCTTGGTACTTTGTGACCACCTAGAGGGGTGGGATAGGGAGGGTGGGAGGGAGACGCAAGGGGAGGAGATATGGTGATATATGTATATGTATAGCTGATTCAGTTTGTTATTCAGCAGAATCTAACGCATCATTTTAAAGCAATTATACTCCAATAAAAATGTTAAAAAACAATAAATGAATGTTTCCCACAGTTGAATGACCCCAGTTTCACTTTTAAATGGATCCAGCAGTTGAAGGACTCAAATCTTTCCAACTCTTCATAAAAGTTTAGAACAATGGAGACTCTTCAGCTTTCAGAGAGGAGAAAAGGAAAAGGTTTAACAGGAATGTAAAAGAATCAGAATAGCATTGATCTTCTTACCAGCATTAATGAAAGCGAAAAACCTGTGGAGCAGCATCATTCTGAGAAAATAATTCTAATCTAAGATTTAGCAAGCGGCTAAATCATCAAAAAAGTGCGACGGTAGAATAAAGACATTTTTCCCCCATAAGTGTAATATCTCAACCATTTTGCAGGAGTAAACCCAGAAAGAGGAAGACACGGGGTTCAAGCAATGGGAGCTGACACAAGGAAGAGCAAAAGAAATCCGCAATATGATTCTTGGAGTGAAATCTCTGAAGGACAACTGCAGAGCAGTGAGAGAACACCCAGTAGTTTCCAGAAGAGATTTCTTCAAGAAAATGAAATTGATAGATTCTAATATATGTTAATATATTATGAAGCTATTTACACAATGGAGCAGAATTTGAGAGTGAAACACTTGCAAACAAAACAAAATAAAAAGATATTAACTCCAGGAAAACAAAAAATTATTCAAGAAGGAAGACTCCAGGACAAATAGCATTTATATAGTTCCAATAATGGTTTATGATTATGATTAAATGATTGTGATTTAACCAAAGTAACCATAGAACTGCCCTGGAAGGATAGGTCACAGGGAGTATAGACATGAGTGGTGGAGGTAGAGTAATGGTGAAATATATCTAAACACACAGATACAGATATCAATCTGTATTGGGAAATTAATGGAAAATGTTTAAAACTTCACAAGCAAGAAATAGCAATGTTAGCATGTTTTTAACACACGTCAATCATAAGAATTAGCTAAAAGAGTTGAAAATTGTTGCTTCTGGAGAGGAGGAATGGGAGAGATGTGACAGGATACATGCAATTTGTTATGAAACAATATTTGCACAAGTATGACTTTTCCAAATATATGCATATAACTTTTATAAAAATAAATACTAAATTAAAAATAAAGGAAATAACACTGTAAAATAGGTTGGAATAAAGGGGACAAGAGCAGTAAGAGTGAAGCGGAAAACAGAGAAATCCATAGAATCAACAAAACTAAAAACTTTTTTAAAAGTCTATAAATTAGACATATCTCTGGTAACATTGAAAAAAAGGGAAGCATGAATAAACAATATTAGAAACAATAAGGAAGTATGACATTATAAACAGAATTTTCTAAGATTAAAGGATAATATGAGAAAAATATATAGAAATATATTTGGAAACAGATGAAATAAATAATTTCTAAGAAAATATAAATTATAAAAATTCATTCAATAAAGAGAACATATGAATTAACCAACAAAATTTTAAACAATTAAACAGGCAATTGGATGTGTTATTCAAAAGACATCATGCCTAGTTGATTTTATAGGCAAGTTTTATCAACTCTCAAGGAACACATTCTCCCTATTTTATACAAGCTGTTTCACAGATTATAAGAAGGAAAGCTATTGGATTCATTTTATGAGGCTAATAAAAGCTTGATACTAAAATTGGATAAGGATAGTACAAAAAATTAAACTTATAGACCATTCTCACATATAAACATAGATATAAAGTTCTAAAAACTTATTAACTAAGTTATTAATTTAGTGACAGTGCATATTAAAAAATATATTATACCAAAGTATTAGTTTTCTATTGCTGTGTAACAAATAACCACAAAACTTATTGGTTTGAAACAACACCCATTTATTATCACACAGTTTCTGTAGGTCAGAAGTTCAGACACAGCTTAAATGAATCGTTGGCTTAGGGGCTCACAAGGCTACAATCATGTTGTCAGCCTGGGCTGGGGTATCATTTGAGTCCTGGGGTCCTCTTCCAAGCTCACATGATTATTGGCAGAATTCATTTCCTTGCAGCTGTGGAATTTAGGATGGCTTGTTTCTTCAAGGCCACCTGGAGAATATCTCAAAGTACTTGGACCCTCTTTTAAAGGAATAACCTCATTAGGTCAGGTCCATTCAGGATAATCTCTCTTTTGATTAACTTAAAGTCAACTGTCTAGGGACTTTACTTGCATCTGAAAATTCACTTCACTTTGCCATGTTCTATTGGTTAGAGGCAAGTTTCAGGTTCCACACACATACCAGGGGAGGGGGTTACACGAAGGGGGTTACCACAGGGTGGGAGTCACAGAGGACATCTTAGAATTCTGCCTACCACAATCAAATAAAGTTTATCCCAGGAAGGCAAAGATGATTTAATATAGAAAAAAATCTATCAATGTAATAAATTTGCTATATGAACAGATACAAAAACAATACATGATTATATGTAGAGAGATTGAAAACACATTTAATAAAATTCAACACTCATTGAGGAAAAAAATCGTTCAGGGAATTCAGAAAAGCAGTTAACTTCTGTAACCTGATAAAAGCATGTTTCAAAATTTATGGAAAATGTTTCCGGTCTAGCATGTAAGAAGCTTGAAAGTCACCACCCCATCCTAACAACATGTAAAAAGCTGAACAAACTAAAACAACAACAACTCTCTTTAGATCCATAAAAGAAGTGGGTCACAGGGCAACTCACTGACCCCCCCACCCCCACAAATTGGAGAGACAAACAAGTGGATACAGAGAATCTTAACTCATGAGTAGAAATCTCTGAGGGAACCAGTCCTGGGGTAGGTTAACCTGAACTGTAATTGACAAGTTGCTGAAGGCTGAGTGTGGACAAGTCTGAGGAATTAAAAACTCCACATACACACAGTTATCAGGGAAATACGATACTCTTGTGAGTTTTACCTCCTAAACTCTACCAGGTTCTCACAGCGAATATTGGAGAAAAATCCCCTCCTGCTTCCAGCTGGGGGAGTGGCAATAAGCCATTTCGAATACTCCAGAACATTCTGTTCTTCTTAACAAGGTCTGTCCTAGGAGAAAGTATTCAACCAGAGATTAACCTGCTGGGGTTTTATCAGAGCATAACTGACCTGGGGGAAAAGGAAATACTCAACTCCAGCCCACTCTAGCCATCCTGTCCCGTCACAAGGGGACAGGGGACAAAGGAGCACATGTGAAGTTCACAGCCCAGAGGCATAGGCTCAAAAAAGACTGTGATCTCTCATAGAACTACATGCAGTATGCTTTCTCCTTCCCCACACCTCACTACCACATTACTGAAGGCCTATTTACAGTAATTCCTTTTACCCAGTATATCAAGAAAAAATTGGTTATCAAGAAAAAATTACAAGACATACTAAAAGGCAAAAAAACACAGTTTGAAGAGACAGAGCAAGCATTAGAACCAGACTTAGATATGGGATTGACATATATACACTAATATGTATAAAATAGATAACTAATGAGAACCTGCTGTACAGCACAGGGAACTCCACTTCACTGTACAGTAGAAACTAACACAACATTGTAAAACAACTATACCCCAATTTAAAAAAAAAGGATGTTATAATTATCAGACCAGTAGTTTAAAGCAATGATGTTTAGTATGCTAAAGGTTCTAATGGATAAAATAGATAGCATTCAAGAATAGATGGGCAATACACACTACCAAATGTAAAATAGATAGCTAGTGGGAAGCAGCCGCATAGCTCGTTGCTTTGTGACCACCTAGAGGGTGGGATAGGGAGGGTGGGAGGGAGGATCAAGAGGGAGGGGATATGGGGATATATGTATATGTATAGCTGATTCACTTTGTTATAGAGCAGAAACTAACACACCATTGTAAAGCAATTATACTCCAATAAAGATGTTAAAAAAAAAAAGAACAGATGGGCAGATGTGGTAATATATATACAATGGAATACTACTCAGACATAAAAATGAATGAAATAATGCCTTTTGCAGCAACATCGATGCAACTAGAGATTATCATACTAAGTGGAGTAAGTCAGAAAGAGAAAGACAAATACTATATGATATCATTTATATGTGGAATCTAAAATATGACACAAGTGAAACTATCTATGAAACAGAAACAGAATCATGGACATAGAGAACAGACTGGTGGTTGCCAAGGGGGAGGGGGTTTGGAGAGGGATGGAGTGGGAGGTTGGGGTTAGCAGATGTAAGCTTTTATATATATTGATAGAATGGATAAACAACAAGGTCCTACTGTACAGCACAGAGAACTATAATCAGTATCCTCTGATAAACCATAATGGAAAAGAATATTTCAAAAAAGAATATATATATATGTATAACTGAATCACTTTGCTGTACAGCAGTAATTAGCACAACATTGTAAATCAACTATACTTCAATTTAAAAAATAAAAAATTTAAAATTAAAAAAATGAAATACTGGTCCATCTTGAAAGCCTACCATTAATATAAAAGTGAAACAACCTGAAGTTGTTTGCATGCTAAATAAAGTATTAAAACCCACCTCCCCCCAAAAAGGAATAGATGGGCAATGTAAGCAGAGAGATGGAAATTCAAAGAATGAACCCCCCAAAAACATGCTACAGATAAAAATAACTGTATCCGAAATGAAGACTGCCTTTGATGGGCTTATTAGTAGACCAGCCATGGCTAAGGAAAGAATCTCTGACCTTGGGGATATCTCAATAGAAACCTCCAAAATTGAAAAGCAAAAAAAACAAACAAACAAAAGAGACGGAAGAACCAGAACAGAATACCAAGGATTGTGGGACAACTAAAAACGGTGTGACATATGTGTAATGGGAATACCAGAAAAAGAAAGAGAAAAAGGAATGGAAGAAATATTTGAAAGAACAAGGACTAAGAATTTCCCCAGATTAATGTTAGACCTAAAAACAAAAAACAAAAAAGCCCCCACAGATCCAGGAAGCTCAGAGAACACACTTTGGATGATAAAATTGTGTCGATGTACTTTCATTAGCTGTAACAATTGTACCATTCTGTTGGGGTATATTGATAATGGGGGAGGCTATGCATGTGTGAGGGTAGGAGGTGAATGGGAACTCTCTGTACCTTCTGCTCAGTTTTGCTGTGAACCTAAAACTGCTCTAAAAATGAAAGTCTATTTAATAAAAATTATGGAAAGCATAATTTTAAAAATTAGAAGCATTCCTATAAATCTTATGAATAAGGCAAAGATGGTTACCATCCTTTTTTTTTAATTTAAAATTGTACCAGAGGTCTTTGTCAGTGCAAAAAGACAAGAAAAATAAAAGATATAAAGGAATGGAGTAGAAGCATTAAATTGTCCTTCTTTGAAGATGATAGGTTGTCTTCAATAAAAAATTCAAGAGAGGATGCAAACTTTTTGAAATAGTAAAAAATGTTCAGCAAGGCTATTGAACACAAGTTCAACATATGGAAATCAATAGCATTCTTGGACACCTGTTATAGACAATTAGACAATAGAAAGGATGGGGGGAAAGTCTTTTGACAATGACAATAAAACAACAATGTACATAGATAGCATTAATCCCTTCAAAAGACATTTAAGAACATTGAAGTAAAATGTATACACAGCTAACCAAATGTAATAAGACAAATACATGGATACACACACACACTATTGTTCATGGATGAGAAGACTCACTATAATAAAAATATCAATTTTAAACTAATCACTTCAATGCAATTTCAATAGAAATATGGATAGTGGTAGTTTTTTAGACCTTGATGAACTTATCCTAAAGTTTATGTGGAAGATCAAAGTGCCACTGTAAAGCAAGTTTTGAAGAACAGTGAAAATGAATTTCCCTTACCAGATATCATCTTATTATAAAGCTAATTACTACTAATGTCCCATAATATTGGCAGAGAAATAGATAGAGCACTGGAATCAAATAAAGAGTTCAGTTAATAGACCTACATAAGTGAAATATGAAATCTGTAAGAAGAAACTCAGTGGGAAAAGAATTCAGTAAATAGTGCTGTCAAGGCCACCCTCAGCCCTTTTGTCTCCTCCCTAGATGTACTTTTCTTAGAAACATCACCTACCATTTAAAATTCAACAGGTGATTCCCAAATCTGTTCCTCCATCCCAGATCTCATCCTTAAGTTCTAGGCTCATCTATTCAATTGTTTATTGGAGGTATCCTCCTAAAACTCAAAATATGCAAACTAAACTCAATATCTTGTCCCACAAATCTCTTCTTATTCATGTATTCCCAAACTCAGTTAATAGAACCACTGTTTATTAAGCAAGCCAGAACTCCCTGGAAGCCATTCTAGGCCAATATTCCCAAAGGCAAACCCAACAGAACAAAATATTAATAGGCGTTATGCAAAATTTAAAGTTATTTGATAAAATTTTGAACTGTTGGGTTAAACAAAAAATAAACAGATTTTCCCTGTTGAATTAGTTACCAGAGCCCTTAATATTCTAGTGTGTATCTAAGAGGGTGACAATGCGTTTTCCAAACTTGTGTGATCATAGAATGCCCTTTTAAAATAAAATATCTTGCTGGACTAATTTTATAAGGAGTTTAGGATATATTTTCCTTTCTTTGAGTTTATTGCCTAAATATCATGGGACTTCTCCCTTTAATGGCCACAGGTTTCTGAACATTCAGTCTCACTCCCTTTATCCCAACCCTTTCTCCATACAGCTACCAGGAACTCAAGTTACAAAAATGACTGTTAGTCTCCTGCATAAAGCATTTCAATGGACCTCCATTTCAGCAGAAAGCCCAAAGTTCCTTAGTCTAGCAAGACCACTTGTCAGCCCCAATGCTCCTGCTGCTTCCTAATGCTTCCCACCCCAGGGATAGTGAAGCACTCATAGCTCACGAAGTATGACCCAGCATTCACTTTCTCTGTACTGTTCTCTGCTTGCAATTCCACACATTGTATAAGCGACATTATGTAACTCTGTGCTCCCAGGGACTGATTCTACACTTACAAAGCAACTGGGGATACAGCCAGCTCTTTCTCTGGGAACTTGTGTATAGATGATCTACCTCTTAATCCCTATCATGAAGTTAATCCATGTCTTCACTTCCAACTGTCCTGGACTTTCAACAGACCATCTCTGCCCTGCTTAGACTGCCCATCCCTCTCCTCCTCTGAACCCTGACCTTAACCAAATATCTTCAAAACTTAATCCCTGCCCATCTTTTTCATAAACCTTACAGATCTTTATCAGTTTCCTCCTGAGTTCTGCTGCCTTTATTGTCTGATTAGTTATTTCATCCAGTAACTTTAAAGATATTCTCTGAACACTCTAGAGACCAGTCTGGTAGAGATTTAATTGACTTCACTTTCCCACTGTGGAAGACGCCACATTTAGCCTCCATTTGCACATTCATTTGAATATTCCTGATCTATATATATGTCTGTTCTTTGTATTCCCTTTGAATTGGTTATAACATCTGCCTGGTTCCCTCATTATGAGTTAAATAAAATCTTCAACGTATGTTCATTTTTATATTCCTATGACAGTCAAAACTTCATCATTTAAAAAAAATTATCTTCAACAGGCCAGATACCTTTCTGGAATAGAAATAGACATGGGGCACTAAAATGAAATAGGTATAGTTTCTTTATTGTTAATTCTCTTTGAACCCCATCAGAATAACACATTCTTTAAGGCCAGAAACACCTTGTGTCTCTTTCAGTGAGCACTTGCTGGGTAACTGCTTATTGTATTAATTTCCTTCTATAGACTTTTTTCATATTCTGCTCTAAACCAAATGGTTGTTGTTTTGTGATGAGAAGGTAAAAGGCTTTAATTTTAGAATATAGTTAGCAAAGCTTTTGGGCACTCAGAAAAACTGTTCCTTCAATCAAGGGCTTAACATTACTGGAACTTTGAACATTTTTGGCCTTGGAGGAAATGAATATCACATTCTTGCCAGCTCAAATATACAAAATTAAACCTTGTGGTTTTATCTATTTTTTAGGTTTTCCAGAAAGAAAAAAAAGGTTGACTAAACCTTCCTTTCATTTTGCCAGCAAAAATTCTTTATGCTTATATAGTGTATTACCTTTCTTTTGAGGTGTTTTAAATGCCTGGAAAATGTTTAACCTCATAACTGCCTTTGGATCTGTATAGGAATCATTTATCCCCATTTTGAAGACAAGGAAATTGAGGAGTCTGGTGACAAGATTTTCCCAGGACAGCATAGAGGGTTATAGAAAAGGCAGACAGAATTCTTAAGTCCCAGACCACTCCTCTAAACTCAGGCCATCAAGTATTCTAACCCTTGACATTCTTTACCATCATTGGGGAAAACTAAGCTTGTTGCCAATGGACATGGCAAGTCTCACAAAACCCCAAATTTTCATAAAATCCTTGGGAATTTATACAGATTTTTATATTAACTAGCATTCTGGTTATTAGCAATTTTGTATAACTGCCATTTACTCTGCAAATATCACAGCACCCCATAGCTCTACTAATAATGTTCTGGCTGAAGATGAGGGTTTAGACTGAGTCTGCTTTTGCTGTGTTTAATATAAATTGCTATGTCCACACAAAGTCCTGAATGCTAATGTTCAAATCAGCATTAGTCAGAATAGCCAAGATATGAAAACAACCCAAATGTCTACAAACTGATGAATGGATAAACAAAATCGTGTTGTATCCATACAATGGACACTATTTGTCAATAAAAAGGAATGAAGTACTGATACATGCTGCAACATGGATTAACCTTGAAAACATGGTAAATGAAAGAAGTTAGACACAAAGTGCCACATATGGCATGATTCCATTAATATGAAATGTCCAGAAAAGGCAAATCTATAGGAACAGAAAATAGATTGGTGGTTGCCTGAAGCGGGATATAAGAATGGGGAGTGATGGCTAATGGGTACTAGTTTCTTTATACAGTGATGGAAATGTTCCAAAATTGGATTGTGGTGATGGTTACACAACTCTGAAACTATACTAACAATCACTGAATTGTACATTTAAAATAGGTGAATTTTATGGTATGTAAATCATACCACAATAAAGTTGTTAATAAATAAATTGCTTCACAATGACTCCCTAGATATGCCTCTACACTTGACAAGAATACCAAGGAAACAAATTACCTTTGCCAAGACAACAGGAATCATTTTATAACATTTTAAGTTTGACTTTCAGGACAATAATATAGGTGTCATGGGGTTCAAAGCTTCAATATCGTGATCTGAGGGTAATTCCACCACAGGTGTACAGCTTAACAGGGTGTTAATTGGGAAGCCCGTGAACGCCTCCTCCACAGGCAGCCCAGAAAACGGTGCCAGGATTTGCTAGTGAATACAAGAATTCAAAAGCCAAACTCATGATCAAAAATCAAGAGAAATTTAACTTTTTTTTATACTGCTGCCATTACCACACAAAATGACTTAAAGCACATTTTAATTGGAGCTGAAGGCTTTTTGACTTTACCACTAATCAGAACCACTTCAGTTTTTGGAAATATTTCTCTGCTGTGGAAGGAAAATAAAAGAGCCAAATTAAGGGCTGAGGTTTTCTAATAGAAATAACTTCCCTACATTTAGTAGGTTGGTTTATTCAGCATGGGTAAGAAAAAGGTCTTGCTGATTCCCTGGGGAAATCAGACGTCCAAGGTTTCTACATATAATAGAAGCATGGCTAGCTGATAATGTACTTTTCCTCTCTGATAATGCACATTGCTCCTCCTAAACTCTGAGTTCCCAGCTACTAGAGTAGGGGATGGTGAAAAGCTCTTCTCTGGAAAGGTAGCTAACATTCTCTGGAACTGAGAGAACTCAGGACAAGAAATTTGCATTCTAATTGGAGTCCACAGGGTTCTAAACCCTACATCTTTAGCTTGCCCTGGATATCCATTCCCTGCTCTTCCTGGAAGACTCGAAGAAATAAGGAATCAATTACTCTCCAGGGACAAAAGCCACCGGCTCAACAATAGGATGATTTTGAAAAGCCTCAATGCCTTTCCCTAGGTATAAGAGTCTTCTACCTTTATGGGAAAATGGTTTGAAATAAAAAACTTCTGGTAATATTATTAAATAAGATAGCTTTCTGAGAGCCCTAGTCCCATCCAAAGAGTAATGGATAGCAATCTTGCTCTTTTTTAACCCTCTTAATACATAAGTGTATAATATGCCTAAGAAAAACAGAAATTCTCTTTCTTATGTCCAACAATATTTGTAGAAAAATGAAGTCTAAAACAAAGCATAAAACTAAGAAGGCATGGCTGTCCTTCAGGAGGCCCCAAACTTGCCTTATGGGAAAGGCAGTGTTTTCCCACAAACATTTCCAATCGCTTCATCCCAGTTTAACATTGCATAAAAGCAATTATCCCCAAATATCTACAACCAACCAAGCTCTCTGAAAACACAGAAAAATTGCCCTGTCCTTGGCCCAGTGCCGAGTACAGTTTGACATATTAAAACGTGCTAGAACAGTCTCTTAGCATTTGCCATGAGTGATTTGAACCACGTAATTTAATGAGATCCACAAAACTAAATTTCACTTTAGGCATAAGAGATGAAATTCTTAAGTTTTTTGATATCCAGATTGAAGTAAACTCTTTAGTTTCCAACTTGTTCTGCCTTATCTTGGTACTACTTTGGATAGAAGATATAGAATTTAGACCTAGCCCACTGTAGAAGCAGCATAAATTTAGAGTAATTTTTTCCAGTGTGTTTCACAGATCAGAGTTAAACATACAGGACTTCTTAGAAACTTTAATGTGATCATGTTCATTGCGAATCTCTAAAATGACTATATAGTACAGCATGTCCTGAAATTTCTTTAACCATGGTCCCCTTTCATGTAGAAAATCTAACAAAATAACATTCTGAGGACTACACTTTAAGAAATATAGTGGAATGATCACAAGGGACTTGGGCACCAAGTCTGCCAGTAGCTACCTGAGATTGCAAAGGTAAGCCACTTGACTTTCTCACCACCCTCATTTCTTCCTTTTCAAAGTCTGGTCTCCTTTACTTCTTCTTTCCCAAATTGGATTCATTTTATTACTTTTTCTTCTCTGATTGCTGTGGCTAAAATTTCCAAAACTATGTTGAATAATAGTGGTGAGAGTGGGCAACCTTGCCTTGTTCCTGATCTTAGTGGAAATGGTTTTAGTTTCTCACCATTGAGAACGATGTTGGTTGTGTGTTTGTCATATATGGCCTTTATTATGTTGAGGTAAGTTCCCTCTATGCCTACTTTCTGGAGGGTTTTTATCATAAATGGGTGTTAAATTTTGCTGAAAGCTTTTTCTGCGTCTATTGAGAAGATCATATGGTTTTTCTCTTTCAGTTTGTTAATATGATGTATCACATTGATTGATTTGCGTATATTGAAGAATCCTTGCATTCCCGGGATAACCCCACTTGATCATGGTGTATGATCCTTTTAATGTGCTGTTGGATTCTGTTTGATAGTATTTTGTTGAGGATTTTTGCATCTATGTTCATCGGTGATATTGGCCTGTAGTTTTCTTTCTTTGTGACACCTTTGTCTGGTTTTGGTATCAGGGTGATGGTGGCCTCGTAGAATGAGTTTGGGAGTGTTCCTCCCTCTGCTATATTTTGGAAGAGTTTGAGAAGGATAGGTGTTAGCTCTTCTCTAAATGTTTGATAGAATTTGCCTGTGAAGCCATCTGGTCCTGGGCTTTTGTTGGTTGGAAGATTTTTAATCACAGTCTCAATTTCAGTGCTTGTGATTGGTCTGTTTATATTTTCTATTTCTTCCTGGTTCAGTCTTGGAAGATTGTGCTTTTCTAAGAATTTGTCCATTTCTTCCAGGTAGTCCAATTTATTAGCATATAATTGCTTGTAGTAATCTCTCATGATCCTTTGTATTTCTGCAGTGTCAGTTGTTACTTCTTCTTTCTCATTTCTAATTCTGTTGATTTGACTCTTCTCCCTCTTTTTCTTGATGAGTCCGGCTAATGGTTTATCAATTTTGTTTATCTTCACAAAGAACCAGCTTTTAGTTTTATTGATCTTTGCTATCGTTTCCTTCATTTCTTTTTCATTTATTTCTGATCTGATCTTTATGATTTCTTTCCTTCTTCTTACCTTGGTTTTTTTTGGTTCTTCTTTCGCTAATTGCTTTAAGTGTAAGGTTAGGTTGTTTATTTGAGATGTTTCCTGTTTCTTGAGGTAGGATTGTATTGCTATAAACTTTCCCCTTAGAAATGCTTTTGCCGCATCCCATAGGTTTTGGGTCACTGTGTTTTCATTGACATTTGTTTCTAGGTATTTTTTGATTTTCTTTTGATTTCTTCAGTGATCTCTTGGTAATTTAGTAGTGTATTGCTTAGCCTCTATGTGTTTATAATTTTTACTGTTTTTTTCCTATAATTGATATCTAGTCTCATAGCATTGTGGTTGGAAAAGATACCTGATATGATTTCAATTTTCTTAAATTTACCAAGGCTTGATTTGTGACCCAAGATGTGATCTCTCCTGGAGAATGTTCCATGAGCACTAGAGAAGAAAGTGTATTCTGCTGATTTTGGATGGAATGGCCTATGAATATCAATTAAGACCATCTTGTTTAATGTATCATTTAAAGCTTGTGTTTCCTTATTTATTTTCATTTTGGATGATCTGTCCATTGGTGAAAGTGGGGAGTTAAAGTCCCCTACTGTAATTGTGTTGCTATCGATTTCCCCTTTTATGGCTGTTAGCATTTGCCTTATGTATTGAGGTCCTCCTATATTGGGTTCATAAATATTTACAATTGTTATATCTTCTTGGATTGATCCCTTGATCATTATGTAGTGTCCTTCTTTGTCTCTTGTACTAGTCTTTATTTTAAAGTCTATTTTGTCTGATATGAGAATTGCTACTCCAGCTTTCTTTTGATTTCCATTTGCATGGAATTTCTTTTTCCAACCCCTCACTTTTAGTCTCTATGTGTCCCTAGGTCTGAAGTGTGTCTCTTGTAGACAGCATATATACATGTCTTGGTTTTGTATCCATTCAGCCAGTCTATGTCTTTTGTTTGGAGCATTTAATCCATTTACATTTCAGGTAATTATCAATATGTATGTTCCTATTACCATTTTATTAATTGTTTTGGGTTTGTTATTGTCGGTCTTTTCGTTCTCTTGTGTTTCCTACTTAGAGAAGTACCTTAAGCATTGTTGTAGAGCTGGTTTGGTGGTGCTGACTTCTCTTAGCTTTTGCTTGTCTCCAAAGGTTTCAATTTCTCCGTCAAATCTGAATGAGTTCCCTGCTGGATAGAATAATCTTGATTGTAGGTTTTTCCCTTTGATCACTTTAAATATGTCCTGCCACGCCCTTCTGGCTTGCAGAGTTTCCGCTGAAAGATCAGCTGTTAACCTTATGGGGATTCCCTTGTATGTTATTTGTTGTTTTTCCCTTGCTGCTTTTATTATTTTTTGTTTGTATTTAATTTTTGATAGCTTGATTAATGTGTCTTGGTGTGTTTCTCCTTGGATTTATCCTGTATGGGACTCTCTGTGCTTCCTGGACTTGATTAACTATTTCCTTTCCCATGTTAGGGAAGTTTTCAACTATAATGTCTTCAAATATTTTCTCAGTCCCTTTCTTTTTCTCTTCTTCTTCTGGAACCCCTATAATTCGAATGTTGGTGCATTCAATGTTGTCCCAGAGGTCTCTGAGACTCTCCTTAATTCTTTTCATTATTTTTTCTTTATTCTGCTCTGCAGTAATTATTTCCACTATTTTATCTTCCACGTCACTTATCCATTATTCTGCCTCAGTTATTCTACTATTGATTCCTTAGAGAGAATTTTAAATTTCATTTATTGTGTTGTTCATCATTGTTTGTTTGCTCTTCAGTTCTTCTATGTCCTTGTTAAATGTTTCTTGTATTTTCTACATTCTATTTCCAAGATTTTGGATCATCTTTACCATCATTACTCTGAATTCTTTCTCAGGTAGACTGCCTGTTTCCTCTTCATTTGTTTGGTCTCTTGGGTTTTTACCTTGCTACTTCATCTGCTCTGTGTTTCTCTGTCTTCTCACTTTGCTTAACTTACCGTGTTTGGGGTCTCCTTTTCACAGGCTACACGTTCGTAGTTCCCATTGTTTTTGGTGTCTACCCCCAGTGGCTATGGTTGGTTCAGTGGGTTGTGTAGGCTTCCTGGTGGAGGGGACAGGGGCCCATGTTCTGGTGGATGAGTCCGGATCTTGTCTTTCTGGTGGGCAGAACTGCTTCCGGTAGTGTATTTTGGGGTATCTGTGACCTTATTATGATTTTAGGCAGCCTCTTTGCTAATGTGCTAATGTGTTCCTGTCTTGCTAGTTGTTTGGGATAGAGTGTCCAGCACTGTAGCTTGCTGGTAGTTGAATGGAGCTGGGTCTTAGCATTGAGATGGAGATGTCTGGGAGAACTTTCACCATTTGATATTATGTGGAGCTGGGAGGTCTCTGATGGACCAGTGTCCTGAAATTGGCTCTCCCACCTCAGAGGCACAGGCCTTATGAAGACCCTGTCAGCCACATGGCCAGGTACGTGAGGAGTTTCTTGCCTTTTTGAAAGTCTGAGGTCTTCTGCCAGCATTCAGTAGGTGTTCTGTAGGAGTTGTTCCACACGTAGATGTATTTCTGATGTATTTGTGGGGAGGAAGGTGATCTCCACGTCTTTCTCCTCTGCCATCTTGAAGGTCTCTAGATTTATATACTTTACATAGGTAAATTTTATGGTATCTGAATTATATCTCAATAAAGCCAAAGGCTACAGAGGCCCCACAGTAGGACATGGGGACTGGTCCAAACACACAGGAGAACCAAGTGCCTGGAGGAAATGGTAGCGTTAGTGTGACCCGGATTTGCATCCCTAGAAACCAGAAGTTGGCAGCCAGGGTCATCACAGAATCCACTAAACACTTGTATTTTGACTTTAGTTTTATTGGCACATTAGGTAAATACATGTTTAAGAACCACTGGGATATAGGTTATGGCCTAGATTGAGATCTCTTTGCCTATTGGTATAAATACTTTGTTACAAGGTCCCTAAAACAAAAAGTCAGATTGTGTTGATATAGTAGTTGTACTTGCCTACTTGATAAGAAAGTTGAAAATTTGTGTCTTTTTGTTTCTTTAGGAAAACACTACAAGTGAGAGTCATAATTATCCTTTACTTGCTTTTTTTTTTTTTTTTCTTTGCGGTACGCAGGCCTCTCACTGCTGTGGCCTCTCCCGTTGCGGAGCACATGTTCAGGCCTAGCTGCTCTGTGGCATGTGGGATCCTCCCTGACCAGGGCACGAACCCGTGTCCCCTGTATCGGCAGGCGGACTCTCGACCACTGCGCCACCAGGGAAGCCCCTTTACTTGCCTTTTATTTCAGCTATCTAAACTGCCTCAACTGAACACTGTTCCAGGTCCTGACATGGTAGGCGGCCTGACAGGGAAGGAGTGGTATAAAGAGAGAGGCTGAGAAGCCTGAATTCTAAGTGTGATTTCTGAGGCTGTAACTCTGATCCTCCGTTTCAGATGGCAGACCAATCCTTCACTATAGTTCTCCTTTTCCTTTCCCCAGTTCTCCCCTTTGCTCATTTCCGTCTTGCTCTCCTTTTATTTTCCTTGTTCTTTCCCTTACCTCCTCTTAATCTCCTTCTGAATAAATTGCAAATCCATCCTTCCTCCCTCCCTCCCTTCCTTCCTTCCTTCTTTCCTTTCTCAAAATTCCATGCAATGCAGCAGTCAGAGGCCAAGCAAAAGACACTACTGTATACAAAATAGATAACCAACAAGGACCTACTGCACATCATATGGAACTATACTCAATATTTTGTAATAACCTATAACAGAGGGACTTCCTTTGTGGTCCAGTGGTAAAGAATTCACCTTGCAATGCAGGGGACACGGGTTCGATCCCTGGTCAGGAAACTAAGATCCCACATGCTGCAGGGCAACTAAGCCCGCATGCCACAACTACGGAGCCCACATGCCTCAACTAGAGAGAGGAAAAAAAACCCTGCATGCCACAACTAGAGAGATGCCTGCATGCTTCAATGAAGAGCTCGCACACGACAACGAAAGATCCCACATGCCGCAACTAAGATCCCACATAAGGCAAGTAAGATACAATGCAGCCAAAAAATAAATAATTAAATAAATAAAACACCTATATGGGAAAAGAATCTGAACAGGAATATATATATATATATATATATATATATATATATCTGAATCACTGTGCTGTACACCTGAAACTAACACGATATTGTAAATCAGCTGTACTTCAATTTTAAAAAAGACAGTAGACTTTCTACTTCTGTTAACCCCTACATCTTTGGCTACACATAAACACCATGACTCCTCTACCCCAAGCCTGCCCAGTTGAGTTCTTCATGCCAGAGTAGAGAACCTTGCATTTATTCTTGTTGCATTTCATCCCCTGTAACTCATCTCAATCATCCCAACTTCTCAAGATCTTCTGCAATTCTTTTTCTGTTACACAGGATATTGCTTGCCCAGATGGTCATCTAGAAATCTAGTAAGTATGGATAAAAAACGTTGGCTAAGAGAGTTCCCTGGTGGTCTAGTGGTTAGGATTCGATGCTTTCACTGCTGTGGCCCGGGTTCAATCCCTGGTCAGGGAACTGAGATCCCAGAAGCCATGCAGTGCAGCCAAAAAAAAATGTTGGTTAAGACAGGAAAAGGAAAGAGTTTGGGCCGGGGAGAGGGTTAGGATAGTCTATGGGTTGATCTAGTCTATGAAGTGTAACTCATTGTACTGCAAAGATATTATTGTACTATGAGAGCAAAGAAGACGTGGAAAGGTAGGCATGGTTTTCCACAGAGGACAACCCATGGATTTGGGTCTGTAGGATTCCTCTCTCCCAGACCCCCATAACTTTGAAGTTACTTTAGAATCTCAGAGTAATTGGACATGGAAATGTTGATGAAAGCTGAGATGATGACCATGAGTCCCCTTTATTGTTTATGAGTCCTCATCTTTTAATGAAAGTAGTTTATTTTCTATCAACAAGTGATTTGAACAGAATTTCATCCATGACCCAAACTTTCAGTCATCTATCTCCTAACTGATCTCCAAACAATTTAGTGCTCCTTTGTTAAGGAGAATGTCTGACTCCAAATAACCTGAGTGACAGGTAAATACCTGTTTGCCTAGTAGAGAGGGAAACAGTAAGTAATAATGAAAAGACTAAATGAAGAGCAGAGGTCTTGGTAAAGTTAGAAAGACCTAGTTTTTGAAAGACTCTGAGATGGAAAAACACTTTTTTGTTAATAAAACTTCTGCTCTGACTTCAAATATAAATTTTGGAGCAGGAAAGTAGACATGTGCAGGTTCTCCTTAAAAGCCTGTTGTCTACATCCTCCTTTCCTGATCAATGTGAAAACAATGTGATTATTTATTTTTAAGACTTTTCTGATTATATTGAATTATAGGTTATTACAAGATATTGGGTAAAATTCCCTGTGCTATACAGTAAACCCTTGTTGCTTATCTATTTTATGTATAGTAGTTTATGTCTGTTAATCCCATAGTCCTAATTTGTACTCCTTCCCCTCTCTCCCTCATTTGGTAACCATAAGTTTTTTGAAAACAATAGGATTAAGCCTTTCATTTTCTGATTCCTGAAACTATGAGAACCAGAAGCATGAGAAATGAGAATAAATTCAATAGAAATTGCCCAGTTATTTTTATTATGCTAATGTCTCTTCATTTTAGGGGTATAGAGGAAGTATTTTATACATTTATGTTAGCATAAAAAGTGATTTTTAAAATTTTTGTTCCATCTAAACAGAAGTACTGGATTCCTGTTGATCAGTTAGCTTGATATCTCATACTGTTTTTTTCCAACCCATAAACCAATTATGGTGATCTTTCAATTGATTTAGAATTAAAAAGCTCATACCTCATACCTTATACTTTATATCTGCTTATACATCAAGCACCATATATCACAGCAGGTGTTCAATAGAACAGATCTTTTTACAGATGGGTGAGTGGGAGAATCCCCTATAAATTTTAATCTTTCTTCAAAAAAAATCTTTAAACATGGGTGGGCTTTTGGGGGTGTTTTTTTTGATACCACCTAATTTATTGTAGGTTGTCAAAAAAGGTTTTTGAAATGATTTGTTATTGTGTTACATAAAGGGTCACTTAGTAATAACAATTTCAAGCTAATTAAAAAGCCTAAACATTGATGCTGACAATCTACTGTGATGAGATAATCAGCCTTTGTTAGCACTGTTAATTTAGCAAATGTGGTTCTTTAAAAACACATTTTTGAAACTAACAATTTATAAAAATGAGAGAGTCAGAGAAATTACTGCTCAATTTTAGGATTATATCAGAAGAGAAGTCCAAGGAAAACTGGCCAAAATGAAATAATTACTTCATGTTGCCAGAATATGAGGGGCTAAGGATATTGTCCTATTCATCTTGTACCCTTCATAATAACTAGCTTACAACCATGTAAAAGTTGGCCTTTAATAGATTTATTTTTTGACTCACTAAATTTTCATAAATCAAACAATAGTTGGAAGTCATAGACTTTTAGAGCTAGGAGTGTTCTTTTAATATAGTGGAAAGAGCACATGCTTTGAAATTAGAAAGATATACTTTCAAATATCAAATCTACCACTAAGCAATTGTGCCCTTAGGCAAGTTACTTACACATTTTGAGGTTCAATTTCTTCTGCAAAATTATGAGGGTGTTATTATGCAAGAATTAGGCGAGATAACATATGTAAATAGCTTTGCACATTTCCTTGCTCAATAAATGTTAGTTATTTATTATTTCAGTATTATTATTTTTAAGCATAGATAGGACAACCATTTGACAGATGGGAGATAATAGAAGTGATAATAGTTAATGTTTATTGAGTATTTGTTATATGCTTGTTATTGTGCTAAGGGGTTTATGAGCCTTATTTCATCTATTTACTTTTTTTAAACAGCCCATCAGGTAAATGAACCCATCAGGTAAATGAACCCATCAGATATTTACTTAGACATTACAGATAAGGCAACTGAGGCTAATAGAAGGAAAGTAATCTGACTAAATTCACACAGATGGTGAGTAGCAGCCATCCAAGTTGTGTAGGAATAGAAGGCATTAATCTGAGTCCCAGGCTTGAAGGGAGATGTTCAAGATCATCCTGATGGATAAAGTCAGAGTCAAGATTAGCATTCAGAGCTTCTGCTTGCTTCTGAGCCTGCTTTTCCATTTATCTAATTGGGAGATTAATCCTTTGTCAGTTGCTTCATTTGCAAATATTTTCTCCCATTCTGAGGGTTGTCTTTTCGTCTTGTTTATGGTTTCCCTTGCTGTGCAAAAGCTTTTAAGTTTCATTAGGTCCCGTTTGTTTATTTTTGTTTTTATTTCCATTTCTCTAGGAGGTGGGTCAAAAAGGATCTTGCTGTGATTTATGTCATAGAGTGTTCTACCTATGTTTTCCTCTAAGAGTTTGATAGTGTCTGGCCTTACATTTAGATCTTTAATCCATTTTGAGTTTATTTTTGTGTATGGTGTTAGGGAGTGTTCTAATTTCATTCTTTTACATGTAGCTGTCCAGTTTTCTCAGCACCACTTATTGAAGAGGCTGTCTTTTCTCCACTGAATATTCTTGCCTCCTTTATCAAAGGTAAGGTGACCATATGTGCGTGGGTTTATCTCTGGGCTTTCTGTCTTGTTCCATTGATCTATCTTTCTGTTTTTGTGCCAGTACCATACTGTCTTGATTACTGTAGCTTTGTAGTATAGTCCGAGTCAGGGAGCCTGATTCCTCCAGCTCCGTTTTTCTTTCTCAAGATTGCTTTGGCTATTCAGGCTCTTTTGTGTTTCCATACAAATTGTGAAATTTTTTGTTCTATTTCTGTGAAAAATGCCATTGGTAGTTTGATAGGGATTGCATTGAATCTGTAGATTGCTTTGGGTAGTAGAGTCATTTTCACAGTTTTGATTCTTCCAATCCAATAACATGGCATATCTCTCCATCTATTTGTATCATCTTTAATTACTTTTATCAGTGTCTTATAATTTTCTGTATACAGGTCTTTTGTCTCCTTAGGTAGCTTTATTCCTAGATATTTTATTCTTTTTGTTGTAATGGTAAATGGGAGTGTTTTCTGAATTTCACTTTCAGATATTTCATCATTAGTGTATAGGAATGCAAGAGATTTCTGTGCATTAATTTTGTATCCTGCTACTTTACCAAATTCATTGATTAGCTCTAGTAGTTTTCTTGTAGCATATTTAGAGTTCTCTCTGTGTAGTATTATGCCATCTGCCAACAGTGACAGCTTTACTTCTTCTTTTCCAATTTGGATTCCTTTTATTTCTTTTTCTTCTCTGAGTGCTGTGGCTAAAACTTCCAAAACTATGTTGAATAATAGTGGTGAGAGTGGGCAACTTTGTCTTTTTCCTGATCTTAGTGGAAATGGTACCTAATAGGGAAAATAATCGCATCACAAAGGATTAGGAGAAAATGTGGGAATAAGACATAGGCTAGAATTTATGAGAACATAAGGGCACCAAGAAAAGGCAGGAATAAAGACGCAGACCTACTAGAGAACGGACTTGAGTTATGGGGAGGGGGAAGGGTGAGCTGTGACAGAGAGAGAGTCATGGACATATACACACTAACAAACGTTGTAAGGTAGATAGCTAGTGGGAAGCAACTGCATGGCACAGGGATATTGGCTCGGTGCTTTGTGACAGCCTGGAGGGGTGGGATAGGGAGGGTGGGAGGGAGGGAGACGCAAGAGGGAAGACATATGGGAACATATGTATATGTATAACTGATTCACTTTGTTATAAAGCAGAAACTAACACACCATTGTAAAGCAATTATACCCCAATAAAGATGTTAAAAAAAATGGAGATGAGAGGAAATCAAATACAAAGCTTTCTGACTTCAGAATTTGGCCTGGAGCCTACACTTTGGCAGGCAGGGGGACTGCAGATCCCTGAGAAGGCAGTTTATTTTTATTCATTCATTTATGCATGCATTTGTTCATTGAATTGTTATTTATTACAATTGTTATTCATCCAATTGTTATTTATTAACCACTTATAATGTGCTCACCCCTTCTAGGTCTCAGGGGTACAATGGTGAGCACAATACAGATAAGGAGCCCATTCCTGATTTTGGCTGGATGCTGCCAAGATTTGGGGAACCTCATGGAGGCTAAAACACCTGTTAGCCACTGGACCTCTGAGCCAGAAATAAGGTTCCTACTACTCTTGCTTGCATCTTTTGCATTCCTGGCCAAATCCAAAGCACTGGTCAACTTGTTGGTCCCATAATGTTTGGGTTTTCTGAGGACCAATAGGGACAGGTCTGGAAAGGGAAAGTGGCTTATATAATGAAGGAGAAAAGCCTCATTAAGCCAACATCACACAGGGATGTATATTCAATAGAACTAATTGTTCTGTTGTATTTGTTGAGTAGTCCACATTGTAAATTTATGCTAACAATAAATGGCTTAGTGCAAACAAGGTCAAGTCACTTTGCTAGTGGATAGCTTTGGTTTTACAGTTCTCTGAGTATAGTAACTCAATTTGAAATTGTTATAGGCACTTTGTCACAGAAAAGGGTAGTTTCCAGTTATCACATTGCAGCTTGGTTTATTTGCCTCTTGAAGATTTTGTGACATTTCCTAAAATTAATTTGCATTTACAACATGAGAAATAATATCATACATAGTATCTTTTCATTGGCAAAGCTTATTTTCTGATAGTGGTCAATATGATTCTCTCTTAAGGGAAAGTATCAGAGTGTTTCCTTTAAAAAATAATAAATCTGTACGCTATCATTAATATCCTAATGAGAGACAAGATATAATATATATTATTGAAACTCAACAGTAACAACAGCTTTGATTTAGACCTTAGGTGTACTGTCTAATATGGTAGCCATTAGCTACATGTGGCTATTGATATGTGAGCACTTGATATGTGGCTACTTCAAATTGAGATGTGCAGTAAGTATAAAATATACACCGTATTTCAAAGACTTAGTTCAAGAAAAGAATATAAAATATCTCATTAATATATTTTATATTAACTACATGTTGAAATGACAATAATTGGGATATATTAGGTTAAATAAGTTTATTATTCAAGTTAAATTCACTTGTTTCTTTTTACTTTTTAAAATGTGACTACAAGAAAATTTTAATTTAATAGCCTTCCAAAAAAGAAATGTCTGTGGGCTTCCCTGGTGGTGCAGTGGTTGAGAGTCTGCCTGTCGATGCAGGGGACACAGGTTCGTGCCCCGGTCAGGGAAGATCCCACATGCTGTGGAGCGGCTGGGTCTGTGAGCCATGGCCGCTGAGCCTGTGCATCCAGAGCCTGTGCTCCACAATGGGAGAGGCCACAACACTGAGAGGCCTGCGTACCACAAAAAAAAAAAAAAAAATGTCTGGGCCCAGATGGTTTTACCAGTGAGTTCCACCAAATAGTTAAGGAAGAAATGATACCAGTTCTCCATAATCTCTTCTAAAAAATAGAAAGTGAAATACTTCTTAACACATTCTAGGAGACCATTATTACCTTAATAACAAAACCAGATAAAGATATTACAAGAAAGGAAAATTACACCAATATTTCTCATGAACATAGAAATAAATATCCTCAACAAAATATTAATAAATGAAATCCAATAATGCATATAAAGAATTATATACCACACTCAAGTGAGATTTATAACAGGTATGCAAGACTGACTCAACATTCAAAACACAATCAATGTAATCCACATCAACAGTCTAAAGAGAAAAAAATCACGTAAACATATCAATTGATTTAGAAAAAGCATTTGACAAAATTCAATACCAATTCATGATTTAAAAAAAAGAAAAACTCTCAGCAAACTTGGAATAGAAGGGAACTTCCTCAAATAGATTAAAAAAAAATCTACAAAAACCCTACAAATAAGACCACAGTTAATAGTGAGAAACTGAGCACTTTCCCCTAAGATCAAGAGCAAGGCAAGGATGTCCTCTCTCACCTCTCCTACTCAATATAGTTCTAGTTAATGCTATAAGGTGAGAAGAGAAAATAAAAGATATACAGACTAGAAAGGAAGAAATAAAACTCTCTACTTACAGATGACATGATTGTCTTTGTAGAAAATCCCAAGAAACCAACAAAAATCCCCTGGGAATAATAAAGAACAAGGTTGCAATATGCAAATGTCAATTGCTTTCCTATATACCAACAATGAATCAATGGAATTTGAAATGTTAAAAAAATACCATTTATAATAGCACTTAAAAAGCAAATACAAATATGTACAGTACCTGTATGTAGATAACTACAAAACACTGATTAAAAAATCAAGGAAGATCTAAATAAATGGAAAAATAGCTCATGTTCATGGACTGAAAGACTCGATCCACTTTTCTTTCTTCTCCTTCTGGGATCCCTATTATGCATGGGTTGGCGTGTTTTATATTATTCCATAGATCTCATATGTTGCTTTCACTTTTTTCACTTGTCTTTCTGTCTGCTGTTCTGATTGTGTGATTTCCATTATTCTGTCTTCCAGATCACTTATTCATTCTTCTTTATTATTTAGTCTGCTATGCATTGCCTTTAGCTGGGTTTTTATCTAGGCAATCGAGTTGTCTAATTTTGATTGGTTCCTCTTTATAATTTCTAGTTCCTTGTTACAGTGGTCTATATTTCTAACAATAACCTTTCTTATTTCCTTTAGCATTTTTATTACCTCCTTCTTGAACTCGGGGTGTGATATACTGGAGAGATCTGTTTCATTGTCTGTTCTTTCAGGAGATTTCTCTTGTCCTTTTAATTGGGAGTATTTCCTCTGCTTTTTCATTTTACTTAAATTTCTCTGACTCTATGAATTTAGGAGAAACAGTTATCACCTGTGGTCCTGAAGGGCTGTTTTTATGTGGAAGCATCCCTGTGTAGATTGTGAGAGTCCAATATTTTTGGTGTGAGTGCTGTGTTTGGTATGGATGCCTGCCACATCTTTCCTCAGAATGTGCTGTATGTTGTCCTCTCAATAGGGGGTGTGTTTGGTGTTGTGGTGACAAGAGCCTGCACTAAATGTTGGGCGGGGCCTCATCTTTGCTCTATGGCTGTTACAGTCCTGTTGGGGGCAGGGTCTGCTCCCCAGTTGTTGGAGTAGAAGCCCCCAGATCTGGTTCTAAGCTCCAGTGTGAGGTAGGTGGGACTAGAGCACCCTCACTGGGAAAGGAGCCACTGGGTATTCCTCCCCAGGTGCTGTCCACGGGGAAATGCGATTCTGTGATGTCAACCACCACCCGGTGTGCATGCCCCCAGTCCGCTCCTGCTGGTGCCACCCCCAGACCTGTATCCACTGTGGGAACACTGACAATTGGCTTGGAGGCCAGCCCTACCTCTGATGAGTATGAGCTCCCAAAGGGCACCAGAACCACATCCACTGTGGGAGAAAGCACTGGCAATCAGCAGTTTTATGCTCTGTAAATGACAATGTTAAAAGAATGTAAAGACAAGCCACAGACTGGGGAAAATATTTTCAAAGTACATAGCTGATAAAGGACTATTATCCAAAATGTACAGAACTCTTTTTTTTTTAACTTCTTTATTGGAGTATAATTGCTTTACAATGGTGTGTTAGTTTCTGCTTTATAACAAAGTGAATCAGCTATATGTATACATATATCCCCATATCCCCTCCCTCTTGCGTCTCCCTCCCTCCCACCCCTCTAGGTGGTCACAAAGCACCCAGCTGATCTCCCTGTGCTATGCGGTTACTTCCCACTAGCTATTTATTTTACATCTGGTAGTGTATATATGTCCATGCCACTCTCTCACTTCGTCCCAGCTTACCCTTCCCCCTCCCCGTGTCCTCAAGTCCATTCTCTATGTCCACGTCTTTATTCCTGTCCTGTCCCTAGGTTCTTCAGAACCAATTTTTTTTTTTAGATTCCATATATATGTGTTAGCATATGGTATTTGTTTTTCTCTTTCTGACTTACTTCACTCTGTATGACAGTCTCTAGGTCCATCCACTTCACTACAAATAACTCAATTTCGTTTCTTTTTATGGCTGAGTAATATTCCATTGTATATAGGTGCCACATCTTCTTTATCCATTCATCTGTCGATGGACACTTAGGTTGCTTCCATGTCCTGGCTATTGTAAATAGGGCTGCAATGAACATTGGGGTACATGACTCTTTTTAAATTATGGTTTTCTCAGGGTATATGCCCAGTTGTGAGATTGCTGGGTCATATGGTAGCTCTATTTTTAGTTTATTTATTTATTTAATTTATTTAGCTTTGGCTGCATTGGGTCTTCGTTGCTGCACACAGGCTTTCTCTAGTTGTAGTGAGTGGGGGCTACTCTTCATTGCAGTGCACGGGCTCCTCATTGTGGTGGCTTCTCTTGTTGTGGAGCATGGGCTCTACTCATGCGGGCTTCAGTAGTTGTGGCACGCAGGCTCTAGAGTGCAAGCTCAGTAGTTGTGGCGCATGTACTAGTTGCTCCATGGCATGTGGGATCTTCCCGGACCAGGGCTCAAACCTGTGTCCCCTGCATTGGCAGGCAGATTCTTAACCACTGCGCCACCAGGGAAGCCCTATGTTTAGTTTTTTAAGGAACCTCCGTACTGTTCTCCATAGTGGCTGTATTAATTTACATTCCCACCAACAGTGCAAGAGGGTTCCCTTTTCTCCACACCCTCTCCAGCATTTATTTTTTCTAGATTTTTTGATGATGGCCATTCTGACTGGTGTGAGGTGATACCTCATTGCAGTTTTGATTTGCATTTCTCTAATGATTAGTGATGTTGAGCATCTTTTCATGTGTTTGTTGGCAATCTGTATATCTTCTTTGGAGAAATGTCTATTTAGGTCTTCTGCCCATTTTTGGATTGGGTTGTTTCTTTTTTGATATTGAGCTGCATGAGCTGCTTGTATATTGTGGAGATTAATCCTTTGTCAGTTGCTTCATTTTCAAATATTTTCTCCCATTCTGAGGGTTGTCTTTTCATCTTGTTTATGATTTCCTTTGCTGTGCAAAAGCTTTGAAGTTTCATTAGGTCCCATTTGTTTATTTTTGTTTTAATTTCCATTTCTCTAGGAGGTGGGTCAAAAAGGATCTTGCTGTGAATTATGTCATAAAGTGTCAAAATGTACAGAACTCTTAAAACTCAGCGACAAGAAAAGAGACAACTCAATTAAAAATGGGCAAAAGACCTAAACAGACACTTCATCAAAGAGGACATACAGGTGGCAAATAAGCATATGAAAAGATGTCCAACATCATTTGCCATTAGGGAATTGTAAAATAAAACAACAATTGGATACAACTACACACCTATTAGAAAGGCTGAAATCCAAAAATCTGACAATACCAATTGGTGGCCAGGATGCAAAAGCAACAGAAATTTTCACTCATTGCTGATGGGAATGCAAAATGATACAGTTTTTTTGGAAGATAGTTTGGCAGTTTCTTACAAAACTAAATCTAATATTCTCATATGATCAGTAATCTAAGTGCTTACCCAAATAATTTGAAAACATGTTACACAAAAACTTGCATTCAAATGCTTATAGCATCTTTATTCATAATTGCCAATCCTGGAAGCAACTGAGATGTCTTTCAATAGGTGAATGAATAAACAAATGATGGCACATTTATATTATGAAATATTATTCAGTGATAAAATGAAATAAATTATCAAGCCACAAAACGACATGCGTGAATCTTAAGTGCAAATTACTAAGTGAAAGAAGCCTGTCTGAAAAGGCTACACATTGCGTGATTCTGATTATATGATGTTTTGGAAAAGGAGAAGCTATAAAGACAGTAAACAGATCAGTGGTTGCTAGAAGTTTGGGGGGTGAGGGGAGGGTTGTATAGGTGAAACACAGGAGATTGTTTAATTCAGTAAATCTATTTTGTGTGATATTGTAATGGTGAATATAAGACATTTAAGTATTTGTCAAATCCCATAGAACTTAAAATACAAAGAGTGAACCTTAATGTATGCAAATTTAAAAAATCATTTAGAAATTTGGAGGATTCCAGAGTGGAATGCAGAATGTGACAAAATAGTCTAACTGTATTACAAATGTATAAAACAACCTCACTGAAGGGGATGGGGGAATAAGATGCTAACCTAAGTAATTTTGGAAATGAGTGGAGTTGTAAGAATAAAGGCAAAAGGAACTATACATAAGCACTGCTCTAGCTGATAAAGTTTTCCCCCATGGGCATATGGGGTAATAAACAGCTATACATACATGTACACATGTATACTGTAATAAACAGCTAAGTAAATGGATGATGGATAGTGGGTGCCAGGTTTCTCACTGTTGGAGCAGGAGATTACAGATAGGCAAGAAGAAGAGGCTAGAATGAGTTGTTGATATCCATATGAACTCATGATTAGCGTAATATAGATATACATAACTACATATAGGAACGTTTGTAGGTATATGTATATACATGGGTTTGTATACACACATATGTCTTTTTGCTCCATCAACTGAGAGGGCCTACAAGCAATGAAAACCCAATACCTAGTACCCAGATCTTGGTTTCTAATATTGTTCTCCAATAAAAGGAACCAAGGCCCCTTGGAGAAATGACAGATTTTAGGAGGGAGACAAGAAATATACAAGATGAGTCTGGAGCATCTCATAGCACCAGAAAGTAAGGAAATACAAACGAATAAATAATGGTTGGCATATGTCAAAGGGATACAGGAACCAGCTGACTGAAGGAATTATTGATAACCAAAGCTGGGGCAATTTGAGAAACAAAATAAAGTAGTATTGGATTATAACCCAAAGAATAAAATAAATATTCATAAGTCCATACTGATAGAAATAAATGAATAAATACATGGGGGAAAATAGACAAACTTCCTGTACAGAATTCCAAATAGTTTATATAGACATTGCCTTTCAAGGAGGTGGAGCTTAACTTTTCAACCCTTGAGTATGGTCTGTACCTAGTGACTTGCTTTCAAAGAGTATAGTATAGAGGGAGTAGCTGTACAGTGGAGAAACCTGACAAACATTATCTCAGTCAGATGATCAAGGTTAACATCAACAGTGATAGGTCACGTTGATGGTATGGGCCCTTGATATGATGTGATGAGAATGGCACTTCACCTTTGTGATCTTCCTGACCAAACCCCATAACTCCAGTCTAATCATGAGAAAAACATCAGACAAATCCCAATCGATGGACATTCTACAAAATATTTGACCAGTACTCCTCAAAACTGTCAAAGAGCATCAAAAACAAGGAAAGTCTAAGAAATTGTCACAGCCAAGAGGGTGTACCCAGTAACTAAATGTAATATTGTGTCCTGGATAGATCTTAGAATAAGAAAAGGACACTAGTGGAAAACTAAGGTAATCTGAATAAAGTATGAACTTTAGTTAAAATAATATATAATATATTGATTCATTAATTGTGACAAATGCACTGTTCTAATGTAAGATACTAATCATAAGGGAAACTGGGTTTGAGGGGTATGGGAACTCTGTACTATTTTTACGATAATTCTGTAAATCTAAACCTATTCAAAAATAAAAAGTTTATTTAAAAAAAGTATATTGATCCTATCTATTCCCCTAGCAGGTTTTTTTCATTTTTTACTATCCTTGAGAATTATCAAAACAATCCAAAGCTTCTACAATTCTTCTCCTGTTGCCTGCCATTGGTAGGCAAAGAGAAACAGGAATCCCATTGGGGAATGTCATTTTCTCTAAATCAAGACAATTGTTAGGATGGTGCTGGCAACGGCGTTTGAGTCATAAATGTTTGACTTTGTGCATGATGTATCTTAGTCTTCCAAGACCTCTTTCTTTGATAGCAGGAGGCTGAAATTTTTATATATCTTATTACTCATAAACCCCCAGAGCTGAGGGGTCCTGGCCATTCCTCAGAGCCATTTCTCAGAAGGAAGGAAGGAAAGAAGGATGGATGACCTAGAGAAAGATTTCATTATCTTGAGTAAGTACTAATTGTTATAATGCTAAGCATCTTAGACATACTTAGCTGTGGATTATGGATTAAAATTACGCTGTTTTATTTTTCTAGCAAGAACAGTGTTACTAATAAGGTTCACAAAGTTTGCGTTTTTTTCTTAGGAAGTAAAAGGAACACAGAGCTCATTAACTAGTTAGATCTTTTAGACATAGTGCTCAGAGGAAGGAAATGTGAGAGAGCAGTAGGGATTGGGGGAGGCATTTACAATTTACAGCTCAATGAAATGCAAAACAATTCATTGTTAATAGCTTCTGCTGGGAGTTCAGCACCCCCAAAAAGAAAAGGAGTATTGACTCCTTGGTCTATAGAGGCCACTTGCCTGCTTCTTCAATTGTTTTGAAGGAGCCAGTAAGTGCCCCATGAATCCATCCTGGCACCTGCATGGCGATATCTTGGGTGAGCTATGTTAAATAGAACATGAAAGCGGTCAAACTCACACATTGTTTTCTAAAAGTTACGTACGATGGGTAAATGAAATGAAAGGGAAATTTGAGTAAAAGAAGAAAATTGTGAAGACTTTATTTTACCCATCGTACACAACTTTTAGAAAACAATGTGTGAGTTTGACCACTTCTCTACCTTTTCCCTTCCTGACATCTACCATCAGCATCACAAATGTTCTAAACTTACGGAAGTTGGAAGCTTCCTTAAGGTGGCACAAAGTAATGAAGTAACTGTGTATTATGTGGTCCTGGAGTAGTGCTCTTTTACTGCCCTACTGCTGGATGATGCTCTTCTCCTCTACAAAGGCCGCTGGGGCTGCCCTTAGAAGGTGCACATTAAGTCGGGATTAGTGTCAGAATAATAATAGCAAACATGCATAGCATTTACTATGTGCCAGGCTCTATTCTGAGCCTTTTTCATAGATTACCTCATTGTAAACAAGTCCATTACTCGATAAGGTACATGTAGTTTTATTTTCCCCATTGTTTAGATGAGGAAACTGAAGCACAAAGGCTGTTTTGAGATTTTTACTGGTTGATGCCTCACCTGTGCCGCACGAGCCCCCATAAGCCTTGGATTTGTCCTTAAGGAAGGTAATTTCGTTTGCTTATGGGTGTCTGCCTCACTCTCCACTGCTTCTTTTCCTAAAGCTGGCATTTCTGACCTGAGAAACCTTGGTATGCCTGTCTCCCGAAATCCTTTCCCTTTTCATGTAAAGACGGATGGGGTACTTTTTGGTATCAGCCGCTCTGGCATTTCCTCCCATCTGCGCATACCTACATACTTCTTGCGCTCAAAGCTGCCTGCACCTCAATCTTTGCCCTCAGCACCTCTTGCCTTAGCTCTCCTGACAGACCTGCTTTGCCGTCACCCTCTCTCCATCCGTTTCCGGGTGACCCGCATAACCAGAGAACTGCAAATTTTTGGAACTGACTTCATTTAGCACAGTAGGTTCCCTTTTCCCTTTCTGGTCCTCCCACTTATAAGGGGGAAGTCTTTTTTATGTCTTTAATCTTACTTTTTCTGGCCTAGAAGACCTTGACATTCAGCCTCTGCAGCCAGTTCCTAACTGTGCTGAAACATCACTTAAATTGTCTCTAACTATTGATTACTTTTCTTCCTATTTAGGGATGCTGCACTGTATTTCTGTTTAGGCTCACTAACACATTTGGGTAACACAACCAAAGGAGCCCGAATTACGGACATTATGTAATGTGATAAATATGGCTACATTGGCAATCACATTACAATATATAAATGTAACAAAATAACAGCTGTACACCTTAAACTTACACGTTAACATGTCAAATTTATTCAATAAAAATAATAAGAATGTGCTACTAAAGCGCTCCTTTTGTTGCATTATAAATCTTAAACATAAGCATATTCTAACCTAGTATATATTAACAAAAAAATATGTTCTGACAGCACATACTGCATTCAGAAACTTTACTGCTCTTGGAGGAAGTAATATGGGAGACACGAAGATTTTATTTAACTGATATTTAACAATATCAGTAAGGACTATATTCATAGTGAAGTAAAATAAATCATAAATGATGCATAGATAACTCAATATCAATTAATACTGTGTAAAGTGTTGTGGAAAATATAAAATATTGGATTGGTCCTGGGTGGTGGGAGGGACAAAATCACCCTGGCATGAAATTCCTTTAACTGAGAACAGTTATTTTTCATTCTATTGTACATGAAGGATAAAATATTTACTTGAGAATGCTGTTTGCAATCAGCTAACTAATTAAGAGTTGTAAATAATTTCCTGTTTTGACAGCAGGAAGGGGTTTTTAACAAGGAGAATACATGAAGAACAAAAATGTATATACTGAATATTCAGAGTTATTGAGAAGGAGGTAAGGGAGTCACCAAGAGGGAAGAAAGGGAGGAGAAAACTTGCTTAGACTTTTCAATGTTACCTAGGGTTGTCCTGATTCTGTTGAATCACTGAAGCAACTACCCTTTCTCAAATTCTTGCTGTGTGATAAATGTTGTTGTTACTTATATTTTCTCTAACCTAACAGCAAGCCTATATTGTAGGTGAGACAATGTCCAAAGTTAATTAACCTGTCCAGGGACACAAAGCTAGCACGTGGCAGAGCTGGGGTTAGATCTCAGGCCCAGCTCACTCCCACACCCTCTTCTCTTTCCTGTTCAGCAGAGCTGCTTGTGTGCACTATTCATCAGCACACCCACGCTGTGGAGGAGGGGATGCTGTTGACATGTGGCTGTGTATGCGTGTGTAATTTCTATGATTTATGAAGATGGATTTTTTAATTGAAAAAAGCATTTATTTCATAAAAGTAATGCACGTTTGAGATTTAAAAATCAGAAACATGCAAACAAACAGAAAACAAGGAAATGTAAACTCTTCCACAAACCCTTCTAACATAGAGCCAGCCATTCTTGGCATCATCCTATCTATTCTTATAGCCTGTAAGCATATATAAATCAAAAGGCACAGGCATTTGTAAGGCTTTATTTAAGCACTACCGTATTGCCAGAAACATTGTTTTAGCATAGTATACAATATTAAAATGAAACTTCATTATTGGGAATTTGCTAATTGAAGTATCATGGAATCATGGGCAAGCTTCTGTGACATCTCTGAAATTTCCTTCTAAAGAAAGCTTTAAGATTTTATCATATAAATTTCTTTTTGCTTAAATAACAAATAGTTAGAATTTATAATGAAGGAAAGCACCACTTTTACAATAGTGTCAATGACATTGAAAAAGCATAGGAGTATATTTACCAAGAAATATCAAAAACATGTGAAGAATAATTTAAATCACTTTTGAAGTACACCAAAGAAACGAATGGAAAAGCAACCCATGTTCTTGCATGGGAAGACTCAATTTGCAAAAGCTGTAAATTCTAAGTTTATTCATAAATTCAATGGGATAGCAATATGAATTGCAGTAGATATTATTTACTTGTTTAATTTTGATGATGTGGGTAGGAATAAGACAAAATAAGACTCTAAAACTCATACAGAAAAATAAATAAGAATAATAGGGAAAATTTAGAAATAGGGTAAAGTAGGGAAGACCATCTCTACCAATCAGAAAAACATTTTATGGGCCCTCAACAATGTGATATTAGTGCCTAAATATTAAGGCAAACAATTGAAACAGAAGAGAAAATACAGAAGTAGACTGAAATACATACAATAATTTAATTTATGATATAGGTGGCCTCTCAGATCAGTGCTGAAAAGACAAACATCCAACATACTGTTTTGGAAAAACTAGGTAACTATCTGGAAAATAATAACTTTGGATCTATACCTCACAGCATCTACCAGGATAAATTCCAAGTAGATCAAAGATGTAAAACAAACCCTATAAGTGCTGGAACAAAACATGGAGAAATTACTTGATTACCTCAGAGTAAGGAGGTTCTTTTAAATTTCAAAATTCCGAAACTATAACATTAAAAATGGATAAATTTGACTACCTAAGAAATAAGTTTCTGCTTAAAAATTCATCAAGTCAAAAGACATGGAAAAACTAAGAAAAAAATTGCAATTTATAATACAAACAGCTCATACAGCTCAATATCAAAAAAACAAACAACCCAATCAAAACATGAGCAGAAGACCTAAATAGACATTTCTCCAAAGAAGATATACAGAAGGCCAACAGGCACCTGAAAAGCTGCTCAGCATCGCTAATTATTAGAGAAATGCAAATCGAAACTACAATGAGTTACCACCTCACACCAGTCAGAATGGTTATCGTCAAAAAGTCCACAAATAACAAATGCTGGAGAGCGTGTGGAGAAAAGGGAATGCTCCTCCACCGTTGGTGGGAATGCAAATTGGTGCAGCCACTATGGAGAACAGTATGGAGGTTCCTTAAAAAACTAAAAATAGAACTACCATATGATCCAGCAATCCTACTCCTAGGCATATATCCAGAAAAAGAGAAAAACTTTAATTCAAAAAGATACATCCATCCCAATGCTCATAGCAGCACTATTTACAATAGCCAAGACATGGAAGCAACCTAAATGTCCATCAACCGATGAATGGATAAAGAAGAGGTTATATATATATATATATATATATATATATATATATATATATATATATACACACACACAATGGAATATTACTCGGCCATAAAAAAGAAAGAAATAATGCCACTTGCAACAACATGGATGGACCTAGAGGTTATCATACTAAGTGGAGTAAGTCAGACAAAGAAAGACAAATAGCATATAATATCACTTGTATGTAGAATCTAAAATAAATGATTCAAATGAGCAGTCTTTGTGCTTCAGTTTCCTCATCAAATGAACTTATTTACAAAATAGAAATAGACTCACAGATGTAGAAAACAAACTTATGGTTACCAAAGGGAGGGAAGAATAAATTAGGAGTTGGGATTAACAGATACACACTACTATATATAAAATAGATAAACAAGGATTTATTGTATAGCACCAGGAACTATATTCAATATCTTGTAATAACCTATAATGGAAAAGAATCTGAAAAAGAATATATATACACATATATATGTATGTATATATATATATATATATATATATAAAACTGAATGACTTTGCTGTACACCTGAAACTAACACATTGTAAATCAACTATACTTCAATTAAAAAGTGTAATTTATGTCACAAACAAAGGATTAATTCATTTTAATTATTCATGTTAATTCCTGAAACAGCCCCTACTCCAGTGAAGATCAGGTATATAAAGCAAATATAGAAGCACCAAAGAAAAATTTGGGGCCACTTAGAAAAGCAAAGTAACATATAATTAGACAATCTTTTGGCAGACAAACCCAGTATTTTATCCAAATAAAGAGAGCATATTAACCAAACTAACAACTTTGAAGAGCACTTAACAAGAACACAAAATGGCCTCACTCTTTCTATGAACATTTAAATATTTCAGTTCTAAATAACCCTGTTCCCACTGTGGTTGTGGCTTTCCTTTATCCTGGCTCTCTCACCTAGAATTATGGTAAACATGAAAACCCTTTGGACATTCCCAGAGTTGGCTAAAATTCTAGGCTGCAATTTATTCTTGTGGACAGAGCCTGAAACTGACCATACATCACCACTCTACTGCTTTAAGACCCATTTTTTGTACCTCAAGTAGTCTTGGAAGTTTGGAAGTGACCTGTGTGAACATGGAGCTAGGTTTAGGCTGGTCTATGGGCAGTAACAGCCACAGCCTCTCCAGGGGACCCCTGGCCTTCACACTGCCGCAGCCTGGTTAAGTTTCCCCAAATCATTTCAAAAATGTCAAGGAACAGGAATGCTTAACTGGTCCCAAGTGATAAAGGACCACAGGTTTCAGGCTATGCTCTGAAAAACCTTACCACAGCTAGGATTAGAAGTCATTTCCGCTGCCAATTGAAGAAAATTCCATTAAATTGTGCTCACCAGAATATATACATATTATTTGACTTATTATCATTTGCTTTGTTTTTCAGTACACTTAAAATCATTTGCCAAAGAATGTACAGCTCTTGTCTAAATATATTTTCGTTAAATTTATAGTTAAATTGACACTAATTCAACAAGCATTAAAGGTTTTAGTTTTTGGGTGTATTCTGTGTATGAAAGTAGCCTTTAATTGACAAGAAAGAAAGAATCAGGAAGGGAGGGAGGGAAGGAAGGAAAAAATGAAAGCATGAGAAAACACATATAACCAATGATGCATTTAGCACAAACAAGAGGATTTTCCAATAAACTACCACAGTAAACTTGCTTCTGCCTCTAGCAAAATCTATTGATCAAACCTTTGCTTTGTCACTGTTGGTTTGGAAATCAAGTGCAAGCGTGTTACTGCTTCCAGCCTAGGCTGAAAGGGGTATTCAAAGCACTACTGCTCAGTCCTGTAAGCTATAGATAGGAGTAACTGCTGGGACACAGTGTCAAGAGCACTGTCCTTCTGGGCATCTGGGAACATTTAATTTTCCATCCAAAGACATATCTAAGAATTCATCCATGTTTATTTACCCTAATGGTGATTTTTAATGTGTGTATTTTAAGAGATACATAAGATGGGGACGAAACAGGGTAGGTGGCAAAGTAGGGCCTTGGTAATTTCAGTCTCCTGGACAGCTCCCTATCCCCCTTGGGAGTTTCAAGAGTTCTCATGAGATTCCCCCATTACTTTCATTCTTTTCCTTAATCAATACATGAGATTAGATGCTTCAGAATGTGAAGATGCAAATAACCAAGGACAAAAGACATTGTTAGCTCCCTAGGGAACTGCATTTCACCTATGATCATAGCTTATAAATAGACAAATAAAACTGGTTCAGCTCCTTATGGGAAAAAAAATTTTGATCAAGAGACCTGAAATTCCAAATTACAGTTAACCATTCATTGTACCTACTTACTCAAAAATTCATTTATTCACTTAGTTATTCTTAGATTTATTCATTCATTCATTTGATAAATATAAAGAGAGCATCAACAATGTGCCAGCCATAGCACTATATTCTTAGATTCAAAGATAAACCAGTAGGCAAAGCCTTCTTAGATATGATATAATATGAAATAATGGCTGAAAACTTCCCAAGCTTAGCAAAAGACACAAAGAAGTTGAGCAAATCCCAAAGAGACTTGAAAGCAGCCAGAGAAAATGATAAATTACCTGTACAGAAACACCAATACAAAGGACAGGGGATTTCTCATCTGAAACCATGGAGGCCAGAAAGAACTGTTGGAAGAAAGGAACTATCAACCATGAATTCTGTATCTGGCAAAATTATCCTTAAGAATGAAGGAAAAATTAAAAACATCTCAGATAAAAGGGAATTAAAAGAATTTGTTGCTAGAAGGCCATTTTAAAAAGTTGACTAAAGGAAATTCTTCAAACAGAAATGATTAAAAAAAAAGATGCTTGGAGCATCAGGAACAGAAGAGCAAGACTATGGATAATATAATAGAATATGCTTTCCCTCATGAGTTTTATAACTCATGTTTGATGATTAAAACAAAAATTATAGCACCATATGATACTCAAGACAACAATATTTTAAAGTAGTGAAGGTAAATTTACCTAAGTTGAAGTGAGGTTTCCACACTTCACTCAAAGTGGTAAAATGTTGATACAAGTAGACTGTTATAAGTCACATATGTATATTGTAATGCTCAGAGCAATCACTACAAAAACTTCAAAGAGAGTTACATCCAAAGCTACTATAAATAAATCAAGATTGAATCCTAAAAACTACTCAAGTAACCCATAAAAAAACAAAACAAACAGAGGAAAAAGACCCTGTGGAAATAAATTAAAAACAGGTAACAAAATGGCAAATTTAACTAAGCACTAACATATCTATAATTACTTTACATATAAATCATATAAATATACCTATCAAAGAACAGAGATGGGCAAAGGGCATTTAAAAAACACAACCCAATTGTATGCTATTTTCAAGAAGCTTACTTCAAATTCAGTGACATAGACAGGTCGAAAGTAAAAGAATACAAAAAGATAAACCATGCAAACATTAATGTGAAAAAGCAGAAGTGGCTATATTAATACCTGATAAAATGACTTCAAATAAAAATCCTAGAGTAAAAGAGTGACATTACATGATGATAAAAGGATCAATCCACCAGGAAGATATAACAGATCTAAATGTGTATGCACACAACAAGAGAGTTTTAAAATACATAAAGTAAAAAGTGATAAAGCTGAAAAGAGGAATAGATAAATCCACAATTATAGTTGGAGACTTCATCACCTCTATCTCAATAACTAATAGAACAATTAAACAGAAAATCATCAAGGATATAGAAGAACTTAACAGCTCTATCAACCAACAGAATCTAGTGGACATTTATAGAACACTACACACAAAAACAGCAGAAAAAACATTCTTTTAAAGTTCCCATGGAATATATACAAAGATAGACCACATCCTGGGTCACAAAACAAACATCAACAAATTTAAAAGAACTGAAATCATAGCGGAGTATTTTCTCTGACCGTGGTGGAATTAAACTAGAATTACCAGAAAGATAAAGGAAATATCTCCAAAGACTTAGAAATTAAATAACACACTTCTAAATAATCCATGGGCCAAAGGGAAAATGGGAAAATATATTGAACTGAATGAAAATTAAAATAGAGCATGTCAAAATTTGGGAGGCACAGCTAAAGCAGTGGAGAGGGAAATTTAGAGCACCAAATGCTTACATTAGAAAACAAGAAAAGTCTTAAATCAATAGTCTAAGCTCCCATCTCAAGAACCTAAAAAAAGAACAGTAACATAACCCCAAAGCAAGCAGAGGAAAGGAAATATTAAAGATAAGAGCAGAAATCAACAAAATTGAGAACAGAAGAATAGAGAAAATTAACAACACAAAGAGCTGGTTCTTCAAAACGGTCACTAAAATGGATAAACATCTAACAAGACTCACAAAGAAAAAAGAGAGAAGACACTAATTACCAGTATCAGGAACAAAATAAGGGATATACCTGTAGATGCTATAGACATCAAAAGGATACTATGGGAATATTACAAACAATTTTGCAGGCACAAGTTTGACAACTTACATGAAATGGACCAATTCCTTGAAAAACACAAACCATCACAACTAACCCATATGAAACAGAAAATTTGAATAGCTAAATATAAAATAACTAAATAAAATTTGAATAACCTATAACTACTTAGGAAATTGGATCTGTAATTTTAAAATTCCCATAAAATAAATGTCCAAGCCCAGATGCTTTCACTGGAGAATTCTACCAAATATTTAAAGAAGAATTAATATAAATTCTTCACAGCCTCTTCTAGAAAATAAAAGAGAGAGAATACTTCCAATTCATTTTATGAAGCTAGTATTACCATGATGTCAAAATTAGAAAATGACTAAAAATAAGAAAACTACAGACCAATACCTCTCACGAATATAGATACAAAGATTCTCAACACAATATTAGCAACTAGATTCAGCAATATATAAAAAGAATTATACTGTGATCAAGTGGAGTTTATCTCAGGCATGCAAAGCTAGTTCAATATTCAAATAACAAGGTGATTAATCAACAGGATATAGAAGAAAAATCATATGTTCATATCAATTGATATAGAAAAAACATTTGAAAAAATTCACCACACATTCATGATAAAAATTCTCAGAAAAATAAGAATAGAGGGAACTTGGTAAAAAGCATCTGCAAAATAACCTACAGTTATCATTATACCTAATGGTGAAAGACTGAATACATTCCTCCTAAGATCAGGAATAAGGTGAGGATATCAGCTAACACCACTGTTATTTAACATAGTGCTGGAGGTTCTAGCTAGTTCAGTAAGGCAAGAAAAGGAAATAAAAGTCATATGAATCATAAAGGAAGAAAGAAAATGGTTTCTATTTGCAGATTGCATGATTATCTATGTAGAAATTCTCAAGGAACCTACAAAAAAGCAAAACTCCCAGAACTAGTAAGTGAGTTCAGCAAGATTGCAGAACACAGGGTAAATATATAAAAATCAATTTTCCTTCTATATACTACCAATGAATATGTGAGCATTGAAATTTAAAAAAAATATCATTTACAAAACCAGATAAAAAAAATATATCATTTACCATTGCTCAAAAAAATTAAATACTTAGGTGTGACTCTAACCAAAAAAATGCACAGCATTTATATGCTGAAAAATACAAAATGCTGATGAAAGAAGTTGAAGAAGACCTAAATAAATGGAGAGTCATGTCTTGTTCATGAATTTGAAGATTTAACATAGTAAAGATGTCAATTCTCCCCAAACTGATATACAGGTTCAGTACAATTTCTATCAAGTCCCAGCCAGATTCTTTTTCTAGGTACAGACAAGATTTTTCTATGTGGAAGTGCAAAGAAAACAGGATGGTTAAAACAATTTTGAAAAAGAAGAATAAAATGGGAAGAAACAGTCTACCTAATTTCAAGACTTACTATATAGCTACAGTAATCAAGACTGTGTGCTATCATTGGCAGAGGGATGAACACACAGAAAAATAGAATAGAATAGAGACTCTTGAAATCAACCCACACAAATATGTCCAACTGACTTTTGACAAAGGTGCAAAAGTAATTCAGTGGAGAAATGATAGCCTTTTCAATAAATTGTGCTGAAGCAATTGGACACCCATAGGCAAAAAAATAAACCTTGACCTAAGTCTTACACCATATACAAAAATTAACTCAAAATTGATCACAGATTTAAATGTAAAATGTAAAACTACAAGAGTTTTAGAACAAAACGTAGGAGACAATCATCAGAATCTGGGGCTAGACAAAGAGTTTTTAGACTTGTTACCAAAAGAATGATCCACAAAAGGAAAAATTGATAAACTGGATTTCAACAAAATTTAAAAGTTTCCCTTGCAAAAGACCCTGTTAAAAGGATGACAGACAACTAGAAGAAAATATGTACAAACTACATATCCAGTAGAAGACCTGTATCATAAATATATAATGAACTCTCAAAAGTCAACAGAAGGGCTTCCCTGGTGGCGCAATTGTTGAGAGTCCGCCTGCCAATGCAGGGGACACAGGTTCGTGCCCTGGTCCGGGAAGATCCCACATGCTGTGGAGCGGCTGGGCCCATGAGCCATGGCCGCTGAGCCTGCGCATCCAGAGCCTGTGCTCCACAACGGGAGAGGCCACAACAGTGAGAGGCCTGTGTACCACAAAAAAAAAAAAAAAGTCAACAGAAAAAAATAATCCAATTAAAAAATGGGCAAAAGACATGACCACACATTTCACCGAAGAGGATATATAGGTAGCCATTTAGTAAGCACATGAAAAGATGTTCAACACCATTGGCCATCAAAGAAATGAAAATTAAAACCACAGTGAGATAACCCTACACCCATCAAAATGGCTAAAGTAAACAATAGTGACAACATCAAATACTGATAATGATGTGGAAAAACTGGATCATTCAAACATTGAGAATTGAAATGTAAAATTGTACAGTCTTGCTGAAAATACTTTGGCAGTTTTTTTTTAAACTAAACATGTAATTACAATACTTCCTGGAAATTGCAGTCTTGGGCATTTATCCCAGAGAAATAACAACTTATATTCACACAAAAACCTGTACACAAATGTTCATAGTAGCTTTATTTATCTGCCCATATGTCCTTCAACAGGTGAATAGTTAAAGAAATTGTGGTAGATCCATACCATGGAATGCTACTTAGCAAGAAAAAGGAAAGAACTATTGATACACACAACTACTTTGAGGAATCTCCAGGAAACTATGCTAAGTGAAAGAAGCCAATCCACAAAGGTTACATACTGTATGATTCCAATTATATAACTTTTTGAAATGACTACATTTTAGAAATTAAGGAGAGATTAGCGATTGCCAGAAGTTAGAGACAAGGAGGGAGAGGCAAGAGTGGGTGTAGTTATAAAAGTGTAACTTGAGCGATCTTTGAGTGTTGGAAATGTTAAGTATCTTGACTGTGGTGGTGGATATACGAAACCACATGGCTGATACAATTGTTTAAGAAGTAATACATAGACACAAACATGCACACACATACATACAAACATAAATGATACAAGTGAAACTGGAGAAATATGAATAAGATGCTTGCATTGTATCAATGTCAATATCCTGGTTGTGATATTCTATTATAGTTTTGCAAAGTATCACCATTGGATGAAACTGGGTCAGGTGTGCAAGGGAATTCTATTTTTTTTTCACAACTGTATGCGAATATACAAATATTTCAATAAAAATTTTAAATAAAAGTAATATGGATCTCAACTTTATTTTTAGATACATTTTATTGTTTTTTTTCTCTTGAACTTGATGTGGACCTAGACCACCAATTAAGATACAAAGTAAATGTGAATTGAATATGTTTTATAACAAATTTTTTCATTATTTTTTAATTTAATTTTTATTTTATATTGGGGTATAGTTGATTTACAATGTTGTGTTAGTTTCAGGTGTACAACAAAGTGATTTGGCTATACATATATCCATTCTTTTTCAGATTCTTTTCCCGTATAGGTTATTACAGAATATTGAGTCGAGTTCCCTGTGCTATACAGTAGATCCTTGTTGATTATCTATTTTATATATAACAACTTTGTTTTTTAAATGCATAGAAAAAACAAGAGGATTATTCAATGATCTGCTAACAATGATTGTTTTGGGGTTGTGGAATTATGGATGATTATTTCTTCTTTATACTATTCTGAACTTTCAAAATATTCATGATGAACATCTAAAGATGATACTGTCAGAAAAATGAAGTATTTCATCTGAGCATCAATGTAACAATGTTCTTTAGAAATATACAAAGAGAAAGATTGAAGCTAGGGAGACAAATAAATTTTAGTAATATTAACATTTCAGCAAAGATGGAAAGGAGAGAATTTTGGACTTCCAATATCATTTCTGCCAACCTTCCTTGGTTTCTCAGTTTCTAAAGACAACTTCTATACTGAGTAGAAGGCACAAGTCACTAGGTCATAAAGTTAAAAGTTCTAGTTTTAAAACAACATGACTGATGGACCTACACGTCTGAAAGTTATTCTTGTTTGAAGTAGAGGAGAAGAAACTAAAGACATAGCGCCTACGTGTGTTAATTAAGAGAGAGGGGGAGTGGTGGAGTGGAGTTTGAAAAGTAAGACCAATAACCCAGGTGAAAGGTAGTGAGAAACTGATATATGTAAGATAGTGGTTGTAAGAAGTGGACAGGAATGAACAGTCACAGGACATATTAAGGAATAGGAATTTGACTGTATCATTTGGGGAATTTAATGCAGAGAGTTGATTACACAAATGAGAGAGGAGCTGGGAGCCAAACAGAGCACAGTGAGGGACTCCAGAGATTGTCAACAGCAAGAAGCTCCCACCACTCCTCAACCAGAGGGCAATAGATGAAGCCATGTTACTGAAGCTCAGGGGCCAGGATTACACAGAGGAAGTTGGAAATACAGTAGCTTGTCTGGCAAGAACTGAAGCCACAGCTGGAAAATCTGCCTACATCACAGAGAAAGGGTGTAAACACCCTAGCTTCTTTCTCATTCCCACCCTCCAATCTCCTACCAATGTCAAGTCCAGTTGCGAGCCAGATGACTTGAGAGTCTGGATAATGTAACCCATAGAAGTCAACTCCCTAGGATACAGAGCAGAGCTGGGGAAAGGCAAGAAACAGATGTGGGGGCAAACAGACAAAGAACTAACATAGCCAGTCTTCTTAGCTACTCAGCATCCATTCTCACCTCATAGCCACATTTAACAAATTCATGCTTCTGCCAGACATGAGACAAGTCACATGATACAAGTCACAGCTCTCTCCAACAAGGGGAGGAGGAAAGTTTCATTAGTCATTTTTCTATCTTAAGTCCAAGACTTCTTGGAATTATGGAATCACTCTTGTAAATACTAGATGTGGTTCCTTGGAGTCTGTTGACCTGTAAGTTAAAAAGCCAAGTGCTTATTACCAACATTCATCATACAAAATAGTAGGGAGAGAGAAATGAAATGAAAAGGGACATTGTTGTTTAATACACACATAATGAAGTACAACTCGCTGCTGCAATTCTTATTCCTGTAACTGGGCATGTGGCCATAGTTGATATTTATCACTTTATTCTTCTACCTCATGTTTTGTTATTCTTGCCCTCTCAGCTAGCGCATTGACTGGTTGGAGTAGTTTTCCCAGTTGGGCAATCCAATCCTTCATTCCTTTTCAGGATCTTTCTTTCTGAATCCTTGGTGCTCCTATACTTAAATTAGGTTGCTGGAGACTTTGATTGGCTTTTACCATCAGACACAGAAGTACTAAAAGATGCTCCCATGAATCTTCTGGGTTTCAGACATAGTCCTCCCAACCCCCCATTGTATAGCAGCAAGCCAATTGCCCATCATTAATCATGATCAATCACATCTGCCAATATAATTACCCTTTCTCTGATTGTTGGTTCAGTGGTATGAGGAGCTCCAAATGGCAGGTGACAGTCTCAACTTCTAGTTTATATTGACACTGACTGGGAGCATTTTTTCCTTTGGAACCAAGACTTCTATACCCATAGAGCTAAATGCTATGGACAGGAAGCAAAATTTCTGTTAGGTGATTATTAGATATAATAGTGAAAAAGGTCATTACCACTTCTTCCTCTTAATTCCTGGACCCATGTATTCTATATAAGGGAGAAACATACCATATATGTTGGTCACTGGTTCAAAGAATATGCCACATCCTGAGGGAGAACATCCCAACACCACAGAATGTGACCTCACAGTTGTTACCATAACTGCATCTCAATTAAGACATTCTACTATTTTATCAGGCTGGCAGCTCCTGAGTGATGGGGTACAAGCCAAGATAAGGAAATTGTAGTGGCATGATTTATTACTGTACTTTCCCTTCAGTGAAGTATATCCCTTAGACAGAAGCATTGCTGTGTGTGATAACATGATTGTGAATTAGGCATTCCATAAGCCCATAGATGGTAATATTGAGAAGGCAAATCTATACTCATAATAGTAAGAACAAACTGTGGCCCCTCTATGATAAGAAAGGGCCAAATGTAATCAACTTGCCATCAGGTAGCTGGCTGGTCCCCCACAGAGAATGATGCTAAATTAGGAGCTCAGTGGTGTCAAATTAGTCCTTGATTTGGTGGGCCAGGACTCAGCAGTAGCAGTGGCAGATCAGCTTTGGCAAAAAAAAGTCCCCATTATTGAGTCTTGCTAATATCTAACACCAGGGCCTCTCAAATAAAAACCCAGTCAGAAGCTGGTTGATATAAAAGCATGACAGATGCAACCTGCAGGCCATCAGTCCTCCTGAGTAGAGCAGAGGAATGACAGGGAGCGATTCTGAAGGAAAATAGACCTGGCTTACTGAAGTGAGAATGTGGTTTCCCAGTTTTCTACTGTAGGTGACTGGGTGGACAGTAATTCACTGGGCTGAGGATACAGGAGTTTGGGATTGTGTTGTGTTGAAGGTGCCTAAGGGAAGTCATTGTAAAGCTGCCAAGGGTGCAATCTGAAGATCAGGAGAGAAGTCTGTGATAGAGATATATAACCAGGAGTCAACAGAACGTGAAAAGTCTTTGAAATCATGGGCGTAAGTGAGTTCACTCAGGATTAGTGTAGGATGATCGGAGAAGAGGACCAGAGACAAAGCTTAGACACCACCAACACTCAAGTGACTGGCCATGGAAAAGAAGGCTGTGAGGAAGAAGTCAGAGCAGTGTCTCAGAAACTAAGGGAGAGGGCTTCCCTGGTGGTGCAGTGGTTAGGAATTTGCCTGCAATGCAGGGGACACGGGTTTGAGCTCTGGTCCAGGAGGATCCCACATGCTGCAGAGCAACGAAGCCTGTGTGCCACAACTACTGAGACCACAAGCTACAACTTCTGAGCCCACACACCACAGCTACTGAAGCCCACGTGCCTAGAGTCCGTGCTCTGCAACAAGAGAAGCCACCGTGATGAGAAGCCTGCGCATTGCAACCAAGAGTAGCCCCCGCTCGCCACAACTAGAGAAAGCCCACGTGCAGCAATGAAGACGTAAGGTAGATAGCTAGTGGGAAGCAGCCGCATAGCACAAGGAGATCAGCTCGGTGCTTTGTGACCACCTGGAGGGGTGGGATAGGGAGGGTGGGAGTGAGGGAGATGCAAGAGGGAAGAGATATGGTAACATATGTATATGTATAACTGATTCACTTTGTTATAAAGCAGAAACTAACACACCATTATAAAGCAATTATACTCCAATAAAGATGTAAAAAGAAAAAAAGGCCCAATGCAGCCAAAAATAAATTAATTAAATAAATTTTAAAAATAAAATGAAGGCATCATTTAAAAAAGAAAAAAAAAGAAGGAAAGAAACTAAGGGAGAAAGAACCACCCAGAAAAAAGGGAGTGGTCAAAAAGGTCTAACTCACCTGAGAGGTCAAGTAAGATAAGCCTGGAAAGATCCAAGAAAATGGGTCAATAGGAGATTGATGGCTCAAATTGGAAATGGAGGACTCCTTAGCCAAATCCTTCATTTTACTTTCTTTCTTTATTTCTCAGAACACTTTTCCTGAAAGTTTGATCAATTTGAGGGAAAATAATTTCCAATCCAAAGTTTAAGTGTTCATGTCTGAGCAAGAAAAGTGATGTGCTTTGTGGGGAGTCTGGGCAGGGCATGTGACAGGGAGAGAAGGGCATAGGAGGCAAAGATTGCTCTCACCATTCTCTCTGCTGTGTACTGGAGAATGGAAAAGGCTAAACAAGCAAGTGATTACTTGTTGCTTCTGGAAGCTGTAAGAATTGTGATCCTGCTGATCTGGGGACAATTTTCTTTTTAGAGATATTATGTGAAAATTATTTATTCCTTTTTATTGAAGAGATAATATAGTAACAAATATTTTTAAAATCTGTTAAAATAACATTTAAAACCCTCAAACCTACCATTCTGCCATTAATTATTAAATATTTTCTTTCATAATTATACTTTTACATGTAATCATACCATGTGATTTTTTTCCAAATTAGAGTCACAAAGTTAAAATAAAAGTTTAGAATTTTGCAATGTCCCCTTGAGATCCTTAGAACTAGTAAATCTTGCCTTTGAAAACTGGGAAATGTGTTGGATTCTTAGAGTCCTGAGAAATCTGGAAGAGACCTTAGAGGTTATCTTATCCAACCCCTCATTTCAGAGATGACTAAATTGAGGCCCAGAGAAGTAGAGTGGATTTATTTAAGGTCAGGAAATAATACATGGCAAGACCTTCTCTAGAACCCTGGGCTTTGGAGTCCAGTTTCTAGCATGCTTGCCACCATCACACCTCTGTCTCTAGCAGTAGGTTTGCTTAGCATAATTGTGATTAGGGTGCCATGCATTGTATGTACACTTCATCCAGGAGACTGCAAATACAGCAGGAGATAGTCCATTTATCCACTTTTTGAATCTTGTGACTTGTTTTGACCACAGAATGCAATGGAAATGATATTGTATAATTGTCAACCTAGGTCTTAAGAAATCTTGCAGCTTCTGCTTTCATACTCTTAGAACTCTGAGACCACCACGTGTAGAACCCAGGGCTAGCCTGCTGAATGATGAGAGACAAGATATCTGAGTGAGACTGTCTTAGGTCATCCAGCCTTTAGCCAACCTGCCAGCAGGGATTAGTGGACCAGAAAAACTGCCCAACCAACCCACAGAATCATGAGTGAAAGGACTGATTGCTTTAAGGCACTAAGTGTTGGGATTTTATTTAACACTGCAAAAGCTAATGGATGCCTACATTTCTTTATTGTGCTGATAACCCATTCCATTAGAATAAATCATACTTCATATCTTACGGTTTCTTGAATCAAGAGACTAGGAAGTGTATTTTTTTCCGGTCTTAATTTTGTTTTATCATTTTCTTTTAGATGTTTAAGCTTTAAAAAGAAATATATAAAACAAATTTTTGGACATGTGAGTCTATGTACAGCTTTTTGAAGGCCATCTGCTTTGAAAAACTGTTGGTAGAGCCCTTTATTTTTACCAACAATCTCCACTTCTCCTGCCCACATCTCAAGGCATTCAACATCAATCTATATATACATATGGATCAAGGTGATACTAAAGTGGTGTTGGGGCGGGTGAGGAGGGAGCTCCACTGTAAATTAGGAAACAACAGTGACTTTTTTTCTTAGTTTGATTCCAGCCTGGGGCTTTCTAAATAAACATGGCAGAAGCATCTCCCCAAGTGACGCAATGAGGAAAATGAAGAAGAATGAATATATTCCTGATCTGCAGCATGGCAGATGAACAGGCTGAAAACTCCTACTCCCATCAAAGGCTCTAGGGATTTATTACTCATAGCTTTTCATTTCCATGGAATCCTGAATTTGATACACACTAACTCTTAACAAAAATGCACTTATAGAAAATGTCCATATTTGCCTGATTAGGTACTGACGTCACATAGACTTTCAACATGCAGTGATTCAATCTTGTGACCAAGTTTGATATTTACTTTGATGAGATTGTATCAAGCACTGCTGCCTGGGCTCTGAAACACAGCAAAACACTGAGCTGGACAATTTTTGACTGTTGCCATTACATGCCTATAATATCTCTCAGAAAAGAGAGTGTGGAGGGGATTATTGTCTTTTACAGGTTTAGTCCCTGTAATTACACCCTGGTCAGTTGAGATCTTTTCTTTTTATCGTTTAAATACACTTCAAAGATAAGTCAAAATTCTTTAGACCATAAAGTTTGCAGCCAGCTGTTTCACCTTCTTTATTGGTTTCTGGGGCCACTTATGTTACTTTTTCCCTTCTTTTTCTCCATCAGGTTCCTCTAACAAGAGATAAGCAACAAAAATAGTCATACACAATGGCACAGAATCTAACAATAATCATCAACTAAAGAGCACTCTTGTCACAGTCAAACTCTAAGCATAGAGACAAAAGACAAGAAGAAATCTTAATAATCAACAAGTATTCATCTTTTAGGAACCATCATTTATTCAACAGAAGTTTACTGAGCACCAATCCTGTGCCAGACAAGATGCAAGATTCTAAAAGTTCTGAAGTGAACAGGAAAAATCCTGATCTCACCTTTAGGGAATAGTCAGGTGTCCTGGCCTCAGCCTGATTTCTACATTTCTTCTAGTTTTATCTTTTATCTCAGTTATAGGTCTGTACTAAGAGAAAAATTGCCCAGTAATGTGGTTTCTTTCCAAATAATAATAATAATAATAATAGCTAATACCTTTATACTGCTTACTATGTGCCAAAAAGTATTCTATGCATTTTCATACATTAACTGATTTAATCTTGAACAATCTTTTGAGGTACCATTATGATTCCTCTTTTTTACAAATGAGGAAACTGAGGCAGAGAGAGGTAAAGTAATTTACACAGATTCAAACTATTCACTACACTGTTCTTACTAGGGCAGAACACTGTAGAGAGTTGTTATTTTTTAGCAACAAGGATTGAAAGAAAATGTGATATTGTTGACCCTAAGTTAATCAATAAATTTGAATGTCAAAGTATCCCCTTCTCTAAGCATTCAGCCTAACTGAAACTTAATAATCTAATCTGAATGCTTTCCACCAAACAGGTGCCCTTAAAAACCACATCCAGGGCTTCCCTGGTGGCGCAGTGGTTGAGAGTCCGCCTGCCGATGTAGGGGACACAGATTTGTGCCCCGGTCCGGGAGGATCCCACATGCCGCGGAGCGGCTGGGCCCGTGAGCCATGGCTGCTGAGCCTGCACGTCCGGAGCCTGTGCTCTGCAACGGGAGAGGCCACAACAGTGAGAGGCCCACGTACTGCAAAAAAAAAAAAAAAAAAATCCAAAGGAAAATAAATTGTAGAGAGTGTTGAATTTTTTTAAAAAGTGCTGCTGATTTACGACTAGCCTGTCCAATCAGGCTTTCAGCCCGTAAGTTAGTACATCTGCTTCTATATTGAAATGGAATATCAGGTCCCACATATTCCCAGAGGGAACCAGGGAAATTTGGTGAAGTGTTTACTAGAATGTCCTTGTGGGTACCTTCTTCCAAAGATATGAAGATCCTCTATCTAGAGTTTTCTGAAAAGACCTAGTGTCAATGATAGTAAATCATTGATAGTAAACCATTTTCAGAGTATATATCAGATAAACCTTTATGTCTTGTCTCTTGTACATATGTATGTGTACCTGAATCAGGTGGGTAGACACTCTGAAGAATGTTTTGCCTAAACTTACTCTGGTCTCCTGGAGATAACTGCTAGCCTACATCTGATTCCTGGGGCACAGAACATTCTGAATAATAAGCAACAACTGCTTATTTTAACAGGCAAACTAGCACACTGACAATCCCTGTTTGCCCCCAAAGACACATGAGTAAGTATCTTCCAAAATTAAAGATAACCTTTAAAAATAGCAATGATGATGTTGGCGATGATGGTAGTAAATGAAATTTGTTTAGCTCTTATAATATGCCGAGTTCCATGCTTTATAGCAGTTAGAGTCTCTTTAAATCTCGCAATAATCCTCATTCCAAAGGAATTTTAAATGACCACTGTGGCAAAGTTTTCAAACTTTGATATGTGTAGAAATTAGCTGGGAAGCTTATTAAAAATGTAGCTTCCCAAACCCCACTCTGGAACATATGATTCAGTAGCTATGAGGAGTAGTTCAAACACCTTTTAATAAAAATAATGGAAAACTGGTTAAAATGACTGCTATCAATCAATCCAGTTAAATAAATTTGCTATAGATTGTGTCCTCCCAAAATTCATATGTTAAATCCTAACCCCCAAAGTGATGGTATTTGGAGGTGAGGCCTTTGGAGGTGATTAGGTCATGAGGTTGGAGCCCTCATGAATGGGATTTGTGCCCTTATAAGAGAGACCACAGAGCTCCCTTGTCCTTTCTGCCATGTGAAGACACAACAATAAGACAACCATGAACCAGGAAGTGAGCTCTCACCATACACTGAATCTGTTGGTACCTTGATCTTGGACTTCCTAGCCTCCAGAACTGTGAAAAATAAATTCCTGCTGTTTATAAGCCACCCAGTCTATGGTATTCTGTTATAGCTGCCCAAAAGACTAAGAAAAAAATTTGCTGAGCTTCTACTCAGTCCACACAGAAATGAACAAAATAAGAATCTTTGCTGTTCATCATCTTATAAAAAGAATGACAGTATTGAACATATCCTTCCCCAAGGCAAAAAAGTTTCTGTTGATTGTGAGACAGATTTGGGGGAAAGCAAGTAAAATTAACAAGAAAGGAAGGAGAGGGAGAGGAGTGTTAAAAGCAGGGGGTTATTCTGGTTATCTATTGCTTCACACCAAACCACTTTGAGATTTAAAAGAACAGTGATCAATTATTTTGCTTATGAATCTGAAATTTGGGAAGGGCTCATTGGGGACAATTTGTCTTTGCTCCATGTAGTGCCACATATAGTGGCTTTACTTGAGCTGAGCTCAGCTGGGTTGAGCATTTACTTCCAAGATGGCTCACTCATATAGCTGGCAAGTTGGTACTGGTTATTTGTTCCTCTCCATGTTGGACTATTCTATATAGTGGCTTGGGCTTCCTCACAGCATGGGGGCTGGGTTATAAGAATGATCTGCCCAAGGGACAAGAAGTTGAAGCTGACAATTTCTTGAGGCCTGGGCTCAGAAAGTAGCACAACATCACTTCTATAACATTCAATTGGTCAAACAATCACAAAGCCCAGATTCATGAGGAAGGGTTATAGATTTCACTATTCAGTTGTAGGAATGTTACAGAACATTGGGGTAATGCTTTAAAATTACAACAGGGACAGAGAAGGGGAAGTCTGAAAACATGAAAGAGAAAATTTGCCTGCTTTGCTAAGGCCAGTTTTTTAGAAAACTTAATTGAGAGCAGTTCAATCTGAATTTTTCTTAAAAACTACTGCTGACTCTTAGTCAGCCTTCCAAATGTCTTCTTAGGAAAGTTTCTTAACCTTTTTAAGCCTCAGTTTTATCATCTATAAATTAGGGATAACAATCTCTCCCTTACAGTGAAGATTGTGAAGACAACCTGACTGAAGTCACTGAACATGTATCTTTTCAGGCCTGCTTTTCCAAACTGAAGTAAGCTGACTGTCTGGGGTAGTGGCTCACATGAGAATTTGAAATGAGAGTTGAGATAGCAATATCTCCTCATCACAAATAATGCCAATAAATTTCTCTGATTCTAAGTGGATTGCTCAAGTTCAATTACTTAAAAATATACTCAATGGGGCTTCCCTGGTGGCACAGTGGTTGAGAGTCTGCCTGCCGATGCAAGGGACACGGGTTCATGCCCCGGTCCGGGAAGATCCCACATGCTGCGGAGCGGCTGGGTCTGTGAGCCATGGCCGCTGAGCCTGTGCGTCCAGAGCCTGTGCTCCGTAACGGAAGAGGCCACAACAGTGAGAGGCCCGTGTACTGCAAAAAAAATAAATAAATTATATATATATATATATATATATATATATATATATATATATATATATATATACTCAATGATTTCTTCCTATCATTTCAAGGACGCAGGTCATGGTTTTCCATTCAGAATAAAATATTAGGATGGAGGAGTCCTTCAAGATGGTGGAGGAGCAAGACATGGAGATCATCTTTCTCCCCATAAATACATCAAAAATACATCTACATGTGGAACAACTCCTACAAAACACCTACTGAACACTGGCAGAAGACCTCAGACTTCCCAAAAGGCAAGAAAATCCCCACATACCTGAGTAGGGCCAAAGAAAAAAGAAAAAACAGAGACAAAAGAATAGGGACAGGACTTGCACCTCTGGGAAAGAGCTGTGAAGGAGGAAAAGTTCCACACACTAGGAAGCCCCTTCACTGGCGGAGACGAGGGCGGGGGGGTGGTGGGAAGCTTTGGAGCCATGGAGGAGAGGTCAGCAACAGGGGTGCAGAGGGCAAAGCGGAGAGATTCCCACACAGAGGATCAGTGCCAACCAGCACTCACCAGCCCGAGAGGCTTGTCTTCTCGCCCGCCAGGGCGGGTGGGGCTGGTAGCTGAGGCTTGGGCTTTGGAGGTCAGACCCCAGGGAGAGGACTGGGGTTGGCGGTGTGAACACAGCCTGAAGGGGGCTAGTGCTCCACAGCTAGCTGGAGGGAGTCTGGGGAAAAGTCTGGACCTGCCTAAGAGGCAAGGGACCATTGTTTCGGGGTGTGTGAGGAGAGGGGATTCCTTCCCTGTCTGCCCACAGAAGGCAGAGCACTGCCTAAATGAGCTCCAGAGACAGGCGTGAGCCGCGACTATCAGCTTGGATCCCAGAGACAGGCATGAAATGCTAATGCTGCTGCTGCAGCCACCAAGAATCCTGTGTGCAAGTGCAGGTCACTATATACACACCTCCCCCTCTGGGAGCCTGTGCAGCACGCCACTGCCAGGGTCCCATGATCCAGGGATAACTTTACCAGGAGAACACACATCACCCCTCAGGCTGGTGCAACGTCACACTGGCCTCTGCCACATCATGCTTGCCCCGCATTCCAATTATGACTACTGCATCACTCCCTGCCCCCGGCCTGAGAGAGCAACAGAACCCTAATCAACTGCTGCTTTAACCCTGTCCTGTCTGGGTGGGGAACAGACTCCTGAGGGCAGCCTACATGCAGAGGCGGGGCCAAAACCAAAGCTGAACCCAAGGAGCTGTGTGAACAAAGAAGAGAAAGCGAAATTTCTCTGTGCAGCCTCAGGAGCAGCAGATTAAATTCCCACAATCAACTTGATAAACCCTGAATCTGAAGAATACCTGAATAGACAATGAATGTTCCCAAAATTGAGGTGGTGGACTTTGGGAGCAACTGTAGACTTGGAGTTTGCTTTCTGCACCTAATTTGTTTCTGGTTTTATGTTTATCTTAGTTTAGTACTTAGAGCTTATCATCATTGGTGGATTTGTTTATTGGTTTGGTTGCTCTCTTCCTTTATATATATATATTTTTCCATTTTCTCCTTTTGTGAGTATGTTTGTGTATGCTTCTTTGTGTGATTTTGTCTGTATAAGTTTGCTTTTACCATTTATCCTAGAGTTCTGTCTGTCCGAATTTTTGTTTTTGTTTTGTTTTGTTTTGTTGTTTTTTTATCTTTCTTCCTTTTCTTCTGAACTGTGTGGCTGGCAAGGTCTTGGTGCCCTGGCCAAGTATCAGGCCTGAGCCTCCAAGATAGGCGGGCCGAGTCCAGAATATTGGACCACCAGAAACCTCCTGGGCCCATGTAATATCAACTGGTGAGAGGTCTCCCAGAGATCTTCATCTCAACCTTAAGACACAGCTCCAGCCAATGGCCAGAAAGCTCCAGTGTTGGATGCCCCATGCCAAACAACTAGCAAGACAGGAACACAACCCCACCCATTAGCAGAGAGGCTGCCTAAATTCATATAAGTTCACAGACACCCCAAAACACAGCACTGGACATGGCCCTGCCCACCAAAAGGACAAGATACAGTCCCACCCACCAGAACACAGGCACCAGCCCCTCCACCAGGATGGCTACAAAAGCCACTGAACCAACCCCACCCACAAGAGGCAGTCACCAAAAATAACGAACTATGAACCTCCAGCCTGCAAAAAGGAGACCCCAAACATAGTAAGTTAAACAAAATGAGAAAACAGAGAAATATGCAGCAGATGAAGGAGCAAGGTAAAAACCCACCAGACCAAACAAATGAAGAGGAAATAGGCAGTCTACCTGAAAAAGGATTCAGAGTAATAATAGTAAAGATGATTCAAAATCTCAGAAATAAAATGGTGAAAATACAAGAAATGCTTAACAAGGACCTAGAAGAACTAAAGAGCAAACAAACAATGATGAACAACAAAATAAATGGAATTAAAAATACCCTAGAAGGACTCAATAGCAGAATAACTGAGGCAGAAGAAAGTATAAGTGACCTGGAAGATAAAAGAGTAGAAGTAACTGCCGCAGAGCAGAACAAAGAAAAAAGGATGAAAAGAATTAAGGACAGTCTCAGAGACCTCAGGGACAACATTAAATGCACCGACATCTGAATTATAGGGTTCCCAGAAGAAGAGAAAAAGAAAGGGACTGAGAAAATATTTGAAGACATTATAGTTGAAAACTTCCCTAATACGGGAAAGGAAATAGTCAAGTCCAGGAAGTTCAGAGAGTCCCATACAGGATAAACCCAAGGAGAAACACACCAAGACACATATTAATCAAACTATCAAAAACTAAATACAAAGAAAAAATATTAAAATCAGCAAGGGAAAAGCAACAAATAACATACAAGGGAAACCCAATAACGTTAACATCTGATCTTTCAGCAGAAACTCTGCAAGCCAGAAGGGTGTGGCAGGACATTTTTAAAGTGATGAAAGGAAAAAAGCCACAACCAAGATAACTCTACACAGCAAGGATCTCATTCACATTCAATACAGAAATGAAAACCTTTAGACAAGCAAGAGTTAAGAGAATTCAGCACCACCAAATGAGCTTTACAAAAAATGCTAAATGAGCTTCTCCAGGCAGGAAACACAAGAGGTGGGAAAGACCTACAAAAACAAACCCAAAACAATTAAGAAAATGGTAATAGGAACATACATAATGATAATTACCTTAAATATAAATGGATTAAATGTTCCAACCAAAAGACACAGACTGGCTGAATGGATACAAAAACAAGACCTGTATATATGCTGTCTACAAGAGATGACTTCAGACCTAGGGACACATACAGACTGAAAGTGGGGGATGGAAAACGATATTCCATGCAAATGGGAATCAAAAGAAAGCTGGAGCAGCAATTCTCATATCAGACAAAATAGACTTTAAAATAATGACTATTACAAGAGAAAAAGAAGGACACCACATAATGATCAGGAGATCAATCTAAGAAGAAGATATAACAATTGTAAATATTTATGCACCCAACATAGGAGCACCTCAATAAATAAGGCAAATGCTAACAGCCATAAAAGGGGAAATCGACAGTAACAATATCATAGTAGGGGACTTTAACACCCCACTTTCACCAATGGACAGATCATCCAAAATGAAAATAAATAAGGAAACACAAGTTTTAAAAGACACATTAGACCAGATAGACTTAGTTGATATTTATAGGACATTCCATTCAAAAACAACAGAATACGCTTTCTTCTCAAGTGCTTATGGAACATTCTCTGGGATAGATCATATCTTGGGTCACAAGTCAAGCCTCGGTAAATTTAAGAAAATTAAAATCATATCAAGTATCTTTTTTTTTTTTTTTTTTTGCAGTACGCGGGCCTCTCACTGTTGTGGCCTCTCCCGCTGCGGAACACAGGCTCGGGATGCGCAGGCTCAGCGGCCATGGCTCACGGGCCCAGCCGCTCCGCAGCATGTGGGATCTTCCCGGACCGGGGCACGAACCCGTGTCCCCTGCATCGGCAGGCGGACTCTCAACCACTGCACCACCAGGGAAGCCCTCAAGTATCTTTTTTGACAACAGCACTATGAGACTAGATATCAGTTACAGGAAAAAAACTGTAAAAAAAAACAAACACATGGAGGCTAAATGAGACACTACTAAATAAGCAAGAAATCACTGAAGAAATCAAAGAGGATATCAAAAAATACCTAGAAACAAATGCTAATGAGAACACGGTGACCCAAAACCTATGGGAAGTAGCAAAAGCATTTCTAAGAGGGAAGTTTATAGCAATACAATCCTACCTCAAGAAACAAGAAACATCTCAAATAAACAACCTAACCTTACACCTAAAGCAATTAGAGAAAGAAGAACAAAAAAACCCCCAAAGTTAGCAGAAGGAAAGAAATCATAAAGATCAGATCAGAAACAAATGAAAAAGTAATGAAGGAAACAAGAGCAAAGATCAAAAAAACTAAAAGCTGGTTCTTTAAGAAGATAAACAAAATTGATAAACCTCTAGCCAGAATCATCAAGAAAAAAAGGGAGAAGACTCAAATCAATAGAATTAGAAATGAAAAAGGAGAAGTAAAACTGACACTGCAGAAATACAAAGGATCATGAGAGATTACTACAAGCAACAATATGGCAATAAAACGGGCAACCTGGAAGTAATGGACAAATTCTTAGAAAAGTACATCCTTCCAAGACTGAACCAAGAAGAAATAGAAAATATAAACAGACCACTCGCAAGCACGGAAATTGAGACTGTGATTAAAAATCTTCCAACCAGCAAAAGGCCAGGACCAGATGGCTTCACAAGAGAATTCTATCAAACGTTTAGAGAAAAGCTAACACCTATCCTTCTTAAAGTCTTCTAAAATATAGCAGAGGGAGGAACACTCCCAAACTCATTCTACAAAGCCACCATCACCGTGATACAAAAACCAGACAAAGATGGATGTCACAAAAAAAGAAAGGTAGAGGTCAATATCATTGATGAACATAGATGCAAAAATCCTCAACAAAATACTAGCAAACAGAAACCAACAGCACATGAAAAGGATAATACACAGTGATCAATTGGGGTTTATCACAGGAATGAAAGGATTCTTCAATATACACAAATCAGTGAATGTGATACACCATATTAACAAACTGAAGTATAAAAACCATATGATCACCCCAATAGATGCAGAGAAAGTTTTTGACAAAGTTCAACACCAATTTATGTTAAAAACTCTCCAGAAAGTGGGCATAGGTTACCTACCTCAAAATAATAAAGGTCAGGGCTTCCCTGGTGGCACAGTTGTTGAGAGTCCACCTGCCGATTCAGGGGACACGGGTTCGCACCCCAGTCCGGGAAGATCCCACATGCTGCAGAGCGGCTGGGCCCATGAGACATGGCCACTGAACCTGCACGTCTGGAGCCTGTGCTCTGCAATGGGAGAGGCCACAACAGTGAGAGCCCGGCGGACCACACACACACAAAAATAATAATAATAATAATAATAATAAAGGTCACATATGACAAACCGACAGCCAACACCATTCTCAATGGTGAAAAACAGAAACCATTATTCAACATAGTTTTGGAAGTTGTAGCCACAGCAATCAGAGAAGGAAAAGAATTAAAAGGAATTTAAATCAGAAAAGAAGAAGTAAAACTGTCAGTGTTTGCAGATGACATGATACTATACATAGAGAATCCTAAAGATGCTACCAGAAAACGACTAGAGCTAATCAATGAATTTGGTAAAGTAGCAGGATACTAAATTAATGCACACAAATCTCTGGCATTCCTATACACTAATGATGAAAAATCTGAAAGTGAAATTAAGAAAACACTCCCATTTACCATTGCAACAAAAACAATAAAGTATCTAGGAATAAACCTACCTAAGGTGGTAAAAGGCCTGTATGTCAAAAACTATAAGACAATGATCAAAAAAATTAAAGATGATACAAACAGATAGAGAGATATACCACGTTCTTGGATTGGAAGAATCAACATTGTGAAAATGACTATATTACCCAAAGCAAACCACAGATTCAGTACAATCCTTATCAAGCTACCAATGACATTTTTCACAGAACTAGAACAGAGAATTTTACAGTTTGCATGGAAACGCAAGAAACCCAGAATAGCCAAAGCAGTCTTGAGGGAAAAAAATGGAGCTGGAGGAATCAGACTCCCTGACTTCAGACTATACTACAAAGCTACAGTAATCAAGAGAGTATGGTACTGGCACAAAAACAGAAATATAGGTCAAAGGAATAGGATAGAAAGCCCAGAGACAAGCCCACGTACATGTGGTCACCTTATCTTTGACAAAGGAGGCAAAAATATACAATGGAGAAAAGACCGCCTGTTCAATAAGTGGTGCTGTGAAAACTGGACAGCTACATGTAAAAGAATGAAATTAGAACACTCCCTAACACCATACACAAAAATAAACTCAAAATGGATTAAAAACCTAAATGTAAGGCCAGACACTATAAAACTCTTAGAAGATAACATAGGCAGAACATACTATGCCATAAATCACAGCAAAATCCTTTTTGACCCACCTCCTAGAGAAATGGAAATAAAAACAAAAATAAACAAATGGGACCTTATGAAACTTAAAAATTTTTGCACAGCAAAGGAAACCATAAACAAGACGAAAACACAACCCTCAGAATGGGAGAAAATATTTGCAAATGAAGCAACTGACAAAGGATTAATCTCCAAAATATACAAGCAACTCATGCAGCTCAAAATCAAAAAAACAAACAACCCAATCCAAAAATGGGCAGAAGACCTAAATAGACATTTCTCCAAAGAACATATAGAGATTACCAAGAAATACATGAAAGGATGCTCAAGATCACTAATCATTAAAGAAATGCAAATAAAAACTGCAGTGAGGTATCACCTCACACCAGTCAGAATGGCCATCATCAAAAAATCTACAAACAGATAATTAACGATTCTTGACGAGGGGAAGATGGCAGAAGAGTAAGATGCGGAGATCACCTTCCTCCCTACAGATGCACCAGAAACACATCTACACGTGGAACAACTCCTACAGAACACCTACTGAACGTTGGCAGAAGACCTCAGACCTCCCAAAAGGCAAGAAACTCCCTACGTACCTGGGTAGGGCAAAAGAAAAAAAGAAAAAACAGAGACAAAAGAATACGGACGGGACCTGCACCAGTGGGAGGGAGCTGTGAAGGAGGAAGGGTTTCCACACACTAGGAAACCCCTTTGCGGGCGGAGACTGCGAGTGATGGAGCGGGGGAGCTTTGGAGCCACAGAGGAGAGCGCAGGAACAGTGGTGCGGAGGGCAAAATAGGGAGATTCCCGCACAGAGGATCAGGGCCGACCGGCACTCACCAGCCCTAGAGGCTTGTCTGCTCACCCGCCGGGCCGGGCGGGGCTGCGAACTGAGGCTCCGGCTTTGGTCGGACTGCAGGGACAGGCAGCGTGAACACAGCCTGAAGGGGTTAGTGCACCACGGCTAGCCGGGAGGGAGTCCGGGAAAAAGTCTGGAGCTGCCAAAGAGGCAAAAGACTTTTTCTTCCCTCTTTGTTTCCTGGTGCGTGAGGAGAGGGGATTAAGAGCGCTGCTTAAAGGAGCTCCAGAGATGGGCGCGAGCTGCAGCTAAAAGTGCGGACCCCAGAGACGGGCATGAGACGCTAAGGCTGCTGCTGCCGCCACCAAGAAGCCTGTGTGCGAGCACAGGTCACTATCCACACCTCCCTTCCGGGGAGCCTGTGCAGCCCGCCACTGCCAGGTTTCCGGGATCCAGGGACAACTTCCCCGGGAGAACGCACAGCGTGCCTCAGGCTGGTGCAACGTCACGCCGGCCTCTGCCACCGCAGGCTGGCCCCTCACTCCGTGGCCCTCCCTTCCCCCAGCATGAGTGAGCCAGAGCCCACGAATCAGCGGCTCCTTTAACCCCATCCTGTCTAAGCAAAAAACAGATGCCCTCTGGCTACCTACATGCAGAGGCGGGGCCAAATCCAAAGCTGAGCCCCTGGGAGCTGTGAGAACAAAGAAGAGAAAGGGAAATCTCTCCCAGCAGCCTCAGAAGCAGCGGATTAAAGCTCCACAATCAACTTGATGTACCCTGCATCTGTGGAATACATGAATAGACAACGAATCATCCCAAATTGAGGAGGTTGACTTTGAGAGCAAGATTTATGATTTTTTCCCCTTTTCGTCTTTTTGTGAGTGTGTATGTGTATGCTTCTGTGTGAGATTTTGTCTGTATAGCTTTGCTTCCACCATTTGTCCCAGGGTTCTATCCGTCTGTCTTTTTTTAAAAATTATTTTTCTTAATAATTACTTTTTATTTTAATAACTTTATTTTATTTTACTTTATCTTTTCTTTCTCCCTTCCTTCCTTCCTTCCTTCCTTCCTTCCTTCCTTTCTTTCTTTCTTTCTTTCTTTCTTTCTTTCTTTCTTTCTTTCTTTCTTTCTTTCTTTCTTTCTTTCTTTCTTTCTTTCTTTCTTTCTTTCTTTCTTTCTTTCCTTCCTTCCTTCCCTCCTTTAGACAACGAATCATCCCAAATTGAGGAGGTGGACTTTGAGAGCAAGATTTATGATTTTTTCCCCTTTTCGTCTTTTTGTGAGTGTGTATGTGTATGCTTCTGTGTGAGATTTTGTCTGTATAGCTTTGCTTCCACCATTTGTCCCAGGGTTCTATCCGTCTGTCTTTTTTTAAAAATTATTTTTCTTAATAATTACTTTTTATTTTAATAACTTTATTTTATTTTACTTTATCTTTTCTTTCTCCCTTCCTTCCTTCCTTCCTTCCTTCCTTCCTTCCTTCCTTCCTTCCTTCCTTCCTTCCTTCCTTTCTTTCTTTCTTTCTTTCTTTCTTTCTTTCTTTCTTTCTTTCTTTCTTTCTTTCTTTCTTTCTTTCTTTCTTTCCTTCCTTCCTTCCCTCCTTTAGACAACGAATCATCCCAAATTGAGGAGGTGGACTTTGAGAGCAAGATTTATGATTTTTTCCCCCTTTTCTCTTTTTGTGAGTGTGTATCTGTATGCTTCTGTATGAGATTTTGTCTGTATAGCTTTGCGTCCACCATTTGTCCGAAGGTTCTACCCGGCTGTTTTTTTTGTTTTAATTTTTTTTCTTAAAAATTATTTTTCAATTTAATAACTTTATTATATTTTACTTTATTTTATTTTACTTTATCTTCTTTCTTTCTTTCTTTTTTCCTTCCTTGCCTCCGTCCTTCCTTCCTTCCTTCCTCCCACCATCCCTCCCTCCCTCCCTCCCTCCTTTCTTTCTTTCTTTCCTTCTTTCCTTCTTTCCTTCTTTTCTTCTTCCTTCCTTCCTTCCTTCCTTTCTTTCCTTCTTTCTTTCTTCCTACTTCTACTAATTCTTTCTCTCTACTTTTTCTCCCTGTTAATCTGAGCTGTGTGGATAAAAGGCTCTTGGTGCTGCAGCAAGGAGTCAGTGCTGCGCCTCTGAGGTGGGAAAGCCAACTTCAGGACACTGGTCAACAAGAGACCTCCCAGCTCCACATAATATCAAATGGCGAAAATCTCCCAGAGATCTCCATCTCAACGCCAGCAACCAGCTTCACTCAACGACCAGCAAGCTACAGTGCTGGACACTCTATGCCAAACAACTAGCAAAACAGGAATACAACCCCACCCATTAGCAGAGAGGCTGCCTAAAATCATAATAAGTCCACAGACACCCCAAAACACACCACCAGACGTGGACCTGCCCACCAGAAACACAAGATCCAGCCTCATCCACCAGAACACAGGCACTAGTCCCCTCTACCAGGAAGCCTACACAACCCACTGAACCAACCTTAGTCACTGGGGACAGACACCAAAAACAACTGGAACTATGAACCTGCAGCCTGCAAAAAGGAGACCCCAAACACAATAAGATAAGCAAAATGAGAACACAGAAAAACACACCGCAGATGAAGGAGCAAGATAAAAACCTACCAGACCTAACAAATGAAGAGGAAATAGGCAGTCTACCTGAAAAAGAGTTCAGAATAATGAGAGTAAAGATGATCCAAAATCTTGAAAATAGAATAGACAAAATGCAAGAAACATTTAACAAGGACATAGAAGAACTAAAGATGAAACAAACAACAATGAACAACACAAAAAATGAAATTAAAAACACTCTAGATGGGATCAATAGCAGAATGACTGAGGCAGAAGAACGGATAAGTGATCTGGAAGATAAAATAGTGGAAATAACTACTGCAGAGCAGAATAAAGAAAAAAGAATGAAAAGAATTGAGGACAGTCTCAGAGACCTCTGGGACAACATTAAATGCACCAACATTCAAATTATAGGGGTTCCAGAAGAAGAAGAGAAAAAGAAAGAGACTGAGAAAATATTTGAAGAGATTATATTTGAAAACTTCCCTAATATGGGAAAGGAAATAGTTAATCAAGTCCAGGAAGCACAGAGAGTCCCATACAGGATAAATCCAAGGAGAAATATGCCAAGACACATATTAATCAAACTGTCAAATATTAAACACAGAGAAAGCATATTAAAAGCAGCAAGGGAAAAACAACAAATAACACACAAGGGAATCTCCATAAGGTTAACAGCTGATCTTTCAGCAGAAACTCTGCAAGCCAGAAGGGAGTGGCAGGACATAATGAAAGTGATGAAGGAGAAAAATCTGCAACCAAGATTTCTCTACCCAGCAAGGATCTCATTCAAATTTGATGGAGAAATTAAAACCTTTACAGACAAGCAAAAGCTGAGAGAGTTCAGCACCACCAAACCAGCTTTACAACAAATGCTAAAGGAACGTCTCTAGGCAAGAAACACAAGAGAAGGAAAATACCTACAATAATGAACCCAGAACAATTTAGAAAATGGGAATAGGAACATACATATTGATAATTACCTTAAATGTAAATGGACTAAATGCTCCCACCAAAAGACACAGATTGGCTGAATGGATACAAAAACAAGACCCATATATATGCTGTCTACAAGAGACCCACCTCAGACCTAGACTGAAAGTAAGGGGATGGAAAAAGATATTCCATGCAAATAGACACCAAAAGAAAGCTGGAGTAGCAAATCTCATATCAGACAAAATAGACTTTAAAATAAAGACTATTAGAAGAGACAAAGAAGGACACTACATAATGATCAAGAGATCAATCCAAGAAGAAGATATAACAATTGTAAAAATTTATGCACCCAACATAGGAGCACCTCAATACATAAGGCAAATACTAACAGCCATAAAAGGGGAAATCGACAGTAACACATTCATAGTAAGGGACTTTAACACCCCACTTTCACCCATGGACAGATCATCCAAAGTGAAAATCAATAAGGAAACACAAGCTTTAAATTATACATTAAACAAGATGGACTTAATTGATATTTATAGGACACTCCATCCAAAAACAACAGAATACACATATTTCTCAAGGGCTCATGGAACATTCGCCAGGATAGATCATATCTCGGGTCACAAATCAAGCCTGGGTAAGTTTAAGAAAATTGAAATTGTACCAAGTATCTTTTCTGACCACAACGCTATGAGACTAGATATCAATTACAGGAAAAGATCTGTAAAAAATACAAACACATGGAGACTAAACAATACACTACTTAATAACGAAGTGATCACTGAAGAAATCAAAGAGGAAATCAAAAAATACTTAGAAACAAATGACAATGGAGACACGATGACCCAAAACCTATGGGATGCAGCAAAAGCAGTTCTAAGAGGGAAGTTTATAGCAATACAATCCTACCTTAAGAAACAGGAAACATCTCGAATAAACAACCTATCCTTGCCCCTAAATCAATTAGAGAAAGAAGAATAGAAAAGCCCCAACGTTAGCATAAGGAAAGAAATCATAAAAATCAGATCAGAAATAAATGAAAAAGAAATGAAGGAAACGATAGCAAAGATCAATAAAACTAAAAGCTGGTTCTTTGAGAAGATAAACAAAATAGATAAACCATTAGCCAGACTCATCAAGAAAAATAGGGAGAAAACTCAAATCAATAGAATTAGAAATGAAAAAGGAGAAGTAACAACTGACACTGAAAAAATACAAAAGATCATGAGAGATTACTACAAGTAACTCTATGCCAATAAAATGGACAACCTGGAAGAAATGGACAAATTCTTAGAAATGCACAACCTGCCAAGACTGAATCAGGAAGAAATAGAAAATATGAACAGACCAATCACAAACACTGAAATTGAGATTAAATATCTTCCAACAAACAAAAGCCCAGGACCAGATGGCTTCACAGGCAAATTCTATCAAACATTTAGAGAAGAGCTAACACCTATCCTTCCCAGACTCTTCCAAAATATAGCAGAGTGAGGAACACTCCCAAATTCATTCTACGAGGCCACCATCACCTCGATACCACAACCAGACAAGGATGTCACAAAGAAAGAATACTACAGGCCAATATCACTGATGAACATATATGCAAAAATCCTCAACAAAATACTAGCAAACAGAATCCAACAGCACATTAAATGGATCATTCACCATGATCAAGTGGGGTTTATTCCAGGAATGCAAGGATTCTTCAATATACGCAAATCTATCAATGTGATAAACCATATTAACAAATTGAAGGAGAAAACCATATGATCATCTCAATAGATGCAGAAAAAGCTTTTGACAAAATTCAACACCCATTTATTATAAAAACTCTACAGAAAGTTGGCATAGATGGAACTTTCCTCAACATAATAAAGGCCATATATGACAAACACACAGCCAACATCATCCTCAATGGTGAAAAAGTGAAAGCATTTCCACTAAGATCAGGAACAAGACAAGGTTGCCCACTCTCACCACTTTTACTCAACATAGTTTTGGAAGTTTTATCCACATCAATCAGAGAAGAAAAGGAAATAAAAGGAATCCAAATTGGAAAAGAAGAAGTAAAGCTGTCACTGTTTGCAGATGACATGATACTATACATAGAGGATCCTAAACATGCTACCAGGAAACTATTGGAGCTAATCAATGAATTTGGTAAAATAGCAGGATACAAAATTAATGCACAGAAATCTCTGGCATTCCTATACATTAATGATGAAAAATCTGAAAGTGAAATCAAGAAAACACTCCCATTTACCATTGCAACAAAAAGAATAAAATATCTAGGAATAAACCTACCTAAGGAGACAAAAGACCTGTATGCAGAAAATTATAAGACACTGATGAAAGAAATTAAAGATGATACAAAGAGATGGAGAGATATACCATGTTCCTGGATTGGAAGAATCAACATTGTGAAAATGACTCTACTACCCAAAGCAATCTACAGATTCAATGCAATCCCTATCAAACTACCACTGGCATTTTTCACAGAAGTAGAACAAAAAATTTCACAATTTGTATGGAAACAGAAAAGACTCCGAATATCCAAAGCAATCTTGAGAACGAAAAATGGAGTTGGAGGAATCAGGCTCCCTGACTTCAGACTATACTACAAAGCTACAGTAATCAAGACAGTATGGTATTGGCACGAAAACAGAAAGATAGATCAATGGAACAGGATAGAAAGCCCAGAGATAAACCCACGCACATATGGTCACCTTGTCTTTTATAGAGGAGGCAGGAATGTACAGTGGAGAAAGGACAGTCTCTTCAATAAGTGGTGCTGTGAAACTGGACAGGTGCATGTAAAATATGAGATTAGATCGTTCCCTAACACCATACACAAAAATAAGCTCAAAATGGATTAAAGACCTAAATGTAAGGGCAGACTCTATCAAACTCTTAGAGGAAAACATAGGCAGAACCTTCTATGACATAAATCACAGCAAAATCCTTTTTGACCCACCTCCTAGAGAAATGGAAATAAAAACAAAAATAAACAAATGGGACCTAATGAAACTTCAAAGGTTTTGCACAGGAAAGGAAACCATAAACCAGACCAAAAGACAGCCCTCAGAATGGGAGAAAATATTTGCAAATGAAGCAACTGACAAAGGATTAATTTCCAAAATTTACAAGCAGCTCATGCAGCTCAATAACAAAAAAACAAAAAACCCAATCCAAAAATGGGCAGAAGACCTAAAGAGACATTTCTCCAAAGAAAATATACAGACTGCCAACAAACACATGAAAGAATGCTCAACATCATTAATCATTAGAGAAATGCAAGTCAAAACTACAATGAGATATCATCTCACACCAGTCAGTATGGCCATCATCAAAAAAATCTAGAAGCAATAAATGCTGGAGAGGGTGTGGAGAAAAGGGAACACTCTTGCACTGCTGGCGGGAATGTGAATTGGTACAGCCACTATGGAGAACAGTATGGAGGTTCCTTAAAAATCTACAAATAGAACTACCATATGACCCAGCAATCCCACTACTGGGTATATACCCTGAGAAAACCAAAATTCAAAAAGAGTCATGTACCAAAATGTTCATTGCAGCTCTATTTACAATAGCCAGAGATGGAAACAAGCTAAGTGCCCATCATCGGATGAATGGATAAAGAAGATGTGGCACATATATACAATGGAATATTACTCAGTCATAAAAAGAAACGAAATTGAGCTATTTGTAATGAGGTGGATGGACCTAGAGTCTGTCATACAGAGTGAAGTAAGTCAGAAAGAGAAAGACAAATACCGTATGCTAACACATATATATGGAATTTAAGAAAAAAATATGTCATGAAGAACCTAGTGGTAAGACAGGAATAAAGACACAGACCTACTAGAGAACGGACTTGAGGATATGGGGAGGAGGATTGGTGAGCTGTGACAAAGCGAGAGAGAGGCATGGACATATATACACTACCAAACGTAAAATAGATAGCTAGTGGGAAGCAGCCGCATAGCACAGGGAGATCAGCTCGGTGCTTTGTGACCACCTATAGGGGTGGGATCAGGAGGGAAGGAGGGAGATGCAAGAGAGAGAGGATATGGGGATATATGTATACATATACCTTATTCACTTTGGTATACAGCAGAAACCAAAACAACACTGTAAAGCAGTTATACTCAAGTAAAAATATTTTTTAAAAAATTAGGATGTTTTAAGAAGACTAAACTGTGATAGACAATTCTCAATCCTCAAGAGTTGACACTTTTCTAACAGGATTAGTCATTGATATATCATAGAACATATTTTAAAACACCTCCAAGTACCACATCGGAATATGAAGAAATATTTTCAAAATAGAATACAACCAAAGAGTAGATCAATAATCCATTTGCTCTCATTTTCCAAGTCAAATCATTCATTCTTCTAGTTTTTGTCTGTGATATGTTATTCAGCTTAGCATCTGTAAAAACATTAATTTTTAGTTAGAATCATCTTCGTATTTTCTGGTTTGTTGCTTAATCCAATATCCAAAATTTATCTGGTAAATGTAGCAAGTCTTTAATACCATTCCTACAAGTCAAAATTGTGAGTTAAGACCCTCTAAATTAGTATAAAGAGGGGGAAAAAAGAAGCAGATACATATGAAATTTGACCTAAAAGCCATGCGTTTCCACAAGTCGGATACAGAAACAGTGAAGAACTGCTACAAATAATGTCGTTATTTTCTCTGTTGTATACCTATTATCAGTTTTTCTTTAGTAATATGAATTTATTTTTTCGTTTTTACAAGTAGAAATGAATCTTTTAATTAAAAAAAATTGTTCATTGTCACATGTGTCATTATCCGGTTAGACTCCAAATGTTTGAGAAAAACTGTACAGATGGTGATGACATAAGCAGTGGGCTAGATTGGTCCAAGATATTGTAAATGAGAAGAGAGCCAAAGACAGATTCCAGGGAACACCCACATGAAAGAGACAAAGGAGAGTCAAAGAAGGAGATTGAGGAGGGAGAAGTCAGAGCTGTAGGAGGAAATGTGGGAGAAATTGTTTTCATGGGATCAAAAGGAAGCAAGAGTTTGAAGAAGATTTTCTTTAAAAGAAAAATCAGTAAATTCAATGAGAGCAGTTTCAGCAGAGTGTTGTATCTAGAAACAACCTTTCTGCTTGGATTGTGGTGTGGGAGGGAATAAGGCAATAGAAACAGTGAGTACAGAATACTCTTTCCAGATTTTATGCAGAAAATGGAAGGTGAAAGGATGGTAGCTAAAGGTATATGTAGTGTCAAGAGGATGTGTGTGTGTGTGTGTGTGTGTGTGTGTGTATGTGTGTGTGTGTTTCCTAATATAAAAGTAAATTAATTGGGGGCTTCCCTGGTGGCGCAGTGGTTGAGAGTCCGCCTGCCGATGCAGGGGAGGCGGGTTCGTGACCCGGTCCGGGAGGATCCCACATGCCGCGGAGTAGCTGGGCCCGTGAGCCATGGCCGCTGAGCCTGCGTGTCCGGAGCCTGTGCTCCGCAACGGGAGAGGCCACAACAGTGAGAGGCCCGCATACGGCAAAAAAAAAAAAAAAGAAAAGTAAATTAATTGTTTAAATACTGACTGAAATCAGTCAGTATAAAGGGAGTGTTTAAAAAGAGGGATAATAGAGCAAGGGTTTGAAGAGGCTACAAGGGATGAAATCCAGATCTTGATGCAGAGAATAACCTCAGATAGAAAAGAAACTTCTTTCAGAGTGACATGAAGAAAGTAAGAATGAATAGAAATGCAGTTTTTAAAAGGTGTAGTCGATGAAACAATATTGGCCATGAGTTGATCATTATGGAAACTTGATGATATGTACCTGAGGGTTCACTTTATAATCTGTCTAATTCTGAATATGTTTTAACTTTTCCATAATAGCTGAAAAACATCAAGAAAGAAATTTTAGGTAGAAGATTGCTGTAATCCTCAGAAGATGGCTTAAGTTTCTCTGTGAAGTAGAAGAAAAGGGTTTCTGCTGGAAGTTAAGGTTGTGGATTGAGGGCTTAAAAGGAATGGTAAAAGTTTGAAATAGCTCTTCTGGGAATGAAAAAATGAGTGAACCCAGGACCAACTAGTTAATGATCCAGTTGAGGTTGGAGGTCTTTTATTTCCAGAGGCAAATATTTGTGTGTTGTAAGATTTTCTCTAGTAGCTCTCAGGAGCTTAAATGTAGGAACTGTTGGGAAGATCCATAATTGATTTCTGATGGCCTGGTACCACTAAAGACTAAGAGAGGCATCAATAAGAAAGATTTAATGTGATGGAGCATGCTGTCTCTCCCCTCGTGAAAAAGCTATTGTGTGTGTGTGTTTTTTTTAAAGTAGGAAAATACTTCAGTAAAGCAGTCTTGGAGTTTTGAGTTAGGTTCTGAGAAAAAATAGAGAAAGACTAATTTGAGAGGTAAGATAATTTTTCCTTAAAAAATTCTCTCGTGTAATAGTTATCATAAATATTTATAAAGAAATTGAATGATAGTCAAATAAAATAATCCAAATGCACTTTCATAAATACTTTTAGATTTTAAACCAAATGTGCTTTTAAGTATTTATACATTATTTATACTTAAAAACCAATATCTATCTACAGGCAAAGTCATTTCAGATATTGACCTCCAAATTTAGTAACCTTTCTGCTATCTCCACCGATGGCTTTACTTTCCATTCCAGACTTTCAACTATTACTCTCAGATCTAAATGTGCTTTTAATGGAGATTAGTTGTTGTACATCGTCCACACTCTTTACCAATATCCTCATAGTCTAAGTGTTCCTTGAAGCAAAATGACTTACCGTCCATTTGGGACCAGTGATCACTGACAAAATCTTCTCAATTTGCCATATTGTGTTTATATTTTGCAAACTGGGCCATGGGGTTTAAATATTGTGGGCATTTGATTACCAGTAACCAACACTTTGCTTGCAAAATAGTGCTTCATTAATCAAAGCTAGAGAAAAGGAGGCCAGTACTAAGAACAAGGTAGAAGTTAGTGGAAATCATGGTGCACTATGACTAGCATAAATGCAAATGTATTTGTATATATTGTTTCAATATGGACTTAACTGTATCCTTCAAGTGATAGAGTTGTCAGTGGTAACTAGTTTGCACTGTAAATTTTTAGAGGGAGAGGGACACGTGTCAAACTCTCTATGAATGAAAGCCAGCAGGTCATGGAATGATATGTCATTGCCCGTTCAGGTAATTACAGACTGGAAAAGTCAAACCAACTCTCCCATTGATGACAACTTTAAAAACTGGAAAAAATATAAAAAACATCTTTATAAAGGCATCAGAAAACTAAAAAGAGAATGAAAAATTACAGAACCAGAATGTGGTGAGGGCACAGGTCCCAGAAATTAAGACCATCACTTGGACCCTGTTTTCTCTGGCTGTGTTTTCCCATTTCAGAGGAGGATAGTAAGTAGTTGAGATGTTGAGTAGCATTTTTAATAACTTTGCAGGGCTGGGTAGACAGGGATTGGAGTCCTGGGACTGCCAAAGTTGGGATAGGGGAGGTCAGGGACTAGAGAGTCTCACTTACGGATGGGACTCTAAATCATGTATTGTAACAGAAGAGTGGGCCGGAAGAAAGCGTCCATTATTCTAACTCTAGCTCAGCTTTAAACCATTATCTCAATCCCTAGATTTGCACTGAAATAAACCCTTATTTCTCGTACCAACAATCCACTTGATGGAATCAAACATAAATCCCCTCTGGAGAAGAGAACATTAATTTAGGCCTCAAATAACTTCTAACAATTTTGCTAATACAATGTCAACACACACACACAATAATCAGGGACCAAAGAAAATAAGATACATGGTTAAAAACAAAGAGGAACAATAGACAGTAGGAATATACCCACAGAGATTCCATGTATTAAGGTTATCAGGCAACAACTTAAAAATAATTGTGTTTGCTACAAACAAGATAAAATACATGATTAGGAATGGAAATTCTAGAATTTAGAAATTAAGAACTTGTTGGGTATGTTTAACAGCAGATTGGACACAAATGAAAGGAGATTTAGTGAACTAGAAGATAGACCAGATGAAAATATCCAGACAGAAACATGGAGAGAAAAAAGGTTGACAAATCCAAAAGGAAGAGTAAATTATCTAGAGGAATCAGTGATAAGATTTTGTTTATATTTTATTCGAGTCCCAGAAGAAAAGAAAAGAAATATCTATACAGGAGCAACAGTTAAAAAGGTAATGCTAAGGGCTTCCCTGGTGGCGCAGTGATTGAGGGTCCGCCTGCCAATGCAGGGGATGCGGGTTCGTGCCCCGGTCCGGGAGGATCCCACATGCCGCGGAGCGGCTGGGCCCGTGAGCCATGGCCACTGAGCCTGCGCGTCCGGAGCCTGCGCTCTGCAACGGGAGAGGCCACAACAGTGAGAGGCCCGCGTACCGTAAAAAAAAAAAAAAAAAAAAAAAGGTAATGCTAAAAAAAAAAAAAAAAAGGTAATGCTGAAAATTTTCCAAAATTGATCTTTAAAAGTCATTTTAAAAGGCTTATTAACCCTAAGGAATGAACAGGAGTTGAGACTTGAAAGGCAGTTTGAAGTCAGTGTCAAGTACTCAGTCAGTCTAAGGAGTTGAATTGTGGTGGCTTGGCATATTGGAACACTGAAGGAATGTGTCAGGGTGGGATCCCAGAAGCCTGAGGAAGGATGAGGGCCCATTTGCTTAAAGAAACCAAGAACAGTAAAGGGCAAAGTAGGAATACTGAAAGGAGGTTAAGGGTCAAGTCTGAGAAAACTGAGCTTAATCATCAAGTCCGAGCAGATAGGAGAAAGACCAAAAGCAGAAGAAAAACACCCCACAGACTAGGACTTAGGCAGAACTGAAATAGAATAAGAAACTAGAGCCAAGCAAGGCTGTGAAATCCCATCCATTTCATGTAAACAGAGTCTGAGTATCTGAGGCAAATTGTTTAATTTGGTTTAAAGGCATAGTACTAGAGTGGATGACTGAAGGCTTTAAGGAGGTGAATAACTTGGTACTGTACAGTGCTTTATCAATACAAAGATAATTCTGTAGTCAGTGTGTGAGGTGAACTGGAGAACTTGTACTGTGATGGTTATGAGCTCACAATTGGGGATCAAGCAGTCCTGAGTTAAATATGTAAATAAAGTGAATAAATTTTAGTGTTCCATACGCTAAAAAAATGCACCTCTACTAGCTCTGTCTCCTAAGACCTATTACCCAAGCTCTCTGGATCTCAGTTTTCCCATCTGCAAGTTGGAGCTATTCATAGGGTTGTTCTGAAGTTAATGAAGTAATGCATACAAAGTGCTTGGCTCAATGTCTGGACTGCAGTGAGCATGCAGGGAACACCCAGTAAGCATATGGTGAACAGTAATAGGGCTCTTTGAGGAGAAACCAGAGGTGGCAAGAACAACCAGGATTGTACTGAAATGTCCTAAGGGAGGCTGGGGAGGTCCAGGCATGAGCCTGTCAACAGCTATAAGAATGAGGATGGGGAAAGATATAGCAGGGCTCAAGGCCAGGGACTGAGCGTGTAGGAGGAGGTGTGGGGGGCGAGGATAGGGACAGTGAAATAAGGCAAAGAGAGAATATAAGACTCCACACCCATATTTTTCCAGGGCACATGCTCTGTGCCCAATTGTGTGCAGCTGACTGAACCCTATGCCCAGATAACACTGACAGTCATAGGCCTGATTAAACAAATTCATGCATGCTCCCCTAGATAGAAAAAGATTCATTTGGTTTTCAGAACTAAAGAGGCCTACCGTAATCTGATATTCCATAAGAATGTGCAAGCCTAATGTGAACTTTGACCAGAGGCAAGCACTTTATTTTTGATCTGTTTCAGCCATACCATGATTCCAACAATTGGTACAAATCCAGCATGCTATTAATTTCTCTTACAACTGAAGAAATGATTCAGAAATATTAAAGAAAACTTAACTTGTTTAGGTCATCGACTTGCCCTTTTCACATGGCCACTCTTCAACTAAACCCAATACTTTATAAGACAGCTCAGAACAGACACTGCTTATCTTCTCAGCCCAAGAAAGCTGTCTTGCAGAAGATAGATTAAGAATAGATTGCAATTCCCTCTAAGGTCTCTGTTTTCTCCCCTTGCTGCTCTCAACTAGACAAAAGGCAATCAGTTCATCAAAGGAGTTCCTGGGGCTCAAATACTCTGGGTGACTAGCTGAGGTGTGAAAGCCAAATGGCTCACTAGGGAAGATTTCAATCAGTGGGCACCACCAGTGGCGGGGTTTACCCACTGATTATATTTTTGGTTACTTTAGCTCCACCACTGAGAGAAGCAGACAGAGGGATGTAAGGGGTGGCTAACGATGGGATGGTAAGGAGGTTGGGAGGAGGAAAACTTTCCCACTGTTCTATTACCTTAGAGAGTCTCTTGACAAAACCCTGTTTCCCTCAAATTAACCTCTCCACCACCATCTCTCTTATCAGCCAGCCCTAGGAAAAATAGTGTAATAGTGGACATGATCTCTGGTGCCCTCAGCCCCCCTTTCTACTTGCTCCTCCTATCCATCTTTAGCCCCTTTTCCAATGTTAAACTGCAATTGTCTTCATGCTGTGCCTCTCCCTTTGCCACTTACCAAGATGTGATCACATCCTGTGATTTGGACCTTTCTTTCCCTTGTTCAACTTTGCCCCACAGAACCTGAGCTAATGTGTGTGTTTGCTCTAGCAACACCCCAAAGGAGCCCTGGCCCTTCACATTGACATGTTCAAGAAACTGGGAGCCCCATAACAGTTACTTTCAAGCGGTGGTATTTGTACTCTGCCAGGAAAAATGGCATCTTGAAGGAGCTACAACAAATTGAATAGACACAATATTTTGACCCTTTTACTCATCTTGACTAGGTTCTAAATTCAGTGCTAATTCAGGTTGCTTTTTGTTTTTGTTTCCACGTATGGACAATAATTTGGAGGCTCATTTGGGAGTGCAACCATGCCCAGCTGGCTCATCTTCATGCCCACCCATACATGATCCCCTCTCCAACACCTGTGTGTGGCAAAAAATAAAAATAAAAAAAAAAAAATAAGGGAGAGGCAAGATTTCAACTTGAACTCAGATGGAAATTGCTGAAAGCTAGATTCGGGCCAGTTTATGCTAAAGGTATTCATACCTTTAAAGGTATTAATCAGTGACAGTGAGGATGAAGATTCTGAGATGGCTATTTTCTAATTGGAAGTCCTTAACTATCTACTTAACACATTTGTCTTTCCCCTAAGAAGACATATTTTGATGAAAGGGAAAAATTGTCTTTTTAATGATCTATCGAATTCTATTCTCAAGTATCTACCCCACGCCAGTCCAGGGCATCATCATCCCCACAGAGGGTCAAGGCCATTACAGCTTCTAGCCCCCTTCCATCCACACCCATTCATCAGCAAGTACAATCACCTCAGCCTCTTCGATCTCCTTTAGTATTTTCATTTTGGCTGCTTCTATTCTAGCCCCAGCCCTTGCCTGGAAGAGTGAAATCACCTTTTTTTTTTTTTTATGATTATTATTGTTTTTACGGTACGCGGGCCTCTCACTGTTGTGGCCTCTCCCGTTGCAGAGCACAGGCTCCGGACGCGCAGGCTCAGCGGCCATGGCTCACGGGTCCAGCCGCTCCGCGGCATGTGGGATCTTCCCGGACCGGGGCACGAACCCGTGTCCCCTGCATCGGCAGGCGGACTCTCAACCACTGCGCCACCAGGGAAGCCCTGAAATCACCTTTTAAATGTTTACCCTGCAGCCATTCTTATTTCCTTACAACCTATACTTCTCAGATCAGTATAACTTTGATACTTTTTTATAAGTGCGAGTCAGTTCATGTCATATCTCTCCCTCCCACTGCATCTCAAATAAAATTGTAACCCCTTTCCAAGGCCTACAAGGCCTTAAATCTTGTAATCACTCTTTTACCTTAAATCCTTTTACTTTTCCCCTTGCTTTCTACATTCCTACCATTACACTCCAGCCATTCTAGCCATTATACTTTTCCTTAAACATGGCAAGTATTTCTACCTCTGAGTTCTTGTGTTTGCTGGTTACTAGAACTAGCCATCATTCCAGTATTGCTAGAGTTATTGTTAATACAACAGATTTTCATTGAACTAGCGAAATTCCATAGAGAGTGCAAGCAGAAAGCAATTTACTCTTTCTTACTACTGCTCTTTTGTCAAATTGTTTCTTCCTCGGCCCTGAATGAAATCTTGGACAGATAAGCATGGCTAATTTGATGGCTTTTAGATATGAAAATGTCCAGTAATTCTAAAGCTGTGTTTCTCAACAAATGAGGCACCACTCACTGGAGGGTGAGCATTAGAAATTCATGGGGCACTTTTGGTTGTTGCGTTCATAGTGGGTGAGATTTAACGGAATTTGTCTAGATAAGGGCCAGATAGAATAGGGTTTCTGCCAGTAAGTGAACACTTGTTCGTGGTACAGCATGGATTTTTTTTTTTTTTTTTTTTTTTTGCAGTACGCAGGCCTCTCACTGCTGTGGCCTCTCCCGTTGCAGAGCGCAGGCTCCGGATGCGCAGGCTCAGTGGCCATGGCTCACTGGCCCAGCCGCTCCACGGCATGTGGGATCTTCCCGGACCAGGGTACGAACCCGCATCCCCTGCATCGGCAGGCGGACTCTCAACCACTGCGCCACCAGGGAAGCCCCAGCATGGATTTTGAATGTCTTGCTGGATATTCATGTACATGAAAAACATATAAATACAAAGTATTTTTTCCACTGGTTTACTATATACTCAATTTTCCAAAATTGCAAACACTGAATAAGTCAAAGGACTATTGGATATTGTCTTGTTCAGAACTTTACAAAGAATTGTTCACCGTTTTGGAAGATCATTTTACTGACAGACACATCATTTGTGTCATGTAAATAACCAATACAACGCATTTGTAACAGACTTTATTAGTAGCTGTTGCATTCATGGTAGATACATACATATATATATATATATATATATAGTTAGTTAGATATATGGTTATATTTACTTCTTATTTCAAATGGTTAAATATGAAGAAAAAACGTTGACTATATTCAAATGAATTGTGTTACTTCACTTCAATCTAGATTTGTTCATTATAAGTAGTTGCCAGTATTTGATTCATTATGTCACCATCTACTGTAGTCATGCTAAAGTATTTATATATCAAAATGTGTAATATTTTATTATATAAATTGCTTTCCTTTCTTTTATTTCTCCATATTACAGTTATAGCATTACATTTCTTTATTTTTCAAATTATGTGTAGGCTGTATTATTTATAAATTTCATTTCAGGATATTAAAGAGGAGTATTATAAAATATTTATTATAAAAAGAGGGCATTGAGTCTAATATGATTGAAGATGATATGAGATTCTCAATAAATTTTGTATCTTTGCACCCCTCCATACTCCACCAACAACCTCCCCACTCCACTCATGAGAGTGCGGCTCACTTCCATAGTAGCCTCTCTTCTTGCTTTGCCCTAAGGAAAGCCTGTGAGCCCAATTCCATTCCAATCCCTGCAGCCTCCAAATTTCAGAGAGCACAGATGTCCAGGTGGTTTTCTTAAACCACTCAACCAAGGAAAAGGAAAATAGGGAAACACGACAGTACTTCATTGAATGCTTCTCTAAAGAACTTTTCCCTATCAATGCAACAATTTCTCCTTATTAATCTTGTATGCCCTGTACATGTGATGACCTGAGGGGAGCAAACCATCTTTTGCCACCTCTTCTGCAAGTCCTCTGTAGATTTTCTGGCACCTTGTTTTGGAATGTGACAGTTTTAGAAACTCTGCCACAACTCCAAGGCGAGAAGGTCTGCATTTTAACATTTGAGAGGGTGAGGATTCCTCTAGGAATGAATATGAGTATTGGGTGAGAATATCATTCTCTAAATGATCAGCTCACTGTTGAATATGGTTTTACTCAAATGTCAATGGCAAACCTTGCATATTTGATACCCAGAGTGGATAATATTTTAACATCCCACTCCACTGTATGACAAAATTATATGTAATTTCCATGGTAACCACAAAGAAAATATCTATAGAATATACACAAAAGTAGGTCAGAAGTCAGAATGTACTTAATGCCACTGAAATGTACACTTAAAAATGGTTAATATGGTAAATTTTATTTTATATATATTTTACCACAATTTTTTAAACCTCATCAATAATTGCAGTAATTGCTTAGAATTGAGACAAACAAAAGATTGGGGGAGGGAGAATTATGTAATTACTGATACTGATAGAATTGCTAGTACATGATAATAATAAAAGTAAGGTTGATTTCAGTTGATTTTATTTTTTACATTCTCTACAGACAATATACCCCATTATTGCTTGTATCCATGGCATATCACTTCCTGCTGCCCCACCCTTTGTACAACACTGTGATGTTAATTTTGTGTGCCAACTTGACTGGGCCATGGGTGCCTAGTTTTGGTTAGACGTTTGGTTAAACATTATTCTGGGTGTGTCTGTGAGAATGCTTCTGGGTGAGATTAACATTTGAATTGGTAGACTGAGTATATTGTCTTTGATCTGACAGTCTTCTCCTGCCTTAAGATGTAGACTCAAATCAGAATTTACATTGGTTCTCCTGGGTCTCTAGCTTGCTGACTGCAGATCTTGGGGCTTCATAGCCTCATACATATATATATATATATATATATATATATATATATATATATATATATATATAAAATCTATATACACACACTATTGGTTTTAACTATTATAAACACTATTATATATTTCTATATATGTACATATGCTATTGGTTATATACATATGATTATTATATATATTGTATATATATGATTTATTGTATATACTGATTTCTCTGCATTCTCCAGAGAACCCTAATACAACCACTGTTTAGTAGAATCAGACTCCATAATCACATAAGCCAATTCCAAGAAATCATATAAATCTATAATAAATATGATTGATATATATAATAAAAAGTGTGTATGAGATAGATAGATAGATATTCATCCTATTGGCTCTGTCCTGGAGAACCCTGACTAATATAATCACTGTTTGGTAGAATCATTTATTTGGACTGAAGAAAGTTTCCTGTAGATATATTAAAATTTGAGTACCCCTGGATTAAGGATTCTCAGCTATTATGTTTGAGGGGCTAACTTTCTTTTATAAATTAATACAACAAAGTCCTCTGGTCAAGGAATCTTCTAGCCTCTGGGATACCGTGCTGAACAAGATAGACAAGGCTCCTGCTTTTGTGTAGCTTGCATGCTTGTATGAGGGAGAGGCAAACCTCTTAGATCACTGGCTTGGAAGTGGAGCAGGGAGTAAAAGGCAATGGGGAAATTTACAGGAACCCTTGGGGAAGAACCACACTCGTGGTCTCCTCCTACATCCCCTCACATTTGGATGGGCTATAGACAATGGGGAGTGAATACTCATCAGAGGATATCCTGTCTTTGGTAGAGTTGGGAGATGGGCAGATTCATCACAAAGTAGTAGATTGGGGGCCTTCCTCTGATTAAAACAGATTGCAAATAGATATTAATGCACTGAACTGAAATCAAAGCTCCATATTTCCCCCATGTCACTATTTGATATATTTCTGTTTATGCTCTTAGCATTTAAAACACAGAAAACTTTTTAATGGATTGCATCATCAAATACACTCATGTCAAAAACAAAATGAGCAATGGCTTCCCATTTCACTCAGCGTAAAAGCCTACAAGGCCCTACACCATCTGTACCCCCTTCCCCCAACACACAATGTACACACATACACACATCTCTTTGACTTCAACTCTCTCCCTCTGTAACCTCTGTTGTTACTACATTGACTGCTTAGCTGTTCATTGAACATCCTGGCAGAAACTTGCCTCAGGGCTTTTGCACTAGCTGTTCCCTCTGCCTAGAATAGTCTTCCAGATATCTAAATGGATCACTCCAAGTTTTTGTCAAAATATTTCCTTTTCAATGAGGTAATTACAACTCCCCTCCCCCACCCTACATACATACTTCCTATTCTCTTCCCTACTTAATTTATCTTCATAGCATGTATCATCATCTAAGAAACTATTTCTCTCCCCCTACTATAATTTAAGATGTATGGGGGCAAGAATTTTTGCCTGTTTTGTTTACTGTTATATCCCTAGCAGAGAGAACCTGGCAAAAATAAGGCACTAATTAAATATCTTTTGAATGAAGGGAGGATAGGAAAGGGAAGGAAAGGAAAAGGAAGAAAAGGAAAGGAGGAGAAAAGAAAAGAAATGAAGAGAAAGAAAACGAAAACTTCAGAAAAGATTCCAGTTTCAGGAAGACACAGCCAAATAGTGGCCAGCACACCAGTTTTCTTCTTCTCATTCTTGCTTACTTTCATGGAGTAGGTAAGGAAGATAAGACTAAATAATGCACTAAATAAGGCACTTTTTAGAGCACTTAAGGTCTTTCAAAACATTTTTATATACAGTGTCTTATTTGATTAAAATGTTGGACTACATTTTTAGAGAAGAATTCTACTGGTAGAATGTGGTAATTTTATATTTGCATTTCTCACTTAAACAAATTAAATTTGTACAGAAAACATTCCATATTTTTATCAGATAACTGAGACTTTCAAGTTATTTCATTTTAAGAAGTCTGGGTTTCTCATTGTGTTCTATATAGTCCTGCATCTATCCATTTGCTCATGCTGTTCTCCTCATCAGAAAGGCTTTCCCCATCCATTTATCTAAATTCCATTAAGTCTTCAAGGCCCAGTGTTGAAAGTGTGGCAGGGGAGGAACATACTAGTACATATTAATGAATGAATTTCACTCTTCTTCAGCTACAAATTTCAATTGCAAAATCCTGCTTCTTGGTTGCTTGTAGAGAACTTCTAAATGTAGTCTTTGCTGGGAAGTGCTTTGTAGTTCTGTTTCCCAAATGCCCAATGGTTTCTCTGTGAACCGTTCCGGACACATAGTGGGTACTCAATTAATATTTGATACTTGAATAAATGAATTATTCTGAGTGTGTAGTCAGAATTCAGCTTAATTATGCCTTGAGCCATTAAAGAATGAGATCACATCGGTGCTTATATACTGAGTTAGAGAGTCATGACCATGCCATGACAGGGCATGTTTTCATATTTCCACATCCTCTAAACATACCGCTTTCTAACTGCCTCCTGCACTACCCACAGTATGTGCATAACGCTGTGTAATGGGCTTGCTTTGTGCAGCCCTCCTTTATGCGTAACCATGGCAATGCTGTCTACTTCATACTTGAAATGTCTGGAGGACTACGGCTGTGAATGTTAACTCCCTGTATGATGACTTGATGACTTGTTTTGCATGCAAGGGCAGTCTGTACATTTTTTTTATCATAATAATCAGAACACTCCCTCTGATTCCTCCATGAAGTAAAACACCTATTTACAGAACAAACTAGAATAAAAATTCTAGATCCCAAACTAATATCTCAAGGCACCGTATGCCTCTGAAATCTAAGGATGAGGGACTCAGGGATTGTCCTCAGAGCTTCTATTTTCATCTTAAATCTGAATATTGGCAACAGAATTTGTATCACCATTTTGCACAGAGAGAATATTTTGGAGGGTGCTGAAAGTGCAGAGAATTGAAATGTAGTGCATCTTGCACATTTTGTCTCTGCACAGTTTCCAGCTATGACATGTGGCCAAGTCCTTCATGCAAGGAAGCATTTTTTGCTCCAGGGTTTGCATTTATTTTTCATGTGAATATTTGGATGCTGCCGGAATCCCACCCACATGCCACTAATCTGATCAATTTTCGGCCAACACTTCCATTACTGTTAACTGGAAATATAAGACATGTTCAAATACCAAATAAGGCAAGCTGTTTTTTTAACACACACACACACACGTACACACACATACACACACACACAAACACACACACTTCCATATTCTGACAGCAAGTCTATAAAAGATTTTGAAATCAAATCCACATCCCACCTCAGATCTGTTAATGATTATATCATTATATAAACATTATGTGAGAAAGTCACAGATATTTTCATTTAAAATGACTCAAATTTCAGTTGCATTTCAAGTAGTTTCATTATTGATCTATTGAAGGCAAATTTTTCACAAAAGCTTTAACCATTTTCTTTAGGAAGAATGTGTAAGACTTGGAAATAGCCTAAAACTCAGTTTCAAATGATAGAACTAATGTTTCAGGTTAACTTTTAAAGGTAATAAAGAAGTCCAAATTAAGACAAGTTGACATTTTATTCCATACTTACAGCATCTTCAAAGTAAGTTGAAATAGAATTTGGTTCATTGCTGTGTCAGTCTTAATTTTAACTTGAAATAGCTTGTGTCACCATCTCAGCATTATATAGAATCTAAACTCTTCTAGGCAGAAATTGCTTTTTACTTTTTGCTTGCTTCTATATAATTTACCATCTTCAAAACGCTGTGTACATTTATAATTCTTTGTATCTATGATTCTGGAAATGTTGATTCAGACTTTTAAATTTGTTCTCTTAATTTTATTTCTTTTCCAGTGAGAATATCTAAAGGAATAATAATATGGTGGGTCAAATTTGGCTTCAAAAGTAAAGATTTTCATTAATGAAGTCATTCTAGCCACAGTTGGGTTAACAAAACGAATAAATAAAAAACTCTTTTTAAAAAGTAGATGATTTTTCATTACAAGATGAAATGTCAAAATATAAGGGGGGAGGCATCAGTGAAAACGTTCAAATAAGGAACTCTGAAATTTTGCTTTTTAAAAAATGGATGATTTTTCCATTACAAGATGAAATGTCAAAAAATAACAGGAGGAGGCATTAGTGAGAACGTTGGAGTAAGGAACTCAGAAATTTTGCTGCTTCGTAAAAGCAATGAGAAAATTGACAAAAATTGTCAAAATCAACTTTTATAGTACTCGAAATTAGCTAAAGGCTTGCAGCAACATGGGGGAGTACTTAGTCCAGAAAAGTGGCTGCATCTTGATAGGAACAGCAAGATTTGTAGCATTTAAACGTACCCTAGTCCCATCCATGTCGCCACAGCTCCACAGCCTCTTGAAAAATAACAGCCTACATTCTCAGTACTGTGAAAAGCAGAGGAGGGCTGGAAATCTTTTAAAACTTTACTCCCAAATAGGAGTCATTATCAAGTAGTTCCCTGGAAAACATCATTTGAAAGGCTTGTCTTTTCTCGGGCTCACTCAAATTCTCTTTCAAGCTTTTTGATCATGACTGATAGGGAGGAATACATTAAATGCACGGTGATACAGCAGACACATACTTGTATGCATGTTTGTGTATGTGTATGTATGTTTGTGTATAAGATTTTGTATATAAATATACATATATATAAAACCTTCTCGAAATATATAAATATAACCTTCTTGAAATGGTATTTATCTTCACTACATGCTATGTACTCTAGTACTTTCTATTCTATTTCGCTTTTTTTTTGCATTGTTGAGACCACTGGTATTTAAAATTTTTTCTTTTTAATTGTAAAGGTCTGGAAGGTTTCCTGCTAAACTTACAACCAGTGTGATACCACCTCTAATTCTGGTGTGTGGACGTGTATGTAGAGGAACTGTGGGACTGTTCATTTATCCCTACATTGGGTTTCCTTTTTTTTTAGACTATTTTTTTAGAACAGGTTTAGATTGAGAACAAAATTCAGAGAGAGGTACAGATTTTTCCTGTATCCCCTGCTCTATACATGCATAGCCTCCACCATTATCAAGATCACTTACCAGAATGGTACATTTTTCTAAATGAAGGATGAACCTATACAGGCATGTCATAATTACCCAGATCCATGTTTACCTTAGGATTCACTCTTGATATTGTACCTCTGATGGGTTTGGACAAATGTATGAGATATAGATCCATCATTATAATATACATAGTATTTTCACTGCCTTAAAAATCGTGTGTGGACTTCCCTGGTGGTGCAGTGGCTAAGAATCCACCCACCAATGCAGAGGACAGGGGTTCAAGCCCTGGTCCAGGAAGATCCCACATGCTGCGGAGCAACTAAGACCGTGCGCCACAACTACTGAACCCACGTGCCACAACTACTGAAGCCTGTGCACCTAGAGCCCGTGCTCTGCAACAAAGAGAAGCCACCTCAATGAGAAGTACGTGCACCGCAACGAAGAGTAGCCCCTGCGTGCCACAACTAGAGAAAGCCCATGCACAGCAACGAAGATCTAACACAGCCAAAAATAAATAAATACATTATTTTTAAAAAAAAATCCTCTGTGTTCTGCCTATGCATCACTCCCTCTTACCTTTACCCATGGAAACCACTGATCTTTTTAATGTCTCCACAGTTTTGCCTCTTCCAGAAAGTCATATGGGTGGAATCATACTTTATGGAGCCTTATCAGATTGGCTTCTTTCACTTAGTAAAATACATTTAAATTTCTTCCATATCTTTTCATGGCTTGATAGCCCATTTATTTTTAGTGTTGAATAATATTCCATTGTCTGGATGTACCACCTACTGAAGGACATCTTGGTTGCTTCCAAGTTTTGGTAATTATGAACAAAGCTGATGGAAACATCCATGCGTAGGTGTTTCTGTGTACATAAGTTTTCAATTCCTTTGGGTAAGTACCAAGGAGCGTGACTGCTGGATCGTTAAGGAAGAGTATGTTTAGTTTGTAATAAACCACCAAACTGTCTTCCAAAGTGGCTGTAATCATTTTGCATTCCCGCCAGCAATGTATGAGACTTCTTATTGTTCCACATCCTTGCTAGAATTTGGTGTTGTAGTGTTCCAGATTTTGGCCATTCTAATAGGTGTGTAGTGGTATCTCACTGTTGTCTTAATTTGTATTTCTTTGATGACGTATAATGTGGAGCATCTTTTCTTATGCTTATTGCAATCTATGTAGCTTCTTTCGTGAGGAGCCTGTAAAAGTCTTTGGTCCATCTTTAATCAGGTTATTTGTCTTCTTATTGTTGAGTCTTCACAGTTCTTTGTATATTTTAGATAATAGTCCTTTATCAGATGTATCTTTTGCAAATATTTTCTCCCAGTCAGTGGCTTGTCTTCTAATTCTCTGGATATTGTGTTTTGCAGAGCAGATGTTTTTAATTATAATGAAGTCCAGCTTATCAATTATTCTTTCATGGATCATATCTTTGGTGTTGATCTAAAAAGGCATCACAATACCCAACTTCATGTAGGTTTTCTCCTATGTTATCTTCTAGAAGTTTTATAGTTTTTCATTTTACATTTAGGTCTATGATCCATTTTTGAGTTAATTTTGTGACGGTTGTAAGGTGTGTGTCTAGATTCATTTTTTTGCATGTGGATATCCAGTTGTTCTAGCACCATTTTCTGAAAAGACTATCTTTGTTCCATAATATTACCTTTGCCCCTTTGTCAAACATCAGTTGACTATATTTATGTGTGTCTATTTCTGGGCTCTCTATTCTGTTCTATTGATCTATTTGTCTATTCTTTCACCAATACCATACTGTCTTGATTACCGTAGCCTTATAGTAAGTCTCGAAGTTGGGTAGTGTCAGTACTCCAACTTTATTCTTCTTCAGTATTGTGTTGGTTATTCTGGGTTTTTTGCCTCTCCAAAAAAAGTTTGAATTAGTTTGTCAATATCCACAAAAAAAACTTGCTGGATTATTGATTGAAATTGTATTGAAACTATAGATCAAGTTGAAAGAACTGATATTTTGACAACATTAATTCTCCTTATCCATGAACATGGAATATCTTTCTATTTCTTTTAGTCCTTTGATTTCACTCATCAGACTATTGTAGTTTTCCTCATATAGACCTTGTACATATTTTGTTAGATTTATACCTACATTTTTGGAGGTAGGTGCTAATGTAAATGGTATTGTGTTTTTATTTCAAATACCACTTAATCATTGTCTATGTATGAGAAAGTGATTGACTTTTTAAAATTTACCATGCATCCTGCAATCTTGCGATAATTGCTTATTAGTTCCAGGAGTTTTTTGGTCAGTTCTTTCAGAATTTTTATATAGACGGTCATGACATCTGTGAAAATAGACAGTTTTATGTCTTCCTTTCCAATTCGTATAATTTTTATTTCCTTTTCTTGCCTTATTGCACTAGCAAGGACTTCCAGTATGATGTTAAAAAGGAGTGGTGAGAGCAAACCTCCTTTCTTGTACCTGATGGTAGTGGGAAAGCTTTGGATTTCTCACCATTAAATATGATGTTAGCTGTAGGTTTTGGTAGATAGTCTTTATCACATTGAGACAATTCCCCTCTATTCCTAGCTTACTGAGTTTTTAAAAATTTTTTTATCATGAAAGAGGGTTGGATTTCATCAAATGCTTCTTCTGCATCTACTGATATGATCATGTGATTTTTCTTTTTTAGTCTGTTGATATGACAGATTACATTGATTTTTGAATGTTGAACCAGCCTTGCATACCTGGGGTAAATACTATTTGGTTATGGTGTATAATTCTTTTCATACTTTTTTGGATTAAATTTGCTAATATTTTGCTGAGGATTTTTGCATCTCTATTCATGAGAGATATTGGCCTGTAGTTTCCTTACCTTGTAATGTCTTTGTCCCATTTTGGTATTTGGGTAATACTGGCCTCATAGAATGATTTGGAAAGTATTCATCCTGCTTCTAGTCTCTGAAAGAGATTGTGAGAATTGGTATAATTTCTTCCTTAAATGTTTGGTAGAATTCACCAGTGAACGCTTCTGGGCTTGGTGTTTTCTGTTTTGAGTGGTTATTAATTATTAATTCAATTTCCTTAATCAATACAGGTCTATCCAGATCATCTATTTCTTCTTGTGTTTGTTAGTTTTCACAAGTTGTGTCTTTCAAAGAATTTATCCATTTCACCCAGGTTATCAAATTTGTGGGCATAGAGTATTACTTTATTATCCTTTATTATTACCCTTTAAATTTCCATGGCACCTGAGTGATGTGTCCTCTTTCATTTCTGATATTAGTATTTGTGTTCTTTCTCTTTTCTCTTAGCCTGGCTAGAGGCTTGTTGATTTTATTGATCTTTTCAAAGAGCCAGCTTTTGGTTTTGTTGATTTTCTCTATTGATATCCTATTTTCGATTTTATTGATTCTGCTGTGATTCTTAGAATTTCCTTTAATCTGGTTACTTTGGATTTAATTCTCTTCTTTTTCTAATTTCCTAAGGTAGAAGCTTAGATTACTGATCTTACGTCTTTTTTATTTTCTAATACATGCATTCAATGCTATGAATTTTCCTCTGATGACTGTTTTCACTGCATCCCACAAATCTGATAAATTCTATTTTCATTTTTATTTATTTCAAAATACTTTAATTTCTCTTGAGATTTTTTTCCTTTGACCCATGTGCTATTTAGAAGTGTGTTGTTTAATCCCCATATATTTGGGGATTTTTCAGCTATCTTTATGTTATTGATTTCTAGTCTAATTCCACTGTGGTCAGAATGGAGACATTGTATGATTTCTCTTTTTTAAATGTGTTAAGGTATGTTTTATGGCTCAGCATGTGGTCTATCTTGGTAAATGTTCCATGTGAGCCCCCCAAAATGTGTATTCTGCTGTTACTGGATGAAGTAGCCTATCTATTATACTCAGTAGATTAATGGTGTTGTTGAGTTCACCTATGCCCTTACTGTTTTCTGCTTGCTGGATTTGTGTATTTCTGATAAAGGGGTATTCATGTCTTCAACCATGATAGTGGATTCATCTATTTCTCCTTGAAGTTCTATCAGTTTTTGCCTCGTGTAATTTGATGCTCTGTTGTTAGGCACATACATGTTAAGAATTCTCATGTCATCTTGGAGATATTGACTCCTTTGTCATTATGTAATGTCCCTCTTTATCCCTGATAACATTTCTTACTTTGAAGTCTCCTCTGTCCGAAATTAATAGAGCTACTCCTTCTTTCCTTTAAAGGTGTTAGCATGGTATATTTTCCTCCATCTATTTACTTTTAACCTATATGTGTCTTTATATTTAAGATGAGTTTCTTGTAGACAGCATATAGTTGGATCATATTTTTTGATCCATTCTAACAATCTGTCTTTTAACTGGAACATTTAGATGCTTGACCCTCAAAGGAATTACTGATATATTTGGATTAATATCTACCATACTCATTACTGTTTCCTATTTGTTGCCCTTGGTTTCTGTTCCTGTTTTTGTCTTTTACTCTTTTTCTTCATTTTTTTGTTTAATTGAGTATTTTATATGATTCCATTTTCTTTCCTTTTTAGCATATTGGTTATACTTAAAAAAAAACATTTTTAGTGATTGCACTAGAGTTTGCAATATACATTTTACAAGTAATCCAAGTCCACTTTCAACCAACACTATACCACTTACAGGTAGTGTGAGTACTTTATAATAACCAGATTATAATAATTCCTTCCTCCCAGTCTTTGTACAATTGCTGTCATTCATTTCATTAATTTCAATTATACATAATTATACCTAAGCATATATAATTGAGTACATTGTTGTTATATTTGTGAAGTAACTGTTATCTGTTAGACCAATTAAGAACAAGAAAAAAAGTTTTAATTTTAGCTTTACTTATTCTTTCTTTTAAACTCTTCTTTTCTTTATGTAGATCTGAGTTTCTACCTATATTATTTCCCTTCTCTCTAAAAAAACTTCTTTTACCATTTCCTGCAAAGTAGGTCTACTGACAACAAATTTCCTTAATTTTTTATTGAGATATAATTGACACATAACATTGTAACTTTAAGGTGTACAACATGTTGATTTGATATATTTATATATTGCAATATGATTATCATTGAGGTGTTAGCTAAGATCCCTATCACATCACATTATTATTATTTATTTTTTGTGGTAGGAATAGTTAAGATCAAGTCTCCTAGCTTCCTTGAAGTTTACAATACAGTATTGTTGACTATAATCACTATGGTGTGTATTAGATATCCAGAACTTATTCATCTTCCAGGTGCAGTTTTGTACTCTCAAACAACATCTCCCCAATTCTCCCACCCCCAAGCCCCAGGTGACCACCATTCTACTCTCTGTTTCTATGAGATTGGCTTTTCTAGATACAAGTAATATCATACTGCATTTGTCTTTCTCCTCAAGTTTTGTTTGCCTGAGGAAGTCTTCATTTCTCCTTCACTGTTGAAGGATAATTTTGCAGGGTACATAATTCTAGGTTTTTTTTTCTCTCAAAACTTTAAATATTTCACTCCACTCTCATCTTGCTTGCAGGTTTCTGAGGAGATGTCAGGTGTAACTCTTATCTTTCTTCCTCTATAGGAAAGGTGTTTTTCCCCTCTGTGTGTGTATATATATATATATATATATATATATATATATATATACACATATATATATATGTGTATATATATATGTATATATATATATATATATATATATATATATATATAAGTTTGGCATTGATCTTGCTTGGTGTTCTCTGAGCCTCCTGGATTTGTGATTTGGTGTCTGACATTAATTTTGGGGAAACTCTCAGTCATTATTGTTTTAAATATTTTTTCTATTTTCTTCTCCTTTCCTTCTTCTTCTGGTATTCCCATTGCATGTATGTTACACTTTTTGTAGTTGTCCAACAGTCCTTGGACATTCTGTTCAATTGTTTTTCCAGTCTTTGTTCTCTTTGATTTTCCCGTTTTGAGTTTTCTAGTAATATATCCTCTCATTCAAAGATTCTTTCCTTAGCCATGTCTGATCTATTAATAAATCTACCAAAGGCATTCTTCATTTCTGCTACAGTGTTTTTGATCTCTAGCATTTCTTTTTGGTTCTTTCTTAGGATTTCCATACCTCTGCTTACATTGTCCATCTGTTCTTGCATGCTGTCTACTTTATCCATTAGAACGCTTAACATATTAATCATAGTTGTTTTAAATTACTGGGTGATCATTATAACATCCTAGCCATACCTGAGTCTGGTTCTGATGCTTGCTCTGTCTCTTCAAATTGTGTTTTTTTGCCTTTTGGTATGCCTTGTATTTTTTTTTTCTTGAAAGTTAGACATCATATACTGGGTAAAAGAACTGCTGTAAATAAGCCTTTAGTAATAAGTGGTGAGGTGTGAGATAAGGGGAAGCATTCTATAATCCTATAATTAGGTATCAATCTTTATTAAGCCTGTGCTTCTGCACTGTAAACTTCACAGGTGTTTTTCAGTTTTTTCTCTCCCTTTCCATGTGACAAGATGGCTAGAGTGGGCTGGAATTGAGTATTTCCCTTCCCCAGATTAGTTAGGTTATGATAATACCCCAGCTGGTTAGGCACTGATTAACTCATGTCCCCTCAGAGCAGGCCTTAAGAACAGAGTCCTCTGTAATGTTTCAGATCAGTTACTTTTCCCCTCCCCCTGCCTGCAGGTAATTTTTCTCTGATATTTTCCCCTCCCCCTGCCCAAGGTAATTTTTCTCTGATATTTACTCTGGGAATCTGGTAGAACTCCTAGAGGTAAATCTCATAATATTGTGGGGTCCCCCATGACTGGGTCCCCCTGGAGTTTATAACTCTTAGAGTTGTCCAGCCTGAGCCTATATTTGCCAATTACAATTCACGTTTTCCTATCCTGGCACTGGTGCCTACAGTGGTTTCCACTTGTGAGTCTCTCCTCAGGTGAACTGCAACTCCTTGTGTTCACTTGTCTGTCTCTCCAAACGTGAGGGCAACAGTTTGCCCTGTCTCCTCTCTTCTGGATTCAAGAAGAACTGTTGATTTTTCAGTCTGTTCAGGTGTTTGCTTATTATTAGGAGAGAGTGGTGACTTCCTCGCTCCTTATGTGTGGAACTGGAAATCAGAAGTCCCTTATTCCACCTTTTAATTTATGGTTTAATGGTTAATGTTGGTGTTGAGATGCAGGAAAGAGTTTAAAATGATTAATCTGGAAACAACTGTACAAGATTTATCCAAAATATTCAAGTCTATCTCTGTCAAATGACTCCATCCTAACAGGATGGAGACCCCTAAAATTTCAATGGGTGGGAGAGGGAGAAACCTGGGTGGTCAAGGGCTATGTAAATGTTCATTGAAAGAGTGGTCAGACTTGGAGATATGAATTCTCAGAATCAAAGGGGAATCAATGTGGGGAAACACATTAAGAAGCTATTTTTTCTATTTTTCAGTTTTCTTAAGGGAAAACTCTGGATTCACTTCCTAGGGTCTTTTTAGTGCTAAATTTCAGATGTTCAGTATAATAGAGAAGTTATAAGTCTGAGATACTGTTAACTCAGGCTTTATGATGACCAAACCCTAACTTTCAAATGTGAAATAAGCAGTGGTTTTATTTTTATGGATACCATTTTATTGCCACTCAAGTTCATTTTAGACTAAAAAATATTCAATTGAAATTAAGAAAACATACAGCATGTATTTATTGGTATGAAACTGAGAATTATTCCAAAGCTTGTACATCTGGTAGTAACTTAAAAGATTTGAAGTTTTACTAGACTTCATTGGTGTTTCAGTATCATAATTACCCATGAAAAGTTAAGTTAGTGCTTTATTGCATGAATTAATTACGAATCCCATGAGACAACACCTGGAGTTCTTATTTAATGTTTCTCTGTTCCCATTAACCATGTTGGTGCAAACAGGGCATTTTGGGAGGAAGCTTACAAAGTTTTTTTTTTTTTTATTGTACAAGTCACCATGGTTTTCAGTGTTTCCTTTAAGTAGAGACATTGAAACACTGCACCTATTGATTGCTCTTGTAGCATTACAACTGTGTCACTCAATAGTAATACACAAAACCTTAAATTGGGTGAACCTCCTGGATATCCACACCTTATTGCCATTGGCCTAGTCTGGTAAAAAAATGGAGAAAAGACCTTTATCATGTATGCTGATGTATAGATTTGCAGCTACTAAAACATCTTGGGAAAGAAACATATAACTTAAAAAAATCTCCTCAACTTTCCTTCGTATGATACCATCCTTAGTATTAATAGTGCCAACTCTCCTGAAGATTTGGTCAGATCAGTTTAAAGATTCCAAAGATTTTTACTGTTGCCAGCAGATTAAAGAATGCTTGACTACCTTTCACATCCCTGAAAGAGTTTTGATCTAGCTTTCAAAAAAAGAATTTACCAGTCTTCTTTCCACTCTCCATTACCTACTCTTCTTTGTGGAGAAATAGCTGTCAAAACGGACTTGCTAGTAAATCACACAATAAGGAATTTGCCACTGGAATTCTCTGGCTTTAGAAATCCAGCAGTTTAAAATAAAAAAAACAAAAAACAATACAGGTTACCAGCATTCCTCTTAGTTGCCATCATGTTGGGCAGAAATGTGGGTCATGTGGGATGGAAAAGTGCTGTAGAGGTCCATTACTACTCTGCTCCCCCCTTTTTTTTGGCTGTATAGCCTGGGGGGAACCTTAATTCCCCTGCCGAGGTATCGAACCCAGGCCCTCAGCAGTGAAAGCATGTAATCCTAACCACTGGACCACCAGGGAATTCCCTACTCTGCCTTTTTAATCACTCAGTAACACCTACAAGATCATCCTTCCCCTCTGGTCCTAGCCCTTTAAACATCATCCAGTGACTCAGAACCTAGTTCCTGCCCATGAGAAGCTTACTCAGTCCTGGAGAGGAATGAAAGGACCATATTAGACATCACTAGGTATTAATACAAAGGAAAATAGAGCCTAGTGTATGCTTATGTGAGCCTGAGGCTAATTCTGTTAGTCAGGAGTAGTTATAGCACCTGGAGTCAACCATTTAACAAGTGTTTGCCAAGACCTTCCTATACACCAGGTGTAGTCCTAAAAGATACAGGAGAGAGCAAATCAGACAAAGTCCCTGCCCTCATGGAACTGACATTCTAGTCAGGGGAGAAAGACAATATGCAAATAAACAAGGATTAAGTATAAATATAAATATATACAGCCAGGTGATGACAAATACTGCAATGCAGATGTAGAATAATGTGGGGTAAGGATATAGAGAATATTCTTTTGTTATCAGAAAGGAGAGTCCTATTAGATAAAGTAACATTTGAACAGACATCAAAAGACAATGCAGAATGAAGCAAGTGGGTATTTGAGGGAAGAGTTTTCCTGGAAGAGGGAACTGACGCTGCAAAGGCCCCAAGATAGGAGTGTGTATGATGAGTTCAAGAAATAGCAAAACTACCAATACATCAGGAATGAAGAGCTGGAGAGGTAGGAAATAAGGTCAAAGAGTTATCAGGGGATTAGATCATGTATTTTACTTTGGATTTTACTTTGAGTGAGATGGAAAACCACTGGAGGATTTTGAGCCAAATGACATTATTAGATCAGGTGGCTTCTATGTGGATAATAAACTATGGGGGGGGCGGGGGGGAGGTGGAGTCAGCAGGATTTCAAGTAAGAGATGATAGTACCTTAGATCTGGGTAGTGGTGATGAAGGAGCTGAGAACTTACCAGATCCCAGATTGAATATTAGGGTAATCCAGTTTTTAAAAATGCAATTAAGAAGACCCTTTCCCTTGTGCCTGTGCTATGTTTATCCAATTCCCCACAGACGTTTTTCAGATTTGCCTGGAGTAGAAGGAACAAGAGACTATTTCTGCCTAGTGATGTTATACACACTTCAATGCACTGAGCTAACTGAGGAGATACTGCTGTGATGCCTTTCAAAGCAGCCAGAGTAATTGGTATCTTAAATTGAACAGAAAAGCACCGCATTTTATAACATGAGGTTGAAAAACCAAAGTCTCAGAAAATTACCACTGAGTGATAATGCTGAAGAATCTACTGCTGGCTTAATTTGGAAACAAATTTTGTTAGGCAGTTACAGGGAAAAAAGGGGGAGAAAGGCCAGCACCCTACTTTATAAAAGGATTTTGACATTTTGCATTTTTTATTTTCCATATTTAAAAAAAATACCATAACTCAGTCATAATAAAGTTAAAAACTCACTTCTCTCCATTACCACATTAGCACACTCATTTTAAAACAGGCACTTTCATGAAGTAACCATATTGAACAAATATTTACAGTGTTCACACTGTGTGAAATGCACTGACCAACATAGTGCAAAAAGCAGTGATAAGGAAGAAGATGGAGTAGAAAGTGCTGAGTGTTAGAGCAGAGATGGGAAAAAAAAAAAAAGTAAAGCCACCACAGACCCCCTGCAGAATTTACTGCTGAGGTTTTTGCCCCACAAGTTATCGTGGTTGCAGATGCCTGTTGCCTGGGTTCCTTCCCACTCCCTCTGCCCCCCCTCCCCACCAGGGCCAGGGATCCACAGTGGCAGCCAGCCCCAGCCTCTGCAGTTGCGTGTGCATGCAGACAGCCAAGGTCCCCACAGAGGCTTGTGGGCCTGGATCCAGCCCTGAATCCTGTCATTGGCTTGCATTGCTGTATGTGTGTGCAGCTAGCCCCTGCAGTTGTGCACCTGCATGCCACCAGCACCATCTTGCATCACAAGCCTCCACCACTGGGCATATGCACATGGGGAGCCTCTGTAGCCACACAAGTACACACCAACAGCCAAGGCCTGCACAGCTGTTTGTAGGCTTGGATCCAGTTCTGACTCCTGTCACTGACCTACACCTCTGTGTGTGCCTACAGCCAGTCCCTGCATCTGTGCAACTGCATGCTGCCAGCTTAATATGTGTATGGATCCACAAAGGATCCCAAATAGCCACAACAACCCCCTGAAAGAACAAAGCTGGAGGCATCACAGTTCCTGATATCAAACTGTATTTCAAAACTATAGTGATCAAAACAGTATGGTACTGGCATAAAGACAGACGCATAGACCAGTGGAACAGAATTGAGAGTCCAGAAATAAGCCCACACATATACCGTCAATTAATCTTTGACAAAGGCACCAAGAACGCACATTGAAGAAAGCATAGAAGCTTGGAAAGAAGAGAAGAGAAAAGGAAAAGGAAAATGAAAACAAAAAGGGAAAGGAAAGACAAGAAAAAAGCTGTTGCCATTTATATCCGTGGTTTTACGTGCATCTGGGCTTTCAATATATTGTAGTTTTCTAGACATTGCAGGGATTTGCCTAATACTGAATCTTCCAGGTAATTTTTGCTTGCTTCAGTTCAGTACAGTATTTTTTAATTAATAAATTCAACTCCAAAGCATCTTGCCTATTAGCTAATGAGACAAGTGGGAAAGAATTTGTGTGTTTTGTTTCCCTAGCGTCAGTTTAACACATTTTAATACTAAAATACAGAGACAGATTATAGAGTAAAATACAAATTCCATATGGATTTTTTAGATTAGCTATGAAATCTTACTTACTGCCATGAGTTTGTCTCATAGTGAATACTCTCCTGCTATTCACTTCTCCCCTCACATTCTATCATCCCTTCCAGTCATGGCTTCTTAAATGGAAACCTTTGAGAAGTCCTGTTCTAAGGCCCCTAAGACTCTTCAGTCCACATTTCACAGTCAGCTTTTATGCTTGCTACTGGAGAAACAGAGTGCTCTTAGCACATAGTAATTACAATGTAGGAGATAGACAAAAGGGGGTAATTATAATATGGCTTGTAACACTTCAATATACGGAAAAGGAAATTGTGGGATTACCAAGAGGTAAGATTCCAAGAGATTAGATACTCTAGGGAATATCTAACATAATTGTTGACAATTGAGCTCAAATATGGATGAGAATTTGCCAGAGAGAGAGAGGAAAGAAAGGGAAATCAAATTTCAGGTTTGGAGAAAAGAATATATGAGTAAGGAAATATAACAAACATGCAGTGTAACAAGTCTGTGAGTTTCAAGGTGAGGTATATCTTGGGCAGATGGTGAGGGATCTCATATGCCATGCTAAAGTATGAACTTTTTCTTAGGTGCATTAAAGGGTCAAAAGAAATTTTTGATGGGAGGAGGGGATCATAACTCTAGTAGCACCAGGAACCTTCTGGGTTCAGGTCATAAAAGAATAGCTCATCTAATGTCTCTAGTTTGCCCCTCAACCCCTACCCATGCACCTACTCAAAGCAGACCCTGAAACAAGGGCTTGGGCACCCGTAGTTTATTTGGGAGGTGATCCCGGGAAGCATGATGAGAGAATGAGGGAGTAAGACAGGGAAGGGAGAAATCCACAAAGGGTTTGCTAATGAGCTGATTATACCTATAGGCAGCTGGGCTTCAATTCTCTGGGGATTTTCTGAGACTAGAAAAGTGCTGTAAAATAGAAATAAAATGCCAGCCACATATGTAATTTAAAATGTTCTAATAGCCACATTAAAAAAACTAAAAAGGAACAGGTAAGAAGAATGATAATAATACAGTTCATTTATCACAATATATCTAAATATTATCATTTCAATGTGTGATCAATAGAAAAATATCAATGAGATATTTGATAGTCTTTTATCATACTAAGACTTTGATATCCAGCATGTATTTTATACTTACAGCACATCTCAAATCAGACTAGCTGCAGTTTAAAATGCTCAAGAGCCACATGTGGCTGGTGGCTACTGCATTGAACAGCACTGTTTAGAACAGGCTTCAGAAATATCCCTTTGAGGATCAAGGAAGCTGGGGTATGTACCCACTAACTTCCACCCCACATCAATTGAGGGGCACCCCTGTGGCATTGACACTGTGGTACTTCTGGACTGTCTCAGGTTCTGGTCAAAGTAGTCAAACACCCTCGGTTGAGGCACAGGAAACTATGTAGGGAACTCTCCAGGATAGACACAGGGACATGGGTAAGGCACTGGCAGCATCTGCTACACTTGAACTTTTTTTTTTAACATCTTTATTGGAGTATAATTGCTTTACAATGGTGTGTTAGTTTCTGCTGTATAACAAAGTGAATCAGCTATACATAAACATATATTCCTTTACCTCCTCCCTCTTGCATCTCCCTCCCATGCTCCCTATCCCATCCCTCTAGGTGGACCCAAAGCACCGAGCTGATCTCCCTGTGCTATGCCCTGCTTCCCACTAGCTATGTATTTTACGTTTGGTAGTGTATACATGTCCATGCCACTCTCTCACTTCGTCCCAGCTTACCCTTCCCCCTCCCCGTGTCCTCAAGTCCATTCTCTATGTCTGCCTCTTTATTCCTGTCCTGCCCCTAGGTTCTTCAGAACCATTTTTTTTTAACTTTTCTAAAATCCCAAACTATTTTCTCCACAAACACACATGGTAATTTTAATGATGTCTTGTATTTATTTGTGATTGCGCTTCAGTTGGACTTTGTTTCTTTATGTTCTTTGTTTCTTTGTCTTTGCTCCCCATCACCTCTTTCCTCTCTATCATGTAATGGCAGAGAGGTGAATTGAAACAGTCTCTCCCCAAGTATTTTATTCTGTAGGAACATGTAATTCTACATGAGGTTTTCCAAAGAAGACTTTCACCTACACCCTGTTCTGTGATCTTCATCTCACAAAATGAGAGCCACTTAAGTTGTCCCTGGCCCTGATAGCCACTCAGTAGAACCCAGAGAAAATTAAAAAGGGAGGTATAGAGGAGAATCTGGTGCCACATCTAGATCTTCTCTTTATGCCTAAGGCACTCATTTCTCCAGCCACTAGGAGTGTTGGCTGATGATGACTCACAGCTGAGTCTCTCCCCATGGTTGCTGTCTCAGCAAAGGTTACACACCCTCCCTGGGTATAACCTATATGTAATAATTGGTTGCGAGTGGAGGAGGTGAAGAGGGTTCGTATAAAGGCCCAGTCCATTTGCCTCAGTTCATGCCAACTCTGAAAGCCCATCCCAGCTCCAGAGCTTCCCAAAGGGAGCAGCTGAGACCTCCTGTTGTGACATTCCCTCTGTCCAATCCTGCTTCCCTTGCTCTCTCACAGGGGTTGTTCCTAGAACATTCCCCAATAAATCTCCTGCACACAGATCTCAGAGTCTCAAGATCTGTTTCCTGGGGAACCCAATTTGTAACAGGAGGGAACCTCACCAACTTCTCTAAAAAAACTTCTTCTAAAGTTGTGCCAACTTAGGGAACAGTCCCCAAGACCACCCTTACTTCTGACACTGATTGCTAGTTCAAGGGTCCCCCAAGCCACCCTTGGGCTTGATAATTAGCTAATAGGACTCACAGAATTCACTGAAAGCTGTTATCCTCACAGTTTATTATAGCGAAAGGATATAGATTAAAACCAGCCAAGGGAAGAGATGCAAGGGGCAGAGTTCAGGAAAGTTCTACATGCAGAGCTTCTGCCTGTCCTCTCCCAGTGCTCACTTTCCTGATAACAATGACCTGAGCCTTCACATTCAGGGTCTTTATTGGAGCTCAGTCACATAGATCTGGTTTTCTACTGACCTCAGTCTCCAACCCTTCAATTGGTCAAACTGATACTACATGACCCAAAGGCCCCACCCTAAATCACATTGTTAGACTATCTGAAGCAGCCTCATAGCCCCCAGATAAACAAAGACAGTTTTATCAAGGCAAGACATTCCAGGGGCTTAGAACTTACTTCCCAGGAGCATAAGACAAGGGGCAGACCTCTCTTTGGGCAAGGTTGAATTCTTTACTACATAAGTTGTAATGTGACTTTTGAAGGAAAAAAGTAGAGTTCCAAATTCCATAAGGGTATATTATCTGGAAATACCTGTCTTAATGTAAAGAAAGTTATTACAAATGTTGTGTAATGTACAGACTCTCATTCTCCTAATATTAATGTTTTATAAATATGTCCATTATGATGGTAAAGGGAAATGAATTTGACTTTGCAGTAAGACGTGGCTCTTCTTTCGCCTCTTACTTTAAAATAGTTTTTCTTAGAGAGAGAATGAGTTTGTCAGGGAAAAAAGTACTGTATTTTCTGCTTTATTAAGATACATTCATCAACTTTCATTCACTTGTTATGGAAACCCTTCCCCCAACCCCTTTGTGCATGCTGCCTGCATAGCTCTCTGGTGTGCTCATCTGGGTATCTGAGTTCCGTGTCCACCTCAGATCAGATTCAGCATCAAATGAAACAGACACATAGACATGAGAGACACAAAGATTCTACACATACACCACAGGAGGCCCAGACCACTGGACTGGCCACACCCTCCTCACCTTGTACCCTTTCTTATCATGAGTAAGATCTGCACAGTAACAAGCAAAAACAACCCCCGTATTTATGATGTCTAAAAACAACAATGCAAACTCTGAAGTCACCATGGAAACTGCCTCCCACTAGCATTTGCCTTTCAGAGATTTTTAGAAGCATTTATCCACAACAAATCAGCAGAGAAAAAAATTTGAGACAGATGACCCTAATTATGAATGCTTATGCTTACTGGAAGGAGATTTACCAAGAAATAAAAAAGAAGTGGTCTTTAATCCAAACTTCATTAACTATTTATTTTAAGAAGGCTTAACTCACCTATTTCCCAGAAAAAATCCTCCAAAAGAGTATTTAAAATACAGCTTTTATAAGTGCTTTATTTTACATATCTTATATTTATATTTCAAATTAACATGTATTTGCGTTTTCTTTTTGAAATTTGTTTTATTGATAAATTTGATATTTTTATGAGGCAAAATAGGTTGTGAAGAATAGAGAGCCAATTTGTAACTCGATACCCTTAGAAAATACAAACTCCACATAATAGATTTTGACTTCAATCAGGAGCCAAGAAAGCTGGGATATTTAGGGTTGGTCACCTAAAGAGTGCCAACCTGTGGAAGGGAGGAAAGGGGAAAGCTTAAGAAAGAAAGTAGGCGTTTGTTGAAGTTGTATGTCAAAGCTGGGGATCAGCCGTGTTTGCAAAGTCACAAAAGTACGAATTGTTCTGCCCAAAGTGGATGTAAGATTTCGATAAAACTTACTGGCTTCAGTAGCCAACAGAGCTTAAGAAGGTCTCAGCTTGTTTCAGGAATTGAAGTTAGGTCCCATATCCTCCTGGAGTTTTCATAGTTCCTAAATCAATCTCCCCATCTTTCATGTTCCTAATGCATGTTGCGCCTCTCTTAAGCCACGTAATAATATTTTGCCTCATGTTATAGTTGTTTTTGTACCTCTCTCTGCTACAAAACCCTTTGAAAGTAGAGAATACCTCCCATATATGTTTTCCCCCCATATCCCCTACTACAACTCCTTGCACATTGTGGGAGTTTACACATATTTGTGAAATGAATTAAGAAAATCCAGCTGTAATTAGTGCAAGATTAAGCCTAGGATATTTTTCAGTTCATAGGGAGGCTTTTTGTTGTTGTTGTTGTTAAGCAAATGTTCCCTTGACAAGCTAACCAGAAAGCAATCTCCTTAATGGGAAAACTGACTGAGTAACTTTGTAATTTGCTATTTTTCTCAAGAACATCTAATATGGAAAGCTATCCATTTGCCTGTATAGAGTATTCTGGATAAGATAACACACATACAGTACGGTAAATATCAAGGAGGAAATTTATACCATTTCCTGCTAGAATTGACTGCTAGAATATTCATCAGTGAGATGGTGAAGACAATGACCTTTTACTTAATTTGAATTCATGAATCTTTTCCAGATCATAGATGGGTTCTGAAAATATAACAGCCCAAAAATTGTCCACCAATTTACTTCACCTGGATGATCACCATGAGCCTATGTATTACAGCAGTGAATAAAACAGCCTGAAGAAGAAAATACTGAACAAATGCTAATTTTTCAGTTCAGTAAACATTTGCTGATTACATATTTCTGTATAGATCGCTGAGTTAGGTGCTGTGCTGTAGAGGAAACAAACATGTATCAAATAATCACTACTACCTATTAAGTGCCAGATAGAGGCCATGGACTTTATATTTACTTCCCATAGCAACCCTGTAACATAGATATGGTTGCCCTCATTTTATCAACAAGAAAATGGAGGCTCAAGGAAGTTAGATAACTTTCCCAAGGTTACATAGCTAGTAAATGATAGAATCAGGATTTGAACCATGAACTGACTCTAGGATCCATGTTATTCCCATGAATTGAAGTCCCTTCCTTTAAGCAGTGCTGAGTCACTTTTGTTCTGATTTACATAACTAGATGTTAAATTATATAAGTACCAATTATTAAAAAATATATTCTCTGATCTGAGTTTATCTTTTGTCCTCAACAAGGTTATAAGAACCCTGAGGGCAGAGACCATACCATGATTCTATAACTTTCTGCAAAGTGTCTCGTATGGTTCTGAATACATAAGAGATCCTCCATACATACTAGTGGTTTGATAAATTTTCCCTCAGCCTGATTTCTGGAGTATAAACCAGATAATACTTGTCATCCAAGGATAAAACAGGAAGGAAAAATGAATATATCATGATGATAGCTTATATTAATTGACCATTCACTCCTAGTTGATGTATATTATCTCATTTCATTCTCAAAATAGGTATTATTATCCCCATTTTGCAAACAAGAAAGCTCAGGCTTAGAAAAATTAAGTATCTTGTCCAAGGTCACAGAACCAGTAGTTTATGAAGGAAGAATTCAAATGTTGTTCTTGCCTAACCAGAGTGCATGCTCCTAACACTTTCACTGTCTCTTCTATTCTAAAACCTCATAGATTGTAAGATATACCTTGGATTTAATAAGAGTTTTTCAAAGAAATAAGGAATACTACCACATTAAATGAATAGGTTGATTGAAAAATGTATCTCAATTTCAGAATGTAAAAATGGGTATCTCAAGTAGTAAGAAAATGAGGTACATTATATTTGCAATACAGTTTCCTTTGAATGCTGATGTCAAAAAGACAAAGAGAACTTCTGCAGTATAGTATTAATGGCATTTAGCAAAGTGCTGAAAAGATTCAAAAATTCTAGGTATTCAGTGCATACTCTTTTGAATTATAGGCCTCTTGTGCTCCTGTGAACAGGTAGCACGAGCCACATGACCTATCTCAAAGGGTTCAAACTGACCTGAAAATTTGTCAAGATAATTTTTAATAAGGTTTTATAGTTATAACATAGAGGGTTTTTTTTCTAAAGTTTTATTTAATATTGGAGTATAGCTGATTTACAATGTTGTGTTAGTTTCAGTTGTACAGCAAAGTGATTCAGTTATACATATACATATACCTATTCTTTTTCAAATTTTTTTCCCCTTTAGGTTATTAAAGAATACTGAGTAGAGTTCCCTGTGCTATACAGTAGGTCCTTGTTGGTTATCTATTTTAAATATAGTAGAGTGTATATGTCAATCCCAAACTCCCAATTCATTCCTCTTCCCCTTTTATTTTTGTTTGTTTTTAAAGAATGCCTTTAAGAAACATTTTAAAAATAGCCCTCCTCCCCAGTCTTGGAAGCTTCACCATCTCTCTACTCCCATATCACTGATCCTACGATGGACCCTAATTACCTCTGACCTGGCCTAGAACCCCAAGCTAGCCCAGACAAACCTTGCTTCTGATTTTAGTAGCAGCCTGGTGGGATCCACAAGACTGTGGGAATTGAGAGGGGGTTACCCACAGTCTTGTTACTGCCAGGATACTACTCCCACACCCTCAAAAAAGGGAATCCTTAGCATTTTGTGGTCCTTGGAATTTTAAAATTTGTCAGACCTAAAGTTCCCCTTAGTTGTGAATTGCAGGTAAAAATAGATCTCTGTGAATGGGGTTACCAGATGCCCTGCACAAAAATATCAGTTTTCTAAAGATGGTTTGAGCAGGAAAATCTAGGCAGGGGATCTTTCTGGTTCCCTACTATAGTTAAATGTGTTTGACTCCAAAGAATATGCTGTAAAACTACCATACAATATTGCCTCTCTTAAATTGGGATTATCGTTCACTGGTAAAACCCACCATGACACAACAATTTACAAATGGTTTCAAAGCCCCTTCCTATTCTACAGCAACCACCTTCAAGATAACTTTTCTGGTCTCAGTTCTTTTCTAATTTGCTTAAGGACAACAGTAAATATTATCCGCCTAGACTGCTTGGGACTCATGCCACACCCTTGCTAGACACAGTGGATACCTTCTTGCCTTGTGAATTGAGGTTTGTAATAAAAGACCTTACAACCTACACTTAACTAGCACTCAACATTTAAAAGTTTTTGTAAATTGCTCAACCCCAAATTTTATGTCCTCTTTCATAATCCAAGTAAACTGTCTCCTGTTCATACCTAGGATTGCCAGATTTCCAGTCTTAATGCAATTGTTCCAAATTTTAGGTTGTTTCCAGTAAAATAAAATTTTTTACTAATTGGATATACAAATAATCTCATTATCATGCAGAAGATTTGGCATGTGAAAACTTACTCTATGCACGGAAAATTTCACTATGTTAGAACTAAGCTTCCAGGTTCCACGATGAGGATGAGGATAGTCAGATGGAAGTTCTGTTCAAGGGAATGAATTGCCCGACCAAGAGCATCCTGGAATATGGTCAAGCCAGGAGATGAGATCCAGAGTTTTCTGATATTTCTGGCACCAGAAGGCAAAAGAGAGACTATGAGAAACCTTAAGAATTTCACTAGAAAGAAAACAGGGGAAACACTTCAGGTTATGGTGTGAAGGCATTAAGACATTGCTGAATCCTCTCAGCAAAGAACAAGAGTAAAACTGAACGGAAGTGTCGAAAACAACCATTTTAGAGCTTTGGAACTGGCCAAAGGTAGAAAACAATTTGAGAAGCATTTATTCTTGAGAAATTGCTTGAGCTTCAGGTAAGAACAGCAGGAGTCTATGGCTTTCATTCCTGGGTCTGCTTACATACACTGTTCCCAGCTTCATTGGTAAGAACTTAATTTTACCAGCATGCAGCTGGCCGTGAAAACCAACAGCTCTGCTACTAGAGGATGAAGATTCAATTGGGGATGGGTGTGGTTTAATCATGGTTCCATCAGCTACAACTAACAAATTTGATAGAAAACAAATGAGAATCCACAGCATTCTCAGCTTGAGGACGAAGTCCTGGGTCGGTTGAGTAACAAGCCAAAAATTTAACAGTGAGATCCTGGAAATGACAGAGCTATAAAAGGGTTGAGGTAAGATCTCCACATATCTGGATATCTAAGAAACTACACACAGGCACAGAGGAAACCCAAGAAAATTGAGCAAAGGGTAAAAACCAAGGGAGAATTGAAAATTAGTAGCAAATTTGAATGTATCCCCCAACCCACACAGAAATCAATCAGTAGAAGGTGAAAATCTTATAGGTTTGAGATGTTTCAGCATAACTTTGCCAAAATCAGTGGCTAGACACTAAGCTACAGAGAAACAGGAATAAACACCTAGAGCTGAAATCCAAAGTAAGAAGATAGAAGGTAATAAAAGTAAGAGGAGAAATCAATAAAATACAAAACAGGGGCTTCCCTGGTGGCGCAGTGGTTGAGAGTCCGCCTGCCAATGCAGGGGACATGGGTTCGTGCCCCGGTCTGGGAAGATCCCACGTGCCGCGGAGCAGCTGGGCCCATGAGCCATGGCTGCTGAGCCTGCGCTTCCAGAGCTTGTGCTCCGCGATGGGAGAGGCCACAACAGTGAGAGGCCCGCGTACTGCAAAAAAAAAAAAAACAAAAGAAACAAAAAACCCAAAAAAAACCCAGAAAAACAATACAGAAAGTCAACAGAACCAAAAGTTTGTTCTTTGAAAAGACAAAAAATATAGCTACACTAACCAAGAAAAAACCAGAAAAGATAAAAATTATCAAAATCAGAAATGAAAGAGAGGAATTCACTACAGAAGTACATAAATTTAAAAGATTAAAAGGTAGTACTATGATCAACTTTATGCCAACAAATTAGACAACTTGTTTTTTTTTTTGTTTTCTTTTTTTCTTTGCTGTACGCAGGCCTCTCACTGTTGTGGCCTCTCCCATTGCAGAGCGGACGTGCAGGCTGAGTGGCCATGGCTCACAGGCCTAGCCGCTCTGTGGCATGTGGGATCTTCCTGGACCGGGGCACGAACCTGTGTCCCCCCCGCCAGCATCAGCAGGCGGACTCTCAACCACTGCGCCACTAGGGAAGCCCTAGACAACTTATTGAAATGGACAAATTTCTGGAACAAAAAGTAAAGAAATTAAGTTAATAATTTAAATTTTTCCCAAGCACAGAAGGCTTCACTGGTAAATTTTATCAAATATTTAAGGAAAAAAAATAATTCCAATTCTACACAAACTCTTTCAGAAAACAGAGGAGAGGGAAATACTTTCCAACTCATAAGTCCAGTAACACATATCACAAAAAAAGAAAACTACAGACAAATATTTCTCATAAATATAGATACAAAAAATCCTTAGCAAAATATTAGGAAACTGAATTCAGCAGCATATTAAAGCATTACATATTAAAATTGAGTGAAGTTTATGGAATGCAAGGTTGATACAACATCTGAAAATCAAATATAAGACACCATCTTAACAGAATAAAGAAACAAAAAAATGATCATCTCAAGAAATGAAGAAAAAACATTTGATAGACTCTAACACCCATCATGATAAAAACACTCAACAAACTAAGAGTAAAAGGAAATTTCCTCATCCTGATAAAAGGGCATCTATGAAACACTTAGCACTAAAATCATACTAATGGTGAAAGATTTAACGCTTTCCCCTTAAGATCAGAGATAAGGCAAAGATAAATATGTCCCTACTTCTACATTACACTGGAGATTCTAGCCAGTGCAGTAAGGCATGAGAATAGATAATAAAAGCACGTAGGGAAGAAGAAAGGAAGGAAAATTATTTTTATTCACAGATGAAATAATTATGTATGTAGAAAATCCTAAGGAACATAAAAAACTACTAGAACTAGTAAGAAAGTTTAGCAAGGTCACAGGATACAGGATTAAATCAATTGCATTTCCATATTCTAGCAAAGAAGAATTAAAAGATAAAATTTAAAAAGAGTTCCATTTGCAATAGTATTAAAAAATAAATATTCAGGAATAATTTTAATGAAAGAAGTATATCTTTGTTTCGGCTGCTCTAACAAAATACCATATATTGGTGGCTTATAAACAACAGAAATTTATTTCTCACAGTTCTGGAGGCTGGGAAGTCCAAGATCAAGACACTGGCAGATTTAGTGTCTGGTGATCGTCCACTTCGTGATTCACAGAGTGCCATCTTTTTGCTGCGTCCTCACATGGCAGAAGGGGCAAGTGATCTCTCTGCCTCTTTTATAAGGGCACTAATCTCATTCATGAGTGCTCTCCCTTAAGACTTAATCACCTCTTAAATGTACCTTGGGGGTTAAAATTTCAGCATATGAATCTTGAGGGGGACATAAGCATTCAACCTATAGCAAAGTAAAACACCTGTACACTAAAAACTACAAAACATTGCTGGGATTAATTAAAGAAGGCCTAAACAGGTACATGAAAAGATGTTTGACATCTTAATCATTAGAGAAATATAAATCAAAACCACAATGAGATATCACCTCACACCTGCTAGAGTGCCTATTATCAAAAGACAAGAGAAATCAAGTGTTGGTGAGGCCATGGAGGAAAGGGAACCCTTGTGCACCATTGTTGGTAATGTAAATTGTTACAGCCACTATAGAAAACAGTATGGAGGTTCCTCAAAAACTTAAAAATAGAACCACCATATGATCCAGAAATCTTACTTCTGGGTATATATATGGGAGAAATGAAATCAGTGTTGTAAATAGATATCTGAACCTCCATGTTCACTGGAGCATTATTCACAATAGGCAAGACATAGAAACAACTTAAGTATCTGACAACAGATGAATGGATAAAGAAGATATTGTATATACACAATGGAATATTATTCAGCCATTAAAAGAAGGAAATTTTGCCTTTTGCAATAACATGGATGGACCTTGAGGGCATTATGCTAAATGAAGTAAGTCAGACAGAGTAAAACAAATACTGTATGTTCTCACTAATAAGCAGAATCTAAAAAAGCTGAACTCATAGAAAACAGAGAGTAGAATTGTGGTTGCCAGGGGTTGGGGGATGCGGAAAATGGGAAGATGTGGGTCAAAGGGTATAAACTCCCAGTTATAAGATGAATAAGTTCTGGGGATTTAATGCACAGCATGGTGACTATAATTAAAAATACTATATTTTATACTTGAAGGTTGTTAAGATAGTAGATCTTAAATGTTATTACTAGACACACACACACACACACACACACACAAAGGCAATTATGTGAGGAGACAGAGGTGTTAACTAATCTTACTGTGGTAATCATTGTGCAATATATACTTGATTCAAATCATCACATTGTATACCTTAAACTTAAATATATGTCAATAACATCTCAATAAGACGAAAACATTAAGGAAGGCCTAAGTAAATGGAGAGATGTACCATATTCATTGATTATAAAACTCAATGTTCTTGAGACAGCAAGTATACCCAAATTGATCTACTGATTCAACAAAATTAACATCAAAATTCCAGCAGGTTTTTGGTTTTAGTAGAAATTGACAAGCTGATCATAAAATGTGTATGCAAATGCAAGCAATCTGGAATAGCCAAAACAGTTTTGAAATGAAATAATCAAGTTGAAAGACTTTAATCTGCTTTCAAACTTTATTATATATATGGTACTGGTATGGGGATAGACATATAGATTGATAAAAAATAGAGGGTCTAGAAATAGATCCAAACATTTATGAAAAATTGATTTTCAACTAAGATGCCAAAGCAATCCAACAGGAAAGGATAGCCTTTCAACAAATATTACTGTAGTATTGGATATACATATGCCAATTAAAAAAAGAACTTAAATCCTTGCCCCCACAATATACAAGAATCAACTCAAAACAGATCAGAGGGCTTCCCTGGTGGCGCAGTGGTTGAGAGTCCGCGTGCCACCTGCTGCCTGCTGATGCAGGGGACACGGGTTCATGCCCCGGTCCGGGAAGATCCCACATGCCACGGAGCGGCTGGGCCCCGTAAGCCACGGCCGCTGAGCCTGAGTGTCTGGAGCCTGTGCTCCACAACGGGAGAGGCCACAACAGTGAGAGGCTGCGTACCGCAAAAAAAAAAACAACAAAAAAAAACAGATCAGAAATTAAAATGTCAGAGCTAAAACTGTAAAACTTCTAGAAGTCTTAGTGACCCTGACTAAGGTAAAGATTTCTTAGCTATAACAGAAAAATCATGAAAAATTTTTAAAAAATGATAAATTAGACTTCATCAAAATTAAAAACTTTTGCTCTTCAAATAAAAATAAAGCCACAGACTTGAGGAAAAAATTGTCAGATCACATGTCTGATAAATAACTTGCATCCAGGATATATAAAGAACTCTTATATCTCCATAATAAAAGACAAACAACCCAATAAAAGTGAGAAAAATATTTGAACAGACACTTCACCAAAGATTATATACAGATGTCTAATAAGCATATGAAAAGATCAACATTATTAGTCTTTGGGGCAATACCAATTAAAACACAAACTAAAATCACAATATCACTTCACACCCACTGGAATGGCTATGATCAAAATGATTGACAAAACATAGTCTCCCAAGGCAATAGAAATAAAAGCAAAAATAAACCTAATCAAACTTACAAGCTTTTGTAAAGCAAAGGAAATCATAAACAAAACGAAAAGACAACCTACATACTAGGAGAAAATATTTGCTAATGATGCAATGAACAAGGGCCTAATCTGCAAAATATACAAACATCTCATACAACTCAACAACAAAAAAACAAACAACCCAATCAGAAAATGGGCAGGAGACCTAAATAGACATTTCTCCAAAGAAGACATACAGATGGCCAACAGTCACATGAAAGGATGCTCAGCATCACTAATTATTAGAAAAATGCAAATAAAAACTACAATGAGGTATCACCTCAAACTGGTCAGAAGGGCCATCATTAAAAAGTCTACAAATAACAAATGCTGGAGAGGATGTGGTGAAAAAGGAACCCTCCTACACTGTTGGTGGGAATGTAAGTTGGTGCAGCCACTATGGAAAACAGTATGGAGGTTCCTCAAAAAACTAAAAATAGAGTTGCCATATGATCCAGCAATCTCACTACTGGGCATATATATGGACAAAACTATAATTCAAAATGATACATTCACCCCTATGTTCACAGAAGCACTATTCATAATAGCCAAGACATGGAAACAACATAAATGTCCATCGACAGATGAATGGATGAAGAAGATATAGTACATATATACAATGGAATATTACTCAGTTGTGAAATAGAATGAAAAAATGCCATTTGCAGCAACATGGATGCAACTAGAGATTATCATACTAAGTGAAGTAAGTCAGAAGGAGAAAGATAAATACCATATGATATCACATATGTGGAATCTAAACTATGACACAAATGAACCTATCTACAAAACAGAAACAGACTCATAGACATAGAGAACAGACTTGTGGTTGCCAAGGGGAGAGGGGGTTGGGGGACAGATGGAATGGGAGTTTGGGGTTAGTAGATGCAAACTATTATGTATAGAATGAGTAAACAACAAGGTCCTACTGTATAGCACAGGGAACTATATTCAATATCCTGTGATAAATCATAATGGAAAAGAATATTAAAAAGATGTATATATATGTATAACTGAATCACTTTGCTGTACAGCAGAAATTAACACAACATTGCAAATAAACTATACTTCAATAAAAAAAAGAGTGACAAAAACTGCTGACAAGAGTGTAGAGGAACTCATGCTCATACATTATTGATGGGAACAAAAAATGATAGAACTACTTTGGAAAACAGTTTGACAGCTTATTAAAAACTTATACATACAATTTCTATATAACCCAGCAATTTCATTCCCAGGTATCCACCCAGGAGAAATGAAAACACATGTCCACAAAAAGACTTATATGTGAATGTCTATAGAGCATTATTCATAATAGCCCCAAAGCAGAAACAACTCAAATGTCCATCAAATGGTGAATGGATAAACGAAATGTGGTATATCTAGTGGTATACTACTCAGCAATAAAAGGGAATAAACTAAATGAGCTGTTGATAAATATAAAAATGTGGATGAACCGCAAAAACATTATGCTAAGTAATAGAAGCCAGACACAAAAGAGTACATATTTCATGATTCTATCTATATGAAATTTCTAGAAAAGATACAACCATAGAGACAGAAAGCAGATGAGTATTTCCTGGGGCTGGAGGTTTGTGTGGTGATGGACTGAAAATGTGCACTGGAGAATTTCTGGGGATAATGGAATTGTTCTAAGATTGGATTATATAACAATGCTTGTACCACTGAGTAATTTTACTATAAATCATAAAATCATATACTAATATTGGGTGGATTTTATGTATGGAGATTATACCTCAGTAAAGCTGTTAAACAAAAAGACTTCAGAACAATATGGAAATCAGTAAAATAACAGTCTATGTCAAGTCTGCACAGCTAAAAGAGGAATAGGGGAAACCAGAAGTCTGGTGTGAAGACAGGGTGAAATGGGCAAGGAGTTAGTCCTTAGATGAGAAAAATGGCCCAGGCCAATTCTCATGGAAGAGAGCACACAAATGGTTAATAAACATATAAAAAGAGGTTCAACCTCCTAAGTAATCAAGAAAATGCAAACAAAGACAAAGATTAGATTCTATTTCACACCATCAGAACCAAAAAAATAAAAAGAAAATATCAAGGGTTGATGGATCTCTGGCAAGCTAGGAGATTGAGCGTATAAATTGGAGCAAATGCATTTGACACTAATATTAAAGTTGAAAAGATACAAACTTAGCATCCTACTTGAAGGTATGTATCCCAGAGCAACTTTCACTTATGTTCCAGGAGAAAATGTGTTGTGTCTTGTAGGATTACTATTGGGTTGGCCAAAAAGTTCCCGAACGAACTTTTTGGCCCACCCAATATAATAGCAAAAACTAGTAACAACTTAATGTTCATCAAATTGGGATATATTCATATAATGAAGCACTACGTGGCTGCTATAAATGAACTGCCTCTCCTCCAAAAACATACTGAGATATGTTGAAATAAAAGAGCAAATTGTACAATTATATGAATGGTATGATACCATTTATGTAAACGTACATACGAATATATGCGAAATACACCAGGAATATATATGTGATGGGATTATAAGCACACAGACTGGAAAGATAGTAGGATACAAAATTCAGAATAGTGAAAGGAGAAAGGTAAATGGCACTGGAGAAAGAATATAAACACACTTTCAACTCTGTAATTTTGTTCTTGTATTTTTAAAAAAATCTGAAGCAAATGGCAAAATTCAATTATGTGTTCTGCATACTTGTTTGTTTGTTATATTATTCTCTGTACTTTGCCTGTGCTTCAAAATTTGTTCCAGTAATACAATAAGCATATTACATAAGGTGGACAAGGGTTTGGAGAACCACATTTATTCATACTTACTCATTGGAGACCCTTCTTCTCCCTCACAGAAATTTGAAATGACCCTACATCTGGTGTCGAATTGCTGTGGGGATGTTTGAGTAAAGATTGCTGTGCATAAAGATTATACAATAGAATGCTATTTGAATAAATACACACAGATACACATATATATGATATAGGATATATATGATAATTATGCCTCTTTTTATTGCCCAAGATACTGGCAGAACTAAAACTGCTAATCACAGGCTAAGAACTAAGAAAGTACCCAAAGGAAAACTTTCTGTACTACTATGTGGGGGTCCATAGGCAGAAAGCCAAGACAACAGAGGATGATTAGGAAGACTCGTGGAAAGATGGAGAGGATACGACGCCACCCCCTGGGCAGAGGGTCCAACAGCTAAGATCTCTAGTTCAGGCTTCTGGCTGCACCTGACAGAGCAAAGGAAAGCTTGGAGCAAGCCGCAAAGAAGGAGGAGCTTCACAAATCTCTTTCCACCTCAGAGACCCACGGAGGATCCCCATGAGCTTAGCTGTCTGGGAGAGGTCCTGTCACACATGGGTGATCTTATTCTCCAACACAAAGCAACCAAAAGAGAGATTCTGGGACTATCTCTATCCCTCTTCCTCTGGATAAGGCTGTGGTTTGCTTAGACTAAAACTACACATTATGCAAAAACACTTTTCCTTTCCTGTGCTCATCCATGAGCAGTAAGAGTGGACACTGACTCGTCCTCCAGTAAATGGTGAACTGAATTGATGCTGGGCCATCAACGCCATCCTAGTCCTTCCACGACTCCTACTTCCAAATGCTCACCATCAAGCATTAGCTTAACATCATCATGCACTGTTCTGAGCACCTTCCAAAAGCAAAGCACAACACTACATGACAGCATAACAGAGACGTATGACATGATGTGGCCCCCACTGGTGAGAGGCGTACAGTCAATCATGTATGTCTAAGAAAATTAATAAAAACCCAAGCATTCTCTGGTAAAATGCCAATCTAAGTTTCAAACAGTATACGCTGCAGGAGGTCAGGAGCAGTTGAGGTCCAAAGGAAGGTTTCATCAACTAGATGGGCTTGGCATGGTTCTAAAAGACAACGGCAGCATACATTTGAATCATGTCCATGTGATTTGTTTCCAGAAAAGTTATTTTTAGATCAGCAATGGCAAATGGATTTCATTTTCATCCATTCACTTAATGACCACTCCAATCAACAGGTGCCCAGCATGAAGAAGGGCTAAGACTTCTGAGCTGGAAGGAAAGTGTTGGTATCCTTCCCAGGTATCTGCCATAGGTGCAGTTTGAGTGGGTGGCAGCATGCAGGAGCCATTTTTTGTAAATCACTACATCTGATTTCCAAAGATGGCTTTGCCTACTGAGTGGAATCATGCCCACGTTACTCATGTGTGGTCCTGAAACACTAAATTCAAGATTCTCCTCATATGCACTAGAAGACTTGTACAGCTTTACATCTAATTACAGAGCCTGTAAAGAAAGTTCTCTATCCTGAAGGTGGTTTCAACAGCCACATGGAAGTTTACCGAGATGGATGTCTTTGTTCAAAGTATTGCATTAGGTTTTGCTATGTGGGTAGAATCCTGTGGGATGCTGACAGTTTGTGAGAATTTTATGTGGAAGGAACTGGGTTAATAAGGTCACCATTTTTCTTTTTTTGGCTTGAGCATTATTCTACAGTGCATGTGTAGCAAAACCTTTCTTATTTCCAGAGCCTGCATTCAATATTTTCATAAAAGAAATCATTCTGACAGTGTATGTCAAGAAATGTCATGAGTGATTTGAAATTCTATAGGTATTTTCCTCTAGAATCATAACAATAATAATAATAACAATAAAACATTCATGTGCACACAAAACTTCTCTGAAAGATGATATGCAAGTTGATGTAACTGCACAGTCTCTGGCTTGAAAGGCAGACATAAATACCTGCAGCACATCACTATCAATCTCAAACTGGGTCATCAGCAAGACATGATGGAAAGTGCACAGACTCTGCGCTCAGAAATACCTTGATGCAAATCCTGAGTCTACCATTTTCGCCATTTCTTGGGCGATTTCTTCAATATGGTGAATGGCACTAGTAATAGTTAGCCCACAGGATTGTTAAAAGGATTAAATGAGATTATGTATGTAAAGCACATAGTAAGTGCCTGGTACACTGTATGGTTTCAATAAATTGAAGCTCCTTTCCTCTGTACTACTTATAGAATATCTGACTCTATCTCTGCAAATTCTCTCTAATTTTCTATTCTACATTCAGCTGTGGGCAAGGGAAAATATTTCCTTCGTTTCTGAATGACTCTCTGTGTTTCTGCTCCCGTTCCCACAACTGCCTTCTGGGAATGCAACCCTCTGGCCTTTGTGACCCTCTGTGTCCTTCTTGACTTTCTGTCACCAGAGGCAATCCTTGTAGCTTTTCTACCTTGCAGAGTTACCCCAGGCAAGCTACTGGCTGATGCTTTTGCTAATAACTCCAATCTTCAGAAAGGCAGTCTTCATGGGTATTGAAAAAAGGAGAGTCTATTCCTAATAGTAGAAGATTCAAATTTATATATTCCTTTAGGTCAGGGACTGTATGTCAGGTTTCTTTGTTTCTTACTTACGTAAGCTAGTAAATATTAGTAAATACTTAGTCAATAGAGTTAAATATTTATCTAATTACTGATTGACTGATAATAAGAGAAGAAAGAAATGGCAAGAACGTGGGCAAGGGGTCAGAGAAGTAAAGGGTTTGAGGAGGAAGGTATGTGAGAAAACCTGGTGAAAGGATGCTGCTGAAGGTGGGGGTAGAGGTGCCCCAGCAGGCCGTTGAGTTTTAGCAAGACAAAAATACATAAAATAAGGAAAAATAAACTCTGTGCCCCTGTTATTCAAATTAGTACTGGACAGTTTGTGGGCCATGAAATGTTTCATTGTGTACCACTCTGTTTTGCTGGGGTGCACATGGCTTCCCTTATAGCCAGCTAAGAACACACTTAAGGCTTTTTAAGTCCCTCATGAAAACTCTACCCCAGCCAGAAGTCATTTCCAGATTTTATTATGGTTCTTTTAGGGGAGTTCTCTATACTTTTCATCCCAGAAAAGATTTCAAGTATCACTGAAACCTCAGCTTCAATGACCCGAATAAAGTTTGGGAGGAAATGTGATTTTTCCAGAAAACTCTTCAAATGCTGTGCAGCTGAGGCAGAACGCCACTTTATAAATAGCCACCTGCTCATTGAGCAGTAACAGTGTGTAGCAAACTGATGAAAACGATGCTGCTTTTAACCTCATAGTACACCAGATTCTCCTCCAAGGAGAGTGGACTTCTCTTCTCCTATTTGTCTTGGCACAGAGATACAATGAAAGATACCTCTACCCCCACCACACAGACGAAATTACTTGATTCTTGAATCAGTTGAGTGACCTACATAAGCATTCCTGAAAGTAATATTTCAGAGTATCTTAGGCAAACCCTTTGTGTAAGCATGCGCGCGCGCGGCGTGCGTGCACACACACGCACACAGTCTGATCGGTATATAAAAAGTTTTGTCTCAGTAAGACAATATGCTGGCACTACTTAAGTCTGTATCAATTAAATCACACTATTTTTTCCTTTTTATGCAAAACAAAAGAATAAAAATCTTGAAATAAAAAAAGAAGAGAAAAAAAGTTTTGTGAGTAGATAAAAGAAAGGAACGACTTGGTAGGAGAATGAGTTGATGACTTTTTTACATTGTTGATTCCCTATATATTGTCTTTAAGAGATTAGCTTTTGAAAAACAATTTAAATGTTTGAAATGACACGTGCTACTTGCTACTGTTTGTGGGTTAAGTTCTTATGATTCGAACAGTATCAATTAGCGTAATTTCAAGTGTCTTGATGATATATTTAGCATGTTGTAACTTTTCTTAAGAGAGCACACCAAATTAGATTGGAATATTTAATTTTACACTTAGAGCATGTTTTTCTGCATTCCATGCCAGTTTCTTTTTAATCCATTTTAAAACTTGTGAGTATGGCATGGTTTTATTAAAAATATATTTTTTTTCTATTTTTCCAGAAAAATAAAATAAAAAACAATTTTAAAAAGTAACAATTGCTGTTCATCAGCTGAAGAGGGGTGTTGGGGTAGAGTTAAGTCTGGAGCCCTTTTAATGGTTAAGAAAAAGTTCTCTTTGGCCCATAAGAATATATTTTTGGATTTCCGAGGGTCCTTTGTCCCCTGTTTTAGAGACAATGACTTCATAAACTCAAGTCTCATTTTATGAAACTATCTTTACATGAGGAATTATCACCAGGAAAGGATTCGGTTTTACAAGTACACACCCCCTCCCCCAATGAAGATTATTATTACAATAAAGAGAGAACAGAAAATTCTTCCTTGTATTAATTAATTAATTATCTGTATTTTATGATGCTTTGACATCTTGGGGCCTTGCTAATCCTGGCCAGAGTGCCCCTTCTGGAGCTGGCTAATTCCTGGAGATAGTAAACAACTTGCCTTCAAGCACACCCTTCATATGCAAACCAACCAATCCATAGCCCCTACCCCCAACCAACTGCTTTCTCAAACTCTCACTCACAAAGCCAACGTTCTCCCTGCCCTAAATCACCCCAAGGCCAGGTACCAGACAACTGAGGACCACTCCTATAGCTCAGAGCCCAGTAAAATTATTTAAACTAGCCAATCCTAAGGCGTGTCCATTCCTTCTTGTGAAAACCACAACAAAGGCTTTTGCCCATGGTCTCCCCTCACTCCTTCTGCTTCCTGATTGACCCTAGTACTTCCCTGTTTGGCCAGGAATGATGTGCTATGTCCCCTCCACTTGGGAACCATGAATAATATACCCTTCTTTCAAAAGCAGTTGTCTCCGAGTCTGTCACCTTACCATACGGATTAAAACAAATCTGGGGTACCTTTCAAGACATTCTTAGATTCTCAGACGGTCAGGAATCCCAGTTGGAGAGACAAGGCTCTAGAACAGCAGTTCTCAATGTGATCTCTCTGGATCAGCAGCTCACCTTGCAACTTGTTAGAGATGCAAACTCTCAAGACTCCTGCATCAGAAACTCTGGGAGTTGGGTCCGGGGTGTTCTGATATACCTTCCAGTTAGAGAAACCCCACTCTCTAGATGCTCATGACAATCTTGTGTGAGAGTTTACTTGTTAGTAGATGACACCCTTTTCTCTTTTTTTCCAGTTTTAATATTTTTTAAATTGAAGTAAAGTTGATTTATAATGTGTTAATTTCTGCTGTACAGCAAAGTGATTCAGTTAACATATATATACATTCTTTTTTAAATTTTCTTTTCCATTATGGTTTATCATAGGATGTTGAATATAGTTCCCTGTGCTATACAGTAGCGCCTTGTTGCTTATCTATCCTATATATAATAGCTTACATCTGCTAATCCCAACCTCCCGCTCCATCCCTCTCCCAACTCCCTCCCCCTTGGCAACCACCAGTCTGTTCTCTATGGATGACACCCTTTTCTTACTTGAGCTCCTAGGCTCTCTCTTCATTCTCCTGTCCCCTTTTATTCCTGCACAGTTTGAGGGCACCAACACTTTCTTTCATGAAGCTATCTGTGTAGTACTAGCATCATTTTCTGGCCTTTAAAGTCACCCTCCTAAGCTATCAGTTTCACTCTTTGAAAGCAAAACTCATCGTCTCTATCTCAGGATTACACAAGTGCAGGCACAGCCTTGAGAGTGACGTCTCCTTACATTTTGTGTCCCAGGTCCCCCTTGCTGCCACCCAGTCCTGGTTCCAGGTCCACAGGAGCCACTGGTCTTATTGGAGCTAAGGGGCACAGCGCTGAGTAGAAATCAATTTTGAAAACTCTAGGTCTGTGCCAAAATTTCCAATATCTTTATGTCTTTATCTGATCATTTCTCTCTCACAAATCAAAGTAGTCTTCTTCTCAAACGGAACCCTTCTTTCTTTGGCCGCACCACGTGACTCGTGGGATCTTAGTTCCCGGATCGGGGACTGAACCCAGGCCCTCAGCAGTGAGAGGGTGGAGTTCTAACCACTGGACCACCAGGGAATTCCCTGAACCCTTCTTAAAACTTGGAAGCTGTAAGGCATCTTTATGATATCATCTCATGTTACTTGTCAAAAACACCAAAGCACTATATATATATATATATATGTATGTATATATATATATATAAAATCTTGATGATAACATTTCTATACTCATTTTCAACCAAGTGAGTGAAAGTTATCTTATTTCCCCCAGTGTTGAAAAAGAATCCAAAGTAACATGCTACAGTTTAATAGGCAGCCTTATTCAAATTAATGTAATCCTATTTGTTTCTCACAAATACAAGTTTTCTCTCCCTTGTTTGCATAGATGAATGTTTAAACTTTTCATCATCTATGTGTAGTGACATCACAGGCTCCAGTTTATTTGCCAAGTAAACAAATCAGCATGTGAAGGCCCCATGTGTGAAAGACATAAATATTTCCTAATCATTACCACTGTCTCCCCTTATTTGTCTGGCTCCTAGTACAAAAATCATCATTTTTAAAAGCCTTCCAAAATTTCACTGAAGAGGCTCAGATTCCAGCAGAAGTGTGAAGAATGTGCTGGAAGTGTTGAGGGGAGAATGAAATGGAACTCTGGCAGGATTGCAAGGAAGCAGAGCTGGCGTCCATCCAGCTCTGCCAGAAAGTCCATTGTGGCACCTTGTAAAAGTCACTTAACCTCTCAGGCCCATATAGTCTCCTCTTCTCATTTTAGATAATGTCTAAAGTCCAGTGAATCTCCATGGCTCAAAGCTTCTATGATACAGAGAGAATTGGATCCCTTCTCCTTGCCCTATTGCAAGACTTGGTCAACTGTAAGGCACTGGAATTGATGGTGCCATTGCTCCAGAAGCACAGTGGTATGGGGTTGCCTCCTTCTCTGGAAGAACCTCACCATTCATTACCATATAAGCCCCCTCTCAGGCAGCCCACTTGTGACTTGGGAAGATTCTTTGCCCTAGGGCAGGGCTTTCCCATTGACTTTCCTTCAGCAGGAAGGGCACGGCTCTAATTTCACTATGTGATGAGGTTAAATTCTTCTTCTAACACAGTGGGTTCTCAACCTTGGCTGCACCTTCACATCACCTGGGGAACTTCTAAAAATAACAATATCTAGGTCCTACCCCCAGAGATTCTGGTATTGACCTGAGTATGGCCAAGGCATTGGGATTTTCAAAAGATCCCCAGATGGTCCCAAATGCAGCCAGATTCCAGGACCGCTGGGTAGGCGATGTCGTACCATGATTCAAAAGGTTGGCCTCAGATCCCTCTTGAAGATGGATAGTAAAAGAAAGGAGGAAGAAAGAAAGAAATCACCTGGGAAGAGGACCAGAGGAGAAATGAATGGCTGAAGGAGGAAGGACTAGGCAGGTACTGAGGACAATCTCCACCGTCTTCAGAAACAGGTGCTGAACAAGCACATCCTGCTGGTGCGGCAGCGATTCCGTGCAGGCAGCTGACTCCCAGCTTGGCTTCTGGCTTCATGAGAGCCCAGGGGATGTGAAAGCTAATCCTGGGCAGAGATGTGTCTGTTTTCCATCTGGCTCTCTGCCATCCCTTCCTAAACACTGCCTGGCATGGGGACTGCTAAGCGGGCACACTTTCTCAGTGTGCCACACTGAGCTTGGCACATGTGCTCAAGGATGCAGCAGGGCTGCTAAAGACAGGAGCTGGTACACACACACCCCCTGCAGAGCCCCGATTGGGTAACCAATAGACCTGAATCACACACAAATGACTGTACTTCCGAACCTGCACTTTAATTACCTTTCCTTGCAAAACAGGCTCCTAGGCAGCTGAAGAGGATCGATCTGGTGAAGGCATTTCTTTGGTTGAGGTATTACACTAAAAGCAGTCGCCTGAGAACAAAAGTGATAGCATTAGAAACTGACAGGCCTGTGAACTCCAGGGCACTCAGACAGATACCTTAGCTTACACAGCACCTTACAGTTTCCCAAACACTCCAACAGGCTTTTTTAGGTTTGGTTCAGAGCATCCCCATGAGGCAGGTAAAGCATTAACCATCTCCTTTTATACATAAGGACGCAATGTTCTAAGTGGCTTAGTAACTGGTCCAAGGTGTCACGGCCATTGTGCTGGTTCTCGACCTATTTGTTCTTGATCTATTTTCCGTGTCCTTCCCCTGTTCTGCTTTGCAGGGAAGAGAAGTCAACCCCCACAGGCGGAACTTCTGAGGAGGCTCCTTGCATCAGCTGGGTACAGCCAGTGTAAGGAATGGGTGGGAGACAGGCTGGAGGGAGGAAGAAGCTACCTCCTCCACCCCCGCCTCCGGTGGCTTCTCCTACAGGGATTATGTCTTTTCCCTTGTTGGTCAGATCCGTCCTGGTGCCAGCTTTGGCTGGTTGCCTCCTGTCCCTCAGTGCCTGTGCCATGGCCTGGTCCCCTTCTCCCTCTGTTTTTGTGTGTTCCTGCTGTTGCTCATCTCTGAGTTGCCAAGTGACTTGTTTGGCTTCTCGGCAATTCCTTTACCTGAGTAACCAGCTCCCTGCATTAAAGTGCTCCGTGTTGAACACTCAAGAGGGTTCTGTTTACCGGTGAGACTCTGTATCAGGCAGGTCCTGGCAGGAAACAGATGGTGCACTCAACAGGAGAACCGAAAAGTGTTGAATGAAGAGGCTGTTTACACTGATACAGGCAGGTTGAAGGGAACTGACAGGGCATGGTGGGGAACTGCTAGGGACTCACCTTCCCTGGACCAGCAAGGGCAAAGGTAGGCAGTTGCATTACCAGAATCAGGTAAGAGCTACCGACTTGGAAGAGAGGCCTTCTGACATGAGCTGTGGCTATAGGTATAGGAACGCAAGAACTGCCCAAATCACATTCTAATGAGGAGGGAGGGAGGAGAATAAGTACACCTTTCTCTCCTTTCATCCTCCTGTCTCCTGCTCGTGCCTCCCACTAACCAAACCTAACTAAAAGCCAGTGATGATGGACAATGGGTTATGTGATCCATAGGGGTCAGTCTCCAGGGGCACAGTCAGGGCAAAGGAGAGAAGGAAGGTGTGTGTGTGTGTGTGTGTGTGTGTGTGTGCGCGCGCTGGGGGAGGAGAAAACAAATGGAGAGCAACCAGTTTGACTCTGACTCATATAGCCATAAAATGTTGAATCAGGACTAGCACCCTGTTGTTCTAATTTCTGGTCTCAAGTTTTTTCCATTTCACCAGGTGGATTAGCCACGAGATAAATAGGACACATCAATCTTTACTTTGCTTCTGATTATTTTTATTGCATAGAATGGGGTCCATATTTAGGCAAGTCAAGCTTTTACCTGTGGCTTTGTGATGCTAAAGCCCTCTCTGGACGTGGTGCCTTCAGAAGGAAGGTTCATCTGATAGATCTTCTAAGAATAATTTCATTCTGATCAAGGAGATTTTAGCTAATTCTGACTTTTCTCGTGTGTGTGTGTGTGTGTGTGTGTGTGTGTGTGTGTGTGTGTGTGAGTGTATTCATTTCATTTTTTTCAATGAGCAGTTTTATAATTTTAAAAATTGCTCTATTTTATTTATTTCTTGTGTATTTTGGGGGGTTTTTACATTTTTATTTTATATTAAAGTATCATTGATTAACCATGTTGTGTTAGTTTCAGGTGTACAGCAAAGTGATTCAGTTTTACATATACATGTATCTATTCTTTTTCACATTCTTTTCCCATTTAGGTTATTACAGAATATTGAGCAGAGTTCCCTGCGCTATATAGTAAGTCCTTGTTGGTTATCTATTTTAAATAAAGCAGTGTGTACATGTCAATCCCAAACTCCCTTTTCTCGTGTGTGTGTGTGTGTGTGTGTGTGTGTGTGTATTGATTCCATTTTTTTTCAATGAGCCAATAGTTTTATAATTCTAAAAATTGCACTATTTTCAGGTTTATAAAAAGATGATTTATTCCCCCTACCCCCAGCATCATTTCTTGATTCTAAACAATATTCCTGAGTTTCCACAAATAGAGAACTTCTTTGTTTTACAGACAAAGCAACCTGAGCCCCTCAGGGAAACGGCTTGTCCCAAGCCTCCCTGCCAGTTGGGGATAGAGCTGGGACTAGACCCAGATTGCCTGCATCCCTCTAGCACCACTAGTGAAGACTGGTTTTGCCTCTGCAGAAAGAATATTCACTGCCTTTTCCCCGGAAATCTTCTGTTAGATTAACAGTTCTTCAGGTAGAAGAAGCAGAGAGAAAGCAAGGGAGAGGTGGGAGGGTGAGCTCCAGCTAGCTGGGAGAGGAGGCACAGACAGGGGGTGACAACACGGGGGTAGAAGGGGGCACAGCTGTGAGAAGAGCTGGCTGGACGGACACTAGGACTAAGCAACCAGTGTACATCAAAGTAAACACAGGATACGGTGACCCTCCATTGCTGTTTCCTGGGCAAATGCATCTGAATTTGTTTTTACTAAAACTAACATCTGTGGAACCATGATGGGCTGGGGTTTTGCCAGACTCAAAGTGCTTTATTGGTTTCTGCACACTGCGAGGTTGCCCTCCCCCCACTCAGCAGCAGGGCCTTTTATAGACACATACTTTGTCTCAGGAGGAAGGCACGGCTGAAATGGATTGCTTAATGTTCTAGACTAGAGTGAATCTGGTAATGTCTGAGGAAATGCCAGAGAATGTTCCTTATAATTTCACTCGGGCCCATTTGAGTACTTAGCATCTGTGTGGGTCTGAGAGTTCAGTCCAACTCTGAGTGGCATAGCTGTACGGCATAGCTTAGCTTGTCTTCTTAAGTGACAGAAAGCTCGGATACAGAGCCCAGAGCAACTTTGGAGCAACTGGAGAAAATGAAATGTGGGAGAAATGTAGGACATCATGAGAAAAAATAAACACACCCTATTGCCTGGTAAAGCTCTACTCACAGCCCACAGGCCTGGTCACTCAATATTTAAAACAAAATATTCCAGCAGCTATAAGTTGAAGCAGAGAAATATTGCCAAGCGGGCAAACGTGTTCGATAGGCTCTTCTTTCCTTTCCCTCTTGTCTTCCCCCTCTCTCTGTGGGTGTCCCCGCCACCTCCTGCTGCCCTGACTCTCTGAAGCCTCCAGTCACAGGCAGCCTTGCACTCGGGCTCTTCCCTCGAGCTTCAGATGACTCTCTCTTCGGCTCATCAACAACATGCCCATTCCTTGAGGGCCTTGCATTGGCAGAAATGACTTTTAAAATTCCACCCTGAGATTTTTTTCTTTCTAAACTTTGAGCAACTGAGAAAATCAATGTGATTCTCCAATTTATATTATGGTGTGAATGGTTTATGAAAGTTAGATGTGTTAGCCCTCCTAAGGATATTTGCACTTTTCAAAGTGGATACTGGATTAACATATACACACTACTATATATAAAATAGATAACTGACAAGGACCTACTGTATAGCACAGGGAACTACACTCAGTATTTTGTAATAACCTATAAGGGAAAAGAATCTGAAAAAGAATATATATATATGTATATATATATATATATACATATATATATATGAATCACTTTGCTGTACACCTGAAACTAGCACAAAATTCTAAATCAACTATACTTCAATTTTTAAAAATTACTTAATTAAAATTAAAATGAAGCCAGGAGATGTCTTCGGGTGATAGAGAGTCTTGCAATGATAAAGTCCTGGTCTCAGATCTACTGCCCTCATCGGTGACTTTAAGCAAGTGAGTTATACTCTCTCCCTCTTGCCAAACCTCAGATTCCTCATTTGTAAAAATGTAGATAATTATCTTAATCATAAGACTGTCGTGAAGATTAAGTGAAATGATGCAGGTGAAAATGCTGGGCAATACATGGACTCTATGCAAATATGAGGGATTGTATAACTCAAACACTTAATCAATAATGGGATTGGTTGTGGTCTTCCTAGTGCTACTCCCTTTATACAATATTATAACATGTTCTAGGCAGAAATCAATCTTACTAAGGTAACATGCAATGGGTAGAGGAAGCTGTTGATTGGATTTTTCCAGGTGTGAGCACCAAAATCATGACTACAAGAGTAGAATGGGATCAGCTCACTCCAGGTAAGTGTCTCTAACATTTCCTGGAGGGTTTCTTTAGCTCTGAACTTTCTCTCCTCCTTTTCTTTTTTTTTTTTTTGGTTGTGCTGCACAGCTTGTGGGATCTTAATTCCCTGACCAAGGATGGAATCCAGTCCCACGGTAGTGAAAGTGCTGAGTCCTAACTACTGGACCACCAGGGAATTCCCTAGCTCTGAACTCTCTGAAGTTCAGAGAGTTAGTTTAGAAAGAAGTATCTGAGTCTATACGAAAATGCATTACAGAGGGGCTGGTAAATACGGTGTCTGCAGATCAGGAAATTGTTGGCAAAACAAAACCAACTCAGGTAACAAACTGTCCGGTTGATGTTTGATTCCATTTATAGTTCTTAATTATATCTACGTCCATTGTAATAATCAAGAGCTAGACAAATATTGAAGGAAAGTTGAGTGACACCTCTACTTTTGCCTCCTTCTCCCAACAGAAAAGGTCTTTGTTCATTGGCCCAGAGGGATCAGGCCAAACGTACATTTGGGGACTTTCCCAGGGACACCTCTAGCCGTCCCCCAGACAGTCACCCTTACAAAGGCACAATCACCTCATGCCCCCTGCCGGCTCAGAATGAGTGGCTGATGTTGTGTGCCTGCTCTGTTGGCAGGACTCAGTTTTCTCCTCAGCTTTGGGTTTCATGGGTCTGTCATTTACAGAACTCCAAGCCAGGGCGTGCAGCCTTATACAAGAATGTTTTTAAGTTTGTGAGCCTTCTTATGTCTGACAAATCACACGTTTAGAAGTTGCCTTGGTTGAAATAAAAGTTGAATTACATGAAACGGGTCTATCATAAAAAATCTAAATCAGTACTGTCCCATAGAACTTTCTATTATGATGGAAGTTTCTAGATCTGTGTTGTCCAATGTGGTAGCCACTAGTCACATGTGATTATCGAGCACTTGAAATGTGACCAGGGTAACTCAGAAACCAAATTTTTATTTTATTTTAATTTAATTAATTTAAATTTATATAGCCACATGTGGCTAGTGGCTACCATGACAATCAGTGTAGCTTCTGGAGCATGTAGTGGCTTTATTTATTTACCTCTATCATGACTATTTTTTTCTGGTGACACTTTTGTGCCACTTTCTCTGTGGGCTTCCTCACATTCCCCTAACACCCTAAAATGATCACATCTCCTGATACGAGACTCAAAACTAGCATAAACATGTATCCATTCTGTGTTCAACTGCATTACATGTCAAAAGCTTCATCCTGAGAACTCAACAAAGTTGCATTTAAAGAGATTTATTATTTAACTAACACTAGGATAGCACTTACTATGTGCCCAGCAATAAATGCTTGATCAATATGTACCCATTTAATTTTCATAACAATTCTATTAGGTAGGTACTCTTATCATCCCCATTTCACAGATGAGGAAACTGAGGTGTAAAGAGATCAATAACTTGCTCTACGTGTCCTAGTCAGGAAGTGGCAAAGTCGAGATTCAAACCCAGGGAGTCTGGCTTCAGAGTCCAGCTAGTATTGATTTCCAAGCTTCCAGCATTTCTAGATCAACCTCACTCTCCTCGGCAATCATCACCCTCTGAATTTCCACATCATTGACCTTCTGTATGGGTCACCTAACATGGAGCAGAGGCTCTCTGCTACATCCTATTGGTGCCAGGAGACAGAAACAAAGTGAGGGAGAAGCACCCCTCATGGAGATGAAGGTACCACAGGGGTGTGGATCCCCAGCAATGGGTAGGTAGAGAAAGGAGAAAAACCTGAAATTGCCAATCCCCTCCCCCATCCCCACACATATATATCATCCCGCCAGAGGAAGAAAATATAATACCTTAAACTATACCTGACTTATTCTCTCTCTTAGAAATACACTTTAGCACTCTGCATTGAACCTCAAGACCCCATGATGACGTTACTTCTAAATTCGGCTCTGCTGTTCCCAATTTTATTCTGTTTTTACACTGTGTTGTTGGAATCTGTTCTAATAACCCATACCTATTAAACTCAAGACATGAAGATCCTGGGGCACCCCAGACTTAAGCTGCTCTCAAATGAAACCAGAACAATAATCACAGCTAAGCCTCTGGAATCTGGGGGCCTGTCAGAAGCCAATTTCTCCAAGCATAAAAGTAACAACAATGGTTTTGATGTGGAAGATTTACTCTGACTCTGGCAGGCTCTGTATGGAATGATCACCAGAATTATTGCTGGCTCTGATTGAAACAATAGATCAGGTATCCAAATGCTCACCTTCATGGAATCGTTCAACTTCAGTGAGGAGATGTAGAAAAATCAAAGAATGCAATGGTTGGTTGGTTCTGAAATGAAAAGCAGTTCAACCAATGATCCTTTATTACCCAGTAACATGCACAAGAAAATTGACCATTTCCCTTCCCTTTTCTTTAATCATAGAGCATTCCAAGGACCATGTTCTCATTTACTAGTTCAACTTGTTTTTTATGTTTCCTGGGAAAATGGAGAGAAAAGAATTTAAAGAAATATAGCTAACAGGTAAACAATTGTCTGAAACATATTCTTCAGGAGGAGAAAATCTGCCATCTATAATGTTAACCTAGAAACAAACATTTAGCATTCCAAAATATTCCTATAGTGGTGACTTTAAAAAATCCAGAGGTGGAAATAATGCAGACCTGTCCTACTAGAGCTGAAATATGGACGAAAGAAAAGCCATATAAATAAGAAGTAAAAGTCTGAGACACTGGTTGCCTGGCTGAACTCAACTTGTTTTTCACAAATTTGAATTATTTGTCTTGCTATCTCGGCAAGATTATACAGTGTTCCTTTCCCCTGTAACTAAGGTAGGACAGAAAGGTGGCGAGTAGTTCACTATTGGTTAACCTCTTCCACGATGAGTCTGTGGGAAACATGAACCAGCATGACCCAGAAAAAGGCAAATATGACTTTAACAGACTGGAAGCATTAGTGATGGATGAAGGGACAATTGGCATTCAGTTATGCCTAGTCCTATTCATTTCTGTTTTCACTGATTGTGACAAATAAATATGGTAGGATTTGGTGGAAAACATTTCATTTGTTTAGATCATTAGATAAATATGCAATATTTAAAGGGAAATGTTTCATTGTTACAAGATCCCTGTAGAAATTAAAATGCATTCAGTTCATTAACAATCTGGAATTTTATTTTATTCTGACGATCATGTAATGACAACATCGCAGGCAAAATTAGCTATTTCATCATGGTTTTTGATGGTAAATGTAAGCTTTTAAAAAGTGTATTATGGGACTTCCTTGGTGGCCCAGTGGTTAAGAATCCACCTGCCAATGCGGGAGACATGGGTTTGAGCCCCGGTCCGGGAAGATCCCACATGCTGCAGAGCAACTACGCCCATGCACCACAACTACTGAGCCTGCCCTCTAGCGCCCATGAGCCATAACTACTGAGCCCATATGCCACAACTACTGAAGCCCGTGCACCTAGAGCCCATGCTCTGCAACAAGAAGAGCCACTGCAATGAGAAACCCACACACGTCAAAGAAGAGTAGCCCACGCTTGGCACAACTAGAGAAAGCCTGCGTGCAGCAACAAAGACCCAACGCAGCCAAAAATAAATAAATTAAAAATAAATTAAAAACTTAAATAAATAAATAAATAAATAAAAAGTGTACTATGTGCACAAACAAAGCTCTAGTAATCATGAACTGTGATATAGTGAACTACTGTTTTTTTTTTTAAATCACAAATTGTCAAATGGTGCATTAGCAATATATCATTTGCAATTACAGTGAAAAATGACACCTTGACTTAAAATGAGGTGCTATTTCCTTTCCTTAAAAGATTTATTTCAATGTGTAGAGAGCACACTGTTAAGTACCCTGGGTTTATATTCCGGCCTGTGAGTTGCCTGCTTAATGTATGTCCACACAGTATTTTTTTTTAAGTTATTTCTCAGATATATGTTTTAAAATAATAACTAGAATTATGACTTATAACATTATACCAGAACATATAAGATTTTTAGGAATTTCATGTAATGTCTGAAACATTTATATTAACATATTTCCATACAAATAACGCAAAGAAAGTTTATTATTAGTTGTTTTTATTTAATTTTTGAATTTTATTTAATTTATTTTTTTATACAGCAGGTTTTTATTAGTAATCAATTTCATACACATCAGTGTATACATGTCAATCCCAATCGCCCAATTCATCACACCACCATCCCCACACCCCCGCAGGTTTCCCCCCTCAGTGTCCATACGTTTGTTCTCTACATCTGTGTCTCAATCTCTGCCCTGAAAACGGGTTCATCTGTACCATTTTTCTAGGTTCCACATACATGTGTTAATATACGATATTTGTTTTTCTCTTTCTGACTTACTTCACTCCGTATGAAAGTCTCTAGATCCATCCACGTCTCAACAAATGACCCAATTTCATTCCTTTTTATGGCTGAGTAATATTCTATTGTATATATGGACCACAACTTCTTTATCCATTCATCTGTCGATGGGTATTTAGGTTGCTTCCATGACCTGGCTATTGTAAATAGTGCTGCAATGAACATTGGGGTGCATGTGTCTTTTTGAATTATGGTTTTCTCTGGGTATATGCCCAGTAGTGGGATTGCTGGATCATATGGTAATTCTACTTTCAGTTTTTTAAGGAACCTCCATACTGTTCTCCATAGTGGCTGTACCAATTCACATTCCCACCAACAGTGCAAGAGGGTTCCCTTTTCTCCACACCCTCTCCAGAATTTATTGTTTGTAGATGTTTTGATGATGGCCATTCTAGCTGGTGTGGGGTGACATCTCATTGTAGTTTCGATTTGCATTTCTCTAATAATGAGTGATGTTGGGCAGCTTTTCATGTGCCTCTTGGCCATCTGTATGTCTTCTTTGGAGAAATGTCTATTTAGGTCTTCTGCCCATTTTTGGATTGGGTTGTTCGTTTCTTTAATATTGAGCTGCATGAGCTGTTTATATATTTTGGAGATTAATCCTTTGTCTGTTGATTCATTTGCAAATATTTTCCCCCATTCTCAGGGTTGTCTTTTCGTCTTGTTTATGGTTTCCTTTGCTGTGCAAAAGATTTCAAGTTTCATTAGGTCCCATTTGTTTATTTTTGTTTTTATTTCCATTATTCTAGCAGGTGGATCAAAAAAGATCTTGCTGTGATTTATGTCAAAGTGTGTTCTTCCTATGTTTTCCTCAAAGAGTTTTATAGTGACCGGTCTTAGATATAGGTCTCGAATCCATTTTGAGTTTATTTTTGTGAATGGTGTTAGGGAGTGTTCTAATTTCATTCTTTTACATGTAGCTGTCCAGTTTTCCCAGAACCACTTATTGAAGAGACTGTCTTTTCTTCATTGTATATCCTTGCCTCCTTTGTCATAGATTAGTTGACCATATGTGCATTGGTTTATCTCTGGGGTATCTATCTTGTTCCATTGGTCTATGTTTCTGTTTTTGTGACAGTACCATATTATCTTGATTACTGTAGCTTTGTAGTATAGTCTGAAGTCAGAGAGTCTGATTCTTCCTGCTCAGTTTTTTTCCCTCAAGACTGTTTTGGCTATTCAGGGTCTTTTGTGTCTCCATACAAATTTTAAGATTTTTTTGTTCTAGTTCCGTAAAAAATGCCATTGGTAATTTGATGGGGATTGCATTGAATCTGTAGATTGCTTTGGTTAGTATACTCGTTTTCACATATTGATTCTTCTAATCCAAGAACATGGTATATCTCTCCATGTGTTGGTATCATCTTTAATTACTTTCATCAGTGTCTTATAGTTTTCTGCATACAGGTCTTTTTTCTGCCTAGGTAGGTTTATACCTAGGTTTTTAATTCTTTTTGTTGCAATGGTAAATGGGAGTGTTTCCTTAATTTCCCTTTCAGATTTTTCATCATTAGTGTATAGGAATGCAAGAGATTTCTGTGCATTAATTTTGTATCCTGTAACTTTACCAAATTCATTGATTAGCTCTAGTAGTTTTCTGGTGACATTTTTAGGATTGTCTATGTATAGTATCATGTCATCTGCAAACAGTGACAGTTTTACTTCTTCTTTTCCAATTTGTATTCCTTTTATTTCTTTTTCTTCTCTGATTGCTGTGGCTAGGACTTTGAAAACTATGTTGAATAATAGTAGTGAGAGTGGGCATCCTTGTCTTCTTCCTGATCTTAGAGGAAATGCTTTCAGTTTTTCACCATTGAGAATGATGTTTGCTGTGGGTTTGTTGTATATGACCTTTATTATGTTGAGGTAGGTTCCCTCTATACCCAGTTTCTGGAGGGTTTTTATCATAAATGGTGTTGAATTTTGTCATTAGCTTTCTCTGCATCTATTGAGAGGATCATATGGTTTTTCTTCTTCAATTTGTTAATATGGTGTATCACATTGATTGATTTGCATATATTGAAGAATCCTTGCATCCCTGGGATAAATCCCACTTGATCATGGTGTATGATCCTTTTAATGTGTTGTTGGATTCTGTTTGCTAGTATTTTGTTGAGGATTTTTGCATCTATATTCATCAGTGATATTGGTCAGTAATTTTCTTTTTTTGTCATATCTTTGTCTGGTTTTGGTATCAGGTTGATGGTGGCCTCATAGAATGAGTTTGAGAGTGTTCCTTCCTCTGCAATTTTTTGGAAGAGTTTGAGAAGGATGGGTCTTAGCTCTTCTCTAAATGTTTGATAGAATTAACCTGTGAAGCCATCTGGTCCTGGACTTTTGTTTGTTGGAAGATTTTTAATCACAGTTTCAATTTCATTACTTGTGATTGGTCTGTTCATATTTTCTGTTTCTCCCTGGTTCAGTCTTGGAAGGTTATACCTTTCTAAGAATTTGTCCATTTCTTCCAGGTTGTCCATTTTATTGACATAGAGTTGCTTGTAGTAGTCTCTTAGGATGCTTTGTATTTCTGCGGTGTCTGTTGTAACTTCTCCTTTTTCATTTCTAATTTTATTGATTTGAGTCCTCTCCCTCTTTTTCTTGATGAGTCTGGCTAACGGTTCATCAATTTTGTTTATATCTCAAAGGGCTAGCTTTTAGTTTTATTGATCTTTGCTATTGTTTTCTTTGTTTCTATTTCATTTATTTCTGCTCTGATCTTTATGATTTCTTTCCTTCTGCTAACTTTGGGTTTTGTTTGTCCTTTTTTCTCTAGTTCCTTTAGGTGTAAGGTTAGATTGTTTATTTGAGATTTTTCTTCTTTCTTGAGGTAGGCTTGTATAGCTATAAACTTCCCTCTTAGAACTGCTTTTGCTGTGTCCCATAGGTTTTGGATCGTCGTGTTTTCATTGTCATTTGTCTCTAGGTATTTTTTGATTTCCTCTTTGATTTCTTCAGTGATCTCTTGGTTATTTAGTAACGTATTGTTTGGCCTCCATGTGTTTGTGTTTTTTACGTTTTTTTCCTTGTAATTCATTTCGAATCTCATAGCGTTGTGGTTAGAAAAGATGCATGATATGATTTCAATTTTCTTATATTTACTAAGGCTTGATTTGTGACCCAAGATGTGATCTATCCTGGAGAATGTTCTGTGTGCCCTTGAGAAGAAAATGTAATCTGTTGGTTTTGGATGGAATGTCCTATAAATATCAATTAAATCTATCTGGTCTATTGTGTCATTTAAAGCTTCTGTTTCCTTATTTATTTTCATTTTGGATGATCTCTCCTTTCCTGTAAGTGAGGTGTTAAAAGTCCCCCATTATTATTGTGTTACTGTCGATTTCCTCTTTTATAGCTGTTAGCAGTTGCCTTATGTATTGAGGTGCTCCCTTGTTGGGTGCATATATATTTGTAATTGTTATATCTTCTTCTTGGATTGATCCCTTGATCACTATGTAATATCCTTCCTTGTCTCTTGTAACATTCTTTATTTTAAAGTCTATTTTATGTGATATGAGTATTGCTACTCCAACTTTATTTTGATCTCCATTTGCATTGAATATCTTTTTCCATCTCCTCACTTTTAGTCTGTATGTGTCCCTAGGTCTGAAGTGGGTCTCTTTTCGACAGCATATATATGGGTCTTGTTTTTGTATACATTCAGTGATCCTGTGTCTTTTGGTTGGAGCATTTAATACATTCATGTTTAAGGTAATTATCGATATATATGTTCCTATGACCATTTTCTTAATTGTTTTGGGTTTGTTTTTGTAGGTCCTTTACTTCTCTTGTTTTTCCCTCTTAGAGAAGTTCCTTTAGCATTTGTTGTAGAGCTGGTTTGGTGGTGATGAATTCTTTTAGCTTTTGCTTTTCTATAAAGCTTTCGATTTCTCCATCGAATCTGAATGAGATCCTTGCTGGGTAGAGTAATCTTGGTTATAGGTTCTTCTCTTTCATCACTTTAAGTATATCATGCCACTCCCTTCTGGCTTGTAGAGTTTCTGCTGAGAAATCAGCTGTTAACCTTATGGGGATTCCCTTGTATGTTATTTGTCGTTTTTCTGTTGCTGCTTTCAATAATTTTTCTTTGTCTTTAATTTTTGCCAATTTGATAACTATGTGTCTTGGAGTGTTTCTCCTTGGGTTTATCCTGTATGGGACTTGCTGTCCTTCCTGGACTTTGGTGGCAATTTCCTTTCCCATGTTAGGGAAATTTTCGACTATAATTTCTTCAAATATTTTCTCGGGGCCTTTCTCCCTCTCTTCTCCTTCTGGGACCCCTATAATGTGAATGTTGTTGCATTTAATATTGCCCCAGAGGTCTCTTAGGCTGTCTTCATTTCTTTTCATTCTTTTTTCTTTATTCTGTTCCACAGCAGTGAATTCCACCATTCTGTCTTCCATGTCACTTCTCTGTTCTTCTGCCTCAGTTATTCTGCTATTGATTCTTTCCAGTGTAGTTTTCATTTCAGTTATTTTATTGTTCATCTCTGTGTGTTTGTCCTTTAATTCTTCTAGGTCTTTGTTAAACATTTCTTGCCTCTTCTCGATCTTTGACTCCATTCTTTTCCCGAGGTCCTAGATCATCTTCACTATCAGTATTCTGAATTCTTTTTCTGGAAGGTTGCCTATCTCCACTTCATTTAGTTGTTTTTCTGGGGTTTTATCTTGTTCCTTCATCTGGTACATAGCCCTCTGCCTTTTCATCTTGTCCATCTTTCTGTGAATGTGGTTTTTGTTCTGCAGGCCACGGGATTATAGTTCTTCTTGCTTCTCCACACAATATTTTTAATTGTGCTTTTCTCTATTACTTATGAATCATTATATGCTTCCTATTATATAATATTTGTCTGATATTATTGATTTGCATATGATTTAATATGTTGAAATCATTAACTTTTAAATTATAAAGAGCACTAGGGATTTCCCTGGTGGTCCAGTGGCTAAGACTCTGCACTCCCAAATGCAGGGGGCCCGTGTTCCATCCTTGGTCAGGGAACTAGATCCCACATGCCACAACTAAGAGTCCACATGCTGCAACTAAAGATTCAACATGCTACAATGAAGGTCCCGTGTGCCACAACTAAGACCCAGTGCAGCCAAAATAAATAAATATTTTTTAAAAGAGCATTAATATAATACTAGCAATGAAAAATAATATTTTGCATTTATATGGCATATCTATCTACCTACCAACTGGATATCTCTACTTGGACTATGGGTACCTTGGACTCAGAGTGTCCAAATCTGAACTCTTTATTTTCACCCAGAACTTGTTCCTCCTCCTCTGTTCTCTGTCTCAGTCAATGCCACCACCAATCACCCAGTTTCCCAAGCCAAAAACTGGACACAATCTTAGATTCCTCTGTCCCCTCACTGCCTCATCAATGTTCATCACCAAGTCTGATCAATTCTACCTTCTTAATATCACTCAGCTGTGTTCTCCTTCCTCCATCTCAACTGACACTTTATTACAAGCCAGCACCATCTCATGCCTAGACTCTCACAAAAGCCTCTTAAACAGTCTCTGGGCCTCTGAGGTAGTTCCCACATCACTGCTGAGTATGTCCAATTTTCTCATCATGGTCCAGTAATTCATGACCTCCTCTCTTATCCTTTTCATTCATTTTTCTCACTTTCCATCTCTCTGCCTGAGATCCTGGGCTGGTCCTCCTCATTTCTCATTCTCTCTTACTCCTACTTCTCTTTCAGGGTCCTGCTGAAGTGAGTCCTCCTCCTGGAAGCCCTCCCTCTCTCCCCCCACGCCCACAGGCTGACTACCCCTCCTTTGCCCACATTGACCCTTGTTACACTGTGTTGTAATTGGTGATTTACTGCCCGACTCACAGTGCCTTGAAGAGAAAGAGTGGATCTTTCTCAAGTCTGTATTTCCGAGGCCAGCACATTTCTTATCATCGTAAATGTGCAATAAGTATTTGCTTACTGAATGAATGAAATCCAGTATACCTCATATAGAGAGCGAAATAAAAGCCCATTGCTATGTGCCGCCTCTGCATTAGAACAAATAGAAAATAGCCCAGGTCCTATGAACTGTTAACCAACAGGTTCCAAAGGAAATTGAGGCTCATATACAGCTGCCAATTAAATCAAGGTAAATCAGAACCCCCCTCCCAACTCCCTATCTCCGAGGTAAGGGTATCCATCTTCTTTCATCTTCCACATAAGGTCTCTTGTTGCCTTCATCCTTTTTGCTCATCTTTCTCTAATTATAGGCTGCATTTGTGTTTATGTAAACCCAGTTTCACCCAGGTTGATTCATGGTGTTTTCAAAACAAATCATAAGACAGAATCATACAGAATAATAATATCTAACATTTGTTGAACACTTAACTGTGTATCAAGCACTATAGCAAGCAATTTGCATACATTATCTGATTTAATTCTCATAACAATCCTTTCGGAATATTGTCCCTATTTTACAGTTGAGAAAAAAATAGTTGGGAGGGTGGTTGCCAGGGGATGAGGGCAGGGGAGAATGGGGAGTTGTTTACTGGATATAGACTTTCAGTTTTGAAAGATGAAAAGAGTTCTGGAGATTGGCTGAGCAACAATGTGAATGTACTTAACACTACTAAACTGTGCACTTAAAAGTTGTTAAGAAGGTCAATTTTATGTTACATGTATTTTAGCACATTTTAAAAAATAAATAAATATGAAAAAAAAGACTCAAAGAATACAGTGGAAGAATACAAAGTGGAAGTGGTGGTTATATCTGAGGGGTACTACCAAAACTGTGGTTATATTTAGAGTACATTTTATCTGGTGAACTTTTCTCTGTTTACATATTTGCAACAATAAACATAAAAAAATAGTTTGGAGCATGATTTAAAGGTGAATACTGTATGAAATACCCCATGGGGCACGCCAATGTGTTCATCTCTGGAACCATCTCCCCCTTTGCTTCCCATCTTCTTCAGTGCCCTCTACATCACTTTGTTCACAACCAGCCATCTGGGTGGGTTCATTGGCTTCCTAATGACCACTGAGTCTACAACATCCAAGAAAAAAGAAAGTTGTTGTGATTATTTTAAGCAATATATAAACCCATTTTAACAATCCAGTTTACGTAGTCTCCTCATGACCAAGAGCTTAGGGCCATTGTTATGGGCTTCTCTGTCCCCTCTCTCCTCAGAGCCCTACAACTCTGTCCCTACAAAGCATCAAATCATACTCTGGTCAAACCATGAATATTTATTGAACAGTGACTACACATAAAACAGGAAAATATAGTGTTTCCTGAGGCAAGCTCACATCTTGGTAGGGGGTGGGGTGGGGGCATTGTCCCTGCTTCCTTGGGTTCCCAATCAAGCCAAGGGGGAAGACCCCAAGCCACTGCTGTGAGAAGACCGCACATTGCCCTGTGGGATGCTGGAAATGTTGCATTGGAGAGAAAAAGAAATTCCAGTCACTTTGCAGACCAGACTCAGCTCGTATTAGCGAGAGGTTCCTATGTTTGGCAGGAATTGGCCAATTCAACTTAGAGCTAGGAATTTCAGCTCTCAATGTGTATGTATACATAAGGATCATTAAGTAATAAGTATTCATAAAACATATTTTTCGCAGACTTGGTAAAGAGAGACTTTATGAGAGAGGATTGTTGCAAGGTAGAGGGAACTAATGCAAAAGGGAGAATGCTCCTGACCATAAGATCTGCAAGCATTACCCATAAAATATATTTGAGTATTCAGTTTATTAGCATCACATGCCATTCAAAGTTATCTAAAAGCATTGTCAGTCCTTGCAACATACCTAGGAGTATGTTTAGTCACACAATTGGAAGGTTTGAAGTATAGGAAAGTAATGAAACGTGTTCAAGAGTCCCTTTTAGGGCTTCCCTGGTGGCGCAGTGGTTGAGGGTCCGCCTGCCAATGCAGGGGACGCGGGTTCGTGCCCCGGTCCGGGAGATTCCCACATGCCGTGGAGCGGCTGGGCCCGTGGGCCATGGCCGCTGAGCCTGCGCGTCCGGAGCCTGTGCTCCGCGATGGGAGAGGCCGCGGCAGTGAGAGGCCCGCATACCACAAAAAAAAAAAAAAAGAGTCCCTTTTATTCAGTAGTGGATCAAGGGACAGAATTTAAGCTTCCCTACTGAATAGAAAAACAGGGGTTCTGGGGATAGCCAGATTTGGTGGCATTAAAAATTGAGACAATGCAATTCCACTTCTGGGTATATATCTGAAAAAAACAAAACCACTAATTCTAAAAGATACATGCACCCCAATGTGCATAACATTATTTACAATTGCCAAGTATGGAAGCAACCTAAGTGTCCATCAACAGATGAATGGCTAAAGAAGATAGATAGAGATAGAGATAGAGAGAGATAGATATACACACACACACACAATGGAATACTACTCAGCCAAAAAAAAGAATGAAATTTTGCCATTTGCAACAACATGGATAGACCTGAAGGGTATTATGATTAGTGGAATAAGTCAGACAGAAAGACAAATACTGTATGATATCACTTATATGTGGAATCTAAAAAATACACCAAACTAGTGAAGATAACAAAAAAGAAGCAGACTCACAGATATAGAGAACAAAGTAGTGGTTACCAGTGGGAAGAGGAAAGCAGGGAGGGGCAAGATAGAGGTAGGGGAGTAAGAGGTACAAATTATTAGGTATAAAATAAGCTACAGGGCTTCCCTGGTGGCGCAGTGGTTGAGAGTCCGCCTGCCGATGCAGGGGACATGGGTTCGTGCCCTGGTTTGGGAAGATCCCGCATGCCGCAGAGCGGCTGGGCCCGTGAGCCATGGCCGCTGAGCCTGCGCGTCCGGAGCCTGTGCTCCGCAACGGGAGAGGCCACAACAGTGAGAGGTCCGCGTACCGCAAAAAAAAAAAAAAAAAAAAAAAAAAAAAAAAAAAAAGCTACAAGGATATATTGTACAACATGGGGAATACAGCCAATATTTTATAATAACAATAATTGGAGTATAACCTTTAAAAATTGTGAATCTCTATATTGTACACCTGTAACTTATATAAAATTGTACAGCAACTATATCTCAATTAAAAATAAACAAGAGACAATGCAGTTACAATCTCTTGCTCCAGATAGCTGATATTCTACTATCATTTTTTAGTAACTTTATTTTTCCAGAGACCCTCAAATTTAAGTATTCTGTCCCACTATCAGAATGTGAATACTTGCCTTCATATAATCTTTAGTTTGCTAATACAGTCATAATAACAATGAGCTTGTCAAAATAGCTGGACATATTCCACTGCAACAAATTATAGGTAGTTTTTGTTTTGCAAACCGGGCAAAGCAATATTAACCAATGGGAAAAATTACAGGTGTTCTGTGACTTTTAAAAATTGTTTCAAAGACATTAAAATTTCTCTTACTGTTGACTATAGATGTATAGGAAAATGAAAAATAGCCAAATTAATATTTATTTAGTACACTGCAATTTAAAACGTTAGACACATTGAGAATTAAAGTGGTTTTCTTTGTAAAAATCTTATCAAGAGTAGTCTGAGCAGTACTTGCCGCCTTCTTCTCATCATATAACCTTGGATACAGAGCAAGCACATTTTCTATGCCTTGGCAAATTGTCATACTCCTTTCTAAGTATGAATCAGCTTCCAACATTTCGTCCTTTGCACTTTCAATGTTGTAAAATATCTCTGAGAGTTCCTTTAATGTGAAGTTTTTTCTGGTGTCACTTCCTCTGGGACATCTTCATCACAACCATCTTCCTCATTTAACTTCCAGTATTACTACTTTTCATTTCTTGGCTGGCCAATTTCTTCTTTCAATTATCCATTTCTGTAAAATGTCACATGGTTTTATCCCTGGGTAACAAGTAGGCAATGTAAATACAGGCTTTGCTGTCCCTGTGTGAATTGAATAACAGATTCTCAGATACCAATCACCGATAGACTTTGAAAGAAGTGATATGATTGGTCACTGATTGTGATGTGCCTCTGTTATTTATGTAGTGATTTGTGGACCAAAGAGTTAGCAGCAAATTTGTACTTTATGCAATTACTCAGTGTTCATATAACATGGTAACTGAAATTTGAGTCATGTTGTTGGCGGACTGGTGTTATTAACTAAACTGTGGTATCTGAAATTTTTGCATGTCAAAACCATGCAAAGCAAGGACTGCCTGTATAGAAAACCATGAGATTCCATACCCACTGTCTTACAACTCTGAGTAAATGAGTGTTTCTCCAGGATTAGTATCAGGGTTGAATTTGCACAGGTAACTTGGCAATCATGGGGTGATCCAAGATGTCTCTAGAACTCTTACACAAGTGCCCCTCTACCCTATGGGGGAAGGCAGATGGCTTGGGGTTATGACCAAGGTCTTTAGCTACCTGGGACTGAACACTTGTAAGGCAGAGAAAAATTCCAGGCTCAAAGCCTGCTCACATGAGGCAAGTATCTGGTGGTATCTGCAGAAGACCCCTGAGAAGACAGGTAGGACTCAGCTACTGTCTCAAATTTCAATCTTGTCTTGAAAGAGCTTCATAGCATCATATTCACTAAGGGGTCTTCCTGAGCAGCTGCCCACTAAGGACGCTGCTGAGGAAGGATCTATACACTGCCGGGTGACAGAAGGATCTGGGACTATTCCAAGTTACAGAGACACTGCTGAGAGAAACAGTGGAAAAATCACCCAGGAGGGGCTATTTTGGGGTTTCTTTGGCTACTATTTACTAATCTACATGATATTTTATAAACCTCACATGGAAAAATTTACTCTTTCTTCAACAAATAATTACTGTGTACCGACCCTAGCCTGCACTATGCAAGGTCCTGAGATAAGGTGGTGAAAGTGACTGACCTGTCAGGAAGGCAGCCATCCAATGGCTAATGACACAGCTGATCATTTAATTATAAGCAAGACATCAAGGTAAGTGCCACAAAAGAGATTCACAGGGTGGCATGACAGTGTGTACGTGGGGAGGGCTATTTGTGGAAAGCTTTCTTGAGGGAGTGACATTGGAGCTGAACTTTGAATGGCATGTAGGTTGGGTTTCCCAGAGGCCTGGCATGTCCCTCAGAGTTGGAAGATTTATGACATTTACATAGAAAATGATTCTTTTTCAGAATAAAAGAAAACTCCTCTAAATTTTACAGATTTATATCATTTTTCCAAAACACAAGTTTTAATACAGACAGTTTGGCCTGCTTTGGACAAATTTATGGTTACCTGGCACTCCTCTTTGTGCAAGGATCTGCCCTGATCTACCTGTCATGGCCCATACTCTGACTCTCACCCTGTCCTCCCCATTTTCCTTACTCTGAACTTGCCTTGCCCCACAAATTTGACATATACGGTTAACAGCCTGGCTACAAACTGGGTTCTTCTGAGCAGCGCTGATTCTCTATGCCAGTGTCCAGCGCTCCTACCCTGACTCTGCATCCACAGACATGGCTGCCCCTTGACTGACCACAACCTTTCTCATAGGACCCAGATAATTTTGTTAAATGCATACAGTAAGAACTCCAAGATGTTCTACCCTAGTCCCACTAAAATGTAAGGTCCACAAAGGCAGAGCCAATGTCTCCCTCATCTCAAGCAATACTCTTGGCATGGTCCTCAGGAATTCATCCATAAACACCCCAGCTCCCTACCCCCTCGGCAGGGGGCCAGGTATAGCTCTGAGTTGTGTGCTGGACAGTCTTCCAGAGGCCCCGGTGGAACTGAGCCCCAGTTGTCCATAGTAATAACCTACTTGGTACCGCACCCTTTATTGGATGCCTTCCCTTCCCTGTCTCACTTCCACACTCTTCTGCACATGTTTCCTGGGCTCCTCTTCCAGATAAACTACTTGCACTCGCATCCTTATCCCAAGATCTGCTTTAGGGAGAACACAAACTCAGTCAGCTGACTAAGAGAGTACCGTCTTCCTGGCAAGATGCTAAGCATTTGACATGCTTCAACTCAATTAATCTTTGAGACAACTTTAGGAGGCATTTATTTTATTTTTCCATGTCTTATGGAGAAGAAATTGAGGCCCTGAGAAGTAACTGGCCCTAAATCATACAGAGAGTTAATGGTGAAGCCAAGATTCCAAACTTGACAGTCTGACTCTACAGCTGCATCCTTAACCATCACCTAAACTTTTAAGTTTTATAAACATTGTTTTTTTTTCAACAGTCAGGTGGCTGCATTAACTTAAACTGAGCTCACCAAGTACCACCAGTGAAGGGTATTATTTGCACTCACTCTACTTACATCTAAGCCCAGTTTTACTTTAGGGCAATCTGGGCTTAACAGTACTCCAAGACACAGATTACATCTGTGATTGTTTGTGTATAAAGTATTATTAAGGTACTACTTATTACCCTAATGGGAAAGGGTATACCTAAGCAAATTGTATAGCCCAGATTTTATCCTAATTTTCACAATGTCCAAATAGAGTCCGAATGAGTGAATTTGGACTGTATTTTGAAATGTATAAAAGTTGGCACATAGAAAAGCTAAAATATGAGCGTAAATCTTACTTCCTATTTGAAGAGAGGGTCAATGAAAGGTGGTTGAAAGAAAAAGGAAATTTTTCTATCTCAAAGGCAGAAAATAAAGAACCAGCAGTGGGAGCTAAAAATCCGAAAGACAGCTGAAGAAGTCCTGAATTGTAACTCCTAGGGTTTTAAGTGTTGAGATGAGTTTTCTTCATGTGAAACAAAAGGCAAATCAGTTAATGAGACTGAAGGTGAAGTGTTATGAATCTGCAGAGAAAGCAAGCTGACAGCTTGATTGGCATACTGAAGGAGAGGAGGAGAATGAATGGAAAATTTATCAGACAAAATTTACAGATGCCTTTTTAACCTCAGGAATGAACAGGGTTAGAGATGGAAAGAAATGCTTTCGTCCTTAAAATAAACAGCCAATAATTATGGGCCCTGATTGTCTGGCTACAGGGAGGATTTATCCAACTGATATAAAATCTCACTGATGCACCTAAGGGCGAGAATGAGACAAGATCACGGGGATAGAATACCTATAAAGTAGAGTTGAGAATTAATGTCTAATGCCTCTGAGGCATCCAGCAAGGCCCAGGTACCTTGAGGAACAACCCACCTGGTCCCAACAGAAACAAAGATAACTGGACCCAAGGATAACAGAGACAGGAGGGGCAGTACTTGAGGATGTTGTCTTCCCTCCATTTTTCTTTTCCATGTGGAGCCCTGCTCTTTTGACCAGGTTAGCTCTCAACCATATTTCTTCTTTGTTTCATGGCTTGTTGCTTTTTCTCTGAAGTGTTTGCTTAGGGTATCTGGTGAACTTTTCCACTTGGCCCCTTGACCATTCCTGTGACCTCTGCCAAAGAGACAGCCTCAGAGTCTATCCATGGTTCTGGATTTGTTCCTGAGGGTTGGACTCCAAGCACGAAAAGTATCAAATAGCTGACAGGATGTTTGGGGGTACATGAGTACCAGGGGCATTCCGACTTCCAAGGCAGAGCAGGGACTTGATAGCCATGGAGCCCACTGGTTTGGGCCCAGCCTGTTCATGGTTATAGCTGGGATTGGGGCCAGACCAGGTCAATGCCCCTTATAGTTGTCCTCCATGGGCTACACGTTGTGAGACATTTTCGTAACTTCCAGTGGATCACACACCTATTCTTTGCTGTATCTTAAGGCACTGCTGAACCTAGATTGCTCAAAAGTGGGTGTATTAGGGTTCTCCAGAGACACAGAACCAATCTTCATCAGCTCATATAATTATGGAGGCTGAGAAGTCCCAATATCTGCAGTCAGCAAGCTAGAGACCCAGGAGATCTGATGGTGCAGCTCCAGTCCAAATCTGAAGGCCTGAGAACCGGGAGAGCTGATGGTGTAAGTTTCACTCCGAGGGCCGAAGATCAGTGTCCCAGCTCAAGTAGTCAGGCAAAGTTCCCTCTCACTCAGCCTTTGTGTTCTATTCAGGCCTTCAATTGATTGGATGAGGGCCACACACACTGGGGAGGGCAATCTGCTTTAGTCTACAGATTCAAATGTTAACCTCATCCAGAAACACCCTCACAGACATACCCAGAACAATATCTGACCAAATGTCTGGACACCCTGTGGTGGAATCAAGTTGCCATAAATTAACCATATCAATTAGATTATCCCTAGAGTAAGTGGTACCCACTTTCTAGGAGATATTCTGGAAGGGCTTTCCAGCCGCACTCGCCAACCAAGATGTCTATCCCACCCTCTTGTCAGTTCAGGAACCAGTGAGAGTAATGAGAGGTTATTTTTTATGTATGTATGTATGTATGCATGCATGTCTTTTTAACAGTAATGTTGCAATGGTCCAAAAGACCAATGAAAAGTCTTTATTTCTGCTCCTGTCTCTTCTAGTCTCTGGAAAGGACCAGACAGGACCCATGACTTTTTAGACTCATCAGAGGAGTGAAAAACAGACAGACTTAGAAAAAGATGAGAGAGAGTCATCTAATATAATATGACTAATTCCTGTGTATTAGGAAACACTGTAACTTTTTAATAAAAGTTTTTCCCAAAATTGGGACTTATTTCTTTGATATACCGCCAGTTGGTCCTAGCTTCCAACTTTTCTTCCTCGATCTAGAAAGTGACACCTGTCAGTCACCAGGTGGTTCCTTCCTGTCAAAACTTAAATTATATGTTGGTCAGGATCTTCCATTTATGCAAGGAGAGACAGTATCCAGATGCCTTATGTCTTATTTTATACCTCTTCTACACAAACACAAGGCTAACCAATAGCCACAAACGTGATGAATTTTGGTAATTAAAATTGCTGAAAGCTTTTGAGTTCCATTTGGAACCAGATTTCATTACAGTTTTATTAATCATTACTGGTTGTTATTTGGGGTTTGTATGTTTGTTTTTTTAATACATCTTTATTGGAGTATAATTGCTTCACAATACTGTGTTAGTTTCTGTTGTACAACAAAGTGAATCAGCCATATGCATATATATGTCCCCATATCCACTCCCTCTTGAGCTTGCCTCCCTCCCACCCTCCCTATCTCACCCCTCTACGTCATCACAAAGCACCGAGCTGATCCCCCTGTGCTTTACCTCACTGACAAGCAGTGAGGAGTTCTGTAGAGATGGGCTGATCATACATCCCAGTTTGCCAGGGACAGTCTCCATTTATGACTATTGCCTTGACTTAATTTGTTAATGACCCCTTTTTTCACTCCCCAAAGCATCCCAGTATGGATGATAAATCATATGTTCACCCTATAAATAATGGTCATTTGGAACGGATTAAGGTTAGTCTCATGGGTCAATGTTAAACCGTATTCCTCTGTGCTTTTCTGAGACCAGATTCGAACTCCAGCAGAGGTGTTTCTGGGTGCCAAGCTAAACATTTGAAAAGGAGGTCCTTTGGGGCCTGGTGTCCAGTATGCCGCTTCAAGGGCTACTGGGAATTTCTGTGTACTCGATCCTGAATCATCTAATCTCTAGATCTCTCAAAAAGTCTAGCTCTACTCCAGAAATCTATTCCTGGAACCCCAAATTTTTTAGCATTATTTTAATGTAAACTCAGGACATCTTTCCTTCAAACTTTATTTTTAAAATAAAAGTTTAGTTTTCCTTGAAAATTTGAAGGCTTTCATCCATGTGAAGAACCTGCATTTACCTATGTGTTGTTCACCCTAGACTGCAGGTTTCGTTTTTCACTGGGTCTGTGTCAGTAGGATTGTCCAGTGTCCATTAGAGTCCAAGTTGCTGCTCAAGACTTCTTGTTTAGCTTAGCCTATTTGATTGCGCCTAAATGTGAGGCAACACAATCTTCATCCTCTGATGCACTTTTGGAACCATCCTTCAATTCATTGTTATGGAAACTTTGCCCAAGTAAAAGCCTGTGCTTGAATCAACAGGCATAGTGTAAAATAGGAAAAAAAAAAAATAAAGGGCTCTGTACCATAGCTGGATAGAAGCTGGACCTGCTGGGGGGCAGCTGGCTGAGGGAAGGGGGAATTTCTTAGTGTCCTGAGTCCCAGAGAAGGCTGTGGGATGAGCTTTCTTATCCTTTTCTTTCTCTCCCTCTTCCCTTCTCCCCTGTGACTTGCTTTTTTTTAGCTTATTTTTTATTTCCTTCCCCCCTTCCTTCCTTCCTTCTTTCCTTCCTTCCTTCCTTCCTACTTCTGTCTTTCTGTCTTTCTCTCTCTCTTTCTTTCTTTCTTGAAGTATAGTTGATTGACAGTATTATGTTAGGTTCAGGTATACAGCATAGTGATTCAATATTTTTGCAGATTATACTCCATTACAGGTAATTAGAAGATAATGGCTAATTCCCTGTGCTATATAGTACATCCCTGTTGCTTACCTATTTTATACATAGTAGTTTGCGTCTGTTAATCCCATACCCCTAATTTGCCCCTTCCTGTGACTTGCTTTTATTTTCCTTTGCTCTTAACCTTTGTTCCCTCTTCTCCTTCCCCTTCCTTTGCTTTTTCTCTCTTCTACCTTTCCTTTCTCATGTTTCTCTTGTCCCTCCTACTCCTTTTGCCCCTCACAGTTTGTCCTCTTTCCTCACTCTGCCTTTGGCCCTATCATTGGCTCCATCTTGCAATGGATATGAAAACCTCTCCCTTTTCTAATCTCTTAGACTCTGACAAAAGGTAGGAATCCTCTCCCTGGAATATAGCACTGATGTGCAAATTGAACGTACAACTTCTGGGAATTGATGATGCCTGAAGCTTTCCAGGTTAAGAACTCCTGGGATAAATGGACTTATGGTCCACTTCTTGTCATAAATCAAATGATAAAATGGTTTCAAAGAATCACGTTAAGGAAACAAAAACAACTTCAAATAAATTTGGCAAGTAGGTAATTAGTATGAATGTTAAAAGATTACACTAGGGCTTCCCTGGTGGTGCAGTGGTTGAGAGTCCACCTACCGATGCAGGGGACACGGGTTCGTGCCCCGGTCCGGGAAGATCTCACATGCCGCGGAGCGGCTAGACCCATGAGCCATGGCTGCTGAGCCTGCGTGTCTGGAGCCTGTGCTCCGCAACGGGGGAGGCCACAACAATGAGAGGCCCGCTTAGGTTGCTTTGGAAAGCATATGAGACCCAGGCAGATTTCAGATGTCCACAGACTCATAAAGTTGCTTTTTAGCCAATGCTGAAAATAGAGACATGGCATCATCTATCTGATGGTGTCTACAGCTATATCTACAACGGTCATTAGTTGTATCTGTAGGTGACATCTTCTGTATGCTATAAAACCCCAAAGCATTATATACTTGTACGGAGTGTCATTAAAGTGAATTTAGCTGGTCAATAAATGTAATAGCCCTGAGTGATTATTTTTATAAGTGAATATTCTGAACATTGAAGAATAATTTTAAGCTCTTAGGAGTTATTTTTATTTTGAACACACACACTTTCGCACACATGTGCATGAACAGACACGCACAAACTTCCTTTAGTCCCTCTTCTTTCCTAAATATAATTTAAAATTTCTTCCTCAAGGTAGTGTCCTGTCTACAGGAAGAAAGAACTCTGCTTTGCATATTTGTCATCTTTCCCCATATCTCCTATTTGGATTTTTTTTCATTTCCTACTTACTACCCAGTAGAACCAGATGACAATTTTATATTCAAAGGAATTTGCGTGATATAAATGCACTAATAAATAAGCGTAACAGAAATGTATTGCTCTATTGTAAATTACTAATATAATCTCATTTCCATCTGGGAATTCTTTAAAGCATGCTTAAATTTTTAGTAATGGTAAGTTAATGACATATTAAAAATGAAACAGGAACTATTTATCTGAAGTACCAGCAATATTATTATTATATGTTTTAAAAGGTGATCATTTATTTAAAACATAATTATAGAATGACTCTAAACCACACAGAGACTTACTTTTAAAAGTATACATTACATTTTCCCACTAATACTTAGCTGTATTTAAACAGTGGTGGTTGGAGTTTTGAAGGGAGGAAGCACTATACCATTATCGTGTATTTGTCCTTTGAACAAATTTGGCCCATAGGGCATTGACCTTCTAAAATCAAAACCAACGGTGCCACATCAATGAATCGATAACATTAGGTCTGCTCTGTCCTCTTTTGCCCTAGATTCACGTTTAGGGGTTATGTGAACTTAAGATAAAAAGAAATATGATGCAAATAACTTGGCTAGCTGGAAAAAAAATCTCCACTTAGGAAATGGGGAAGAGTCAAGTGTATCAGCTAAACAGCATTTCTAAAAAAATAAATAAATAAAATAAGTGGCACTTCTTTTTTGGTAAAGATCGTCCAAGTTATCACAATAAACTGAACATGGTGTGTGTTGGCAGCTAACTCTTGATTATCTTTAAAAATGAAGTGCATAAAGGATCCCAAACAAGATCATATTTTAAAAATTCTGTTTCACTTACCATTTACCTTCCTCCTGTGTTTTTCTTAAACAACAATTAAAATAATTTTACTTTGCCTAAGGGACACACCTCAGTCTGGTGGTGAGGGGTACAGGCTCCTTGGAGTGTGCTGTCATGGGGAAGACCCTCATCAAGTGAAATATTTACCACAGAAATATTTACCCAAAGAGAGTAGAAGTGATAATAACAGTTGGGGTTTGTATAGCACAGTACAATTTATAAATTTCACATATACGTTCCCCAACCTTCGGAGGTAGAAAAGGTATATATAATTATTACCCATGGGTTATAGATGGAAGCATGGAAAGAGACAGAGAGAAACAATAATAGGATTTTATCAATATTTTTAATGGTCCATGTAGACACTTAAATTTCAGTTTAACACAAACCCCATTTGTATCCCTCCTAATCATCACAGACAAATTTTCTCAATTTTGCTGGTAGAGGTGTTGCACATTATTCTTTTGCATCCTATGTCTGAAGCTACCAGGTTCTACCTACACCAGGTGTGGCATCCAAACCAGGGACTTTGCACAGGCATACATCTCCCAATAATTACAGAATTCAGACCATTTCCAGGTTAATGTCTGTTTTGGATGAATGTTTTGATCTTGGGAACATTTTGAAAGGAGGCTGCTAGCCATTCAAATATGAACTTATCTGCATTCATTCATCCATTCCTCCACTTAGCAAATATGTATTGAGCGGATCATTGGTGTGCCCAGCACTACCTGGACCAGGAGGTTAAGAGTGAATCAGAAGTGGTCCTGGCCTGAAAGAAGCTAAACACAAATCTCAAACCATCAAACTAGCTGGAAAGTACTTGGGGGAAGTTTGGATGCTAAGAATTTAGCTCTTCCCAAGACAAGATGTTTACTTGATGGCAGTAGTGGTTAAGGCAAAACAGTTTTCGTAGATTTGAGAGACCCTAATTCAGTGATTTCAAACTTCAGCACACTAAAACATCACCAGGGAACTTTGTTTAAATGAGATGTCTGGGTTCCACCCCCATATACAGTATTCTGATTTAATTTCTCAAGTCGGGCCGTGAATTTGAATTTTAAACAATCCCTCATCCCTGACCCCCAAACGCAGGCATGCAAACAAATTAGTTTGAGAGATTCAGATATCTCTCTAAATGTTTTCCAACAAAATATCTTTTGTTTGGGAGCCTTGCGCATCCAGTCATACCCTTTCTTTGGAACCTGATTCATAGAAGAAATTGAGAATTAGTCCAAATGCTTCAAGTTCGCACAATGTGAGTGATCTTCATGAGTCTGTCTCTGTTCACAAGGAAGTTCCTGTTTTCTTAAAGATAGAGATGAACATATTCTGCCCTGTTTTCTGGTCTGGGTCTGTCCATCTTTGTCACTTGATGGTGAGCTACCAAAGGTAAGGAATTCACAGTTAACAATCTCTTCCTTTCTCTGCCTTGCACATAGCAGGGTTTGCAACAAATGCTCATTTTATTGAATTAAATGGACAGGATTTTTAAAACTTGAAATGTGTATGCTTTCCTATTCCAAGAACTGCTTGGAATTGCCTTGAAATGCTTCTCCTCTACTGAGCAGAAAACCCTAGGAAGGGTTCCGTCCATCCTCCAAAAGGCACAGGGAAATTATTGTTATAAAGGGCTGCTCGCCATGTTCCAAACTCTTACTTTTATGCTAAATTTATGCAGAACTGATACTTTACTTAACTCATATTATGTTCAACTATTTTCTCATAGAATGCTTAGATCCAAATAGAACATTTTCATTGAAATGATGAACCCATTGCAAAATTTTTTAGTGAGATTCCTGTGCAGGTCTAGTTTTATGAGTTCTGAGCCTTAAACATGAACACACGCACCAGCAACAACATCTGCAAAAATCTCCATGTGTATCATTCCATGGTGCTACTCAAAAATATAGAAGAAAATGAGTTAAATAAAAACACACAACAGTGGATGTGTCTGCTGAGAGTACTTCCTTGTGTTTTCCATTATCACAGCTAAACATTAAGTCAGACCCTTAACTTGATTTTAATGTATTTAAGCAATAACCATCAAGGCACAGGGTACTTTCTGGGAATTAATGAGCAGCAAGAGGAGTTGATGGCCCAAAGTCAAACCAAGGACCATTAACCCCAGCTAGCTATTAATTCCCCAGGAAATGCCTGGCACTGAGGTTGGTATTACTATTTATAAGCCCTTTATATATGAAGAAAAGAAATACATATATCTCCCCTGCCGTGCCTTCATTTTGCAGAATGCCGTGGGAAAGCTGGGAGCAGAATCACACCGTTGTGGCTGCATCAGGCCTTTTCTGCTAAATTAAAAGTAATTATCAAAATGAAGGCTTTGGTCTACAACCAAAGACACACGTTAATGCCCCCCCACAATACCCTCCTCTTCCTCATTCCCACCACCTGTAAATTAAAGGGAAGTAGTAATGGCAGCACCTTCCTGGGACATTTTTTAATGAGGTCTAACACACATGCAGAAAAGTGCATGAATCTTAAGCGTACAACTTGATACAATTTTTCGAGATGTACTCATCCACGTTATGCCCCAGATCAAGGTTGAGAACATTTCCAAAACCACTAAAGCCTTCTTCATTCTCTCTCCCAGGCAGGAACCCAACAAAAGTAATCACAGTTCTGCCCTCAATCCCATTGAGTTGTCTTGCCTTTTCCTAAATGTTATATAAATGGAGTCAGACAGCGTGTACTCTTTTCGTGCCTGTTTTTTTCTCATCATCACTATGTATGTGAGTTTCATCTACGTTGTTGTGTGCCACTCTTTTCCATTGCTGCTTCAGAAAAACTCTTTTTTTCAATTTAAACGAGTTTAATATTAATGGCGACAGAGGAAGTTGAGTTCTGGCTTTATTATTATTATTTTTGTTTTTAATGTTTTTCCATGTAATAGTGATTTTTAAAATTTTTTAATTTTTTATTGAAGTATAGTTGACTAACAATGTTGTGTTAGTTTCAGGTGTACAGCAAAGTGATTCAGGTATACATATACATGTATCTATTCTTTTTCAAATTCTTTTCCCATTTAGGTTATTACAGAACACTGAGTAGAGTTCCCTGTGCTATACAGTAGGTCCTTGTTGTTGATCTATTTTATATATAGTACTGTGTATAAATTCCTAATTTATCCTTCCCTCAGCTTTCCCCTTTGGTAACCATAAGTTTGCTTTCTCTGTCTGTGAGTCTGCTTCCGTTTTGTAAATAAATTCATTTGTATTGTTTTTTTAGATTCCACAAATAAGTGGTATCATATGATATTTGTCTTTCTCTGTCTGACAGAGAGTAACTTTTATATACACTAAAGTTAAAAAAAAACAAAAACAGAAAACTTTTTTCTTTTTCTGACCTATAAGAAGCTTTGATGTCTCAAAGCTTGAATGTCTAGATTCTGTTTGGACTGAGACGGTAATGCATATCCAAAGGCACTGTGTGTTTAGGGCATAATAAATCTCACCCGTGGTAAGGTAACTGCTTTTTAAGGCTGTTCTGAGGACAGGCTAATCAGAATTGTGTATAAACAAACATAAAATGTAAAATGTAGTTGAGGCATCTTCCCTAACCTCCCTCCCCCTTCCCCATTATGAAGGGAATAATTATCAAGTGCCTGTTACTGCTACGTTCTTTAGCACTTTTGTCCTCACCGCACTCCATGAATGTAGGTATTGTTTACTCCAGTTTACAGATGGAGAAATTGAGGAATGCTAGCTAATTTGCCCATGGTCACAAAGGTGAGTGACAGGGTTAAGATTTAGGATCTGTCTAACTCTGAAATTCAAGCCCTTTTATCACACCCACAGCCAGGTGAGAAAGGTGGGCCAGAGGAAGTCTGTGACTGGGGAGAGAAGAAAGACTGACGTAAGATTCACTGAGATTCTAGCCAGCAACTCTAGGCTCCTGGGGGCACACCTGAGCCTTCAGTCCCTGGACTATTTAAGTGACATTTTATTTTATTTTTTAAAATTTCTTTATTTTTTTGGTCGCACCACTCGGCTTGCGGGATCTTAGTTTCCCTTGCAGGGATCGAACCCGGGCCCCTGACAGTGAAAGCTCAGAGTCCTAACCACTGGACTGCCAGGGAATTCCCTAAGTGACGTTTTTTTTTTGTTTTTTTTTTATTATTTTTTTTTATTTTTATTTATTTATTTATTTATGGCTGTGTTGGGTCTTCGTTTCTGTGAGAGGGCTTTATCTAGTTGCGGCAAGTGGGGGCCACTCTTCATCGCAGTGCGTGGGCCTCTCACTATCGCGGCCTCTCTTGTTGCGGAGCACAGGCTCCAGACGCACAGGCTCAGTAATTGTGGCTCACGGACCTAGTTGCTCCGCAGCATGTGGGATCTTCCCAGACCAGGGCTGGAACCCGTGTCCCCTGCATTGGCAGGCAGATTCTCAACCACTGCGCCACCAGGGAAGCCCCCTAAGTGACGTTTTAATGAAACTTTGCTTTAGTCTGCACTTTCCCGTGTGAGGTATGTCTTAAGTATCCTCTCAATACTCTTATAATGTTGACACCTAACATTTATTGAGAACTTACTATGTGCCAGGCACCATTCTAATGCTTTCCATGCATTATCTCATTGAATCCTTATAAACACCCTGTGAGAAGATACTACCAATAACTCCATGTTACAGATGAGGAAACTGAGGCATGAAGGAGTTAAGTAGCTTGCTTGCAAGCTCACACAGCTGGAAGGGAGGGGTCTGAATCTGAATTTAAATCTGAGGATTCAAATCCCAGGTGGTTGGGATCCATGACCTTGTAAATACTATGCCCTACTGCCTAGAGTTAGGCTAATGTACCTTTTATAAGCAAATTTGCCCTTGCCCTGTCTTTAGACCCGGCCATTCAATTCGGATGCAGATTCCTAAAGAACAAAATGTGTCTTGTATTCCATATTATTGTTTTTAAACTTACTCTGAGTTCTGTATTTAGTGGGTGCTGAGTATCAGCTAACTCACACATATCAATATATTCATTGAATCCTCCAATAGGTTTTCATTTGGGGGTACGGACCACCTGATGGATAATGGATAACAGTGACACTACTTCCCAAGTGAAAAATTAGGAGATATTCTCTGAGCAAAGAGTTAGCTTTTACAGTTTTGAATATAAAAAGTATCTGGTACAGTGATTAAATCACATTTGTTCCTTATTATTCTCATTACCTATTGTTGTGTAACAAATCACCCAAACTTAGTAGCAGAAAGCCACGATCACCTTCTTATCCTGTCAGATTCTGTGTGTCAAGAATTCAGGCAGGGGACAGCAAGTGGGGCTTATCACTCTTCCAAAAAGTCTGAGGCCTCAGCTGTGAAGATTCAGACAGCTGGAAGTGGCTTGAATGGCTAAGGACTGGAATCATCTAGAGGCTTCTTCACTCACATGTCTGGCATTGGGTCTGGGATGACTTGAAGACCGGGAATGACTGGAGTGCCTATTCATTGCCCTTCCATGTGACTTGGGCTTCCTCTCAGCCTGGTGTCTCAAAATAATCTGACATCTCATATAGTGGCTCAGGGCTCCAAGAGAGAATGTTCTACCAAACAAGGTAAAAACTACATCACCTTTTTTGATCTAGCCTCAGAAATCACATAGTGCCACTTTTACTAGACTCTATTGGTTAAAGCAGTCACAAGCCTGCCAAGATTCAAAGGAAGGGGACCTAGATCCTCACCTGTCAATAGAAGTATCAAAGAATTTGTAGCCATGTTTTAAAATCACCACAGTTATGCATTCACTAATGACCTTTATTACATAAAATCTGCACTGTCCCAAGAAAGCCAAGACCATGTCAGTTTCAATAAAGCAAGGGTGGAACTTGAAACTGTTGAATAGGTGTTGTCAACTATAATACTCTGATGCCCAACTAATTTTATTCTATACTCTTCGGACATCTCAGATCTACAGGGACTTCCCCCAATGAAGCACTCCCATTAATGCAGGTGAATTGCCTTTGCTTTTCCCCCATTAGAGTAAGGGGACATTTCAGCCGCCAGCTTCCCCTTCCTTGCTTCCTCACCCCTTCCTGGGCAGTGTTGTAACTTGAGATTTTCTACGCACTTCTTCCCTGTCAAGGCTGGAACATTTTCTGTGTCCTGTGTGATACATTAGTAAGCCTTACCTTACAAATTTCTTATTGGCTAGGAAGCTGTGATCCTTTGAGGAGATAAATGTGGAGCAGGATAATCAATACCTAAGGTCACAACCCAGGTTGATAACCTCGCAGTTAATGGGGCTCCAGTTATCTAGTAAACAGTTGCACAGAGTATTTGCATTTATTATCTAGTAGATTCGTCACCATTTGTAACCATCAGTCTTTCTGTATGTTTAGTTGTCCTAATCTGGAATCAAGTGGTCCAGAATGTCAGAGGGCACTTGGAGTTCATGTTTTGGTTCAATCCATGTATTTTATGGGTGAGGGCACTGAGGCCAAGGAGGTCACTAGGGAGCCTTCTCCAAGGTCAAATGGCTAAGAAGGAATGGAGTACAGAACAGAACCCAGGTCTCTTTACTGCCAATCCAGGCTCTTTTCACCACACCACCTGGATCCTCACCACCTCTTCCTAGACCCATGCATTGCCCTTCGCACTTACTTAAAAGAGCCCTATCCAGAGAGGCATCTGGGAGCAGAAAAGCTGAGAGATCTCTCTCTTTTTGCTTTTCCCATTTTCCTTTCCTTCACTAGATTGAGGGTAGGGCTTTGGTAGGAAGATTAAATGGACTGTAAGAACTGGAAGGGCTTTTGGTCTTATGTGGTATTTTTCTGGGGTTTTAAGAGTGTGTGGGATCTTTTTGCATGGAGGCCCAATTTAGGATTGGAGATTAATTATCTTCTGCTTACGAGTTGTCTTTGGTTCCAAAGGGCTGAGGCTACTAGGACAAGGTTCAGAGGGTAGGAAGGGTTTGTGTGAGATTCAAAGGTAAAAGAAAAAGATATAGAAACCTCACATACTCCAAATTTTTCCAAGGCAGTCTTGATTTATATTTTTGGCTAATTGTTTAGCCTTGTGTTAGATGGTTTTTACACAAACTAAGAATAGAAGGAAACTTCTGCAACCTTATAAAGAACATGTATGAAATATCTATGGTGACAATCATGTTTAATGGTAAAATACAAAGCACTTTCCTCCTAAGTTCAGGAACAAGCGAAAGAGATCTGCTCTCATTACTTTGACTTGGCACTGTTTAAATAGTACTAGCCAGTGAAATTAGGCAAGGAAAAAAGGTGTACAAATTGGAAAGAAAGATAAAACTATCATTATTTACAGATGATAGAACTGTTTACATAGAAAACACTAAGGAATCTACCAAAAAACTAGTAGAATGAGTGAGTTTAACAAGATTGTATGGTATAAGGTCAATATAGAAAAATAAATTGTACTTCTCTATACTACAATAGACAATTGGAAAATCAAATCAAATCACTATAATAACCTCAGATACCATTATACACTTAAGAATAAATCTAAGTCTATGGATGATTGTAGTACCTCCCAATTTAGTATGCTATGAATTTCAACAATTTCACTAATAAAATAGATCCTCCAACCCAGTGATTTCCTATCTACTCTGTACTTCCAATTGCACTTTTGCTATCTATCAAATGCCTTCAATTAATCACACAATTTGCATCTTTCTCATACAAAGTAGAATGAAATATATCCAGTAATAACGTATTTTACTTTATTGTACATTTTAAAACTATATTTTGGCATTTAAAATAATTATTTAAAAATTGTGGCATTTGGGGAAACAAAGTTTATGAAATCATCAAATAGCCAAAACATGGACACTAGAAACAGTTACTTCTACTAGTTTTGATGGCTAAGTTACTCAAATGAAGCTAAAGAATAGATAAATGATATTAAAATGAATTTTATATGTCCAGATAAATATAGAAATAAATGAAATAATAATATTAGGGAGTTAAGCTGAAAGTAGGAACGCTGTAGGAAATTAGAAATGAGACCTTGTTTTCCTGGAAGGTGATAGTAAGATGTGCTTCTCAAAAGCTTGGACAAGCATGATGTAGCATGAAGTGGACTTTTCCAGAGTCCAGAAAAAAAAAGTCTTTTTTTACAAAATTTTTATTGAAGTATAGTTGATTTACAATGTTGTGTTAGTTTCAGGTGTACAGCAAAGTGAATCATATATATGTATATATATATATATACCCATTCTTTTTCAGATTCTTTTCCCATAGAAGGTTATTACAGAATATTAAATATTCCCTGTGCTATACAGTAGGTCCTTGTTATCTATTTTATATATAGTAGTGTGTATATGTTAATCCCAATCTCCTAATTTATCGCCTCCCCCGACGTTTCCCCTTTGGTAACCATAAGTTTGATTTCGAGACCTGTAAGTCTGTTTCTGTTTTGTAAATAAGTTCATTTGTATCATTTTTTCAGAAAAATAAGTCTTAAAGAGATCTGCCTAAAGTAAAAATTGCATCACTAAATAAAAGTGACAGTCTCCTAATTTTTGTGTGGCTACAACAGAGGTCTAAGTCCAGTTTAAGACCATTATGATCATACTTTCAGAAACATCTAGAAAGACTTCGTGAACCTAATCAGACCAGAATGTGGAGATCAGGCACAGAGTGGATACATAAGTTAAATTTTTGGCTTCCTTTCAGTCTTGAATTCAGAAGCTCTCTCTTCTCCCCTCACCCCTGACCTAGGACTTACAGGGACAAAAGGAATTTAGGACAAAGTCTGCACCTCTGTAGTAGGGGAGAGAGGACTTTTCTACCCTCAGGAGCTACCGGTATAAGAAGAACACGACTCCTATAAGTTTGACCTGATTATAGCAATGTGTTCTAACTGAGACTTCCTTTGAAAGACACTCAGACTTTTAAGAGGAAATGGATGATACAAGTCTGTCTAGGGCTTCCCTGGTGGTGCAGTGGTTAAGAATCCGCCTGCCAATGCAGGGGACACGGGTTCGTGCCCTGGTCTGGGAAGATCCCACTTGCCGTGGAGCAACTAAGCCCGTGCACCACAACTACTGAGCCTGTGCTCTAGAGCCCGCAAGCCACAACTACTGAGCCCACATGCTGCAACTACTGAAGCCTGTGAGCCTAGAGCTCGTGCTCCACAAGAGAAGCCACTGCAATGAGAAGCCTGCTCACCGCAACGAAGAGTAGCCCCTGCTCGCTGCAACTAAAGAAAGCCCACATATAGCAATGAAGACCCAACACAGCCAAAAAAATAAATAAATAGAAAAAAAAAAGGTCTGTCTAAATCACTGACAGCCATATAGTTATGTAAGAGAATGTCCTTTTTGGAAATGCACTCTGAAGAATTTAGGGATAAAGGGACAAAATATCCTCAACTTACTCTATAATGGTTCCGAAAAAAATTATACATGCACATGCACACACACAGAGATGATGATAAAGCAAATGGGGCAAAGTATAAACTGTGGGTAAAGGGTATATGAGAGATCCTTAAATTTGAAAGTATATCAAACTAAAAAGTTTCCCCAAAATGTCTGTCTAAATCACATAACTTTCATAGTCACTGATGTAAGCTACCTGTAGAAATCACATTTTAGTGGTTTTTTTTTTTTAACTTTAACTGGAGCTCTATATATGAGGTTTCAAGTGACTTTCCTAATATAGAGCCACCACCTATTATGACTTCACAAAGAACTCATTATACTCACTGAAGCTTCAAGCAAAGTTCATCTCTTTAATTAAGCAAAGTTGAACAAACATTTTATCAGAAATAATTTTGGAGTTGCCTGTCGATATGGCCAACTATCCCCAGGAAAATAATGGCATCTCTAAACTAGAAAGGAATGAGAAGAATGGACGGAGACGAGTAATCTTGTTTAAATGTGTTGTTAGAGGATGAATTTTTAATTTTATAAATATTTGAAAGCTGATAAGGTAGAAGAGGGAGGTCTAAGAAGGATCAGAGTAATGGCTGGAAGATAAAAACATATGGAAATAATAATAATTAATAATAATTGATAACAATAATAATGTCATCATTGTTGGAGCCATCCCTGAGTCTTATATTCCAGATTGGAGAGGAGGAACTGTTTTTCCCCCTTTAGTGCAACAAATGAAGGAAGTAGCATTCAAAATAATTCTTGTTACATAAAAATGGCAAAACATAGGGTGAAAGAAGGAATATGTCCAAACCTGGTGAGAAAATGAGCACAAAGATTGGCCCAATGCCTTTTAAAAAAAAAAGTGGAAGAAAATTGCCCATAATTTGTTTGAATTGAAATCTTAAACTCAGTGCAGTTCCATTTCTTTCTTTCATGAAATGCATTTACTCTTGCTGGTATTCTCCCTAAAAGATGTGAACATTTATCAAATTGTAGTTCTGCAGAGTATAAAAGAACTTAAGAATTGTCCAGTTTCTCACTGGAAACTGACTGGGCCTCAAGTGTTGTATGTCAGCATTTCCACACTGTATTGGTTGAAGCAGTCCCAAAGGGAATCCAGATTCAAGGGTAGGGCACATAGGCCCTACCTCTTCAGGGGAAATCTATTAAAAAATTGTGACCATTTTTTACAATGGCCATACTGCATGATGGACACTTGTCCCTCAGTGCTTCCTTCAGGCCTGCTGTGTCTGCAGTCTCCATCCACACAGATTTCTACACAGGCGAGTGCATTGTCATTTCCAATGGACATTCCTCAGTCAGCCATTGTATTAGTTTCAAACTTATTGGCTTAAAACAATACAAATTTCTCCTTTTATAATTCTAGGGATCAGAAGTCTGCTTCCCTCTTATAAGAACCCTTGTGATTATGTTGAACCCACCTGGATAATCCAGGATAATCTCCCCATCTCAAGATCCTTAATTTATTTGCATCTACAAAGTCCCTTTTGCCATGTAAAGTAATACATTCACCGGTTCTGGGGATTGGAATGTGAACATCTTTGGAGAATTGTTACCCTGCCTACCACCGCTGTGTTTTGTGAAGCAATGGATCACTTGTCTTTATAACCCTGTGATTATCATGTACTGCTTTGTAATGTAGATTTTATGATTTGTTGGCCAAAGAGAAACTCTTAAACAAACCAGATGCAATATCCGTTTCTTATAGCTTCTGAAATTGTTATTAAAAGTTGGATGTTATTATTCATCCCATAACTGTCAGCTTAATCTTGCCTTTAGCTAGCTTGGTACAACTTCTAATTGTCAGGCTTTTGTGAAAGAGTCCTGATCTGATTTTCTAATTCTTCACAGCAAAATTCTATGACAATTATCCTTCCCAGGCTTTAGCCCAGTACCTGACACAGAGTAAATTTTCAAATAATGTGTGTCGAATAAATTGAATCTCTGTATTGTTGATGAAAATATTGGGTATGAATTCCCTTCATCAGGTGGCGCCTTTAAGTTGCAAATAATAATCCATTAATAATAAAGTGTTTTCTTTCCAGAGGGTTTGCTCTCTGAGCACAATCATTTGGTTAGTGAAGTTGTTGGATGGTGTTTGTTATGCTGGCTCGTGTTAAGATAAAAGAGATTTCTAGACAACTGGCAGCGATCTGACACTGACCTCCTTCTGAACTAGGAATTTTTATACTTCTCTATCACAAATGATAAAACTCACCACATATCAAAGGACTTTTCCCAATAGTGTGTTTATTAAAGGAAAGGAGGTATAAATATCTCAGCTAACTACAGTAGAGTTCTAATATTCACCTTCAGTTTCTCTTCACTAAAACCGTTGGCCAGGTCTGGCTAAAGTAAATGATCCTATTCTGATTTTGTATCTTCATTTTCTTGCCATTGATTGAACACGGTGGCCAATTCCTGTCTCAGCCTGTGCTGAGTCATGTTGCAGTATTCACCTTTTCGTATGAGAACTGATAGGTGAATTGCAGGAAACTTTTGTTTTCTAACTACCAGTACTCAGTTATAAATTCACATCACAATGTCTACATCAGTGATGGTTCTATAGCTATTTCCACTTGCTAATGGGGAGATACATGCAAAAACGGAAACAGAAATAGAAGGCTCCCCATTAATTTTCCCTTTGGAAAAAGTATGCCCATTCTCTGCCTGCACAGAAGGGTTTCATACATCAACTTAATGTTTAGCAGAAACAAACAAATAACTTTTAGGCTGAGTTCTTTCTGATAAATGACCCTCTCAAAGCTAGCAACCCTCATAATTTTTATGCATTTGCCCCATTTCAAAGTCGCCATCTTATGTTGGTCTCTGAGTGGCTATGAAAGCTACTTTTCCTTGAATACTGGATTTCCAACAGGTCAGGCAACTGGCCATGCCTAGTGAAGTTCTGTGGGGCTGAACAACAGTGGGAAGTTTCTCACTGGAAATTTCAGGAGATGCAAAAATGGGAGTCTTTAACAGAGAGCCAAGAACCTGCTAGAAAGCTAAAGTCTAAGAAACTGGAAGAATCCAAAGGGTGTCCTGAATGTCAAAGCTTGAAGCAGGTATAAGTACAGAGCCAGGAACCTAAGAAAGAGAGAGATGGGAAGAAATGGAAATGGGTGGAAAAGAGTAAATGGAGAATATTCTGGAGCAAAGACTTAGAACAGGAGCTACTATCCATAGTTCGCTTTTACATGCTGTCAAGAGCCATGCATGGGGTGGAGTTTGGAGAGTTGTTCAGTGTTCATTTTATTCCCCATTTGCCCTTCCATATCCATTCTCTAGCTTTCTTTGCCCTGATTTGAACCCCTTTAGATTCCATCATCCAAGTTCTCTTACTATATGTCTTCCAGTTGGGTTTGGCCAACGGAAGTTTCCAGGAAGAGATCTGAGAGCAGGAGGAGAGAGAGATCAGAGTATTTATTCGTGCCGACACCCACCTACCGAGTTGCGGATGGGCAGCGGTTGAGTTCTACTGGAGCCTTGGCTCCTGCTTAGTGGCTCTTTCCAACAGCTGCAGGTATCACTGGGTTCCTACAACTTTGCTTTCCCACTTGCCCCCTCAGGCCTAAGTACAATAGTAGCTTCCCACCCTTACTAGCTCCAAGGTGCTTCACCATCAATTGCTGGTTCTTATTTCCCTGCCGTCACCTCTGTAAATATTCCCTTCTTCAAAATTCCATTTGGGTGTGCCTTCTGTTTTCTGTTGCTGAAACCCCAACTGATAGTCAGTGAAATGGATATTTACTAGAGTTGGCAAAAATTCTAAACGTTTCTGAGTGGTGTTGCTATCAGTTATGTAAGTTTGTATTCTGTGCTGTAAGTCACCCTTTCATGTGACTTGTGATTCAGGAAGAAAATGCTTTGTTCCTGCCTTTTAGTGGCTTATGGTCTGTCAAGATTACAAGACCGAGCACACGAAATAGCATAACACTGTGAAGGAATCGCTATAGTGCTGGGAAATGTAATGGGAGAATGGAAAAATTACCCAAGTTCACTTGGGGTTGTCAGGAAAATTCTCTATTGGCAACATGAAGAAGGAATCACTCCCGGACTGATGACCAATTGTCTTCCCTTAACTCCGTAAAGACAAAGATATCCTTTTCTCCCCAGCAGACATCTAAGCAAAGATATCTTTATCATGTAAGCCCTTCCTGAATCAAGCTTATCTTTGGTCAGGTTCCCCAGAGCACAGACTGAGATGTGAATTCAGGTAGAAGCTATTTATGAAGGAGGTCCTCCTAGGAGAAACCAGTAAGGGAGTGGGGCAAACAAGACAAGAAAGGGGAAGAAGCCAAGGGTTTGAAATCTGGTGATATCCCAGCCTCAGCTTAATCCCAAAGGGAGCTCAGAAGTATAAATCACATCTCAGAGTTGTTTCCCTTGTGACAAGGGAAGGGAGAGCCTTCGCATTTCCGTACCACTTAGTTATTGCTTATGAGCTGCCCGGGGTGGGAGGGTGGGTTGGAAAGCAATGTAAGCCTCCCAATAGATCCAGCAAAGTGGATCCAGTAGCCCAAGGGTAGGTCTCTGAAGACAGTGGCAGGTGAGAGTAGTTAGGAGACAAGCAAGTGGATGCTAAGGAATGGATACGTAGAACCCGTGGAGGTGAGTCTAGGGAATCTGACCAGAGCACCAGCATGATCTACTACATGCCCTTCCAGAAGCACATCTGCAGCTGTTTAACACACAGTTAGGCAAAATCCTGGGGCAAAACAAATAAGTACAACTTTCTTCATATGTACATTTTTAGGTTCTGGAGGCTTTGGAAGAGATCTGGAGT